>NC_067450.1:4835145-5548895 GCF_009764475.1 Pristis pectinata | reverse complement strand
TGAGCACATTCAAATTTCCAAAAGCACTTTCTGCTTTTGTGAACTAGATGACTTGCTTGAGATTCAACATCAGTCAAATCAGCCAACAATAATACTTGGCCAACCTGTGGAATTCCTGTTCTTTAGTCAGAGGATGGACCCACCTTAATCCTGTTGGACCTCCTTCCTGCCTCCCTGTGACCCAAGTGTAAAAACCCCAACCAGGTGGTACCTGGCTTTTATTAGTCAACTGTTCTGTGCAACTTGATTCTGTTGTCAGAAAATTGAGGTATTAACATCTGACTGAATATTACTGGCATCAAATGTATGCCACGGTGTAATTCCTGAGCATTCACCAAATTAGGTGAATTTCCTAGAGCGATGCATTTGGTTCATCCCAACCTCAATTCAATCTTTTCCCCTTTTTCGGTCACTGGGGCCACCAGTGATCTCCTGTTCGTACATTTGATTCGGGGCCTTGCGATAGGCACTACTTTCAGGACCTGAGGGGGATGTGGAGGATTTTTAATAAATGGTGGCAACTTGAAGTTTACAGCAATTTTACAGGGAGCACAAACTCACTGAATCTGGAATTGGAAGTTTTGGACCATAAGAGGAGAGGGATGAGATATGGGAATCTGTGCCCCGTTATACGTTTGGGCTGAAGCCTTTGTAATGTTTGTGCCTGTGTGTTTATTTGTTGTAGATTTGAATCAGTTCTACCAGACACTACCACTAATTTTTATATTTGTATATTTTCATTGCAAGGTGGGTGGAACTACAAGTAACTTTGAAGCTTTCAAACAAATTTAAAATAGTCCCAAATTAACTTCATCTCGTTAGATATTTTTGACTTCCAGTTTGGTGATGAGATCGGTGGAGTCTTTTTCTTTTAGTTCCTGAATGGCTGTCATCAAGTGGCACTTTGCACTGGGAGGATTGTACAAAGAAAGCTTTCCTATTTGATTTAGCTGTTCTATTAAATACAATTGTGTTTGTCATGAGTGAGTTTTCTATTTTTTTTGGAAAAGGAAATTTAATTTCAAATGTTGCCTCTGCTGCATTTTGCAGATAATGCTGAGAAAATGACACTGGTTGGTGTTTGGATCTTGAATTTATTTTTCTTTTTAATGACTCTGTGCTTCCTGTCTACTGATTGCTGCAATTCTTACACGGGAGCTCCTTGCTGAGGAGAGATGGACTAAAGTTATAGTTCATAATTTGTTTTTAATAAAGCTTTCTCCTGTGCTCATGAAATGGAGCTGGGTATTCCATGGAAAATTACTATGTACAGTATTTGCAATCTGGAGCAGGAGTGACGGTCTTTTCCAAGATGTTCGTGCCAGACCCAATCTATTGTGTTCAGCAGACTGTAGTAACTTGAACAGAGCTCCTACTATTTAGATTAAGGGATCAGTGTCTCTTTTTGGAATTTCTCTCTCATTGCCATCAAACTGAGGGACATCTTGGTGCAGAACTGAACATGGTTGGCATTCAGTACTAAGGTCGGTTACACCAGGGCTAGCTGGAGAATAAAGCTCTCTACTTTCCCCTGACAATGAGCTTTTATTTCAACCTTCAAAGAGCATGTCAATCCCACACCATCACCCTGAGATTGCCTGTTTTGTGAGAGTGCCCACATCCATTAACGTCTGGATTCAGACTGGCCAAAGGCAGCTAGACTTGAACCCTTGCAGTCAGTAGGGAGGTGACGTTAATGTTGTTAACCTGGACTGGAGTTCTGGCCTCGGAGCTGAAGCCACCCTTGGCTTCACTAAAAGTATTGAACACTGTAACCTGCCCAGAAGGTGTTTATAATTTTGCATCATCCACATTCTCTGAATGGCCCAGGTCCATGTTACACCTAGAGGTGGTCATTATCGAGTTCCATCCCTTAGCAGTGGGGTAGCGGTTGAGTTGATGTTGGTGGGGAACTGACTTTAAATTGCATGATGCTGGGGGGATGAAGAAATCTCAGCGGTTGAATTTCTTCTTCCTCTGTACTTCCGTCCTTCGCTGTTTATTTTAAAGAAAGACTTTGGATGAAATGCAGTTCCCTGCTATTTGTCTATTTTAACGAATATTTTGTTACAGCATAGGAGGAAGCCTGTTGGCCCTTCAGGGTCATTCCAGATCCAAGCAGAGCAATCCTATCAATCTCATGTACACCGTAGCCCTGGGACTTGTTCTCTCTTCTTTTTGATGAACTCCCTCATTCGGAGACATTCATTTTAACATTGCAGCTCTGTTCAGAGTGCCAGCTCCTGGTATTTATGGTTCTACCAATGCTTGATGCTGAAACCCAGCCAAAGGGAGGGCAATGGTAGGTCATGATCTGTCTGGATTCACGGTAATCATTCTCTGAAACTGACTTCCACCTGCCCACGGTCACTAGTGATCTGCTGCTCCTCCCTAGGCTGTGCTGTCGGCAACCTACCTTCCTACAATCCAGCCAAAATCATAAACTGACAATCTTCGGGTATTTGTGAAATATCCTGTCGATTTCACACTTTGTTGTAAGGTCTAAGTGAGTATTTAGTGGCATACAAAGCCATAATTACTGATTAGCTATCTTATCCTAAAAGAACTAATTTTCCGTGCATTATTCCTTCATAAATAGTTCAATGTATGGGATTTTATATTTTGACAGCTTCTATCCTGCTGTTATCAGACTCTTGAACAGACCTCTCGTACAATAAAGAAGAACTTTTGATCTCCCAATCTACCTCGTCCTGGCCCTTGCACCTTATTGTCTGCCTGCACTTTTCCTGTAACTGGAACACTATATTCTGCACTCTGTTTTCTTCGTACTACCTCAATGTACTTGTGTATGGAATTATTGGTCTGGATGGCACACACAACAGTTTTTCCATGTGACAATGTACCAATATCAATTATTTATTTGTAATACTTCAGTTACTATTTTAGTCATGTGAAGGGTGCAGTATTTGCTTAGCACTATAAGATTTTGAAAAGGTTGCTGACTGAGAGTTTTTAATGTCTTGTTACCTAACTGGATAGGATCAGAGCTGCTGAGTGCCAGGGGTCCTGTGGAAGTGAACCGATGCCCAACTGCAACAAACATTAGAGAAGGGAAAGTTTCTGCTACTGCAATCACGGCGCCGGTTTGGAGAGGTTTCTTTTGAAGTCTGTGCCGAGCACATTGTGAACAGTTCTGGGCCTACGTCTCCTCAACCTCTTTGACTGTCTTTTTTTTTTATTTTGACCATTTCTGCTCTTTATTTATTCCATCCCATATCACTTGACAAGTCTCCCCCTTTCCCCTGCTACCCATTCCGACCCCAACTACAGGAGGAGAACGTATGACTACAGGGATTCTGTGCAGCGGAGGTGCATGTGAAGCAGCAGCACATGACTGTTCTTTTCGAGGTGTTAATGCATCTGAGATGTGATATGCCCACACCCAAAATTACAAGCCAAAAGATGGGCAGTCGTAGGAAGAAGGTGCAAACTCCACGCGCAGTACCCAAGGTCACTATCGAACCTGGGTCCTTGCAGCTGTAAGGCACTAACCACTGTGCCACCCTTTTGTAATGTCGGGCTCTCTGCAAACAATTCATGCACAGCAAGCTCCCACAAACAATAAGGTACTGATCAGCTAGTCATTTTGTTCTGTAATGTTGGTTAAGTGATGAAGGTTGGCCATGGATCCTTGGACTCATATATGTGGATGGTAAGGGTGTTGTGGGGGGGGGGGGGGGTGGAGGGTGGAAATCTGATTTGGAGGAGGTTTGCTCAGGATAGCTGTAGTGTGACCCCAGGTAGAAAGTGCAGGTGTGTTTAGTGCTGGGTACGGAGAGGATGGGGCTTGGTAGCCTCTATTCACTGATATTGACCAGCCTGTCAGTTCAACAGCTTGAGTTGAAAGTCCAGCCACTTGTACAGCCATAGGTTGTCTGTTGTTCACAGAACAATATGCCAGTGTAAATCAACACTTCAAAGGAAACGGAGAAAAAACAAAATGGGGAAACAAATAAAATGTCACAAAAAAACCTCAAAGCATACTTCGCAGCATTGTAATCTCACTAATTATTACTTTTATGATTGGAGGTAACAGAATGGATTTATGTAGTGGCAGCTGCAAAGGAAATGTACCAGAGTTGTCTGAGAACAATACAAACTTTGAGTGCTGAGTGTCCTGCTGGCTAATTTTAGTTTTAAGTAGATTAAGTTGCTTTGTCTTTCTCATTTAATTTTAGCAGAGGCGGGAAATCGAGAGTACATCTTTCTGTCAAGTCTGCTTCAATTATTTAGATTGGGTCATAACAAACTTATATTTTGCCTAATGAGCTGCTTCCGATTGGCCCATGCATGTGTTGATGTAGGTGGATGTTTTGGGCGCAATCCTTGGCTGAGGAAACTGTAAAATGTGAATTCAAAGGAGGGTTTGTATTCTCTCCGGAGACGTGTGGAGGAGTCAGACTGGTGAATTTTATGCCAGGTCGTACATCTATTAGCAGTGCTCAGGAATGAGATCATGCACACTACCCACTGATGGTTTAGCAATGAAATGGGGTGAAACTGACTCAAAATGGTCTTCCTCTCACCATTAAATGGCAAAAGGAATAAAAATGTATCCTGTTCTCCTTTTTTTTGTCATTAAGCTCCAATTAACTTGCTTGAAACTTATTTGCAACCCTAAATAACTGTTTTACTGTCTTTTTGACTTGATTTGAATTTGAGACAACTCGAACCATTTCCAAAGCTTTGAAGACTCCTCGCATCAATATCTAGCAATGGTAATGAGGTCCGATCTCTGTAGCTGGGAAATTTTGCATAAATCAAGGTATTGATGTTTGGAATGAAACACTTTCCGTTTTTGGCATCCAAAGTTAAATCGAGGTCTCACGATCAAATGTAAACCAAGTCAGCATCATGCAATGTTGATGGTAAAATAAAAACAGCAGATGCTGGAAATCTGAACTAAAACCCAGAAAATGCTGGAAATATTCAGCAGGTCAGGCAGCATCTGTGGAGAGAGAGAGAAACGGGTAATGTTTTAGGTCAGAGACTTTTTGTCAGAACTAGGAAAGGGAGAGCACAAGTTAAATTTGAGTCGCAGAGCAGGTTGTGGAGGGAGGGATAGGACAAAGGAAATATCTGTGATGATGAGACCAAGTCAAATGTGTTAATGGGGCAGTTGGAGGGTGGTTATGCTTTGTGTTGCTAATAGCAAAGTGTAATGCCGGTTTTTGATCTGCCTTGGAATGTTACTGTAGATCATGATATATCTTCCATTTCAGCCATCATGTGGTCTCTCTGGGACAGTGGCAAGTTGGAGAAGACTGTACACCTTGTCCCTGGGAATTGGACTGAGACTTCATCAGTTATATTTATTAAGACTTGAACAAACTATCAGCTCCATTGTGCTAAGCTTTGCACACCCAAGGAAAACATTTAATAACTGGTTATTCCATGGTTCCTACTGTCCTCTTGGTTGGATGTTGTGTGAGATATCAGCTTCCAGCTAACTTTCTCCTGTGCCAGGCTGGAGGCAGGAAAGGGATAAGCACCTGAAAGAGTTTGTAGGGCTACAAGAAGACTGTGGGGGAATAGGACTAGCCTGATTGTTCCTGCATAGAGCAATTATGTACTTAATGGGCCAAATGGCATCCTTCTGTGCTATAACTTTTTTCTATTTTAAACAGCTGGAAATGTGTGTGAGTAAACTACATATTTTTAAAAAATTGAATAGTGACAACACTTGATAATTCACTGTGGAAGCTTTCATACTTCACACCAGAGACCACACTTCAAAGGTACATCCCCAGACCTGATCTGAGGTTGTGAAATGCAAGTCCTCATTTGCTTTTGTCTCACTTTGCCAATTCAAATAGTGCTTTGAATTCTGGATTCAACACCTAATCGGATTCTTCCAGCCGCCGACGTATGCTCATTCTACTCAAGTGAGTGACTTGAAGAAATGAGCTTTGTTAGAACATTACTCTGGCCCAGAACCAAGGGCTATGTTAGAATGAGGTACATGTTATAGAGAGCTTCATTAGCAATCACCAAGGGTGCAACAACTTGGTCTGCACTGAACTTGCAGCAGTGAGGGCTGTGGCTGTTGTCCAGCTGGCTCCAAATGCGATGTCGCTGGCTCCTGTCACTTAACCCGCTCTATTCAGCAGTTGACCCAATTGTTTGTAGAGAACTGATGACTACTGCCTGATGCTGGCGCTTGGCCTGCGCGTGCACTCTGCAGTCGTTCCTTGGCCGCGACAGCCGGGGATGCAGTGCTGGTGATCTAAGCAGTTACGCAAAGTTTGCCTTTAAATTATCCAGCACTAAAACGACCACTGAATGGAAAGGGAAAGCCGAGGCTGTTTTATAAACCTGTGGCCTCCTTTCCCTGAACTACTAGTTTGAATTCCTCCAATCAACTTTTGCCTCCCTACAGAAAAGGGCTCCTGTCGATGTCACTTCTGGGATCCTGTGTGACTGTGACGAAGGTGATCTATCTCTCCTTGGGAGCACTGTCCCTTTACTTATCCATGCTAAACCACTCACGGTCTTGTCCGCCTCAATCGAACCTCCCCTCATCCCCCTTTGCTCCATGGAGAACAACCGCAGCTTCCCCAGTCTAAACCTGGAGCCGAAACCACTCATCCCTGGAACTGTTCCAGGAAATCTCCTCTCCACCCTCTCCGGGACAGTGACCAGAACTGGAAGCAAAATTCCCGTGGTAACCCAGCCAGTGTTGTGTACAGGTTCAACACAACATCCCTGCTTTTGTGCTCTTTACCTCCTCCTGCTGAAGCCCAGGGTCCCACATGCTTCACTGACCCCTTTCTCAACATACCCTGCCACTTTCAAACACTGATGCACATTTACATTCGGGTCCCTTTTGTTCCCTTTACGATATAAACCAAATAGTGCAGTTATCTCTTCTGTCAAAATGTACTACACCACACTCCTTTTTACACTAAAATTCATGAAGTCGTATTCTACAGGCCCTTCAGCCCACCATGTCTATGCTGACCAAGTAGCCATGCATACTAATCCTGTACTTGGTCTGTAGCATTCTATGCTTTAAAATGCATCACTTTGCACTCATCAGGATTAAGTTCCATCTGCAGTTGCTCTGCCCCATTTACCAGCCGACAGTATCTTTGTGTAGCCTGAGATGACCCTCCTCACTATCCTCAAAACCACCAATTTTTGTCACTGTTGCCACTTGTTCTCTCTGTTAATCCTGAAACGTTAACTTTGTTTCTCCTTCCCACGGATGCTGTCTGACCTGAGTGTTTCCAGCACATTCTTTTAATTTTAGATCTCCAGCATCTGCAGTTTTTGTTTTTGGTTTATTCAAACATTCCATCTTTTTATGTTAAACACTTGTTGTCAGATGGTTTCTTCCAGGGGAATAGTTGCTGCTGACACCACGCTGTTATCTTGCATGGCCAATTCTGGCTATTCGAACCAGAGTATGTTATTTGCCTACCCAGTCAGGGCTTCCTGAGCATCTAATTCCTGCAGTCTGTTTCCCAGAGTCTGAACTCTATCGATGCTTTGTTCTTTTTCTTCTTGCTCCTGACCACATCCAGTGACTCCTGAAAGATAACAAAATGATTAAGGTGAGTTGTGATGGCTCCCTTGGTCAAACGACCTGTCAACACTCATCCTGAAGAATAGTCGGGTGAGTAAAGTGACAGCTATCTGGGCACTGTGGTTTAATGAGCAGCTAGCACATGGGCAAGGTGATGAAGTGTCAGCATGTATACCTGGCAGGGCGAGTGCCCCCAGGAGGGCAGAAAACTTTATTTCAGGAGGAAACGGCTCTTTGTGGACGTATTTGCTGCAAAGGTCACAGTGCAGTTGAACTACTTCACCGTTGAATATGTGCAAGCTGTAGTTGTCTTGTTTTCAAACCCCTCTGGCCTTGCCCCTCCCTGACCTTGTGATCTCCTCGACCCCTTTGAGATATCAGTATTGTTCCAATTCTGGCCTCTTGCTCATCCCCAAATTTATTTGCTTCACCATTGGTGGCCGTGCCTTCGGCTGCCAAAGTCCTAAAGCTCTGGAGCTCCCTCATTAAACCTCTCCACGTCTCAACCCATCCTCCTTTTTAAGGTGGTCCTTTACAACCAACCTTTTGATCATCCGCCTTAATATATGCTTAATAAATGAAAATCAATAAACTGTAGATGCTGGAAGTCTGAAATAAAAACAAAGTTGGAAACACTCAGCAGGTCAGGCAGCATCTGTGGAGAAGAAGATTGAGTCAATGTTTCAGGTCCAAGAAGCCCTTTGTTCGATCTGAAATGTTAACTGTCTCTTTCCACAAATGCTGCCTGACCTGCTGAGTGTTCTAAGCATTTTCTGTTTTTATTTAATCTATTCTTCTGTGACCCTGATGAATATTTGATGATGTTTCCCTTGAAGTCCCTTGTGACCTTCCATTACATTAAAGTCATTACCTCAATACAAGTTGTAAATTTAAGGAATGTGAATTGGTTAGAATAAGGATGTTGGTATTCGATAGGCAGGTGAAGCAAATTTGTTTCTTTTCTTTTGTCTCTAAGATACGGATTAATGTAGCTGCCAGCTTTATGGGTGTAAGTTGTCCGGAGATCTAACTGTTGATAAGATCCATGCAAAGTAAGGTTGCAGTTTATTCTTTGAGCTGGTTTTGTGCCAGTACAGTGCAATATGTCTTTGGCCTCAAACAGGACACAGGTCTTTGATCTTACCTCTTGCTGCAAGCAACAATGAACTTGAATGAGGTGACCAAGTTGTCACTCTGGCACCTCCACTGCGTGCCAACAAAAAATGACTTTTAGTAGTCCGTAACAATACAAGTGCTATCAACCTTGGAGCAGGGTTAGTGGGATCATGCCAGATGCCAACAGAAACACGATAGTGTCTTGCTACAACGGTATTAAGAGGAATAGATAGTGGACAGCCAGCGCCTCTTTCCCAGGGCACCAATGCTCAATACAAGAGGGCATAGCTTTGAAATAATGGGTGGGAAGTTCAAGGGAGATATCAGAGGAAGGTTTTTTACCCAGAGTGGTTGAGGCATGGAATGCACTGCCCGGGGCGGTGGTGGAGGCAGGTACATCGGTCAAATTCAAGAGGTTGCTAGATAAGCATATGGAGGAATTTAAAATAGAGGGATATATGGGAGGAAGGGGTTAGATGGTCTGAGGCGAGGTTTAAAGGTCAGCACAACATTGTGGGCCAAAAGGCCTGTATTGTGCCGTACTGTTCTCTGACAGTGCTTTGACCCCATCCACCCATGTGAACATCGCGTTTTTAGTGCTATACCATTGTACCTCGTGCTTAAATTGGATTCTTTGCTAGCCCATAGAAAAGAGTAGCCATCTGAACCCTTAGTTGAACACTGCATGGTCAAGGGTTACTGAAAGCAGTGCCAAATCTCCAGATGTGTTGGTGTGAGATCCAGCAGGTACCAGCCAGGCCTGACCTCCCTGATTCAGAAGTGAATTTGGAGAGGTGAAGTCTCCAGCTGTGGGGTGTAAATGAAGCAGAAAGCCCCAGGGAGCCACGTGCGACGTAAACACACTAATGATCTCCTTTTGCTCGTGAGACTGCACCTTGTGACACCACTGGCCTTGAGGTTGGTGCGTTTGAGCGCAAGACGCACTGGTTTTATTGGACAAGAAGCAGTGGATCGCTCCTCCGGATAATGCCAAGCTGTAACCACGTTTGGTAGCAGAATGGTTAACGGTGTAAGATTTTGGGTCATCTTTGCTGCTGTGCCAGCTGAACTTTGACAGTGTTGGACCAGGAAATGAGCTGTCAGTAAGGACTTGATTCACTTGGTAACCTGGAAAATGATCCGGAGGAAGCGATTTAGCTGCTCATCTTATCACGGCGCAGGCAATTATCAGAGTAAAGTAGACTCCAGCATGAGGTAAGCAGAAGTGATTCAGATGAGTGGACAATGTGGCTGATGATTTTAAAATGTATAACATCCACTCCCAAATCCGGCCAAGGAGGATGTAGTCTGGTAACGAAGAGGTAATGTTGCTTATGTTGTAGTCGGAGGTTCGATGTGCCAGAGGCTGTGACGCTGTATCTGCTTGGTGTGTATGGTTAACTTTATCGGTTTGTGTGAGAAGAGGCTGTTTTGTTTCTGGAGTGTTTAGCAATGACCCTGAATGTTTGCGGGTGGAGAGTGACCTCCAGATTAAAGCGAGCACTGAGAGACAAGCCCACAGGATTGAATTCATTGTATTGTCTATCGAAAAATTGTAATCATTTTACCATATCAGATGCTAAAAGCAAGTCCTTTTTTTTTGGACCTTGTTACCAAGACAGAAAAAGAGAAATAAATGATCCCTTCAGCTTTTTAAGATGCTGGAGGATTCCTGAATCATTCTGGAAGACCAAGAACGCATTTTCATCCGGGGAAGAAATTACTTTAATATCTGTAATTGGAGGTGCCTGGAACAGTCTTCCTTTTTGTATTGGGCTTGTGCTCCTTCACTGTGAGGGATGTGATTCTTCACCCCTCTGGTAAATGTGCCTTTCTCAGCAAAGTGTCCCCTACTGCGCCCGTTTGCAATGTCCTTTCTAATCCAGCTGTCTTCCTCGCAGCCTCTGGAGCGAGTTTGCTAATTCAGTGTCAGTTAGCACTCCAACTGTCGATCCACACTCAAGAGGAGTTGGACTGTAAACTGCCTCAAGCTCTTTTCACATGAAGCTCTTGCAAGCACCAAAGATTGTAAATCCCTCTGTCTGGGCTGGATTTGAACTGAATTAAAAGGTCAATGTGCCAATCCTCTTTTTATTTTAATAAAATCAAAGCTCCCCAAGTACAACATATTTAAAATTCTTTCCCACTATTAACTGTATCGAGTCCACAGAATCTATAAAATGAGTAACAAGTGCAGGGCAGTGAGGAGTGTCATGGTGACATCGAGGTCTCATGGTGATGATGTATCAAAGTAGCATCACTTTCCCTCAGTAGCCCAACAAAAAGGTTGGTGGACCATCAGTCTCCTACCTCGCACCAGTCCGACATCCACGCCTGGCAGCAATGGCGGCTGCGCTCACAAGTCGAAACGCGGTCTGACTTCTCGCTCTTTCCCCCTCCTGCCCACCGTCCTTTCCGCCTGGTACCCAGAGACCAAGTGTCCAGTCGCCCTCTGCCACGAGCACCTATCCAGGGCTAATTCCTTATGGGTTCCAACCATCCCGCTGTTCAAGCAGTGTTTCCTGTTGGTAATGGATGGTGCTGGAGAGTTTGGAGCATTGCGTGGGTGTAAGGAGGTGTTGGGAGCAGGATAAAGCAGCAGGGAATTGGCTTTCCCAGTGCTGGGATCTCTCACAATGAGGGAAACGGAATTGATTTGAGAGTATCTATTGATGGTAATGTTTTGGAGGTGAGGGCATGGTGTAGGACTCAAGCACCTGGTATTTTATACAACAAGTAAAGTCAATTTACTCTGTTCAAAGAGCAGGGGAAAACAGAACCTGCAGCAGCTTCTCCCAATGAAGCTCGGTGCAGCCCAAGGGGCAAAGGCTCTGTGGGGAAGGACCGCAGTCTGGGCTCCTTCCGCTACCCCAACGGAGGCTCTGATCAGGTGGGGAAGCCCCTGAAAGGGTGCATCACCCCAGGGGGCCACATGAGCAGCAACAGTGCTGTGGGTTTAAAAAGATTAACACTACTGAATGTAATGACCATGAATGTAAAAAGGTTTGCTCTGTTTATTCTTTTGTGTGTGTGTGTGTATATGTATATGTGTATGTATATATGTATATATATAATATATTATATAATATATTTATTACTTTTGAAAATTAAAAAAGCAGCTTCTCCCAATAAAAACAGGGGAATTCCTCCAGAAAAGTGCAGTGAGTGGAGGATTATTACATAACTTATGTGCATTAAAATAAAATCGCACTTACAGCAGTATGCCCACCAGGTTGAATTGACTGGGGAGTGACCCAACCATTTCCATTCTGGCTGTGGTGTGGTCACTGCATGCAGCTGTTAATTGCAAATGTTAAATTAGTCAACGGTCTCTTCCAGTTACATGGCCAATAAGCTGCTCCTCTAGTGACCTAGTTGGCAAAGGCATCAAGTGCTGCAATGCTCATGGGTCTGAAGGGACTGTACAGAGTTAGCTGGGGTTTGGCAATAAGAATGCCACCACTGGCCTCGTGCACACACAAACCTACGGAGTGCCTGCTGTCAGCCACTCGCCATCCAATGTTCTCTGCTGCCAAAGGTGTACCCTGGGACGTGTGTTGAGAATAAGACCTTGAGAATGAGACTCTGCCACTCTTTAGTGTGGGGCAGCTGAACCACACCGTCCAAACACTGATGTAGGTTGATCCCTGGAACAAATAGCCAAGGTGTAGACGAGTTGGGCTGAAGGGCCTGTTTCTGCGCTGTGTGACTCTATAACTATGCCCCTGGAAAAAGGATCAGGTGTTACAAAAGAGGGCAGTGAAGTGGGTGTAGTTTGAGGAGAATTATTTTTTTTAAAAATAAGTGTTTGTTGGGGGGGGTGGGGGGGGTGTTGCATGTTGAAAGCCAGCAACTGGCCCACGCTCAGGCACAAGGCTGCCGGTGGAGCTCAGCCTTGTGGCTGCCGCTGTTGTAAGGCCTGAGCTGAAGCCGCCTCACCCACACAATGAGGTGTGAGCGCCTGTCTCTCATGCGAGTCTGTCAGCCGGTTGGAAACAGTCTTGGGAGCCAAGTTGTATTCACATCCTGCCATTTCCTGTCACAGCAGCTCATAACTGTGATTCAGAGCCTTTCTCTTGCTGTGCTGGGCCCCCACCCTTTTCCCCCTGTGCCCCCACCCCTCCCTCCCCACACGAGTTGGAATCAAACATGTTTGCATTACCGGGACAAGATGTTGTCATGAAGCATGCTGATTTATTGGATGTCGGCGGAAAGAAAATCGCCAATGATTTCTGTGTGGGGAAAGCAGCCACTACCTGCAAGAGATGGGGACAAAGCCACACCCTGCGGACCCCACAGCTGCCCCTGTCAGAAATCGGAGCAAAGACGATGCGGTAAGCAGGGGCCCAGTGCCCCTCTCCCTTGGAATGATCTTTAACATTTTTTTTTTGGAGAAGTAAATGTAAACTAGATACAGAGATTGCATTTCCTGCCTTCCTTTTCCTTCCTTAATGAACACGTACTTCAGAAAATAAATTGTACTGTTTTATTTGTCTTTTATTCTGCTGTATTTTAACCCCTTGTGGACAAGGCAACTGATTTAGTTTCCAAAAACGAGCAAATAAAATGCACCGTGGCAGCTCAAAGATGGGGGTTGGAGGGGGAAGTCACGTGACTCTCCAAGACATTGCCACGTTTTTAATATTCATTCAAAGGATGTGGGCTTCGCAGGCTGAGCCAACATTTAATTGCCTGTCCCTAGTTGCCCTCGAAGGTGGTGGTGGTGGTGGTGAGCTGCCGTCTTGAACCGCTGCAGTCTGTGAGGTGTGGGTATACCCACAGTGCTGTCAGAGAGGGAGTTCCAGGACTTTGACCCAGTGACGGCGAAGGATTTGCTCTACCTTTATTGGCGTTGGAACTCCTCTGCTACCTTGTTCAGGTGGTCAGGTCTGTATGGGAATATCAGTGCGGTTTTGGAGTGTTTGGTCGAACCTAGTCCTTGCTCTGTGTGTGTATGTTCATGGACAGTGGGAGCCATGCTATGGATCTGATCCCTGATGTTTCCCACTGGTAGCACACTTTCCTGGACTCCATCTAAGTGCGGATGGAACCCGGCACCAATGCCTCATGGACCATGGTACCACCCTATGCAATGTCATGCCTTTGCACATCAGTTCTTTGCTGTTATTTTTGTCTTTATGCTCTGTATAAGGGGAAACCAGACACGTTCAACCACTTTCGGTTCATTTAGAAAGTTGGCGCACCCCTGGGTACCACTGGCTCATTAAGCACATTTATTTTAATCTGTTCAAATATTCCACGCAGAGCATTTCCACCCTGACTCCAGTCCGACTGCAAGTGGAGCTTGGCAGTCAAAGCAAAGTTTTGCGTCACTTGGGTGCTTTGTATTTTTAGCACCAGTCTCCCAAAACACAAGTCGTCTCCTCCTGCATGATCCCTGTTTTGCCGTGCTCCGTTCTGCAGCATGCACAGTGAGGCTGCGTATCTCTAATCGTGAGATAACTATTGTTGTTCTGTAAATTTTCTCCACTAACAAAGGTCTCTCGAGATGAGAAAAAAGACCAAAGTCCATCCAGTTCTCCTCCTGTGGTCACACAGTCTAACATTGATAGAGTTGTTGACCAATCATTGCAATCTGTCTCTCTCAATTCACCTACAACCGAGGCAGACGTGACAAAGGGAAGCAAACCCCCAGAGATGGAGAGCTCTGGGAACCACAGATCCAAGTCACCTGCTCCTTTGGAGCTTTCTGCACTTTGCACTTGTGTCGCAAATTAAGCTAATCATAGAGTGTGTCCCAGAAAATTATTTCTGAAAGAGATCTACCTAGTCTGCAGTTGTATGAATCCCCAACACGTTCTGTGTCCACTGTCTCTCTGGGGTGGCCTGGTCCAGAGACTGACCACTTGTTCAATGGACTGGCAAAAGCAAAACATTGCAGATGCTGGAAGTCAACAGAAAAACGCTTACCAGGCCAGCCAGTGTCTTTGGAGAGAGAAAGTGGCTGTTTTTCCAGAATCTATTGTATGGGTGGATTAACTTCGAACTCTCCAAGCACTGACCCTGCCCTCCGTCTCCTACCCTGATAAAAGTGATCCAGAGTGTCACAGTCAATGTTCCCCACTCTTTGGGAGTCCAAACAGTGGCAATCGTGTCACGTCTTTCCTTATCCAGTTGGACTGTTCCCAGTTTGAGCAATCATTTTGCATGACCCAATCTTTCTGGTTGTCCTCTGTGTACAGTACTGCAGCCCTGTTGGCCTGCAGTAACGCTGAGAGGAGAGAAGGGAGGACATTGTGTAGGTTGGGTGGGGAAGGGGATCAGGTGGGTTGGAAGGAAATATAGAAAACCACAACTCACTTGGGGGAAGACAACTTCTAGGAGTATGTCAGATTAAAGTTGACGTTAAATACTTTTGAATGTTTAAGACAAATACTTTAATAAGTTCTTCTGGATTGCCTACAGCTAACAGTAGGTGGCAGCAAAAGTGATGTGTGTGTGTGTGTGGCTGCTGGGAAGTGTGTGCCTCGAGCAGGTCTCCAAGGTTCACCTCGCACTGGCCATTCCTGGTAGTTGTGGTGTGACCAGAACAGTTCAACGCATTTGGACGTCCCTGATTACAACTTTCAAAGGTTCACGGAGAGAGCGTCTCAATTTGTGTCATGGAGAGAGGTCCAAAAACCCAACTTGGTTTAGGGCCCCTTGTGGGATTCGTGAATAGACACAGTCTCTGCTATCTGACTTCAGCAATTCCCGTTGTGTTTTGACATTGCCTGAATACTTAAATCACTGCTCCATTTGTCGTCATCACTGGGATTTGGGATTCTTCCTACTGGGAACAATCAGCTGACCTCTGGCCTTTGACCCTAGGTCCTATTCCATGTATGTTTTCTGGTCTCACTTAAGATCTCTTTATTAGTCACATGTACGTCGAAACACAGTGAAATGCATCTTTTTGCGTAGAGTGTTCGGGGGCAGCCCGCAAGTGCCGGCGCCAACGTAGCGCACAGCTTCCTGACCCGTACATCTTTGGAATGTGGGAGGAAACCAGAGCACCCGGAGGAAACCCACGCAGACATTTACATTTACTGTACTGACATCTGTCTAATCCTTTGAGAACTGCATTGGCATTCCTCCTCGTTTTATTTGTTGGGCTGAGATTGCTTTGTGGACAATTAATTTGTTGGAGCAATATCCCAGCAGTGTGTTAATAGTGTCCCACTCTGCTGCTCAAAAGCATTAATTGTGGTTGGCTTTCTGACCTTCTCTGCCTCCATAATGCACCTAAATATATTCTCAGGCTCCAAAGCCAATAGGAGGCATGACTGGCAAACAATTTGTACTGAATGTGTGTTGCCCTATTTAAGATTTGTATCATGCCAATAGATACTTGGGGTTAAGCAGGTTATTGGAATAAATCATGCTTTCTAACACTTGAACTTGCAACATTTTATTTGATTCAGTGGTTGAATCCAGAGCTTGGCGTGGTACCAAGCACGGTAGACGGAGGAGCTCCCATCTTGTAGCTGAACACACCTTAAGCCGCAGCAATGGTCAAGTTGTTACAATTGACATTTGTCTCTGGACTCTGCTGGGTTGGTCTCCTTTTGGAGCCTTTTCATTCCGTGTGTGTTTGAGAGCATTGGATGAAGACAGAACTCTGCCTGCGATGCTCTGTGTTAGGCCAATAGTCACGGGCTATCCAATGGCTGGTTACCAAAACCTCCTGAATCACAACCCTGCTTAAAACCAGGAGAGAAAAATTAACTTGGTTCACCTGAATGGGGAATATTGACTACAGCAGCCTCCCCTCCTGTGTTTTAAAGGAGCAACATAGTGTCACCTTGAGCTTGCCCATATAAAATCCTTTCACACACACGAGTCTATGGGCTGAATGGTAAAGTTTTGTGGAGTTGCTGAAATGATTTTCTGCAAATTGCACGTCTCTATCGGATTTGATTACTGTCTGAAATTGATGATTGATTTTCCTGATTATAACTGAAGAACTTAATAAAAATCATGCAATAACCCCTAATGGCAGAGGAAACATTGCTTAAACTCCCATCCTGAAAAAGTCCAGTGTCTTTAGAATGGATTTTGGCAATGTAACTATATTCCGGAATGTGGGAGAGGTGCACTCCGTTAATTGTACATTTACCACCAAGCAGAACAATTTTATTTTGATTTTGAGCATTGCATATCCCAACCCAGAATGTGTCACACTCTCGGCTATTTTTAACCCCTCAGCCAGGAAGTGGAGGAAACCGTGTTGCATTGCAGGAAGTTACATGCAAGGGGTTGTAATTTAGTCAGGAATTCACAAGCCAAGAATGATATCCCGGCCAGCAAATCTCTCGACCAGCAGTTATGCCACCTTTTTTAAAAACATTCCTGAAATATGAGAGAGAGTGACAGAGATTTGTTCAACATTAGTTTTCTGCTACCAGGTACAGAACTATTCAATTCTCTGATTGGATTCAAACCTACTTTCAGAGTTTTGTGGAAGGGATTTATCAGCTTATTGAATTGTAATTGGAAGTGAGCAAAAATGGTCCAGATTTTCACTCCTGTGTTGGACTGGACATTCCATTTTTTTTTATTATTATGAGCAAGGTGTCGGGTAACTTCTAACATGTAAATTGTCGGAACAGGGACACTGGGGGGGGGGGATTTGGACACTCATATCTAAAAGGTTGAGAAGACTATTTGAAAAAGCACTTCAGATCCTTGGCTTTGAGTACAAAAGTAGACCTTTAGCTAAACCTTTAAGATGCTTGCTAGGCCTCAGCTGGGGTCCTGTGCTAATATATTGGGCACCAATTTTTTTATGAAGGATGCCAAGGGCTTGGGGAGGTTGCAGAAGAAATGGAGTCTGGAGTCACGAGCAATCTGCTGGAGGAACTCAGCGGGTCAGGCAGCATCTGTGGAGGGAAATGGACAGTCGATGTTTTGTTCCTCAGTGAAACGTTAAGTGGAGTGTGAAGTAGTGACAGCACTGTGTACATTTGCATTTGCCTGTGAACCAAATAAATTAAATCCAATGTGTTGGATCTAGCAATGACGTATGAAAAGCATTTCTTTTCTAAGCATTTCGTCGACTGTCCATTTCCCTCCACAGAGGCTGCCTGACCTGCTGAGTTCCTCCAGAGCTCTGTGTGTTGCTCCAGAAGAAATGTACTAGTTACGTGGAGAAGCTGATAGACCTGATGGCTCCTTCCAATCTCGATGGTTTCAAGAAGACTGAAAGTTAGCTTTGTACAATAAAAATCTGTTTCCACCTTCCATCTGGTGGTACGAAGTGTTATTAAGAATATCATCAAGAAACCTTGGTAATTAGTAGGGCAATTAGTGATTTGATTTGGAGGCCACTTGCTGTTTCTGATCTGTAAGGTGCTATGTGACATCTTCCTACTTGCAGTAGCAGCGGAGCCATTAAAAATGCGAGTTGTTCCTTTGGTGTCTGATGGATTTTCATCACTCCTGGTCCAGCCTCTCTTTGGATTTGTAAAGTGTCCCTTTGAGAAGGGGTAGGGTTAGTTGATGGTTTCCTCAGTAAGACAATAAGCAGAGTGTGAAATAGTAACCACTGTGTACATTTGCTTGCGAACCAAATAAACTAAATCTAATGTTGGATCTAGTGATGGCATGTGAGAAGCATTTCTTTTCTAACTGGAGCATGAGAGCAGGAGCAATGAGCAGGTGATGAGGCTCATGACATCAGATGCAAGTATGAAGGATCTACCTAGTAGAGGCACTGAAGTAAATTTTCCTCATTCTTCAAATCTTTTAAATAAAAGTTCCATTCGCAATACCAATGTTTCTAAAGCATGAGTCTTGTTGACAAAATCTCATTTTAAAAACAAAATCACTCATTTTATTCCCCCTCTTCCTTTCTCTCCCCCCCCCCCCCCCCCACCATCTTCTCCATGAATTCTTTGTAGCATTGACATTGTATGACTGATTTGCCCTTCCTGTACCTCAAAGGAGCAAGTAATCGGGTGTGAGATGAAATTGAGTGGTGGGGAGGGCTGCTTACAAGTCTGATCATCGGGATCAGGCTCATGGGACCATTCCAACATGGACACAGTGGTGCTCTGGATCAGATCTAGCACCCAGTTGGTGTAGATTTGCTTCAAACTGGCCAGTGAACTCTCTAAGGCATCAAGAGCTACAAGTGATACGAGTTTCGAAGTCAATCTTTTGTACTGATGTGGTCGAGAAGGAAAGTTCAGATCTTTTAATTTCTTCCACAATGAATCTTAATGGAAAGTTGTAATGCTTTCTTTGTTTAAGGAGGCAAGTACTGTCCCTATGATTCACTGCTCTCGAGTGTATTCCGGAGTTTTTTTCCACCACAGGCAGTCCCCTCTTCACCTCGATCTTAAACTCTGGAATTCTCCCTCTAATCATCTCTGCCTCCCTCCCTTCTTTTAAAGTGCTTCATAAAACCAGCTCCTTAATGCATTTGCTCACCTGTCTGAATACTCTCTTGCCTTTACAAAAGCAAAATACTGCAGACGCAAAGGTCTTTGATGTGAAAATTGTGATATTTACTGTTTCTCCCTCCACAGATGCTGCCTGACCTGCTAAGTGTTTCCAGCACCTTCTGTTTTTATTTTGTGGCTGATGGTGAAAATTTGTTTGAAATCGTCCCAATGACATGTCTTGGAATATTTTGCTTTGTTCAAGTGTTATATAAATGCAATTTGTCGTGAGCGATGTCTGCAGAACTGCACTTGTGTTCATGCATTTGTGACGACAGTTGTGGCAATGACACTGCAGATTCCTGGAGAAGGGAATGCACGTCAGAACATGGAAATAGGAGCAGAAGTAGGCCACTCGGCCCCTGGAGCCTATCCCATCATTCAACATGATCGTGGCTGATCTGCCACAGGTCTCATCTCCTCTTCTGTACCAGTTCCCCATCGCTCTCACTTCTCTGGTCTTTCAAAAATTTATCCACCTCTTTAAATACCCCTAATGATCCCTCTTGGGGTCATTCCCTCCAGGAATCCTCTACCCCAGAGGGTTGTGGAGGCTAGATCATTAGGGGTATTTAAAGAGATTTGCCACCCTTTACAAGAAATTCCTACACAGCTCAGTTTTAAACGACCGTTTGAGACTCTCCCACTAGTGGAAACATCTCAACATTGACCCTGTCAAAATCCTGAGGATTGACCCTCATCATTGCCACCTCAGGATCTTGTGTCTCAATGAGATTGCCCCTCATTCTTCTGAATTCCAAGGAATACAGATCTAACCTCTTTAGCCACACATGATGGGACAACCCTCTCAGCCCAGGAATAAGCCTGGTGAATTTCTTCTGGACTGCTTCCAATGCCAGAATATCCTTCACTAAATAAGGGGACCAAAACTCTGGGTGTACTGTCCCTGGAGAGTGTCCAGAGGAGGCTCACAAGAATGATCCCAGGAACAAAAGGGTTAACCTATGAGGAGCATTTGATGTCTCTGGGCCTGTACTCGATGGAGTTCAGAAGGACGAGGGAGGATCGAGTGGACGTGGAAAAGAAGTTTCCATCAGTGGGAGAGTCTGGGATCCGAGGGCACGGTCTCAGAATAAAGGGGCGTCTCTTTAGAACAGAGATGAGGAGGAATTTCTTCAGCCAGAGGGTGGTGAATCTGTGGAATTTATTGCCACAGATGGCTGTGGAGGACAAGTCATTGGGTGTATTTAAGGCAGAGATTGATGGGTTCTTGATTGGTAAGGGGGTTAAAGGTTACAGGGGGAAGGCAGGAGAGTGGGGTCATTTATATATTAAAAATCGGCCATGATTGAATGGCGGAGCAGATGCGATGGGCCGAATGGCCTAATTCTGGTCCTCTGTCTTATGGAGAGCTGAATGTCCTCCATTTGTAGTTATCCTGCGTCACTTAATGTGTTGGCACGGTTAACCCTGGTGGTCCCCTAGAATTGGCCCCCTCAGCAACATCATCGAAAGACAAAGGGTCACTTCCTGCCTATACACTGACAACACCCAGCTTTGCCTCGTTCCACCTCTTTTTCTTCCCACCCACCCCCACCTCTACTATCTCTAACTTGTCAGACTGCTTGTCTGACATCTAATGATGAATGAGCAGAAATTTCCTCCAATTAAATAACTCTGCTTCCTGGCATCCAACTCCTGTTGGTAATGCTCTGAAACGGAGCCAGAGTGTTAACGTGGGCTTTGGATTTGACTCTGAGTTGACGAGCAACATCTATGGAGCAGGGTTAGGGTGTGGGGTAACTTTAAGTATGAAAATAGTTTTGAAACTAATGGATATATGATGTAGATCTTGTGGATAACCCTGAGTGAAGTTCTACCAATGACTGAATGATGTTGTATCAATGATCTTTCTGAAGCATTACCAATGTAAGTGAGATCTAAAAGTGCCCCTTCGTGTGGAGATGAGGCAAGAGGGACCCTGTGAAATTCATCAATACTGTGTTAAGATTGCAGACCAAGGGATGCCCTGGAATCTAAGGTTGTGTGAAGTTGGAGGATTGTGTGCAGACCCTCAATGTCCTCAAATAAAAATCACTGTTGCTTATTCCCCCACCTTCAGTTTTAACCTGGCATTCATCTGTTAATGTCTTCATTAAAGCAGTTCACAGAATGCTACCTAAGTAGGTTGTGTTCAGATATTACTAAAGCGAGCACGATCTTTTTTTGTCCTTATTTTTTTTAAGATTCATCGATTTAATTTCATAGGGTCCCTCTTGCCTCACTCCCACACACAGTCTGTCCTGCCAATCGAATGAAATGAGCTGATGAAATGACTAAAATTTCCCTTTTAAGATGTGAAATAGAGAGCTCTCCAACTTTGCAATGTGAGACAGTTAACAGTACAGACTTGAACGTTCGGAAGCAAAAGGGGTCCTTCTCCTTGAAGGATCAGTCTAAAGCATGGCCTGATCGTGGCCTCAGTGTGGTGTGGGCAGACCGCAAGTGGTACAGTTTGTCCAGCCTCCTATCACTGTGACCCTCGTTACACAGGCTGATGTGTATCCACCTGAAGCCTGCCATTTAGAACCAACACTGAATTGGGGAGCTGTATCTGCTCAATCATTTAATGTATCCAAGGCTGAGATTGATAGATGGTTGGGCAGTAAAGAAATCAGAGGACTGGATGGACAAGGGATGTGATCTTTTTGAACAGTCAGTCGTACAGCACAGAAACAGGCCCTTCAGCCCACCATCTATACTGGGATTGGTTTATTATTGTCACTTGTACCGAGGTACAGTGATAAGCTTGTCTTACAAACCGATCGTACAGATCAATTCATTACACAGTGCAGTTACATTGGGTTAGTACAGAGTGCATTGATGTAGTACAGGTAAAAACAATAACAGTGCAGAGTAAAGTGTCACAGCTACAGAGAAAGTGCAGTGCAATAAGGTGCGAGGTCACAACAAGGTAGTTCGTGAGGTCAGAGTCCATCTCATTGTATAAGGGAACTGTTCAGTAGTGGGGTAGAAGCTGTTCTTCAGTCTGGTGGTACGTGCCCTCAGGCTCCTGTGTCTTCTACCTGATGGAAGAGGAGATAATGTCCAGGGTGGGTGGGGGTCTTTGATTATGCTGGCTGCTACATCAAGACAATGAGAGGTAAAGACAGAGTCCAAGGAGGGGAGGCTGGTGTCTGTGATGCGCTGGGCTGTGTCCACGACTCTCTGCAGCTTCTTGTGGTCTTGGGCAGAGCAGTTGCCGTACCAGGCCGTGATGCATCCAGATAGGATGTTTTCTATGGTGCATCGGTAAAAGTTGGTGAGACTTAAAAGGGACAAACCAAATTTCTTTTGCCTCCTGAGGAAGTAGAGGCACTGGCGAGCTTTCTTGGCTGTGGCGTCTATGTGATTTGACCAGGACAGGCTGTTGATGTTCACTCCCGGGAACTGGCCATCAGTACCCTCTACTAACCCCATTTACCAGCACTTGGTCCATAACCTACTTGGCCTTGGTGGTTTAAGTGTTCATCCAGATGTTTCTTAAATGTTGAGAGAGTCTCTGCCTCCACCACCCCCTTGGGCAGTGTGTTCCAGATTCCAATTTCCCTCTTGGGGGGGGGGGGGGGGAGATTCTTCCCCCTCAGAACCCCTCTAGACCTCTTGCTACTCAATTAAACCTCTGCCCTCTGGTCTTAGACACCTTGCCACAGGGAAAAGTTTCTTCCTATCTCTTCTCTCATAATTTTGTGCACCTCCATCAGGTCATCCACCAGCCTTCTGCACTCCAAGGGAAACAAACCCAGTCTCTCCTCATAACTGAGACACTCCATCCCAGGCAATGTCCTGGTGAATCTCCTCTGCCCCCTCTCCAGCGCAGTCAGGTCTTTCCTATAGCAGATGGAGCAGGTCTGAGAGGCCAAATCACCTACTTCTGTTCTTAAGTTCTGTTCTTAATGCTGCAGACCTCTGAACAGAATGTGACGAAGGGTGGGCTGGCCAGTGGTATGAACAACATGGGCGCCAGAGAGGTTTTGATTTTTGAATGATCTGTTTTTTTTTGTGTGTGTTAGGGAAGAGAGAGAAGGGTAACTGAATAGATGGGGAGAAACTCGGCACAGTGCTGATGCTCTGATGTCCTTTATTTCACATGTAAATTACTTGCCAAATATCACTGCAAAGTTCTCAAGTTATGCCCAAAGGTTGAAGCATTGTCTTAAAAACAGCATTTGTTCACATCCCTTAATTTCTGTTTTGTTTCCATTTTTACCCAAGTCAATGGATGATCTCCAGCATCCAACACCCTGCATGGACTGGACATGTACCAGAAATTGAGCCTTGGCTCCACCTGAGCTATTTTTAGTGTTTAGTGAAGGTAGGATTGAACGTGAGTGCAATTCCCTCATCTCTTGTGTGGCCGTAATGTGCCATCTTATTACTTCGCCATTTGCTCTGCAGGTAATCACTTTAGGAAAAGTTAATGAGATGCAGGCATCACCACTGTGGCCAGCATTTATTCTCCGTCCTTAAATCCCCCTGTGAAGGTGGCAATGAACCATTTGTAGTGGAACTGTTTCTTGAGCCATTGCAATCCACATGAAGGTACTCCCACGGTGCTATCAGGAGGTGAATTCCAGGATTTTGACCCAGGCTGATGAAGGAGTAACAGTGTATTTCTGTGGTGGGATAGTACGGGACTGGGGAAAACTTCGAAGTGGTGTCATTCCCATGTCCTTGCCGCCCTTGAAAAATTCAATAACTTAATTCAATAACTAGGCAAGTGAAGGAGCCATTTGTAAAGTCTTAGATTTCACTATGATCTTACCAACAAGTGGGTGACTGATCAGTTTAGCAGAGTGTAGAGCCATGGAGCATAGAAACAGGCCCTTCAGCCCACTGAGTCCGTGCCAACCATCTATCAGCCACGCCCACTAATTCTTGTTCTCCCCACATTCCCATCAACTCCCCAAAGATTCTACCCCTCACCCACATACTGGGGTAATTTACAGTGGCCAATTAACCCACCGACCCACATGTTGGGGTGTGGGAGAAAACCGGAGCATCCGGAGGGGGAAAACTACACGGTCGTAGGGAGAATGTGCAAACTACGGGCACAGACAGCGCCCAAGGTCAGGACTGAACCCAGGTCTCTGGAGCTGTGAGGCAGCGGCTCCACCCGCTGTGCCACTGTAGGTTGAAGGAATATTGTACAAGAAAAACTAGGAAAACTTCTTCAGTGATGTCAACAGTCACTGGCTCCGGCAGGCAGGGATTCACTGACCGACAGCAGCAACGATAACGCACTGGAGCATCGATGTGGGGCAGGAGAGTGCTGAAGTTGGTCTTCTGTTTTTGGCAGATTACGTTTCTAGCTGAACCAAGCTGCTACTTGCAGGCTGCGTTTGCTGTCTTGGGCTCAAATTTGGCTCCAGGGAATTGGCGAGGTTTCAGGAGGACAAACCAGATTATGCTCTTAGACCAGAAGATAAAGGAGCAGTAATGGACCACTCGGCCCATCGAGTCTGCTCTGCCATTCGATCATAGCCGAATTTTTTTTTCAACCCCATTCTCCAGCCTTCTCCCTGTAACCCTCAACCCCCTTACCAGAATCAGGCTTATTGTCACTGACTTGTATGTCATGAAATTTGTTGTTTTGCGGCAGCAGTACAGTGCAAAGACATAAAAATCTATAAATTAAAAAATAAATAGTACAAAAAAAAGGAATAATGAAGTAGTGTTCATGGGTTCATGGACCGTTCAGAAATCTGATGGCAGAGGGAAAGAAGCTGTTCCTGAATCATTGAGTGTGGGTCTTCAGGCTCCTGTACCTCCTCCCCGATGGTAATAACGAGAAGAGGGCATGTCCCAGATGTGAGGGTCCTTAGTGATGGATGCCGCCTTCTTGAGGCGCCGCCTCTTGAAGATGTCCTCGATGGTGGGGAGGGTTGTGCCTGTGATGGAGCTGGCTGAGTCTACAACCCTCTGCAGCCTCTTGTGATCCCGTGCTTTGGAGCCTCCATACCAGGCAGTGATGCGAACGGTCAGAATGTTCTCCACCATACATTTTGTAGAAATTTGCACGGGTCTTTGGTGACATACCAAATCTCCTCAAACTCCTAATGAAGTAGTGCCACTGGCGTGCCTCCTTCGTGATTGCAGCAATGTGTCGGGCCCAGGATAGATCCTCTGAGATGTTGATGCCCAGGAACTTGAAGCTGCTCACCCTTTCCACCACTGAACCCTCAATGAGGACTGGTGTGTGTTCTCCCAACTTCCCCTTCCTGAAGTTCACAATCAATTCCTTGGTCTTGCTGACGCTGAGTGCGAGGTTGTTGTTGTGACACCACTCAACCAGCCGATCTGTCTCACTCCTGTACGCCTCCTCATCGCCATCTGAGATTCTGCCAACAACAGCGGTGTCATTGGTGAATTTATAGATGGCGTTTGAGCTGTGCCTAGCCACACAGTCATGAGCGTAGAGCAGTGGGCTAAGCACGCATCCCTGAGGTGTGCCTGTGTTGATTGTCAGCGAGGAGGAGATGTTACTACCGATCCACACTGACTGTGGTCTCCTGATAAGGAAGCTGAGGATCCAGTTGCAGAGGGAGGTACAGAGGCCCAGGTTTTGAAGCTCGTTGGTTAGTACTGAGGGGATGATGGTGTTGAACGCCGAGCTGTAATCAATAAACAGCAGCCTGACGTACGTTTTGCTGTTGTCTAGGTGCTCCAAAGCCAAGTGAAGAGCCAGTGAGATTGCATCCGCTATAGAACTGTTGTGGTGGGAGGCAAATTGCAGCGGGTCCAGGTCCTTGCTCAGGCAGGAGTTAATTCTAGCCATGACCAACCTCTCGAAGCACTTCATCACAGCAGATGTGAGTGCTACCGGGTGACAGTCGTTGAGGCAGCTCACCCTGCTCTTCTTGATCGATGTCCTTTTCACGCTGGTGGGAATCTCTGACTGCAGCAGTGAGAGGTTGAAGATGTCCTTGAACACTCCAGCCAATTGGTCGGCACAGATTTTCAGTAACCTTCCAGGTACACCGTCGGGTCCTGATGCCTTGCGAGGGTTCAACCTCTTGAAGGATGTTCTGACGTCAGCCTCTGAGACAGATCACAGGGTCACCAGATGCTGTGGGGATTTGCACAGGTGTAGTGTTATTCTCCCTTTCAAAGTGTGAATAAAAGGCATTGAGCTCGGAATGAAGCATCACTGCCACTTATGCTGTTAGGTTTTGCCTTATAGTAAGTAATGGCACACAAACCCTACCACAGCTGCCATGCATCTGATTTGTATCTCCAGTTTAAATTGGAATTGCGTTTCCCTCTCACGATGGCCTTCCATTGGTTGTACCTGGACTTCTTGTAGGACTCTGGATCGCCAATCAAGAACCTATCAATCTCTTGGCCTCCACAGCCGTCTGTGGCAACGAATTCCACAGATTCGCCACCCTCTGGCTGAAGAAATTCCTCCTCATCTCTGCTCTAAAGGGACGTCCTTTTATTCCGAGGCTGTGCCCACTGATCCTGGAATCTCCCACGGCCACTCTATCCAGGCCTTTCAATATACAGGAGGTTATTGCATCTAAGTCTTGCATCCAAGCATGTGCACTTTTCAATGTATTCAACAGCACTCGGGAGTGGATACCCTGGCATGCGGCAGGAAATATTCTGCCCCTTCCCTTGTAATTAGTGAACTAACTACTTGCTTGTATTCATCAAACAAAGGGAATTTACAGCTAACTACTTTGCCAACTGGTTCACAAACCCACTGAGCCATCAGGTGAGCTCTGTGAGCTTTGTTTACCATTTGTATCCCACCATGCCTCAACCCTCCTCCCTCGCTGTGGAGAATGGTCTATTACTGTTTATCTCTCATGGATTTTTTTCCAAGCAAAAAAAAAATACATCAGTAGATCTTGCAACACAGGGCAAAAGCTTGTTTACGCAGCAAAAGTCTGTCCTACCCATTCTTGCAATGGAATTGGGTTGATGAATGACCAGAGTCCCATTTCTCCTGTTTTGGGAGTGCCGTGGGAGGGAGGACACAATTGCAGGGGAAAAGATATTTACTACATCACATTACATTGGTGTGAAGTCCTGCAGAAATGCAAGTTCACTCTTTTTGCATTTGCTACTGGAGGTGTTCCACTGGAAAATAGCTTGGGTCAGAGCATGGTAGCATTAGTTAAAAAATGATTCCCCACCTTCTACAAAATAACAGCAAACCAGCTTGAGAAAATTGCTTGCACGACTCTACTTGTTTTGTCCATTTATCTGTAGGCTGCTTGTCTGCCTTTCTTCCAGTGATAACTTTTCCCAGATCGTTTCTCATCCTCTGTGCCGTTGGCACTAACTTACTGCAGAGGTGCAGCTCCACTGTCTGAGTAGCTCTTGCACGTGTATGAACTTTGGTGAATTAGTGAACTATTTGACTGTGCTGGGCACCACAATTGAAGGCAGTCCTGTATTTATTTATGTTTACAACACAGAGACACAAGGTGACAAACAGAAACTGAAACCTGGACTTAATTTCTTTTTCACTCTACTACCTGAGGGATGCTGAGGCCAGCTCTGTGGACACTGTTGTCCTCTGTCCTCTGCTGAATTCTGCTAACTCAGCACCAGGGACTGAACTTAATGCATTCCTCAGCTGCTCACTGGATGAACTCGTTAACAAATAAGGTGAAGAATCACAGGATATTTCAACTAATAGTTATATGTCTGAGACAATCCATCCATAACAGTTATCATTCAGATTATTCCTGTGTTGTGATCTGGAATCTCCGAAGATATGGAAATGGCCAACGTTAGTAATGATGTGACTGTTTCAGGACACATAGTGTTAAATATTTCAGGCACTGATTTAAAAAAAAATTCATTATGAAAATTGACAGTACTGTAGGAAAAGTTTGGGTGGAAATATGTAGAAGGAACACATTACTCGGAAGGTGGGTAACTTTGGCACTTTACCCTTAAGGATCAGTTCTAGTTTTGCAAAACAATGGCATAGATTGTACTAAAACTTTGCTGCTCATTCCAGGAGAATGACATAATGGCTTTTCAATTTGAATTTTATATTACCATGGCGCTGTCACACAGTCACTTGTGCCCTAGTACTGCGGCTGACACTGAGCAGTGAGAGATGGTGGAATTGCAATGGTGTGACAGTGCAGGATCAGTAACACAATGAGGCTGCATTGCTGATGGAGTGGGGTGGCATTTTGTTCAGTCTTGGTCATCGTAGAATGCAAGCAAGTTCATTCTTTATGTATTTTTGTTTAAATGGGAATATTAACCATTTTAAAAACAATCCTTCAATTACGTGCTGCATAAACCTACAAAATACTTCTTTAACTCTGTGTGTGAGACAAGATTCAATGTCATTTTAGGAGGTCCTTTCCAATTTTCAACCCGTCTTGCCCTACTGAATGCTGGGGTACATTGTGCAGGGACGAGTAGCAGAACCTGATTGAACATGACAATATGTGTCGGGTTCTGGTTAGGTTGGGTTTGGGTCGGCCAGATTCAATGCTCAAATGCCAGACTTTAGCAACTTCTGTTACCCTGCCTGCATTGCTGGCGGGGGGATGCACACTATGTTCCTGGATCTAGATTCTCTTGACAATAGCACTTACAGCGTTAGGTTGGATATGGGGGGAGAAAAGAATTAAAAGTCCTTGGGCTCAGGTCAAGCTCAAATTGGATGTGGATAGAACAGGTATTAATTTTATACCCGACCTGGTCACAAGCAAGTAGGTTCCCAGTGATTCACCTATGTGGTGTGATTCACAAGAGAGCCTAGACAATGAATGTCAGCCATGTAGTTGTGGTGAGTTAGTGCTACCTTTTTAACGTAGGCAGGCACGGTAGTGTAGCGGTTAGCGTAACGCTTTACAACGCCAGTGACCCGGGTTCAATTCCCGCCGCTGTCTAAGTTCTCCCCGTGTCTGCGTGGGTTTCCTCCGGGTGCTCCAGTTTCCTCCCACATTCCAAAGACGTACAGGTTAGGAAGTTGTGGGCATGTTATGTTGGCGCCAGAAGCGTGGCAACACTTGCGGGCTGCCCCCAGAGCACTCTGCGCAAAACGATGCATTTCGCTGTACATGTGACTAATAAAGATACCTTATCCCAAGGCTTTTCACAGGAGCATCGACGTGGCATAGTGTTGCTGCCTCGTAACTCCAGCATCCCGGGTTCGATCCTGACCTCTTGGTGCTGTCCGGGCAGAGTTTGCATATTTCCCCTGGGGGCTCTGGTTTCCTCCCATATCCCCAAGACCTGCTGAGAGGTTAATTGGCTGCTGTAAAATTACACTTAGGCTCAGGTTAATGGCACAAAGAAAAACCCAGTCAAAGGGGAGTTGATGGGCACGTGTGAGAGAACAAGCTGCAGGGGTACGGGGAAACAAGGAGAGGGAGAACAGACCCAATGGGATTGCTTTCCTGGGAGCTGGTGTGGGGGGCGGAGGACGGACAGGGGTATTCCAGAGCCTAGGCCCACACGGCTGGAGGTGGTGGGGCAAAAGAAGCTGGGCATATCCAACATTCACACACGTGCACTTTCCACTGGGGTATTCCCGGGCACTGGGGAAGTCAAGGTGTCCTGGCCAAAAATCACTCAGCCTGGCACAGCACTGGGAATGAATGTGAAATATTCTGCCCTCTCCGGTACAGTGCTACACCAAGTGGTATATTTGTTGTATAAGTTACCAGGAACAATACCGTATATTTAAGCAACACATTACATAACACTGTCCAAGGATATGAATGCTCCCTTTTGGTTCTTGACTGTCCTGTGTCTTGAAGGAAGTTACAACATAGGACTGGGCAGAGGCTTGGTTAAGTGATGAATTGTTGGTAAAAGTAGTTTCTCCTGGAGATTGCTTGATTACCATGGAGAATTCAGGTAACAATTTTATACCATCTCCCCAAATTGGCAATGGGCAATTTTCTCCCCCAGTAGCTGGCAGTACTCGTGGCTGGGAGGAGTGCCCACTAATGACAAGGGCACTAACAGAGTACGGTGTACGGTTTTAGTCACCCTGGTAAAGGAAAGAAGTGGTTAAACTGGAAAGAGTGCAGAAAAGATTTATGAGGATGTTGCCAGGACTGAGATATGACCTTTATAAAAATGTTTAAAGTTATGAGAGGTATAGATAAGGTGGCCGGTAACAGTCTTTTCCCCAGGGTAGGGGAGTCCAAAACTAGGGGGCATAGATTAAGAGTGAGAGGGGAAAGATTTCAAAGGGATCTTGGGGGCAACTTTTTCACCCAGAGGGTTGTGAGTATATAGAACGAGCTGCCAGAGGAAGTGGGTGAGGCAGGTACAATAGTGTCATTTAAGAAGCACTTGGCTAGGCACGTGGAGGGGCGGGGTGGAGGGATATGGGCTGAATGCAGGAAATTGAGACTAGCTGGGTGGGCATCGTGGTTGGCATGGACTTGTTGGGCCGAAGGGCCTGTATCCGTGCTGCATTGCTCTATGACTCTACAACAGGGTAACTTTTTCTCTCTCTGTGAATTCCTTGTTGTTCCAACAGTGCATAACTTGAAATGTACTGAAAGAGCAGTCTGCATTAACACAGTTTAAAAAGAAGTTAGCGGTCAAAAAGCAGTTTGATCTGGCTTTGAAATGATTTGGAAGTGAGTTGGTATAAACGGTTTAACTTAAGTGGATATCAGTCATAATAACACTGGGCTAGAAATTCATCTGCTCTGGTTTCCTGGTGTTAACAAGGCTCAATTGCCTGCCCCCCTTCCAGGGTTACGTCTGTGCCCGTGTGTCCCTGGGGAAGGAGCACACGGTGTCCATGGGTACAGTGGGAGCTTTCCGGGACCGGTGGGCACCACAGGGGCTCGAGTGCATTCTGGATAGAGATGACTGTGTAGTAATTTGAACCTTTTGACTGTAAATATTGTGGAATACTGTAGTGTTGTAACAAAGTGATGCTGTCATCACTGAATAAACCTCCTTTGGAAAAAGGTGGGGGTGGGGGGGGGGGGCGCGAGAAAAAAGGCTCGACTAACTTCCCTGATGCCTTTTCGAAAAGTTCTTCGAAAAGTTCTTCAAAAAGTTGGCAAACTTGGGTGCCTTTTTGAAAACCACTATCGGGCTCCCTCATGTAAAATTACTGTTTCAGGAATAGTGGGCCCTTCTGGTTGAATTTCTCACGCTATTAATGTGTATCCTCACAGCTCTGGCCTTGGGAAGCAGCCCTGAAAGGGCCACATAGCACAAGCCGCACTCTTCCAGCTACTGGAGAGTGTGGACAAAAATGAATGCGTCTTCCATTGATTTTGGGGGGGGGGGGGGGGGGGGTGGTGGCAGTCTTCCATGGGCCAGGAGTGGGTGGGGGGGCAGCAAAGGAATCTGCACAGGCTGCTGAAGAATAGTGCACCCAGAAGGTAGCCTGGGCCCTCCTGGCAGGCCGTTGTTAGGAAGGTGTCTGTAAGGTCATTGCCCACTCTGAATGCTTGCATTTCGGGGACCCCTGAGATGAAGCCAAGTGCACCTGCAAGCTCTGAATACAAATCACATTAAGCAAAAATCTCAAAGGTTCCGCATCATGACAGATGAGCTTTCTTGTTGCACTGAAGGCAAAGAGTCATGTGGAAAACATCAGCAAAGGTAGCTGGAGGATCCTGAGGCTAGGTTTCTCAGAGTTGGGGTGGCCTTGACCTTTGAAAGCAGTGCAGGCACCTACGTAAGTTTGCGCTGGAGGAGTTCTGAGGTCACCGATGTAAGTGCAGACCACTTTGTGGAAGGGTAGCCTTTATAGGCGTTGTTTCTGCAAGAAATGTTGATCAGAGATTGACTCGCTGTGAAGCCTGGCTGCGGAAGGTGTTGGAAGCCCCCTCTTCTGTCAGATGTTCTTTTCTCTTGTTGATCACCCATTTCTCATCTGATGAACAGAGAACCAGTTCTTTAGTTACAGGGTTACTTGCCATTTCTGACTTCTACATCCTGAGGGGGGGGGGGGCGGTGTGGAATAAGCTGTTGAAACTACCTGAGGGTATGGTGACTGGGGTCTCAGTTTGGGGTGGTCTACTTGAGATTTGTTTGGCAGGAGAGATGTGTCTGACCTTTTAGATAACACGGTGTCAGTAGAAGCTTGTTCTCTTGTGAGTGAATGGCACCTGTCATGAGTCAGACCAAAGCGGCTGAAAGTATCACTGGAAACGAATTTTGGGTGTTGCTCCAATTGATGCTATTTGGGCAAGGTGGACCCCAGGAAAAACAATATTAGGGTATGAGAGAAAAAAACCTACAAGATATTAATAATTGGCATTAATTCTCCCAGAAATGTTTGCAAAATTGCTCAGCTCTGTGATGACTTGATTTCTGTATGCACAGTGCCATTTTACCAGCGTCACACAGATGAATTTTTAAGCCCACTGTCCATTTTCTATTCCTACAAAGATATGGACTAAAATACCATATGGGGTAGATCTAAACTAAATGCCAGTGAGTGCAAGTCTAAGGAAGAAAGCTGCCCGTAATGTCACATTAAGTTGTCAAGAGGTTTTTGAACAGCTGATGTGGGAAAATGGCACAGTTCACTGTGGATTGTAATGTTGTTGATGTTGGATTAAGGCACATTGTTCCAAAAAGGTAGGAGCTTCACTCTGCCTCATCTGTCAGTGCTTGATGATGGTTTTTGGCTCAAGAAATTGTTCAGTTCCTCAGCAGAACATTCATCAATGTTGATGACCTCAAGATGATCACTAATAATATAAATCAAATTCTTTTAAATTGCCAATAGGTCTCGGCCTACATCAGCAAGAACTTCCACTCAACTAAATGAAAAATCAACAGAACTGCAGATGCTGGAAGTCTGGTGGAAACACTCAGCAAGTCAGGCAGCGTCTGTGGAGAGAGAAACAATTAATGTTTTAGGTCTGAGATCCTTTGCTAGGCAAGTTGAAGGGTCTCTGACCTGAAACGTTAACTCTATTTCTCTCTCCACTGATGCTGCCTGACCTGCTGAGTGTTTCCAGCATTGTTTGCTTCCAGTTAACTACCTTTCCTTGTACTATTCCCAGCTCTCCTCCCTCAATACCATCCCCCACGCTCCCCCCACCTCCCCCCCACCAACCATACTGGATTGCAATATGTCTGTGCACGTGTATGAGCCCACATTGCAGCCCCACTAAATTCATGCCTTAAACATTTGTGGAGCTTTCTTTTTGTATCAGATTGCAAATATTTTGTGGCGTTGGCTACCATTATTAGCAGTACGAGTTCCATAATATCAGCTCGTTGGAAAATGATACCAGTTCATAGCCTAAAACTGTTATTTTGTCTCATTAATAAGACTTGCAATGAACTCTGAGACCGAGAAACCTCCTGTAAACGGTGATGAGGTTTATTTGATCATTGAATTGCACTTGTTTCTGTTGGTGCTTTCAATGTAACAATGTAGATCTGGTTTACTGATTTTTTTTATTTAAGGGCTCCCTGGGCCTGATGCCATATTTAAAGTCAGCTGCAGGTATAAATTGCTGATGTGAATCTCCTGGGATGTTGTGTGGTAAAGGAAAGCCAAGTGCATGTATCAGACAGGTAATTTAATGCTGCCCGATGCACAAATAGAATCGGGGCAGAGGAGTGAATAACTGCTGCAAGAATACATTGAACTCAGCTCATCCTGATTATAACTTGCTGTAATGTGATAATGTAAATGTAGCCAGGGACAATAAAAATGGGAGTGGTTGCAGAGAGAAAGTTGCATATTGGGAACTCTGTGGAAATGTAGAACAAGAGACATGCGGGATGGTGGGTTAATTGGCCGCTGTAAATTTCCCCTAGTGTGTAGGTGAGGGGTAGAATCTGGGGGGAGTTGATGGGAATGTGGGGAGAACTTTTTTTTAAGAAATGGAATTAATGAAGGATTGGTGTAAATAGGTGGTTAATGGTCAGTGCAGACTCGATGGGCTGAAGGGTCTCTCACTCTCAATAGAATCAACCTATCTGGGCCATTGCACATTGGGTCACTGCACTGAGTAATCTGGACTTCATTTCAATCATTTTTTAAAATGTATTTTACTTTGTTAATTTTAACTTTGTTTTTACTTAATATTCCTCATTCATGAAAAAGGCCATAAAGTGAAGCAATAAATTGCTGGAGAGACTCAGCAGGTTAAGCAGCATCTGTGGGGGGCGGGGGCACAGGAAGGAATTGTCGACGTTTTGGGTCAAACCATAATGTGACAAATATCCATTGCTATTAGTTTCTTTACCCTGTCTGGACCTGAGAACGTGGTCCATTCCCTGGTAATGCTCGTGAACCCACGTAGATGTTACAGAAGCACCAACAACTGTTTTGGCTGTGGCTCTCCTGCTGCAAACTTCAATCATGCTCGGGGTCTTTGGCTCCTCTGAAAAGGCAGAGTCTGGGGGCTTGGGGGAGAGAGAGAGAGAGAGCGGTGTCCATCAGCCAGAGATCGAGGTGGTGTACCTGGGGCTGGGTTGCCAAGGAACAGAAGAGGTTCCTGGGAGTGGGGGAGATCTTCGAAGGCAAACAGGGCTACGAGAAGGGTTATCAATAAGGAAAGGAGCTGAAAGGAAGGTTTTTAGTGAGGAATGGGATCAGCAAGAGGGTCTTCAGAGGGGAACAGGTCTGGGGCGATGATCAGTTAAGTGGCCGGTGAGAATTGGAGATCACTGGGAGGAGGATCTTCAATGACAAGTGGGGCAGGGTGGAGGGTCTCCAGTGAGAGGCAGGGCTGGGAGGAGAGTCGGGAGATTGCTTTGGTCCTCGAGCGACTGCAGGATCATGGACCTAGGCAGATTACAGTCATCGAGTTCTACAGCATGGAAACGGGCCCTTCGGCCCAACTTGTCCATGCCGACCAAGTTGCCAACTTGAGCAAGTTCTATTTGTCTGTGTTTGGCCCATATTTCTCTTAAACCTTTCCTGTGCGTGTACCTGTCCAAATGTCTTTTGACATTTTGTAACTGTACCCACCTCTACCACTTCCTCTGGCAGCTCGTTCCATATACCCACCACCCTCTGTGTGGAAAAACTTGCCCCTCAGAATGCCTTTCAATCTTTCCCCTCTCATCTTAAACCTGTGCCCTCTAGTTTTAGACTCCCCTACCTTGGGGAAGGGGGGGTGGGGGGGGGGGAGATTTTATGAATTTCTATAAAGTCACCCCTCGGCCTCCTTCGCTCCAGGGAAAAAGTCCCCAGCCTCTCCTTTGGATGACGGGGGGGGGCTGGGGGGGGGGGTTGCTGCAATAACCCAACATGGTTGCTCCCAGGACAATATAACTATGTACCCTTGGAATGCTTAAAATTGAAGGTACTGCACAGGGAATTATGTAACCCTCTGTGCATCTGATACATAAATTGTGTCAGGTGTGCAAGGGTGACTGACTCCAGGATGTGTCCACCTAAGTTTCTGAAGTGATGTGAAATGACCCTGAAATTGTCATTGACATGTTTCACTCAGGGTGAAGTCCATTGTCAATCACGTTATTCTTATTCAAAATTGCACAACATTTTTGTTTTTCTAGGCCTTTATCCTTTGTACCTCAAGTCCCCAACACTGATTTGCTTATTTTATTTCTTTTATCACTCTCTCAGATGTCCTTTCTCCTTCTCTTACTCCCCTCTCTGTTACTACCTGAATATTGAAAAGCCTGGATAGAGTGGACGTGGAGATGATGTTTCCTTCAGTGGGAGAGTCTAGGACCAGAGGGCACAGCCTCAGAATAAAAGGATGTCCCTTCAGAACTGAGATGAGGAGGAACTTTAGCCAGAGGGTGGTGAATCTGTGGAATTCACTGCCACAGATGGCTGTGGAGGCCAAGTCATCGGGCGTATTTAAAGCAGAGGTTGATAGGTTCTTGATTAGTGAGGGCATCAAAGGTTACGGGGAGAAGGCAGGAGAATGGGGTTGAGGGGAAAAAATAAATCAGCCATAATCGAATGGTGGAGCAGACTCGATGGGCTGAATGGCCTAATTCTGCTCTTATATCTTATGGTCTCTCTCACTGTTCTTGACCTTTCTCCATTTTGTCCTATCCATAAGCATTCCGACCCCTTTGCCAGCATGTCTATCCTCCCACTTCCTTGTGAAGATGCTGTGAAAGATCAGGGGTCAATGTCAAAAGCTCCTGTTCCTTTGCATTGTGAAAATGGAGTGTATTTTAATGGACAGAATTGCATTTATTAAACAGTCCTGTGAAACCAATCCTCTCAGACGTTATAAAGCGTTAAAGAGAAGCTTTAGAAATGTCTAAAGGTGTCTAAAGAAAATAAGATTTTCACCTCATTAGAATGAAGTAGCAATTTTTAGATGAGATTGCATCTGCAGTAATGATTCTCATGGAGTCATGGTGCACAAAACAGGCCATTTGGCCCGTCAAGTCCATGCTGGCTGTCAGGCACCCACCTGCACTAATCCCATTATTTTTTATTCTCCCTACATTCCAAGTAACTAGCCCCAGATTCTATCCTTCGCCAACACACTAGGGGCAATTTACAGCAGCCAACTAAGTCACCAACCCACACGTATTTGGGATGTGGGAGGAAACCAGAACACCTGGGGGAAACCCACATGGTCAGAGGGAGAATGTACAAACTCCACACAGACAAGATCGAGCCTGGGTCTGTGGAGCTCTGAGGCGGCAGCTCTACTAGCTGTACTACTGTGGCACCTCAACTTGGTGAGTGGGATGTGTTAAAAGAGCAGGTGATGTAGATCCAAATTCTCAAATGGGTATTTCCTCTCTGATAAACCTGTTCCTAAAGGCAAAATTGGTAACATCCCCCTTCCTCAGTACCTGACAGGAATCAAGAACTTTAGTGAAAGGGGGCAAGCTATTTCAAACAGCTTCATTGCTCACCAATTTTCCCCGAAGTGAATTGCTATGAGAGATTGTGGAGTGACCGAAAAGATTAATGTTCATATTGGATCTACGCTGTCATTCCTGAGTCTTGATTTCTAGATGACGGGTCGCTGAGTGTTCCACAGCTCCTGCCTCTTCTATCATTTTGCAATTGTTCCTTCCCACTACTGAGCCTTCCCCAAATGAAAAGTCTGTTTTGACCAAATGAATCAATAAATGACTGAACAAAATCAATGCGCTTCAAAAGCACTGACCTATTTAAATTTCTTCATTGTTTATTCTGGAATCAAAAGGAACGAGGCCTTAAATTAATATAACAAGGATATTACTTTGAGAGCAAGACCCAAAAATTTAGTTTGCAAATTAATTTTAACTTCATCAATTGGCTCTTTTAGCTTTTTCATTTTGCTTCATTGCTTTTTGTTTCAAAGTTTCGCAGAATCTCAGATATTCCCACCTGTGAGTGTCTCCGAAACTTGTTAGTTAATATTCTGACCGCATAATATAAACTGGTATGCATGATAATTACAAAAGCAGTAACTTTCTACTGTATTTTTTTGTCTACATCCATTGTATTCGCTGCTGTTTCTTGGGCGGTTCAGCTATCTGATTATCTGATACCAGCAACTGGGATTGTGTTAACTGTTAACACAACAGAAATGTTTCTATATTGTACCTACCGCCCTAATTCTACTTGCATGTATTAATGTCAAGCCTTTACTGTGTATGTAAATCAGGGTCAGGCTTTGTGTACTTCAGCAGGTATTAAAGAACCATTGAATAAAAGAGATCGAGAGATTTTTGTTCCAACTAATAAGTTCCCAACATTTTCCATGATATCACAATGGAGGGTGAAAGGTCAATTCTCACTTCCATTGAAAGACAATGGCAGCTTAGTTTACTGTTTCTCTTTCAAGTCTCTGATTCCATGTTTTCTTTCACTGATACACCAAAAGCATTCTGTAGAGCAGATTAGTACGTATAAAGTTTTAAAGGGCCAGAGTGTGTCACTTTAAACACTGACATCATAAAAAAATTATACAACCACAGTGGTTAAAAGATGGCTCATTTTTTAGTCTTGAAATACTGTGCAGATTTTCTTAATCTAGTTATTCATTTGGGTCTGTATTGGTTGCTTTTGGATACCTTGTCATTTGCAGTTGATCCTAATCCACTTGGCCTGCATCTCCTCCTCCTCCTCCCTCCCTCCTCCTCCTCCTCTTCCTCCTCCCTCCTCATCCCTCCTCATCTTAGGCAGTCCCTGGAGGTAGAGGATGTTTTGTTTGCAGTTCCCTGGGTTCTGCGATGGCTGAAGCGTCCTCTGCCACAGGTGGGGTAGGAGGTGCTTGATGTGGGGTAGGTGGTTCGGGGGGGATGTGCACTCCATTGGTTAGTTATACGTGGCCTTTGAGTGTTCCTGTTGACCCAAGGTCGTCAGTGCTATCCTGATTTCGGCATTTCCCAGGAGTGGGTGAAGATGTTACAATTTTTCAAGGAGACTTTCAGAATATCTTTGGAGCTTTTTTTGCTGCCTCTCCTCCTGGAAGTCACTGTCCAGTGGTGGAGCTCGGAGCAGAGTGCCTGCTTTGGATATCTGGTGGCAAGCTTGCAGATATAGCCCACTCACTGGAGTTGGTCGAGCATGTCCAGAGACTCGATGCTGGGGTGGTTGTGGTAGGGTGGGAGGGAGAGGTGGGGGGTGATTGGCCTGGGAGAGCTTGTGATAGCAATGTTAAGGGTGACCTCCTAATTTCCCTGCATTGATCACAGATGTAGAAGCCAATAGAAGCAGCCTTTGTGGCATTGATCCCATTTAATTTACTGCAGATCAAGCCTGGGGCCTGTATGTCTGAGGCATGGGAAGAGCCACTTTGGCTTGTATCATACCCTTCAGAGGAAAATTATGTTCCTATGATCTAAAACCTTCAGCTACCCCACCATTTAATATTTAATAAATGAGCTTCACTGTGATGCATTTCCTGCAATGTTCCTTTCATGCATTAAATCTCCTAATAAAGACAAAACAATTAGAATTTTGGAGCTCTGTTGCATTCAAGGGGTGTAATGTATTATCTGTGCCACAGATGTGAGTGTAAACACTTCGAAATATTTAAAACTATTGTATTTCATAAGAACCAATACGAATCCAGTGACCTGCCTCTATTAGATGGCTTCAAGATGATTTAAATTGTTGCTGTAAACTTTCTAACCATTACAGCAAATACATTAATTTTAAAGTCAAAATACATTGACTCCATAAAAATGCTAATAATATGGTTTTTCGCCATATTACTTTTTTAAAAAAAGTTAAATATTTCCTACTTGTCTTATAAGAATCTATACTGTGGGAGTTTCAGTGAAGGCTGTACATAAAACATGAAGAACACCACCTGGGTCTGAGGTGACATTCCTGGTTGATCTCAAGCAAGGCAGCAGATTGGGGTGCTGAATTTGACTTGAGAGCAGCTGGGCAAGAGAGAGGTGAAAACCCACCCATTTTCCCATTTCTGATTACTGCACTGTGACTCCTACTGCATGTGAACTTGGGACAAGGAAGTTCAATGCCGTGTCTCAAGGCTCACCAAAATGCACAACCCAAGTTCAAGTGCAGGATATAGCCATGTGCACGAGGTGGGCAAAAAGAAATGATTCTCCAGTGTGAGTCACTGCCATTGGGAGCGAAAGTCTATTTTCTTCCTGTAGATGGGCTGTTTTGGAATCGGAAAAGGCCTTTGTATGAATTTTCAGTCAAACCATCATTATATAAATAAATGTTCATTTTCTGACATACAGTGAAAGTTTCAATATTCCAGCCTTTGTTTAACACTGGAACTATCTTTAAAAACAGATGTCCAGATTTGATTTTAAGCAGTTCTATTTTCTCTCTTGTAGAAACTGTAAAGAGCAATAGAGAGAAACCGCTTCAGTAATGACCCCAGTCTGTGTCCCTTTTGATAAATGTCAACACTTTTTCATGAATTTAAGTTAAATTGTTAAGATCAAGTGAGTAATGCCAGAAATTCCATTCACTGCGTACACTGTGACAGGATTCTCTACATGCTCCAATACCAATCTTTACTCTTAAGTAATGAGGGAAGACAAACTTGATGTGAATCTCCTTCAGGCCATTTATCTGGGTTCGGCATTAGATGTGACTCTGTAAACAGGCTTCATTGTAAAAGTGGCTTTTGGCAAAGTGCATAACATTTTAACAAAAATGTAACAAAGGGACTTTCACAAACACTGTAGACTAGGACATACAGGTAGAATTGGGTTTTAAAAAAAGAAAGAAGGTTCAAAAAAGATACAGATTATGTCTAAGGAATATATATTGACAATACACAGACTGCAGAAATAGAGACATTACAAAGATACATTATGTTAAGTATAGGACCCAATACATTGGAAATACAGTATAGTTGTGGCATTACGTGGTATCTTTCACAACATCCCAAAGTACTTTGTTGTGTGATTGGCTGTCATATTTTCCTTTATTGAAACAGTAAGCATTGTTAAAAAACGTAACTTGCCGCAAGTTATGTTTATCAAAGGTCCTCACCATTGTAAAGAAGTGAACTATGACAGCCAATCACACAACAAGATGCTTTGAACAGCCCTTAGATATATGACCTACTTTTTAGGTTGGTCAGTACAGTTGGAGAACTCCCCTGGTCTTCACATAGTTTTATGTTTACCTGAAGGAGAGCTAGGGCCTTAGTTTAACATCTTATCTAAAAAATGATTCTGGTTCCATTGGTACTGGATTAAAGTATCAGCCTGGGTCATGTGCTAAGGTCTTAGAGTGTGCTTGAGCCATTGACCAATTGACAGGACGGCAGCTATTACCGCCAGTTCTGCAATCTATAAATGATACTTGAAGTTGTATGTTCGCCAATATTTTCATGTTGATGAAGTTACGTTAGATATTTATGCTGTACAACTGACTGACCTGCCTATCATTTCTGGTGGTCTAAAGGAACATACACAAAGTGCTGGAGGAACTCGGCAGGTCAGGCAGCATCTATGGAGGGAAATGGGCAGTCGACGTTTTGGGTCGAGACCCTTCATCAGGAGTGACCGGCGGGGCACTTGCATCTGCCTGTCTTGTTTATATGTTTACTTTTAGTTGTGGTTGAATTGACAATCTATTCACCACACCCTTATTTCGGATTTGGTTCAAACGGTCTTTGTAGACAGGTGTACGCCTTCGTGCTATTGCTGCAATTATTCTCTTCATACAGTAAGGCGATGCGTGTTAAGTAATAATACTGTTGCGTTGGACAGGCTTGAGATTCACAGAGGAACAACAAAAAAATAGCAAGTCGGTGCAGCTTGGTGGTCCCCACGTTTAGTGTCACGTTAGGCGGGAAGCCTTTTCAGAGTTTCAGACCCCCATAACGGCATATATGATCCATATAAACCTAAGTAACTATGGAAGTGTTGTAAACTTCAAACATGGGCAAGTGCAGGCCGCGTTAAATATGAAAAGCTTCCCGTGTTTAGACTGCTGATCCAGAGAGACAAACCAAACATTAACTGAAGCAATGTAAGAATAGACCAGGGCGTCCTTACCCCCATGTTTACTTGTGGGGCCGGTTCCACGTGAGGCAGGGAGCGAGAATAAAGAAGGGAGATAATAAAATGAAATTAAGAGGTCACGGCTTTTCGATGAATGCTTTCGAAAAGCCTTTATCCTCTCCCAGATGTTTTGATACATAAATGTTTCAATAATAATGAAGTAGGGATGTGGATGGTTTTGTCAATTTGTAAATATGAATACAGTCTGTTCAGTTGTATCAGTATCCTTCACAATGACTTTTGGGCTGTTTTTACATGGGGCAAAATCGCGCATTGTGTCTGAAAACAGTTCCATAGAAAAATGGTTTGAATTAGTACCAACTCTTACATGTTGATATGTTTAATTTTAACTATAGATTTACTTAGCCTAGCCTATAAATACCAATTATTTGTTTATCAACCACCTATAACTCGGGGAGAGGATCATTAAAGTCACTTTTGATTCCCACTCCCTGGGCAATACAAAAAAAAGATTGTCGTTCAGTGAACAGTGCGTATTGAGGGGTTTGTAGGGGCAAAGCTGATGATTGAGAGGGGTGACAATTTTGCTTGTACTTTCTTTCTGTCTGTCTGTCTGTCTCGCACAAGGAGGTGACCAGGCGGGAACGCGCCGGATGAGGGACTGCCTCTCTTGGTGGCGCGTCGCTGCTTTATTTTTGTTCCATGGCTGTACCAGAGAGGAGAGGGTGTCTGTCTCCGGCAGTGTGCGCTAGTCCTCCGGGAGCAGCCGATTTCAAAGAGATCTGCAGCCGGCTAGAGGCGGGGAGATGCAGCCGGGCTTGGAATTAGCTCGCTTCGGTCTACTTTGCTGCTGCTGCTGTCTCCTTGTCCCGGTCCAGAGCTGTGGACCCGGCCGGGGTTACGGTAGGAGGAGACCGTCCAGAAAGCTCACTCCTCTTCTCTACAAACAATTCATCCCCAATGTTGCCGAGAAAACCCTGGGGGCGAGCGGCAGATCCGAGGGCAAAATCAGCCGCAATTCCGAGAAATTCAAGGAGCTGACTCCCAACTACAACCCTGACATTATATTCAAAGACGAAGAGGACACCGGGGCTGACCGTCTCATGACACAGGTAAGGTGAATTCTGCCATTCAATCAGGGACCAGCGAACAAGAATTAAAGCAGATCGGTTTTAATAGATCCTCGTTCTTTTTTTTACATATATATAGATGATCTCTAAATCGCAATAAATAATTAAAGAGATTATCAAATGGGAGGCATATCCAGAGCACCTTGAGATGGGGTTTAGACGCCGCATCCTTATCTTTTTATTCAGCCAGCGCCATTTAGAACGATACCATCGTATGTTTGTTTGTTTATTTATTTATTTGTTTTAACCCCCCCTCATAATTTTAAAGCATTGCATTTCTTTAATGGAACGGGGCGGGGGGGGGGGGGGTGTCTCTCATTCTGCCTTTAAAAATGTTGCTCTATAAAAAGGTTGGCTGGATTCTAATAGAATGCTCTTATTTGTTCAGCACGGGCCATTTAGAACGCCTTCATTTGGCACTTAATTGAATGAATTATTCCGTAATTTGGAAACCCCACATTTTGAGCACGACAGGGAATTTCCAGCACCCCCCTTCCGTGCAAGGTGCAACACTTCGCATTCCATCAGCACTGACCCTGCGCCATTCAAGAGGACTTTGTACATCATTTATTTTTGGAATAATTTGGAGACAACGTATGTTTTGATTAAAGCTAGAGGATAGTATTGGAAATGTATTATTTAATGAGAGATGCTGCGGGCTTCATCTCTTTCTGAGCTGGTGGCTTCTATATATAGACAATGACCATCAAACATAGCTTCAGTGAAGGAACAAGCCGGAGTGTAGCTTTAGACAAAACAATCACCCTGAAATATTTGTGATGCAGAGTTTGAAGGGGGAAAAAAAAGCTGCTGATCTTTGCTACCGCCTTTCTTTTCCCTGCACACAACTGCAGACTCTCTCTCTCTCCCTCTCCCTTTGCCACCTTTTTTCTCTCTCTCTCTCTGTCTTTCTTTCCCTTGAGCTATTACTGGGGTGACCTCTAGCCAGCCAGGACTGGCTGGCTGGAAGATGTTCAGGACTCGATACCATGGTGACTAGAGCCTGCATCCCGATGTTATGAAGACTGTGTCGGGATCAGACAGTCCTGCATCCCGTTGCTATGGAGATGGGGGCCGGGATGAGGGCCGCCTCAGGCCCCCTGGAGTGATCATCACGTCCTCTCCATCTCTGTCTTGTCTCACCGTCGTGCTTACTGCTGCACCATCCTGTCTTCCCCCACCCCCTCGCTTTCTGTTTCTCTGACCATCGATCTTACGCTTAGTCTTTCGCACTGGATGGACATTTCCAAATGTCTCGGATTCACGCATTTTGTGAGGTGGGGGGTGGGGGTGGCGGTGCTGTGCAGGAGTTTTTACAGCTCGCTTGTTTTCTGATGACCTTTAGCCACTCCATTTTCGAGCTTCGGTAGTGATAAGAAGATGGCTAGAGCGGTCGTGAGGTGGGGTGAGGTGAGGTGAGGTGGGGTGAGGTGAGGTGAGGTGGGGTGAGGTGGGGTGGGGGGGTGAAGAGTGCCTGGATAGCACCTAAACTAGAGGTGGCACCAGCCTCTGACCCGGCTGACACCTCTATAATGGACATCGAGATTTGAGTTATCAGATATGAAACATTTTTTTTAAAAAGTAACTTATTTTGAATTTAGTCACTCATGCATTGTTTTTTGAAATACCTAGGTCTCTTTACACATGAAGCCCTTGCTGCTTTCAATGTTTTCTATTTTGCAGAACTGGTAAATATATTTTGCAAAGTCTGGCTGGTGAATATTCCCTGCCCACCCACACGGACGCAGAACGGTTTTCCCGTGTAATTGTCAAAGGGATTCTAAACAGTGTCACCATTGTTGTTACCGAGTATGAGCTGATTAAAGATAGAGATTAAAAGGTTTCATTGACTGTTTAGTTCGAGTTAATAGATTATTTTCATCAAAGACCATTGGGGGTGACGTATTCCACCGGGAATAAAACACATCCCCAAATTCTGAAAACCAAAACAAAAGGTCGGTTACCAAGTTTCTGGAACCAGTTGGGAACTGAACAGAAGACGACGGTGGATATTCAATTGACCTAATGGACCAGCTGGTTTCATTCCCTTGTCATACTGAATTAGTTAATCTGAGCTAGGATGCAAATTAGCCTCAGCATCCTTGGACCAAGAAAAGTAAAGGTTGGAGGTGAGGAGATAACAGGTAGTGTTTCTGAATCTTGTCATCTGTCAGAAGCCCCTTATTATAGTGGAGCATGGGATTTCAACAGAGGAACAGTGATGGCCAAGCTGTGGTGATCACACAGAGCAGTTCTGACACTCAACCTCTTATGCAAAGGATAGCCACTTGGGTGACTATCAAAAGCATTTGGGATTGTATCCCCATATATTGTTAAATTTGATATGGGTGAATTAATCAAATAGGAGGCAATGTGAATAAATATTCCTTTTTTCTATGCCATCCTAAGACATTTATAATCTTGGCTCCACATTCAGTTTAGATTCAATTCAAACTCAATTTGACATGACTTCTCTTTGTGGGGATGGTTCTCCCTTCCTCAGTCAACCCTGCACTTAGAACATAGAACATAGAACAATTACAGCACAATTCAGGCCCTTCGGCCCACAACACTTAGGAAATTAAATTGAACATCTATGAAGGACTGACATTTGACTTCTAGCTGATTTCAATGTGAGAATCTCATCTGGTATTTCTACAGCCTGCTGCAATCTTTTCTTCCCATCCTATCTCTAACTGAGGCTTGGCAGTGGGTGTTTAGCTTGTGAACTCTGGAATGATCCTCTCTATACCAATTGCAAAATCGATTGTTCCAACTCTGCAATAGATTTGAATTTGCAACACAAAATCCAAAACTTGATACCATAATTATGGATAGGAATTTTCTTACTCGCGTAACAAAAGGTAATAATGTTTCTAATTAAACATGCCAATAAAACAGTGAAATCAAATGATTTCTTTTTAGGATAATCTCTTCTCTGACAACCTAGTGCTACAAATCAATGCATTACACAAACATACAATCTTAATCCAATTTTGCCTTTACAAAAATTTCCTCCTGGCCATGAATTAAATATGTGTGGCTGTCTGGATCAATCTGCTTCAATACAACATGATCGTTGCCTTTTGAATATTACAGCTCTATTACTTAATGGTAAAATGTAAGTTCAAGCTATTTGTTTTAGGATGAACAATAACTTTTTTTTCTCATGTTCCCTAGTTTTTTCCCTGTTGTCTTATGCCTATTCCAAAGTATGGGACATAATTCTATGGGCTCCCTTCTACTTCACCTGGGTTATGTTACGTCAGAGCCCTGATGGTACACATTAATAGACTCTTTTGTGATTGTGAACCCAATCCTAGTTTCACCCAGTGCCCTCGTATGCCCATTAGACATGCAGAACAACCTCAGTGCCTTTGTTATTGGTGCATCTGAAACTGTCAAGTAGCACAACACACATTTTGTGCCAAAATTATGAAGGGTTTTAAGACTTCAAAATTATAACTGTTTTTGATAAGTAAAAATAAATTGCTTTCACTGCCATGTGTGCTGATAACTGGATGACACAGATGTGTTCAGCAAATAAAAACAGGCGAAATTAGTATTTTTATTTTTACCGGCAAGTTATTGTGATCCAGATGCAATGACTGAAGATGAGATGGAAGCTGATTCAACAATAACCTTTTAAGCAGGAATTTAGTATATGGTTGCATAGGAAGAACCTGGAGGACTATTGGGAAACAGCAATGGAGTGGAGCTAATTTGATGGCTATTTCAAAGGGCTGGTGCAAGTATGATGGGCCAATGGCCCTCCCTCTGTGCTGTACAATTCTATGAATGGAAAACACAGCAGTACTAGTAGAGTCTGGAGTTTCTGTTGCTTGCTAAAATATATAATATACAGGAAGAATGGAAACATTACTTGCAATGGAAAACGCATTTGAACAATCTGTTCAGATCAATAAAAGCATGATGGCGTGATTCATACACTGTCTCTGTAACTGTTGCAAATTAAATGTAACAGTTAAGAATGTGTGGAACTGCAATCTTTCCAAAATTCACCGGGTAATAAATAAGCTTTGTTCAATGTATAAAGATGAACAGAAAAAGATGTGGCCCTCCCAGACAGGATGTTATTTTACCTTTACTGTTTTAAGGGGCTAATGTTGGCTGAGAATTCCTTTTGTTAACTCCAATGTGACTTTAATAATCAAGGTATGATTTTAAGAAAATATACAATATAACTTTGCTATTCACTGACTGGCAGAAGCCTGTCCCTTTGCATTTTCAACTTCCTTGTAGTACTGATTTTTTGTTTTGAAATTGGCTGCAACTTTTCAGAATTATTTAAATATTGTGGGAATTGTTTAAATGTCTGCTTTTCACAATTGCTATTGTTCCATTTACTAACCAGGGAAAGCAAAAGTGGGCAGCAAATTGGGGATGTTATAGTTTGTCAACTAAAACAAAATCTGACGTGGAGTAGTCCCACAGAAAACAACGAAGGAGGCAATGGGGGTGGGGGGAGCTTTCACATTATTTTTAAGGCTGGAAGTTGTTGTCAAGAAAATATCACAAAGCAGAGAATGAGAAGGTCCATAGATCTTAACAGTTGCACCAATTTTTCTTGCATTGCACTTGCCTTGCTCTTTCTCCAGACCACCAGCATCAAAACCTTATAAACTCAACTTAAATGCATTGAGAGATGCACACCACTGTATTTTTTTTTAAATAGCTTTAAGTCTTAAACTTAATACCATGCCTTACATACATCTTTATGACAATATTCGTATTGTCTTAAATGCATAATATACATAATGATGTTCACACTCTATTAAGTACAGGGTTCACACATAACATTTACAAATATGTCTTAATGTTTTGATAGCGAATTTAGTGACGCATTTTATGATTTTAGTTTTGTACCTGGCTGTATCTACAAAAATGTGACAGACATCTACACTCAATTAATTTTCAAAAGAGGAAACATGTGAAATCTGAACATTGGAGGGCAATTTCCCAATTACCTGTAACTATATGTTCTCTACATACAGAATCTAATTCTCTGTACCATTTTACCTGTTAAATTGGGAAATGACACGTAAATTAGGCTGTCAAGATCCCAAAAAGCAATAAGCATTCTGAAGAGGGACACCCAGCAGTCCATTCGATTAAAGTTCCATGATATAGAAAATCAGGCAGGGTGTAGTTTTGGCCACTGATGGGCTAGTGCACAAGACACCTTTCATTCCTATTATACCTAATTAGTAAAATCCCTACATAGACATTATTCTGCCAAGATATTATGATCTGGTGTAGCCTGCCTCAGCCTCTTCACCTCCATACTCCTCCAAACCCATCCCTTTGACTTTTGGCCTCATTTTCTAACAGCCCTTTCTTTGACTTGATGTACAATTTCTTTTGCTGATTCTTACTGTGTTTTTCCATATTAAAAAGTGCGGGAAGAGTGCAAGTTGTTATTAATGATCACTCATCCATTTGTAGGAAGCCCCAAACTACACACCAGCTTTCAAATTGCTTGCCGTGGATAGAATGTGGAAGTTGCAACCACAGGTAAAGGTTGGAATAAATAGCTTCGAGGTTTTTAGAAGAAACCAGGTGAGCAGTAGGAGGAAATAGAAAGACAGATTGAAAGGCTGAGATGAGGCGGGTGGAATAGGAGGAGACTCGTGTGGAGTATGGAGACTAGCACAGATTAGTTGGATCGAATGTTTTGTCTGTGTTGCTTATGCTGTGTAATTATTGCCGAGACCACATTTTTCTTCCAATTGATTTTGGGTTTGATTTGGAAAACTTCAGAACCTCTTCACAGGGTTGAAGCATTTTGTTCACAACCAGTTAAAATAAATCTTAACTTTTAATTGTGCTCTGTACCTAAATGCAGAATTGTTGCTGTTTTAGTTTTAATAATTAGTCAATTACAAGTCGGATTAGAATTACTTCACCAGCATATCTGAGTGTACGGTCTAAGTAAGGCAGTTACTGGGAAAATTAATTGTGGGTAACCCTATTCAGCTCTATGATGTGACAGAGAAAACATTTTGTTTTTTGTCTTTTTTTTCTTTTGGTTTGTTTTAAACAGCTTTTATTGTGAAGGCAAAACATGATATCAGCCACGATGTTATCTTGAGTCAGACACAAAACATGAAATAACCAACTGACAATGGCTGTATGTGTACCAAACAGTGCAGCGTACTTTTAAAGACCTGAACAAATTGTTCCTATGCTATTTCCATTGTGACAAAATTAAAAACCATATCTTCTATAGGTGTTACAGATACATTTATGTAATTGATAAATATCTGTAAAAAAGCAACTCCCTTTATAGGAATGGGTGGAGGCAAACAACAAAGGTATCATTGGGCAAACAGCAAAGGCATCATTGGGAAAAGGAATATCCAAACACCAAGTGACACCTAAAACACCATTACATTTCCCTTACTAACATTGCTTCTTGGAATAAGACTTACAACTTAGTGAGATTTTTGCATTGTCACAGAAACTCCAAGAACTAGACTGAGGTTGCCTAAATCCATTTGACTTTAGGTCCTTAAGGTTAGACAGAGGAAATGTGCCTCTTCTCAGTTTGGAATGGATTTAAACTCATAAATAAATTTTATTATCCAGTACCTCTGATGTTGAGCTTTGCAGAGCAGGTGTGCGTATTGCAAACTGGGGATGGGACTACTTTCTGCTGGGAATGCTAAACTATTAACATTTGTCCCTTCATTCCCAGATTCTCAGTTTACGTGCCATCCAGGCTCTGTAAAACAATCCCTATTATCACCCCTCCCTACCTTCACTTCCATGCATGGATCATACAATATTCAATTGTTGTATAGTGTATTATGCTATATTGCTGCCAAATAGTGAAGTGTAATAATTACTTTACATTCTTTTAATCAGTTGAACTGCATTGTCAGGAGTTAGGAAAGTATTACAATGGGATTTAAGGTTTGGAACAGAAATAGTCTTGTGCTATTGGGAATGACTTCACTTTGGATTAGGAGATCTGAATTTAATGCAAAAATAGCAAACGGGATTTGTTTGAACTATAAAGGTTTTGTGTTGCACACACATATAGTGCAGGCAGGGCTTTGAGAAAAGCAAAAAGAAAATTTTGCTGCACTGTAGTTGCTAGGAAATCATTTATAATTCCCTGGGCAATGTCTATAATTTTGCTGAAACAGGAGGTAGAGAGCTCAAGCTTTGGCATTATAGCAGGAAACCATTCACAGTATCAGCATCCAGCCTCACACAGGGGACAGATCAGTATGCTACCACAGGGCAATGTTGCTGTTGTATTTTTCTTCATTACTTATTGTGAAACATGCATTTCCAATTGGTTGTGTATCACAATATTTGATCACTTTAGCAGAAAAGATTATGTTGACACCAGGAGTACCGCATTCAAAGTGAAAAATCCAATATGAAATGTATATTCTGTTAAATGAGATTGCCAAACAGAAACCAACTATTGGAGGTAGTCATTACAATGCATTGAAATAATGGTATGGATCAGTCATAAAGCCTCCAAAAAAGTCTCTGTGTGAATAAATCTATTCATAACCAGGCCTTCAGAATTTTTCAATTCAAGTGTTTGATGTTTCTTAACTGAAGGAGCATAAAAAGATGATTCATTTTCCTCTTTGTGCTGAATTTATGTTGGGGACAGTTCCATGGTGATTGACTGTACCTTTATCACATGGCTATTGTGCTTTATCACATGGCTAGTGAGTGTTAATACGTTTTTTAAACTGTGCATGATATTATAGCCAAGCTTGCTTTAGTTTTCTCTCAATGGCTGTACATATGCACTTTCCAGTACTAGGTACTGCAGTTAACAGAAGGGGGAATACTGATTTATTTTTTAATTTCCCTGATCCCAGTCTAGAAGCACTGTCAGAAGTAACACACCACTTGCCACTGTAGCTTGGATCAGTTAACTCAACCCACATTGGGTAGTGATCTGACAACTGTATGATCCATTTCCATGTAGGCCATTTATTGCAGCACTGGAATCTTTGGGGACTCCTTAAGCAACTAACGTTAAGCAAATTCTATTTCTAATACATCTCCTGAGGCATCACTATTGCAAAGAGAAGGCAAATGTTGCACCTTCATCCAAGCTATTTCCTGTAGATAAGGCCATTATATTGTGAATTATTTCTTTTTGAGGTAGCAAAATAGTGGCGCTTCACTAAAGACATAAAACAAAATTGCTGTGTGTGACTTGATAGTTGAAATGGTGGGTTGATTCTATTTCAGTTTCTTTACATTTTACATTATTAATTTCTTCAAATACTTTTAATGCTCTTGCTGAAAATTGTAGAACGGTGTGCTGTGCTAACTCCATTAAGTAGTAGTTGAATCACATCAGTGCACTCTTCACTAATTGACTGATCAACTCAAAGATGCTACTCACTCAACTCCAAAGACGACTTTTCCTGAAGACATTGGTCCACAGCAAGATACAGTTCCAGGGATGCCAGTTGTCCACTGATACCACTCCCAAGCAGCTTCCTTCAAGAGAGAGTATTGATTGGTGTCTTGATTAATTGAGGGGCACCACAAGCAAATCCAATCTTGCTTTCACTCAACATCAACAAATGGACTCTTCCCAACTGGGGGTCACTGGAGAGTGATCAGCCATGGAAAATCTGGCTGCCTCCCTGATTGCAACCCCACCCAGCTCCCCCTTGCCCAACCCAATGCAGCACTATGGTATCTCGGCAAAGACTGGGAACCGGAAGATTGAATTGACATGTGGTGTCTTTTTCCATCTACAATCTGCAAGCTTTTCAAACCCCAAGCTGGTGATTCCCTAAACCTTTGCTTTTTGATTTATCTTCTACATTGAGTGGTGCTTTGCATTATGGGCCTTGGCATACATCTTAATTTCTCAATACAAAGGGAACGCCTTCAATTATTTCGAAAGCTACACTTGGATTGTTGACGGAGGATCCCTCTACACACTTCTCCCCTACTCCTCTCCTCACCATCCTCCAATAAAACATTAGCTTACTGAGATTGCTTCAGCCTCAGATAAGGGTGGGGTTGAAGCAACCTCAGTAAATGGTCCCCTCTCCAATGTTGAATGTTTCGGCTGGTATTGACTGTAATTATTTACTGATTTGTTCACTCGCCCTGAGTGGGCATTCTTTGAATAATATAGGCTGTATGTGACCATCAAAAAATATGCCAGTCACCTTGGCTTCAGCCACAACTTAGTTTCCATACTTATTCAAGAATAAGTAGAAGGTCTGAGGAAGACACAGTTGATGGCTGTCTGCCAGGTAAGGTAAAACTTCTGTTTTATTTGCTTATTGCCATCCATTTACCACACAATGTCTCCAATTGGTTTAACCTACTCTCTTGACAAGCTGCCAACCATTATGCCCATTAGGAGTTAATTTTCCTCACCTTCTCATCTTGTTCATCCTACTTCTCCCTTAAGTTCTTGTCAGATGAACAATCTCTATTTCATGCGGCCACAAACAAGGGCCTTAACATTCATTTGAATGATGGCACTGACTTCATGCCTTTGACTGAAACTTGGCATGCTGGTGACCTTTTGTTTCCTACAGGCCACACTGCTTGGCCATACCTCCCATCTACCACTTCGCCCCAGCTTTTATGTGGTGGTGTGGCCCTCATCACTGAAACACACCTTGGTTTGCCCCCTTGCTGCTCTGATACCTTCATTCCTTTCTTCTCTCTTATAAAATTCACATCCTTCAATCCCTCCCTCATTTCTACTGCCCCTTATATATTGTAATGTTATATTATGGACATAAGATTAGCTTATATTAAGTCTGCTAATATCCAACTGTCTCCACAACTTTAATTAACTCCTCCACTGCTTCAGTGTTGTCAAATTGCTACCGTATATGAATCCCATCTTCCTCCACTCACACTCACCAAAGCTTTAGCCTCTGCCACAAACTCTGTACCTTTGCTGTTGATTCCATATCCATCTCTGGCTACCATCACAGGCAAGTTCAGACTATATTTGACCTCGACACCTTAAATGATGCTTAACTGAGGCTTTGACCACATCCTCTGTGTCATCGTGACTGCCTACTTCCACTTTGAATATCCTCTGCCTCTATCCTTTCCTCAGCCACCTGATGCTAAAGCCATCGTGCATGATACCTGGCTGATGGACTGACTTAGCACCAGTCTCCCAGTATGCCCATGTCCCCTGGCAACTTGCGTCAAATTCTTGGTGCCTCCTCATCTCCCAATGCATCTGATTTAAGATTCTCATCTCGTTTAAGTGCCATTATGGCCTTGCTAGTACTTATCATTGAAACGTATTCCAGCCCCACAACTCCACCCCACCACCCTCACCCTGCCTGCCAACTCTTTGTTCCTCAATCACTAATCCTTTGTGCATCCTCTCCTCCCTTTGCCCAACCATTTGTAATTGTGTCCTTCATAAAATACCCCCTTAGATGTTTTGCCCCTTCACCCAACTCCTTTAAGACCCTCCTTGAAATCCGATGAGCTTTTGATTAACCCTCGTAACATCCATTTCGGCTTAGTATCCATAGCTCCTGATGAACATTGGGGTGCTTTTCTATATTAAGTGGGCTACATAAATGCATATTGTATTTTTAGAGATAAAATGGGATATTCGTGCAGTTAACAATTTAAGGAATCTTGTATTTAACAGGGAGTTAAATTTAAAAAAACAGCCTTAAGAAGGATTGCAAATACTTGGTGCAGTCATCACAGCCATACAGCACAGTAATCCAATGTGACACTTGTCTTGTTGGAAGGTTTTAGATTCCAATGATGTGGGAAGTTGACGGATCAATGTGCTATATTATAGAGGGATGGGTTGGATATTGACACTGACTATTCCATCACACAGTGAATTCCCCATCTTATTTGGGTTGCAAGGGAATGGCACTAAATAGAATAGAAATACAAAGCTTCCAAGGAAGGAAAACAAATTTTAAAAGTCTTAATGCAATCTTATACCTTTCTGCAATATTCAGCATTTCACTAGTTCTCGTGTATCAATGTGTAACTTGTTCACATGAAATTCCTTTGTCTACTGTTTTAGTGGAGATGATTTTTAAATGGGTTAACTTGCCTGACAGAATTGTGAACAAAGGAATGTCACTTGAATGTGTTAAGCCTTTGTGTGCATTATTCACAGAGAGTAATTTCAAGGTCATTGTCTATAAGAGTGATAATCAAATAGATTTTAGGCACTTTTATCTCATGAATCAGATTTTGGGAGAGCAATATTCAAAGACACTTTTGAGCACTTCCTGGCTGATGGCCTGACTTAGCACCAGTCTCCCTGTATGTCCATTGGAGAAAAGCTCATAAAGAGGACACCACTCTTCATGGGTATGTCCGTGTGATCTCATCACATCACAGCATACCACACATTGTTAAAACTTAACATTTTAAAAACTTACTTAAAAATACCGTGATGAAAATAGAATTCTTTTTATGTTAAATTCTTTAGAACAAATGAAGTAATAATTAAATTTGTGCCTGCAGTGGAGAACAACTGGAAAAAAAATGCTGCTTCCTTGGATATCCTAGTTATGAATAGAACATAACTGGTCAAGAGAGCTTACTCTATAATTTAATTATAAAATGTAATCTGCTTTTGCAGAAAATAAAATGAAGCAAGTGGAGACTTAGTTCTATCATAATTTGAGGAGGAGATTGTTGGTATTTTCTGGTAAACCAGCATTTGCATCAGTTGAAGGCAGCCTCCAGTCTCTAAAATCATACAGAACTGCTTGAACTTGTATGCCTAAATTTGTTTCAGAGCAAAAATTTTATTCAGTGATTTGAATGAAGGCAGAAGTACAGTATGTAGTTTAAAAATGATATTTTGCATCAAATGTATTCAAAGCCATTTATCACTTCAACAATTTATCTATGATATTTACATTCACAACAGTGAGACAACCATGCCTGTTCTCCTTGCGTTGAGAAAGATATAGTCTGGTGAATATTTCATGCGACATTTAAATGAGGTAATTCAGCCAGTGACTAGGTTATAGAAAACAAAGAAGGGATTTATGGACTAGGTATCATTAATTACATTCTTGTTACCAATTTGCCTCAAACTGAAGGCTGGAGTCAAGTCCACAGATATTAATCAACAACAAACTTGCATTTATGTAGTGCCTTTTAACAACAAAAATGTCCCAAGACACAACACCTGAGCGTTACCAAACAAAAGTTGACGCCAACCATCATATGAGGGCAGATGACTAAAAACTTTGTTAAACAGTACGGTTTTAATGGATGACTTAAAGGAAGAAAGAGAGGGAGAAAGGTTTAGGGAGAAAATTATGGCCTTGGTAATTAGAGGCATGGTCAGCAATGTGGGGTGATTAAGTTCACAGATAGTCAAAGGGCCAGAATAGAGTGACAGAGTTATGCAGCCTTTGGCTCACCATGTCTATACCAACCAGCAAGTACCTATCTATACTAAATCCCATTTACCAGTACTTGATCCGTAGCCTTCTATACTTTGACGATTCAAGTGCTTCTTAAATGTTGTGAAAGTCTCTGCCTCCACCAACCCCTCAGGTAGTGCGTTCCAGATTCACCTCAAGGTGGAAAAAATTCCCCTGATCTCTTCTAAACCTTTTACTCCTCACCTTAAACCTATGTCCTCTGGTCTCAGACACCTCTGCCATGGGGAAATGTTTCTCACTACCTACCCTGTCTATGCCTCTTATAATTTTGTACATCTCCATCAGGTCGTCCATCAGCCTCCTCTGCTACAAGGAAAACAGACCCAGCCATTCCAGTCTCTCCTCCTAACTGAAACGCTCCATCCCAGACAACATCCTGGTGAATCTCCTCTGCACCCTCTCCCGTGTAATTGCATTCTTCCTATAGTGTGGTGACCAGAACTGCACATAGTATTCCAGATGTAGCTGAACCAATGTTTTATATTACCGTACCAAGACCTCCTTGCTCTTATACCCTGTGCCCCGGCTAATGAAGGCAAGCATTCCATATGCCGCCTTCACCACCCTATCTGTGTTGCCACCTTTGGGGATCTTTGGACTTATACCAAGGTATCTTTGTTCTTCAATACTCCCTAGAACCCTAACATTCATGGTAAATGGCTCACTTGTATTAGATCCCCAAAATGTATCCCCTCAAAGTTATCAGGATTAAATTCCTTCTGCCATTGCCCTGCCCAATTTACCAGCTGATCTATATAATTATGTAGCCCAAGACTACCCTCCTCACTATCAACAACACCATCAAGTAGCACAGGTATCAGATAGGGATCAAGTTGGCTTTAGAGATGGGGAGGGGTGAGGCTGAAGAGGGATTTGAAAAGGATGACAATTATAAAGTGGAGGTGGATTCTTAACTGGGAGACAGTGTAGCCCAGCAAGCACGTGACATGCAGTGAGATAAGAATGTGGGTAGCAGAGTAATGCATGAGCCCTTTATGGAGGGTGGAATGAGGGGGGTTAGCTAGGAGAACATTGGAATTATTGTTTGAGTAACTAATGAGTTGAGCCAGGGTCCCCTTCTGTTACCTTTTGCAAGTTGCCACTATTCTTAAGTGAGCAGACCCACAAATGAGCTCACTTCTGTCCAGAATTTTCAGTTTTAGTTGTGAGTACACCAGAGTGTGTGTCCAAATGTGCTTCATGTCAAGCAAGAGGAAAACATAAATGAAGTCATGGGGAGAACAGTCATGGGGACAACGAGAGTGATGGTCATTGATGGCCAAGCCAGGCTTTATATTACCAGCTAAACATTGCGACTGGATACTGGATTCCAGACTACACATTAGCAATGCTAAGAGAGATTAGCCAATAATAATGAATTTTATTAATTTTTTTCTATGTTTAATGACTCTAAAGTGTTTCACACAGTAACTTAATTTTGAAACATGAGTGACTGTTGTTATGTAGGCAACGAAAACCAATGTCTGCAAAGAAATTGGAACATCAGAGATTGTCTCTATATTTGTAAGTGTACTGGATGGTGAAAAAGGCACACACCTCAATGTCCCTTGAGATAAATATACATTTATTGTGGAATGAAATCCACGGATAAATATTCTTAGTTCTTCTTACTTCTCAATTTAATTACTATGGGCATGTCTCAGCTATTCCCTTCTCCTATAATCGGTGCTTTATATTTGGTTATTTTAAACATAATAGAGTACATGGCTAAATGAGTGAAACTGGAAGCAAAGCTTATGGGCAACGTGGATCAGTGATTGGGCTGCAATATTGTAGTCGTGTCTTCCAAATCAAGCTTCTCCGAGTGCTGCTCTTCCTATCTTTTCATCTTAGAAAGGAACATTAACTTTGCCTCTTTTTTTTGTTTCTGACTTTCACCCATTCATCAAATTGGTGCAAGTTCCCTCCAGTTTGATTTGCCCTTCAAGTTCACTACACATGCTTGATGAGAACCAACCGAATGACACAGTAGTGCACTGATGGTGTATATCTTCATACTTCTTGAGCAGCTAATAAGCCGTTTAATTTCTCGTGACCTGTCTGCGAACAAAGCTGTACAGTGAAGAAACCAGAACCAATGATGGCTATTCGCAAGCCAAGGCCTTTTTGCCTGCGGCTTTATCCCTCTCCTTAATCAGCTGAATGAAAAGCAGGATGATCTTTTTCGGGCTGGACGTGGATTGCTAAGCACTGACTCAAACCCAATGGTCTTGGAAGCAGATTAGGGAGAAGCACCAAGGTAATGCAAAGAAAAATTAAATCAATTTCCACTGGCTTTAGTGTGGACTTTCAGCACGTACTTAAAGATGACTGCTCATCGCATTTCAACTTATGTATTACCTGGTTAAGTCCTTTTCTGACCAATATAATGGTACAAAAATGACATTTTACATTTGGAGGTTTTACAAAAAGATGTCATTAAAGTTGCTTTGTGCAAGGCATGGCAATACAGCAAAATCAAGTGCAGCATTATGTAGTTTAGCTGAACTAATCATTATGCCTAATGTTATGACTTTTAGTGTTGATGTCCGCTTCTCTTCATAGGAACTGGAAGGGCTATTCAACCCCTCAAGCCTGCTTGGCCATTCAGATCATGGTTGATCTGTATCATAACTTTTCATCTCCCTCGATACTACTAACCAACAAAAATCTATTGGAGAGAGAAATGGAGTTAGATTTTCAGATGCTGCTTGACCTGCTGAATATTTCCTGCCTTGTTTGTCTTTACTTCAAATGTCCACCATCTGCAGAAATTGCTTTTCAAAAAAATATCGATCTCTGAATGAAAGCTTCAATTGTTCCAGCATTCACAGCTTTCTGGGAAGAGTGCCTACCTTTTCTGAGAAAGGTGTTTCCTGATTCCACTCCTCAATACTTAGCTCTAATTTTAAGATTGTGTCCTTGTTTCTGATTTTTCCTACCAAAGAAAATGCTTGCAACATTTTAAACACCTTGATTGGATTAGCCTTCACTGCTTGGGTGAATAGGAGCAAATATTTGTAACCTGTCCTCAGAAGTTAATCCTCTGAGCCACTGAATCATTCTGCTGCATTTGCTCCAAAGTCAATATATTCTTCCAGAACTGTAGTCAGTATCTCAGAAGCAGTTTGACCAAGCCTCTATAAAAATGAAGCATTATTCCAGCAGCCATGAGATAAAGGCCATTAGCCTTTCTTCGATTGTTTTTTTTTGTACATGCTTTTTTTATGTTTGATGATTTGTGTACATGGACTCCTAAGTGTTTCTATCCACTTATGGACCCTATTTCCTTACCATTTAGAAATATTTCCAGTTTATCTTTCTTGGGTCCAAAGTGTATAATCTCACACTTAAAACCAGAGGTTCAGGGTAAGAGGTTAAGAAGGGGTCTGAGGAAGAACTTTTTCACCCAGAAGATGGTGGGAATCTGGAACGCACTGCTCGAGGGGGTGGTGGAGGCAGAGACTCTCACAGCATTTAAGAAATAATTAGATGAACACTTGATTAGCCAACATATTGGAAGACTACGGACCAAGTGCTGGTAAATGGGATTAGTATAGAGGGGTACTTGATGGTCGGCATGGACATGGTGGGCTGAAGGGCCTGTTTCCGTGATGTATGACTCTATGACTAAACCATACTGAGATCAACTTTCTATGGGTTTGCCCATTCACTTAATCTGACCACATACTTTTGAAATCTCTTGCTCCCATCTGCATTACCTACTGTCCATCCTAACTTAGTTTCATATTCCAATAGGTAGAAGGGAGGCACAAATCAGTTGGTAACAAAATTCAAGCTACCTTCTTCTGAATTGTACATTCAGAATTCTTCTTTTACATTGGGCTTTCCAGCTTATTCCATTACAAGGAAGCAGTGATTTGAAGAAATGTACATAACGTGTACTCTCTGCTGTCTTCACAGACTACGGTGCAGAAACCAGTGGTCTTTAGTGGGAATACGAACAGCAATACACATCATAACACTGAGTGTCACAATTCATATGGGCACTAAGTGTCAGCCCACAATCCAGCATTCTGAGATTTACAGTGAGTAAGGGGCACACTGAAGGAGTAGCACAGAAAAGTGTCAGAAAAGGCCAAAGGAAGTACAGATTGATGAGAGACCAGCAAGTATAGGGTGAAGGCCCATTGCAGTAGCTGCTCCTTGAGGTCTTCAGGCCAGCAGGCTTAGTGCTGCTGCATTCCAGCAGAGGCTTATTCAACAATGGACAATGTAGAGTAAGATTAGATTTAGTAAAGTTTTTCTCCACATAGTTATGCTGGATCAACTGGACTCTTAAAAGTCGATAAGCCTTTCTCTGCTAGTTCAATGTCAGTGCTACTTCCCCTTTTCCCCTGCCTCCTGCTTGCACAAAGCCTCCTTGTGTTGGGATTGATGCTCCTTTATTTTCCTTTGTTGGTTCTCAGTCTCGTTGTACTTGGGCTATTCATTTTCAGTCTCCAGTCGAAGCACTTCTAATTAGTACGCATGGTCCTTATTCTTTTCCTTTGCTGCTGTCAGACAAATCAATTCTAAACCTCAATTCACATTTTTCTGAGTTCTAATCAATAACAAATACTTGCTGCTTCGGTTCGTTACACTCATTTTCACCTTTTGAGTACCTTGCTTGGTCTGCAGGTAACACTTATATCACTTTTGACACAAGTTTGGCTTCTCCAACACTCCTTACTTAGCTCATAGTAACAAAACAGTTTCCCCACTTTCTTTGAATTGTTCAAATGAACAATAACACTGCTCCATGCGCAATCTGAAAAGTTGTAGGGAAGGCCCACTCTATTTCTAAGAGTTGCAAGAGCCAGAAAAGAAACATGCTGATCGACCAGTTATTGAAGGCTAAACTGTGAATCAGGCCTATTGTAAATCAGAAATTTATGCAGAAGCAAAATAAATCATGTAATGTAATAATATAAAATTCAATAGATATAGTCAGCTTTCGCTGATAAACGTTTTCTGAAGCGAAAAATAACATTTTTTTGGAGTCCTTTTTCAAGATCCTTTAACTGGTTCAAAGATTAATGGAATGTGAACGTTTCAATTTTCTTTTCTGCTGCACTAACATGATGTGACTCCAGTTTGGTTATGTAAACACAATACAGCCAAACAATATGTAAAATATGTTTGTTTCGACCAGTTTCCAAGCTTCAGATTAATATAGACTTTAGGTAGGTTAATGTTTCTGAAGATATCCCAAAGCATTTCACAACATTCTAGTGTCAGTATTGAAATAATTTCTTTCACCCAGATAAGTTGAAAGCACTCTGACTAGATAGTTATTAGTTAAGACTTGAAACAAAGTGTTTTGGGATATGCCTTCCTTTAAAGACTACAGTAATCACAGTTACTCAGTTCTTGTCTGTCATTATTCAGCCTACTCTACCTGCTGTGTTCAATACAAAGTCAAAGGAAATCCATGACTACAGTTTATAAGTCTCAGTAAGCTAACCTACCTACCCATGAAAAAATAAGACAAAGCAATAACATTAGCATTAATGCTGACACCAGAGACTGCAGATTCGGGAACCTGGAGCAACAAACAATCTGCTGGAGGAACTCAGTGGGTCAAGCAGCATCTTTGGGGGAGAAAGGGATTGTTGACCTTTTGGGCGGGAAACCCTGCATCAGGACTGATTCCTTTCCCTCCACAGATGCTGCTCAACCCATTGAGTTGCTTATTAGCACTGATGCTCGTTTGCCCTATCAATGTTTGGTCACCATCTTCTATGGCTAATTGAAATCAATTCTGATTGTGCTTTGGCAAATTCTAATAGGACAGGTCTTTTGCCCGATCACTGATGCATTATGATGGTGCAGCCTGGAGTCTTGTCTGTGGAACCACATTCTTCCCTCCTCCCAGGAGATGGTTACTTGCTGCTAACACAGGAACAACAAAAACCGTTGGTGGTATTTTCCTCATCGGAACTGTATGGATTGATACTGACAGATCTCTCCAGTTAAAAGTACTTCAGGAGATGCATCCTGCTTCAGTGTGCATATGGAGACACAGGAGCAGCCATATGACAGATGTTAGAGTAACTATGTCTTGCATGAAGGCATCTTATCCTGGCGGGTGTGGTGCGTGTAATGCCTCTGTATTCCTGTCCTGAAATTATCTCCATTATCTATCATCGCCCACCCATTATCTAGCCGTAATATTTTTACAGGAAACCAAGGACATCCTAAAATTCACAGGTTATCCTGATAAATATACTTCCTTACAGTCAGAAAAACTGCACTAGACTGCGTAACATGCCAATTATGCTCAAATGAAAGTTTTTGTTTGAACTTTTGAGCGTCCACTGCGAGAATCTGTTATCCTTACATTTAATTTGCAAAATATTCAAGTCAAACTCTTCAGCTGGGTAGCAAAGCCAATTTAACACAGTTTTGAATTATTCTTGTATGAAAGGTAAAGACTTGCCTGAGAAGAATGAATGGCAAGAGTGCAATTTAGGTGTGTACAGCTATTTTAAATGATAATTTATTCATGGATTTACATATTTTTTGCTTGTTACCACTTGGTAAGCTTACACTTGAGAGATTCACTGAAGTGGAATGTATGGTAGTACATTTCCAGTTCATGTTTCAACAGTAAGATAAGTTTGATGGATGGATGGCTTTATACAATTAGTCATGTAAGTGAGTAATGACAACTTATTTACCCAACTGGGTGATTTATGTTTTCCCCAGAAGTTTACCTCATCTTTCTCTCTCTATGTTGAGAAGGTACATCTGGCCTACAAGGAAAACATTGTACATTCTTCTCTTGAACTACATATTCATCTGCATTTTAGTAGGGTTTGTCAAAAGGGGGAGTGGTTGTGTTTGTTAGTGTAGGTCAGACTTGACAGTATGGGTCATAACTGACACCAAGAATCCTGTGCGAGAAGGGCGGTCATGTGGAAAGTGACAGTAACATTATTAACTGTATCCTGCTGACAACAGTTATCCTTTCAGTAGTATGTGCCAGAAGATCTGGGCAGATCTGACTGGATGAGAGCATCACCCCCAATCTTTTCAATCCAGCTAACTTTATTAATGTTTATTTCAAACATTACCAGGCAATTAATAAGCTCTTAACAGTTTTTATCTGTTTTGAATATTTACATCTCAACAGAAGGAAATTAGTGAAAGAATTCAATAGCAGAAAATATTCAAAAGTTATCAGCGTTCCTCACAGATTTTATTCAGCTCAGTTTTTAAATAGCTTGCATCATGAGGAAAAATATTCCATCATGAAAAATGTTTTTATGACGTTAAGGTTTATAATCTATCTTTTTATTCAGTGACACTTTTCGTTGCACATATAATTTGCAGGTCAGTGTAATCTGGATGCAAACTAACTCGCCAACTGAGATGCAAAAAAGACCTGTCCAGTTAGAATTTGCCAAAGCACAATCAGAATTGACTTCTATTAGCCAGAGAAGATGGTGATCAAACACTGTATTTGTCTGTACATGGCAAACTGCAATTGTTCCTTCTGTTGCTTTTTCAATGACTCAGCTGGTTTTGGCAGCAAGGAGCTGAGCCAGACAGACATTTAGTCACAGATGCATGGATTCCACACCCATCCTCTCAATCTAATCCTTCCTTTGGCTGCCATTTAAATTATTGACACCTCCCATTTTTCTGGATTCAAACATAGCAGCAACTTCATGTATAAAAATGTAATCAACTTTGTATTGGGGAAAAATGAAAGCAATCTAAGTTTGATAAGCGTTTTTCATTTCCAGGAATTGAAAGGGACAGGTTCCAAGGGCAATGATCAAGGATGCAGAAAGACCTTTGGAAATAACTCATTATTTTCCACCAGGTGATATTCACTTTCCCAGATTATATTCAAAGAAATTACATTAAGGAACACACTGTACTGCACAGAAAGATTCAGCATATACTGTATTTTGGACAAAATAATATTATTTCTAAATACCTATGATGCAGGCCTTTAGTAATGTATTGGAAAGCACTGACAGAACTCTGTCTTGGATGGTCTGTATATAAAAGAATATTAAATTGTTACCAACTTCCTTTGAATATTCTTTACTTGTAAAAAAAAGGTAATGCGCAATGGGTGTAAAATTTGTTGTTTCCTAGGAAGAAGAAAGCTACTGCTAGTTTGAGATCTTGGGAGACTGGAGTTTCTTGCAAAGTATAAATCTATCTGGAACGATTTTGGTTCTTTCCACAGCAATTACTTTAACCTATGTACTGGCTAGTTTCATTTTGAAATAAAGGGTGGCATCTGTACTTACTGATTTCTTATTTTCCTCTCATCTTTAGTGACAAAAGTAGTGTTACCTAGAAGGCACATTAAGTAGTCAGTTAGTGGAGGGCCTGTTGTTGTGAAATCCAGTAACGTAGACTGTTTGTGCACTTTGGAATAGGCCTTGCACATGAGGCCTTTGTATGCTTCCCCAGTTTGGAAATTGGGCTGAGTCGACAAGGTGGGGGTGTGGAAGGAAATGAGGAGGGGTAGGGGTCAATTGATGGACAGAAGAGTTGGCTGATGGGGTGCAGGATTTGTAGTTGGGGGGGAGGGTCATTAATTGGGGGAGGGAGCTGGGTCAGGCTGGGTTTCAGATTTGTGGGACTATGGATGGGGATACCTTAGGTGTTGCTCTGGATGTCGGGGGAGGGAGGGGAGTGGTGAGGGACAGGGTGTGGTGGTGGCATGAGCCGAGGGGCCCAAAGGAGAGTCGGATAAGGATGTACCTTAAAGGGGACATACCTGAGTTAAGTTCCCAGTGTCATCCTCAGATTTGTACTGGCAAGTCCTTTGTAAGTCACGGTGAACCAATATTCATACAGGCTATGAAGGCCTGCTTCTGCGTGAATGGCATTAAAGACAGCAGAGTGGACAGCTGTGCTCCTCAGTGCAATGCCCCATCAATTGCACGGAGAGAAAATAACAGAGTTCATGCGAATCATCATTTTTTTACTGAAATTGGATCAGAGTATACAAAAGTATGGCACTATGCAATCCAATTGAACAAGTGAGGAAATTAACTTAATATTTAGTCTTGTTTAAGCTTGTTAAGGGCACATTGACACTTCCAGTAGGCTTATTGAAGAAAGATTCCATGCAAGTTGTATTAATTTCTTCATGGTCCAATGTTAACTGATTTTTCAGAATATCAGATGAGATGACAAATTACTAAGGGAAGAGACAGCTACCATTCAAACCTGCACGTCATCTCCCCACGACTTATCCTTGACCTCAACCCCTCTACCAGTTCTGAACTCCAAACAGCTCTGACCTCATTCCTGCTACAGGCTCCATATTTGAACTCATTATTGTCCTGTATTCAAACGCCTATGACCACCTTCATGAAAATCCTATGACAAATGTCAAAGGATGTGTCATCTGTCACCTCCCAAGCTTAAATGAATAATATTACCACTGCCTTGATAGCTGCTGCATTTCTGCATCTAGCTCATTCATTGATTCCTTTCATTGGTATTGGTATTGGTTTATTATTGTCACTTGTACTGAGGTACAGTGAAAAACTTGTCTTACAAACCGATCGTACAGATCAATTCATTACACAGTGCAGTTACATTGAGTTAGTACAAAGTGCATTGATGTAGTACAGGTAAAAGCAGTAACATTACAGAGTAAATTACATTACATTCATGTGCTTTTGAAATTAACTTTTTGCCACCCCCTGCCCCAGCCAAAGTTATTGCTGTCTCTCCAATTAAGGATCTGAACTCAGTTGTATGCTCTTCAGTCCATTAGCTATTTTTCATTATTATTTTATCAGTATTAGTTCTAGAAATATATGGTTTTATGATAAATGAAGATCTGCATACTGAAATTATATAGTTGATGAATCAACCATAACTTAATTCACTTTAATACTTGCACTTTCATTGGCAACTTGGTTGGTGTTTTCCTAAGAACTGTTATTGGGCTTGAGTTCAAAGGCAGTAAGCACAGTTGACCTGATGGATTGTAGCAGACATAGCAAATATCTCAAACCCGGGTGAAGGTGCAGATGAGAACTGCACGATGCAATGAAGAAAAATGTGCATGTCTCAAGATGTTTAACAATTCTAAACTGGCACTTTAGTTTTTTTTCCTTGCTTTGCTGGAAATATTCATCATAATAGGGTCTACCTGTTAAGGGGATCAAGTGTAAAGCAAGCATGATGACCAGAAGAGTCAGCTTAGCTGTTTGCTGCTGATTGTCTTTAAAGATCTGTTCAGAGCAACCTGGACAAAGAGTGGGCAAAAAGAAAACACTAATCACACCCACACTTTTAATGTGAAACACAAATTTTCTAAATATGTAAATATGCATTTAGGGGGAAGCTGGAAAGGGTCATGAAGTATATTTTTAAAAATATTATATACCTCCAGACATCATGAAGCACATTACAGTCAATAAGTTATGGTTGATTCATTAACTATATAATTTCATTATGCAGATCATTCATATTTTTGCAGTGTGGTTATTGTTATAAAGTAGGAAATGTAGCAGCCAACAGCAAGGTCCCACAAACAGCAAGGTGATAATGATTTTGACACACTTTTTTAAAAGACGTTGATTGAAGGAAACTTTTGATAACCTCCTCTGTTCTTCAAAATAGTACCATTGGATTTTTTAATAATCTATCTGAGAGGACAGTCTGAATATTTCATCCAAGAAATGCCATCTCCAAGACAGCAACACGACTTCCTCCCCCACACCCCCTGTACTGTACTGGAGCATCATCCTGGATTTTCATGCTCAAGCCTATGGAGTAGGGTGTGAGTATACAACTTTCCGACTTGGACGGCAAAAGAGCAACCCATTGAGCCGTAGCTCACTAGAATCGTGACAAACAGGAATAAAATAAGCTGATGGAAGAGTTAGGTAGAATTAGGCAGAGAGGAGACTTATGTGGAGTAGAAGCACCAGCATAGACCAGTTGAAGTGAATGACCTATGAGTCTTGGTATTGATTAGTGTAAATGGGTGGTTGTTGGTCAATGTGGACTCAGCGAGTGGAAGGGCTTGTTTCCGTACTGTGTCTTACTATGTTTATGTCTTTGTCTAATTTCTATGTCAAAGCATGGTTTTCTTACTTACATGCTGAATAACTACTGTTACAAGCCCTTTCCTAATCATCATTCATAGTACAAAGTTTCAAACCTGAGAAATGAGTAATTTCAATAAACTAATTACCGCAAGAAAAGTTGTACGGTGTTTACAATAAAAATGATTTGTCATTATATTTATAATAGACCCATATAGGAGGAAACTTAAAGAAATAAGGAGGGCAAAAAGGGACCATGAAATGACCTTGGCAAGTAGGATTAAGGAGACTCCTAAAACCTTTTTAGAAGTATATTAGAAGCAAGAGGGTAGCTAAGGAAGGAGTAGATCCACTCTGGGACCAGAGGAATAATTTATATCTGGAGCCAGGGGGTATGAACGAGATCCTGAATGAATACTTCTCATCGGGATTCACCAGGGAGAAGGACGTGGAGGGTGGAGAGTTAAGGGAGAGGCACGCTGATATTCTGGAACACATCTGTATCAGGGAGGAGGAAGTGCTAGAAATATTGAAGAATATTAGGGTAGATAAATCCCCAGGGTCTAACAGAATCCATCCCAGGATGATAAGGGAAGCAAGGGTTCCGGTGGAGGTTTTTGCATCTTCGTTAGCTATGGACGAGGTACCAGAAGACTGGAAGATAGCTAATCTTGTCCCCTTGTTTACAAAGGGTAGTAGGGATATGCTTGGAAACTACAGGCTAGTGAGCCCTGCATCAGTGGTGAGGAAGTTGTTGGAGAAAATTCTGAGGGACAGGAGTTATGATTACTTGGAAAGGTAGGGATTGATTAGGAGTCAGCATGGTTTTGTGCAGAGGAGATCATGTCTCACAAATCTGATTGTGTTTTTTAAGTAGGTAACCAAGGAGATTGTTGAAGGCAGGGTGGTAGATGTTGTCCAAATAGACTTTAGTAAGGCTTTTAACAAGGTCCTGCATGGTAGGCCGGGTCCAGAGGGTTAAGGAACAAGGGATCCAAGGAATATGGGAAAACTGAACCCAAAATGAAATGGGTGGTAGGAAGCAGAATGTAGTGGTGGATGGGTGTTTTTCTGACTGGAAATCTGTAATGTGTTGGACCACAGGGATTGTTGCTGGGACCTTATCAGCTGGAAAGTTGGGTGGAATGGTGGCAGATGGAATTTAATCCAGATAAGTGTGAGGTAATGCACTTTGGGGGGGTTAAATTTTGGTAGAATGGATAGAGTAAACAGCAGGGGCCTTAGGAGTAGACCTCAGGACCTTAGAAACCTTGGGGTGCAAGTCCAGAGCTCACTGAAAGTGGCGACACATGTGGATAGTGTAGTGAAGTAGGCATTTGGTATGCTTGCCTTCGTAGGCTGTGGCATTGAGTATAAGGGTTTCGATGTTATGTTACAGCTGTACAAAACCTAACTGAATGAAAAGGAAGGACTTATTTCCCTTAGCAGAGAGGTCAATAGCTAGGGGGCATCGATTGGAGGTAGGATTAGTGGAAAGAGGAGAAGAAATGTTTTTACCCAAAAAGTGGCACGTGTCTGGAATTCGCTGCATGAAAGGGCGGTGAAGGCAGAATCCCTCATCTTTTACAAAGTATCTGGACGAGTGGAATCTACAATGCTTTGGACTGAGCTGGGACTCGTCTGAATACCTCTTTATCAGCTGGCATGGAATAGTGGATCGTGTGGCCTGCATTCATGTTATAAATTTCTGATTCAATGACAACTCCACTGTTATCCAAAATAGTGCCATGGGATCTTTAATGTTACCCAAGAGAGTAGACAAAGCTTTGTTTTAAAAGACCAATACATTAGACCATCCATCACTTTCACCCTGCAAGATGTGCTTCATCTCCATGCAATCCAACACCTTCTAAGTGAATCCTCTGATTCTCCCATCTTTCTTCAGGGAGAGTGACTTGGCTTTGCTTAATACTTCCAAGGCTGCCAAGAACCTGAGTGACTTAATAGGGGAGATAGATAGTGAAAAATAGCATCTACAGCAGTGCAGTGGTCTCTTAGCACAGCACCAGAGTGCTTGCTGAGATTTTTGTGGTCAATTCTCTACAGAATGGGACTCGAATGCATAACCTTTTGATTCAAAGGCAACAGTAATGTTAATTGAGCCACAACTGGCTGAAGTTCTCATGGAGTCATCTTCTGAATATTGATCCATGAAAAGGTCCTGAATTTATGAGAGTCCTAATTTCAACATTTCCCAAAGAGCAGTTTAATTGAAGCTTTGAGTGTCAACCAATCAAGACTGATCTAATCAGTTGGTTCAAATCCCACATAAACCACTTTTAAAATCCCCAGTTTAACTTCTTCAAGTACTTTGAAATCAGTCCAAGTGTAACTTTGAAGGAATCTGTTGTAATCTAGCAGTTTTCTAAAGGCTTCCTGTTTCAGATACTTAGACAAAAACACTGGGCATTAACAAGCATTTGCTGCAGTCTTCACAAAGGCATATTATTAGGTTAAGAGTGTGGAAAGCTAGCAAACGCATGATGGAGCCTGAGGCCAATTTTTTCCTTTTTTATTCATTTCTCCTCCCCCCCCCCCCCCCCCCCACACTTGTAACAGATTTGCACCTGTTCCATCTTAGCATTTCTCAGCTGCTAGGGTGACCTATTCCTAAGCCTCAGCCAGTACTATATCTAGCTAATGCAATTTAGACTATCCCTTGCTTTCCCTCTGGAGGATTGATTCATCTCCCATCCTTCAGGGAGAGTGATACAACTTCCCTTAATGTTTTTACCTGTACTACATCAATGCACTCTGTACTAACCCAATGTAAATGCACTGTGTAATGAATTGACCTGTATGATCGGTATGCAAGACAAGTTTTTCACTGTACCTCAGTACAAGTGACAATAATAAACCAATACCAATACCAATAGCTCTCGGGTTAACAAGATTCAGAGGAGCTTGACAGGGTAGATGAGCCTGTTTACCCCATTGGGACAGCTAGAAGTAGGGAACATAGTCTTAGGATAAGGAATTGGTCACTGAGATGAGGAGGAATTTCTTCAGGAGTTGAGTCCTTGGAATTCTACAACACCGAGGGCTATGGATGTTGAGTGATTGGCCTAATGTATACAAACTGATGCTCTGGATTAGAATTGCAATGGGGTGGCAACAATTATTTTGGACTTAGTTCCCATCTGGAAATTTATATTTTGTATCCAAAAAATATGCCTCCCAGGAATCAGTACAAGTTTTGGCAAGGTTCAAGGTGGAGGGAGTGGAGAAGGGAGGGTCTGTGGCCATGGGTTAATTGAGGTCTATGGTGTGGCTGAGGTTGGGGGATGTGGGGTGAAGAATGATTAAACCCTGTGATGTGGTCAGGAGGGTGGTGAAAGAATGATTGGGGCTGAAGATCCTGCCTGAAATTTAGGTAAGGGGGTGGTGAGTGATTGAGGCTTAGGGGGATTGTGGGGTCAGTGGTCAGGAGGATCGGAGGGACTTTGTGGAGGTGTAAGGGAAATTGGAAGGTCAGGACCTGGACCTTGGGGATGGATGGGGTCCAGAGCAATACCAGGAATGGTGAGGTAGGTGGGGTTCCGTGTCATGTTGGGGTGAGGACAGAGGTAAAAGGTAAGTAAGGGATTAACCCTACAGATATCCCAATCCAGCATTGTGATGTGGAGGTTCAGCTGTCTCAGGAGTGCCCAACAATGGTCACTCCTGGTTCATCAGCCTGAGTTCACCCAGAATTCTCCAAGAAGAGTGTTGCATGAGGAATAACATGTTTAGTGTGTAACTGATGCAGAAATCACATTTGGTGTATAAGGACAGCCTGCACCAAGATTGCCCGGTCGAATTCCAGAATGACACAAAATGCCCCAGCAACAGTCATTATTGCAGTTCATTATGAAAAAAAAATATTTTTCAGTTAATGCTGGAAATACAACATTACTGAATTGAATTCTTGGCAATTGTTTAAGCAAGCCTGAAACAGAGTTTTGAACTATGGGGAATCAAGCATGTGTGACATTGTAATAAATAATAATGTATTGACATGAGAACAATCATTTCTTAAAAACAACTTACAAGTATTGTACATGTCCAACTAGAGTTCTGATTCCAAAGTGGCCATCAACAACAGCCTGCATTTACATTGTGATGTAAAGGTCTCAGAAATTTAATCTGAAAAATTTAACAGTACTACAAGAGATATTAGTACAGATAATCAAAAGCTTGTCCGAAGGTGTATGTTTTAAGAAACATTTTGAAGGAGAAGAAAGAGTAAAGATGCTGAGAGGTATAAGAAGGGAGCTCCAGACCTTTGGACACAGGCAGCTGAAGGCATAACTGTCTGTGGCTGAAAAGTTAAAACTGGGGACATCCAAGAGTCTAGAATAGGGGAAATGCAGAGTTCTGTGAGGTTAGTTGGGTTGGAGAGATGGGAAAGGGCAAAGATGTGAAGAGAATTCAAACCTAGTACACGAATTTTAAAATCTAAACATCACCGGAAAAGGAGTCAATGTAGGTCAGCGAGCATAGAGGTGATGGATGAATGGAACTTGGTGCAAGTTAAAATAATCATTTTATTCAAGAGAGCAAAGGTTAATAGGTGATTCATGCCATCACTGTAAAACATGATTAACAAAACAAGATCTAAGGATTAATTTAAGTTTTCGTCAGCTCTTAGATATTAATATACATTATTTTTTCAAGGGAGGGTGGTTTCATTTAATAAGGATACTGCATTAGTAATTATCGCCTAATGCTAGTGCCTTATAAAATCAGCAAGAGCTGGTTGAAACCATCCCTATCAAACTCAGCTCACGTCCTTGGCGTTACTGCGTTTCTGATTCATACAAGTTTGCTTTTGTAAAAGTTTGAAAAGGGTCTTTGTAGTAAATGATGACTGGTGCTGTTTTTGTACATATTGGGAAAAGATTCAGAAATTCAGCATTCTCATCTATGTTGTGAGCCAAGTTATTTGCTGGTGCTTTTGGGAAAGTCTCATTGTGTCTCTTTATTACCAAAGTTCAGCTTTTATGACAAAGGTATAAAACCGAACACAATAATCTGTAGAAAATGTATAAACAGCTATGAAGCTGAATAACACAGAGGCAGGGAAGTGGGATACTGTTCTTGTTGGAATGCCTCTCTGCGCTGGTGGCCTGGGTTTAATAAGCATTAAATTAGTGTGAAAGGAGGCGGCTAATGAGCAACATGATCTGCCAGATTCAGAGTTAATCACTGAATTAAACACAAAAACCAACAGCCCAAGCACACGAGGAGGGAATTAGACACAGTGAAGGGGGAGAAACTGAGAGGATTACTGAAAAGCAGACAAAGAGAAAAAGGGGGAGCAGCAAATGTAAAAGAATGGTACAGATCGCGTGTGTGAAGGAAAGGAGAAAGAGATGGAAGGAGTGCAAGGAATGAAACAGAAAATATATTAAAATAATTTAAGAGTGGTTAAGAGCAAAGGATGAGAAAAGTTGATGCATTGTAAGAAAAGACCTTTGTTTCCAACTCAAAATTCAGATTTGTTCTGAAAATTAGTCTGTTCTTTTTACTGTGGCTACAGTGATTTTTACTGCTTCTAAACACAAAAACAAAATTGTCTCTGAGGATGAGGAAATTTCCTTGCACAGAAGGTTGTTGGAGCATGGAATACTTTGCCACAGGGAGTGGTTGAGGCAGAGACCATTGTGTCTTTGAAGGAAAAATTGATAAATGTCTGAAACAGAGGGCTGTGGGGAAAGAATAAAGCAGTGGGATTAATTTTGAATTGCTCCAGCAAAGAATCTTCAAACAGACAATGGGCCAAATGGCAGTCTCCTGCATGGCAAAATGCTATGCTTTTAAAATTTGTTTCCCATTTTGAAAGCCAATCTGTCTTCGATTGTGAAAGTATGTTCATTAATCAAAGGAGAGCTGAAGTGCTTTGAGCCAGTGTTAATATTGGGGCAGTAGATCGCACCGCTGGGAAATCATAAAATATGACTAATTATATCCCACCCATTAGCTGCACTACAAATCTCAAGCAGGAGGTGAAAGTGCAGAATTGAGCAGCGGTTAGCACTCCTGGTTTAGGGAGTGTTGAATCAATTAGCATTCCTATTCATGACTGCTTTCACGCATTTCCGCTGAAGTGAATCTGCAAGCTACCTTGAGTATAGTTCAGAGATCCAATCTGGGGCTTCCTGATTTTATGGTCTTAGCCAACCGAACCATTGCAGGATGACTGGGGGTTTTAGGAGTATATTTTTGTCGGTGTTTAATTACTAACGACAATTTTACGTTTGATCATATTACCTTGTACAAATATGTTAATTCTGACTGGGAGCAACAGTTAGTTATGAAAAGCCATCACAACCATATGTCAAATATTATGCTATGTGTTAAGCCATAGAGAATGGTCAGTTCTTCAACATGACTGTATTGCCACATGATTGTAAGGGATACTGCTTTGGAAGGCCATTGGAATGGCATTTTAAAAAAAACTTCCACATTCCAATCTGCGTCACTTGTAGTGTTCTGGAATTGCCTTCACAAATCTTTTCTGAAAAGCATAAAGATTCACTGGGATGGTAAAAGGCAGCATTTGCTTGGGTGAGAATTGTAACTTCCTGTGGCTTAGAACAGCCGGCATTTTTAACACTGGAGCCTGTCTGCATTCTGTCCAAATTTAGGTTTTGAGAATCTCCTTGCTCCGAGTGGAATAAGAGGGATAATGAGTGAGTTACTTCCACTTCCCAGGCACTGGGCATGAAAGCAGCAAAAGAAGATCCCAAAGAACAAATTACTTGTCTACTGACACCATTGCTAGGAACAGGACATTCTGTCACTTTTGTACTTGGTATCAGCATCAAGCACATTCAAATATATGCTGATTAAGGGAAAAGCTCTTTATTTTGTACCCCGGCAAAGTCCAATATCAGAAGAGTGACCACTTATCAAGACTATATTCCAGTTTCTGCACAGCTGTCCTTATATTCTATATTGATTTGTTAAGCCACAACTTTAGTCTGTAATGCCATTCATTTGGTACACAGGTCAGTTTGATTCAGATGGCAAAACCTTTGTGTCCAAAGATTATTGGGTCAAGCCCCACTCCAGCTTGATTGTGCTTATTAAGTGTTAGACAAATGTGGAGTTTGGATGAGATGTGAAGATTCCATAGGACTGTTTGAAGAGGAGCAGGGAGCTCCGGACATTCTGGCCACCCTAGAGCCAACTAAAACAAATTCATTGTTTATTTGATTCACTGCTGTTTCTGAGACTTTACTAAATGAATCACGGCTGTTGTGTTTGCTTACATAACAGCAGTCACTGCATTTCAAAGCATTTCATTGTAAATGAAACACTGAGACATTTTTGGTGCTATATAAACTTAAGAATTTTTTTATATAAATGTCATAGAGCTAAACCTTTCTCCACCCATTGGCTTCTTCACAGCAGAGAGCCATTGTGACAGTTTGAATCTGTACCCTAGAATCCATTATGTAGTTGAGTGTAACCTAATCATGTTAGGTTAATTAAGTTAGACTAGATAGTCTAACTTTTTCCAAAGCTCAGATGATTGATGTAGCAACAAAAATAGAAACGACTTATTACATTCAGTTTTGTGTTGCAACACCTGCCTGAGCTTTGAAAGAAACTAAAATAACTACTATCTGTGGCCTGTATAATCTAGACAGCACAATGAAGAGACTCTGATTGAGTGATTGAGATTGTCAATGGAGTCCAATTTAACTGCAAGCAGTTTTGTGCTGTGGATTTTGACCCATGAGTAGCTTGGTTAAGACTGCTTCTAAGTAAGCCACTTGCATCAATCAGTGTGAGCTAGATCTGAACCCATCAATCAGTTGTGCTGTTGCTGACCTTTATACTTCTCCACAACAATTGAACGTGCACAGCGCATTTTATAATGTTAGTGTTTCCCAATATTTCCTGTAATTATCAGGGAGAAATAGGGCCCAGATGTCTACCGCAATCAATGAAGGGAAAGGAGTGAATGAAGTGTTAGCAATATTTATTGGATTTGCAATTTTCATTGCACTTCCCTATCTTCCAAATTTTCTTCCCCTCTCTCATGACAACATTGGTTTGCTCTGCAATATCGTTCTTATTCTTCATGTAATAACCATGAAAAATGATATCGGAGTCTGACAGTATGTTGGCATTAAAACCATGCCACATCCTTTCTTGCCTAATGCTCACTTCCATGAGGTTTCTTTGGATAGTGATTTACAGGAATATCTTTAATTCCTCCTGTGACGTTAGATTACATGACTGGAAGAAAGCAATTGTGAAAAATTCTATAATCAAATAAAAATGACCTTTGCACAATCAGTGCTCCATTCACCACTATCAAAAGTCAAGAGCTTTTTTTAATTCAAGAACAGAAATGGAAAAAGAAACTGTTGCCAAGTCTCACCTCGCACATATGTTGGGCTCAGATTCATGGTTAAAACAGTCAGAGGAATAAAAACTTAATGACATAATATAGCAAATGCTGCACGTATTATCAATAACAAGCTATGGACAGGACTGATTAGAAGGCTTTAATCTAATCTTGGAAGGGTCAGCTGTTGTTCATAAACCACTCAAGTTTTGTTCCCATGATTTCTGACGCTATCTGAACCCCTTCAATTAGATTACAAACTTGTAATCCACTTGCTCCTGGCTATCTATTATATCCTGTATTTAATACAGACTGATTCAGGTAAATCCCAGTAATCATAGCAGATTACAATCAGTGGTAGGTTTTTATCCATGTCACAAGCCATCAGTTATTTTCCCCCAATTCATTGTGTTATTGCACCATTAAGGATATATAATGGGTGCAGTTGGCTATGAGTGCAAATAATATGTCTTTAAATGTGGAATTTTTGAACATGCACAAGCCGTATATAATATGAAGTTTAAACAGCTCAATCCTCAATTTCTCAGAAGCATACTTTGTCGCATTTTGCACTAAGAATAGTTGCATGGTGATTCAGAGAGAGCTAAATTCAACAGGGATTGTAAAACACGATTAGCCTGTGTGCATCGAATGGAGTGCAGGCAATATGCCAGCTTCATGTTGCTTGCTCACTATAACAATTGTATTGTCCAGCCAACGGCAACAATGCCGTTCAACAGCTGGATGCTTCATCAGGGTGCCAATATTGTGAGTGGTGAGCAGCAGGTAAAACCAGCCTGGACTGCTTAAAGCTGGACGCACCTCCTGAAAGGTAAGGTACATTGTGGCTGGGGCAGGGGTTGGATCCGCAGTCCAGGGGAAGCATTGAGGAATGGTACAACATGGGAGAGAGCAGGCTGGACAGGAGGGGGAGAGATGTCCTGTGTCCACAGGGAGTCGGGAGGTCCTTCACAGACACCTGTTCGGAAGGCAGTGGGAGCAGAGCCCTGGAGGTCACTGCCAGAGTGGGACCCCAACAACCTGATGCAGTCCTGCAAGGGATTCAATGACCAAACGTGAGGGGTCAAGGTCAGTGGATCCATCTCCATATTCCACATCCACTTGTCCTGGGCACTGCTCAATACACCACACCCCCATCAGTCAACTGCCAACAATAGCTCTCAATCAGGACTGCTAACATTCACATGCTCCACCTGACCCTTACCCACTAAACACTTCTCCAAGCTTCATATTCTTCTGTTTGCTCACAGTGCCAGTTATTCAACCATGATAGCTGGATCACCCAACACACATTGCACAAGACTCACATGCACCCTTCCCTCTCTCCTCCAGGGCAGCAGGAGTTAACCGGACAGGCTCAGGCACGCTAATGTGCCACAATTTCCTTGGAAGACACCGTGCTGGCCCACTATTGGGAAGCTTGATGCCTGACAACCTTAGCTATATCCTTCCATTTCAGACACTAATAGCCCCGAACTGACTTCTCAATGTAGGCACAATGAGAAGGATGATGTAGATTCACAATCACTTGGTGTTACATTTTGAGGATAGCATAGCGGGATCTGCACTTGGTGAGATACTGGCATGAATGGCCTGGACAGCCAGGCCAAGGGGAAGGGATAGCACAGGTGCCAAAGCAATGGGGAGTGAAGTTGCAAACAGGTTCTGCTACAGTCCATCTAAAGAAGGTGCATTTCGAATGCTTCTCAAGGCCAGCTGCAGTCTGTTCCACTGAAAGTCAGCAGCTTTGTGCCAGCTTTGCTGGAGTCCAGTAGCAATGAAAAGGAGTGTTAGAAAAGGCAAAGGTCCACAGAAGACACGGAATGGATGAAGCTCATTAGCTTAGCTTTGCATGCAGCATGGCGTGAATTCAAGTTGGAATATTTGTTTTATGGTGCCTTTTATTTTTCAATCTGTGGCCAAATGGATGCTGTGTTAGATAGTCAGTGCCAGAATAAACTAATGCTCTTTAACTAGCACAGGTGATGGTAAGGGTCCTTAGAACATACAACAATACAGTACAGCAACAGGCCCTTCAGCCTATGATGTTGTACCAAACTAATTAAGCCAGTGACACCAAACTAAACTAATCCCTTCTGCCTGCACATGGTCCATATCCCTCCATTCCCTGCATATTCATGTGCCGATCTAAGAGCCTCTTAAACGCCTCTATCATATCTGCTTCCACCACCACCCCTGGCAGCTCATTCCAGGCACCCACCGCTCTCTGTGTGTAAAAACAAAAAAAAATTTTTGCCCCGCACATCTCCTTTGAATTTTTCCCATCTCACTTTAAATGCATGCCCTCTAGTATTAGACATTTTGACCCTGGGAAAAAGATACCGGCTGTCTACCCTATCGATGCCTCTCATAATTTTATAAACTTCTATCAGGTCTCCCTTCATCCTCCACCGCTCCAGAGAAAACAATCCAAGTTTGTCCGACCTCTCCTAATAGCACCCTCTAATCCAAGCAGCTTCCTGGTAAACCTCTTCTGTACCCTCTCCAAAGCCTCCACGTCATTCTTATTATGGTTCTTCTATCAGCTGTGTGAGGCTAAAAGAGGGCTTGAGCTGGAATGTTTAGCCTGAAAATGGCACCACTGATGTCAAAGCAGCTTTGCATACACCTGGTGAGTGTTCACCCTAACACCCTCACCAATTCTGGAATCTAGTCCAACAAATGTGTATACATGCAATGGATCAGATTTTATAGGTCTACTCCTAAGCATAGACACCCCGTCCACTTCTCCCCTGAGCATAAACATGATACGTTATGGACAGAAAGAGTTAAAATTATGTAATTCCCTCATTTGAAGTGATTATGGCCACCTTAGAGAGATTACAACTTTATCACTGTTATAATATTTGAAGGGCTGTTTGCGCAACCTCAAAGAAAATGCCATAAATTTGAAAATCGGGTTAACCCGGAAAAGAGAAACTTATACCCGTTAGGAAATTCTTTTCAATTTTAGGTTGGAGGTCACTTGGTAGCATTCAAGAAGCATCTTCCTGAGCACAAATTGGCCACGTTTCTTTACAGCAGTGACTACACTTTAAAAGTAGCTCATTGGCTGTAAAGGGCTTTGGGATTTCCTGAGATTGTGCAAGATGCTGTATACATCAAAGTCCTTTCTTCTGCCCTGGTGCTTGAAATTGGCATGAGCTACAGTTCAAAGCATCAGCAAAAGCATCTGTTCCTTATTTTTTTGCACTGCCTAAATTTTGCCTATTCCCCTTCATCATATGCTGCAGACAGTGCTAACACCCACATCGATCTCCTGAGAAAAAAACTGCAAAAATCAGCCAAAAAAATTTTTTAAATAGCAGTATGGAGTTGTATGCACAGATTTATGCTCTAAAACAAGACCTGTGTGATTTCAGCTCACAGCTTAAAGTTTAAAGAACCTTACCCATGTCAGTCTGTCAGTCACAATACTGCTGTAGAAGAAGCTGTCACGGATATGAGGGAAAACACGGGAGAGGGGAACACAGGGCTCTCCAGTGTGTCTGGGCACCCCCAAGCTGTGCACTGTCCTGAGCAACCACTGTGCCATGAGTGGCCCCAAGCCACAACAAGCTGCAGGGTGATTAAAGGCCCAGTGATCACAGCGTGCTACTGATAATTGATTTGAGAAAAAAGGGCTGCAGTCAGCGAAGGGAGCATTGCTGATTAATTTTCCATATTGCTGACTGTAGGATACTGAGGCTGGCAGATGCTGTGTGCAAGACATTTTTGTGACAATGTAGACTCTTTCATTGTCATCTCCTTTCCTGGCCCTGTGCAATATGCTCCTTGGTTTGTGTAAGTGCACAACAAAGGTTATAGGTTGCCACAAAGCTCTGATTTCTGCTAGCAGTGCAGAAAATATACACAATACGACCCATGACATCATTAGGTGTGTGGCTGACCCTGCGTAAATGTCCTCCACGCCAAGGTGAGTCAAGTATGGAAGTGCCCTGGCCAGCTTTGTGATGGACACCATTTGACGGGAAAATAATTACTGGCATGATCTAACCCAGGCAAAATACTTTTATGTGCAATTTATGCATAAGAAATGTGTAAATGTGTCCAATTTCTAGGCATACATGGGTAAATTGTAATTGAGGACATTGATGGACTTGGTTGTGATGCCTTCCACATTCAAACAGCTTCTTGCCACTTAATGTTTTTGGGATCTAGCATGAATGACCACATTGATGATGCACCAATGTTCCTGGCACCCATGGACTTGCCCCAAGCAAAAGTCACCACAGTCAGGAAAGATGGGGAAAAAATTGGAGCCTTTTTGAAATAATGAATCTATGTCCTTTATTTCTACTGTTAATAATTATAAGATTTGTCAATGAAAATGAAGGAATCAGGACTTATTTAAGAAGGAAAATGAGATGCATTTTGTTTTGAACTTTGTACAATGAACATTTGAAATATTGAGCTATGTTCTGTGTGGACCCTTGGCTCCATCTAGACCCCTGAACACACCCTGATACCCATAAAGGAATCATACCAGCTACCGCAAGCCAATGATTAAATGTCGTTTCACACACTTGTGAATTTTACACTAATATGAAGCAACATTCTTACGGAGAAACATGCACACAATGTTCTCCAAAAAAGCTAAGGGTCATTGCTTTGCAGCCCACTGTACTGAAGAGGATGCCACCTGTTTCTCCAGGAGATAAAACAAATATGTTCTGTTTGTGACCTAGATTTATTTGTAACATTGGGATGTGTAGCACATAGAAATAGTTTCTGTATATCACTGATAGATGTGTGGTAGTTTATTTATGTAAAGGAAAAACTAGTGAATTTGAATTATTTATTATTACAACTTTTTTTTCTTCCTTTTGAGTTATACTGACGTACTGTTTCACAGGCACTAAATTATCCTCTTGTAATTCAATCGAGTGACTAATGTGTATGAATCTCAGCAGTTGGTACTGGCTGGCCATTCAAAGTTGCCTTTCGGACAAGCTCAATTCTGTCCTTCCACATTGTTCACAGGTGTATGCTCCAGTAAGGGTCACTGGACAGTGAATTAAGAGTGGGCAATGAAGACTTCCAACAACTGTCCACCTAAGGTCAGCTAGCTCTGCACAGACTAACACCTGAACCTGGGACCTTCCTGGTTTAGTAACACACATTTGACTGAATGCACCTAGTGGTAATGTCCCTAGTATTGCCCAGGCTGAGATCAGTGCAGGCAAAGAACTGAACCTTCTGTGGCTCAATAACACAATGGAGCATTGCACCAATGAACCTGTAATGCAGTGCTGAAATATTCTGGTGAAGTATTTCCATAGCACCAGATTTTCACCCGTATGTTTCTTATCAGCTTTTCCTTCATCCTGTTTTGTGTACACACCACGAATTAAATTCCTGTGTTAACTAGCTTAACAAAGTAATTATCCAATTATCTTAAACAGGTTAATAATTTTCTAGAAGTAGCAAACACAGGAATTTCACTCAAAGACCCTCAAGCAATTCATTGAAAATAACAAAGGGGGGAATTTCTCTATGAACGAAAACCAAACATGCAATTAAAGATTCCTTACTTTTACAGCCATCACAAGTAAGAGTTTAAGCCAAAGTTCCACCTTATTTGGTTCAATCTTTCAGTTTCTTTTTTTCCTCTATACTGTTGTCTTCTGCTCTTTGCTATTTTGGTGACACTTTGCTTTCTTTTCTTGCAGTTTTTGGGTCCATTTATTGCTGTGCTTTCTTTGCTGTATTCCTGTCTGCTCTATTATTCCTTCTCTATGCTGTTCCTGTTATTCCACCACTGCAGTCTGTGAATTTATGCTATCTCTGTGATTGTCTCTACTGACTTTCTTTTTGTTCTGTTGTCTTCTGTGAGTTTCTCTTAATTGTTTAGGTTGAATATCCAAGGATATTCTCCTGGTGAATTTCCATAATTTAAGTTTTACTTTGGCTTATCTGTTTGTAATTCATTTTCTAGTGCTTGTCTCTCTGCATATATTTTTCTGCCTGTTTTTTGCTCCTTTTTGTTGGCATTTGTTTCTTTTTATAATGGCTTTTTATCTGTGAAAGATCTATGCTCATTCTGCTATTGTCATTTCTACAAGTTTATATCTCTGCTCTTTTCGTGATATATTTCAGTAAATCAGTTTCATAGTTTTGTTCACATCTTCTCAATTTTATTTTGACAATATTTCTTCTTTCTGTCACTTCTACAATTCCTTCTCCTTGAAGTTTGACATTTTTTTCTCTCATTCTGCCATTTTATGTGACTCGTCCATTTTCTGTTTTTCTGTGACTATTGTGTTTACTTTGATTGATTCATTGTTTGATGTTTCAACATCATGTAGTGGTATATGAATAAAAGGAAATGTATATTGACCATACAGCAGTGCTATAAAATCTTTTGCCAAAAATTGTGTGTGCATTTGTCATTGATTTAAATAGATGAACAAGTAACGTACCCACAATCTTGCCAGTTCTTGCCAGTGATGTGTTCCTGCATAATTTATAGGCTATAATATTTTATGAAAAAGAAGAATTGTGTAATTTTACTTCAGAGAATCTTTGAATATTTTGATGGCCATTTTGAAAAATTGTGGGGAGGTTGGGATAGGGAGTGGGTGGTGGTGGAGAAGGATGCCTGTAGAATCAGCTACTTGCATGAATTGCGCCATATCAATTTACAACTTCAAGTCCTTGAAGATGACATAAATCTTGTGGAAATCAAAGTGCAGTTTTGGAACTATTGTTAAATCTCCAATAAGCCAGATTAATTTTGAATTCAATAAATGTTGTTTAAGGTTTGTAGTGTGCACTAGGAATGTGGAGGAGAATTTTGAAAATAGGTGTGTGATTAACCAGCCTGTCAGTTGACCTCTGAACCACAAACAAAAAATAAATCTTAAAGTTATCTGAAGCCCTATAATGATTAGATGTGATGTCCACTGTCCCATCACAGGCCATATATCTTGGTGACAGCCTTGCCTCTGAGTCAGAGGGCTGGATTCAAGTCCCACCCCAGAGATTTGAGTGCTTGATTTAGAGGGACAGCTTGCTATGATACTGAAGGAGAACTTCATTGTTGGATTCACTGCCTTGGAATGAGATATTATCTCCCATTCTTTTGGTCTTTAGAGATCCCATTGTGTCTTTTGAAGAATAGGAAAGGAGTATTTGCCAGTTTTTTGCAATTTGCATACTGTAAAATGTGGGGAATTCATGTAAGTTGCTCCCCATTTTTGAGGACTTCGATTTTTGGGAAAACATCTTTCATGCAAAATTCCTAGCATATTTTCACTGACTATTTTCTGTCCATATCACCAAGAGCTGTTTACTATGTACACAACACATAGTATGGGAAAGCTTGCTTCTCAGATCTCAAGATTTGAAAAGTTTGCAAACCACAGCCTGAAACCTGCCCCCAAGGCCACAGTCCATAGACATCAGTGCAGTAGGCCTTCACTTTGAAGGTAGCAGGAGAGGAGAGGCTGTCCAGCAGTGTGGGAGAGGAAGTCTGACAGCAGGAGTGGAGAGGGCAATTGACACATGGGGGTGGAAAATGGAGAATTCAGTCCAATAGCGGAAGTAGAGAGACCAGACTAGTAATGGTGGGCAAGAGGTCTGATGTCTGATGGTGATGCGGTAATCCACAATTTGGGAACACTTACTGATATACAAACGAGTATATAAATCATACCTGTGTGTAAGTTGCCACGATCACCTTTTTAGCTTCTTCAAAAAAATTCCCAGAAAATCAAGATATAGTGAAGATTATGGTAATTAAAACAAGAGCATCTAGATGTTTATTTCATTTCCATCTGTAAGGTCTTGCTATGCACTAATTAGCTGCAATGCTGCTTTCATTAGAACAGTGACTACATTTAAAAAGTACTTTATTGCTTGTAAAAGGATTTGGATCAGTCTCCAGGCATGAAAGGTGTTAGTGAAAAGTATTTTTCTTCCTTCGCTAACCGATTCTGGTTGTCTTTGAGTATGTATTGTAAACATATAGTTGCATATATTGAAACATTACAAGCACTTAACAGGAGCATTACCAAAACACAAGTGTGATACTGAATAATAGAAAGAACTACTGGAGGAGAAAGCACAGCCACCACTAATAGAGTGATTAAAATCAGGAATGTATGAGTGATCAGAAATGGAAGAGCATTGCAGAAATATAGAATCTAGGAGACTCATCGAAGGTGCTTTTGAGACAGGGGTGTGAGGTAGGTACGATGCAGGTCGAGGTAACAGAGGGACCTGAAAACAAAAGTTAGGACTTTAAAACTGAGACGTTGTCAGTGTAGATCAACAAGTACAGGCTTATGCACAAATAAAAGACGGAGTGAGTAAACATAAGGGTAATAGAGTTTGGGTGAGCACAAATTACCATAGGTCATAACGATGGATAGGTAATCTATCCCCCAGCCAGTAACCCAATCTTTTAATCTTTAACTAAAACCTACACTCCCTGTAAGTTCTCTAATTTCTCTCTTCAGTTTTCTATCTTGTTCTCCTGGGGAAAAAAAATTTCATTGCTGTACAATTGCACAGAAGGCAGCAGGTACCTTCTGGTACCTGTGTGACTTTTGACAGTGCATGCAAAGAGACTGAAAATCGGAAAATAAGACTGCAGATGCTGGAAATCTAACATAAAAACAAAAGATGCTGGAAACATTCAGCAGGTCAGGCAGCATCTGTGGAAAGAGAAACAGAGTTAAGATTTTAGATCTGAGTTTTTTCATCAGAACTGAACATTAACTATGTTTCTCTTTCCCCAGATGCTGCATGACCTACTGAGTGTTTCCAGCATTTTCTGTTTTTATTTCATACTGAAAAGTCATCGGTGGTTTCAGTTCAGACTTTTTCCTAATACCATTGCTCTTACAAATAGCCTGACCACAGGTCCTATGAACAGATGAAGATCTCCAATGCAATGAAGTAATAAACTGAATCAGTGTAGTCCAGATCTAACAATTAACCTCAATTGCAGTGAATTGTTTATTAGACAAGACAAGGAGGTCTCATAGGAAGGAAAATAACATACCATTATGACAATTTTATAGGCTAAATTGATGATGCAAATTTACTTCCAAATACAAAAATATAGGCATGCAAACAAAAAAGTAAAATGCTGTCAAACACAACATAAAAAGAGAACTAAAGTCAGTTCATGATGGGTTAACAGACTTTTTAGAAAGCTACCTTTTTACAGTTCTTGGAACAGAATGGAACAGGTTGCTTCCTTGGCATAGTGTCCACAGTCTTAAAGTACAGTTTTCAGGATAAGCTATTATACATAGATTATGTGAACTTCCAGCTTCAAGGAATTTTAGAACACCTGCATGAGAACACAAGGCCAGCAGCCAAGAACTAGATATTTACCCCTTAAAACCTTTTGATATGAAGCCATTTCTTTTGAATAACCTAGCAAACATAACTTTTAGTTTTCAAACGTTGTTGGACAATGAAATATTGGTTTTTAACTGTAACCTTCTCCATCTTAATGACCTGCTTGAATCAAAACCTGACAACAATGAGCAATTACACTTTTGTTTGACAAAATATTTGTACTCCCTAATAAATAAACTGCTTCAGCCATCAAAGCAAATCCTTTATCAGCTTCCTGGTTTCTACATTTATTCTGTCTCTTGACTCACCATTTTGCGTTTAGTGAAAAAAGTAGCTTCCATGTTAATCCTTCATTCTTGAAATGATTTTTATAAGATGGAGATTTGCTGAACACCCATTTACATTGCTAGTAGGGGCTACTGTGTAACCAAAAGGATGATTTTTTTCTGACTTTGACAGGGCTGAGATTAGGAATAGTATGAGATCATCCTTTAGAAAGGCATATTAATTAAGGACAGTCAGCATGGATTTGTTGGTGCAAGGTCACATATAACAAATTTGATTATATTTTTGAGGAGGTAATGACAAGGATCAGTAAACAGTGCAAGGAACCCCTAGAAGTTGGATCCAAAATGGCACAGTGGCAGGAAGCAAAGGTTGATGGCCAATGGGTGTTTTAGTGACTAGAAAGGTGTTTCTGGTGACATTTTATACAGCTCAGCTCCGTGCTTTAGACTTAAAAGAAGCAGATATGATTTAAGAAGTTTACAGATGATGCATAAACTGGCTGTGATTCACGGTCAAGAAACAAACCTGATTGCGGAAGACTTGTAGCTTGGCCTCTGAATGTCAGGGTCATTTGTGCATTGCATTTTAATGATTCCACCATACCTAAAGGGTAAAGAAAAAGTCAACCAGCAACTGAAGGATGAAGTCCAACAAAGAGTGCAGGTGATCCAAATCTCACTGATAATCACAATGTGAGATTCTTCAGTGCTGTCACAATTGTCTATGGCCCAAACATCCAAAGGCCCAAGAAAGAGCCAAGAAAGAAGAAGAGCTTATCAAAGGCTGAGAGGCAATTACTGCCACTGGATGGAACACTTTTAAGAACTCCTGAACTGTGATTCTGTCCATGATGAAAGTGTCCTTGTGTCCTTCCCAAAGCAAACTATTCACTCTGGTTCCAGACCAACAAGAAGATGAAAATATATCAACTGCAAAACAAGAAGGTCTTGGGAACAGATGGTATCCTTGTTGAAGTGCTAAAGCTTAGCAAAGAAGAAACTTCAGATACAAATTCAATGTCTCATCTCCCACATTTGAAAAGAGGAGGACATGCCAGGGAACCTCAGAGGCACTGTAATTGTGACTGTCTTCAGAAGAGGAGACAAATCTGATTGCAGTAACTACAGAGAGGTCTTCTTGCTGTCTGCTATAGAGAAGTTCATCACTAGAGTCCTCTTCAATCACCTTGACCCTGTGGCTGAAGAGTTGCTCCCCAAATCACAGAGTGGATTCAGTCCGTCTAAAGGCACAATAGACATGATCTTTACTACGTGACAACTCCATGAAAAATGCAGGGAGCAGCATCAACCACAATACATAGCCTTTTTGAGCTCACAAAAGTCTTTGATTAAGAGGGACTGTGGAGTATCCTCCTCAAGTTTGGTTAGCTGAGTAAATTTGTCTCCATCCTACACCTGCTACATGACAGGATGCAAATCATGATTTTTACCAGTGGGTCCACAACAAAACAAATCTCAGTGCAGATTGTTATCAAGCAAAGCTCCCTTGTTGTCTGAATGCTTTTTCCCAACCTTTCTCATCGCAATATTGCACTTCTCCTGCAGCAAGCTTCCCACTGCAGTGGAGTTAATCTATGGTCAAGTGGGAAACTTCTTTGGTTTTGGACTGGAAGGGACGAGACCAAGGAAGTGTGAGTTAATGAAATACAGGAGGGCAAACAAGGCAAGGGAATGCACAATAACTGTACAATGTCAAACAGTGTAGCCAGCTGTGAGGACCTAGGAATGAATGTCCACAGATCCTTACAGGTCAATAAGATGGTGAAGAAGGCATCAGGAATTTTTTTATATACGGTATTGGCTGAAAAACAGTAAGTTAGAATAAGGAGGTCATACTCAAGTTCTATAAAATACTTATTTGGCCACAGCTTGAGTGGGATATGATAGTACTCTGAAAGAGATCTGAGGATATTTGGATGTGTTGGAAAATCTTAGCTATGAGGAAAAATTGGTTATGCTAAGGTAGGTTTCTTTGAAAAGGAGGCAAGGCAAAGTTATAAGTTAGGTGCATAAAACGGCAGTGCCCGTCAATAACTAAGCCGCAGTGAGAAAAATCATGGACAGATCAGAGGATAGTTGAGGGTAATATTTTTCACTCTGTGGGTCTGGAACTTGCTCCTTCTCTCCCTTTCTGATGTGATTCTTGTCACTCTGGGTGATGTGGAGGCCAAAGTTCTGGCCTCCTTTGGAATGGCTGCGACAGCTCTCTGCTCTTGATCCTTCTGTCGTCTCTTTCCTTAGGCATGGCTGCATTTGCAACTTGGACAGATTTTGTGGAGGTGACGCACTCCCCCACAAGAGTTGCAACATTTGGCCCCTTGGCTCTCCTTCCTGTAAATTCGGTAAATTATTGCTTTGCAGCAAGGTGTTTCCTGTCTGGGCATCCCTGGTATTTTTTTTCGAAGATATACTTTATTCATTAAAATTAACAATTTTACAACGTACAAGAAATCTGCCCTCATGCTCCACAATGCTCCCTGTACAGCCTTGTAAAAATGTAACTAATTAAACTTGGTCCTTAACCCACATGAAATAATTTGCTCTGTCACAAAAAGCTGCACTCAATTGATCTAATCCCCTGAATTAACCTACATGTGCTCTTATTCATCTTTGAAAAAGATTGAATCATCCTAAAGGACTATTTTAAGAGATATCAAGCATGATAGCTCTAAATAGTGTTTCGAGTTCCCTGTAAATATTTTGTAACAGAAGCGATTTTAATCTGTTCAAGATTTAACTAAATTCTACCAGTCATATTATACAGATCGAGTTAATGTGAAGTGGCTTCCTCTCATGATGAAAACCATGCTGTGTAATTTTGAACTGAAGTGAACTTGAGGTGTATAGACTTGACACAACTGCAAATGACACAGAGCAATGTTTAAGTTGCCTCCAGGCGGTATACTGGAGTTTTTAAACTTTGGTTTAAATCTCTTTATTGTTAATGGAAAGCTGAGGAGAGTCCACTGTTTGCTAACATTAATATTCAATGGACATTCAGAGACCGATAAGTATGAGTTTTGTTCTTTGTTACTAGTATTGATTTCAAGAAACCAGCTGCACTTGCTGTGCTACAGCGTTTTGCATGTTTTGTGGTGCTCAGCTATGTGATGTGCTGGGAGAGAAACAACATGTTGGCTGTGCCTTTTTGCTGTAGTCAGTTCTGCGCTTGTGTGTGCACCTTTGTTAACGTTGTTTGATATTAGGATCGGGTTGGCTAGGGTGCTGTCCAAAATTGAACAGCCTGCTGACATTCACTATCTAGGCCTCAACGTAAGAATAGCCTCTCAAATGAGGTATGTGCCAATGAAACTTTAATCCTACAAGAGATAGTATATTTAGGAGAACAGGAGAGACCTGGGCCTTTGTTGCAACAATATTGATAACATTTGCCACCATATCCATAGCTGGTTTCAGATAATCCAACTCAATTTGTTTCTGATTTTAAGTAGCTTAAAGTTTACATTGGCAATTCTATCCACAATTTAGGATTGATATTTATAAAATGGTCCCTCAGGATAATGTAGTTCCTTTAACGGGTGAATGAAATCACTTGCAGGTTCGTTCACACCAAGTTAAATCAATCAAGAACGTTTCATTTTTATGATAAGGAAGCTTGCTAGAGGTGGGTAGGTACCATGCCTAATTATTTGTATTTTTACAATGTTATATAAGGAGCATTGTGGAGGATAAGAGCATCTCCATGTATTTTTTTATATAAGTAAAGATTGACTCCCATTTCTTTTGCAAGGAGGAAGAATGTACAGCAAAAAGAGGTACTCTTTGTATTATTGAATTGTGCCATGGGATCTCAAACATCACCTCACAAGGCAAATAAAAATTTGGTTCAATGAGTCATTTGTAAAAAATAATATTATACTTCCTTTTGAAAATTAAACATGAAAGCAAATAACAAAAAAAATTGTTTTATGTGTAATAGGAGCTAACAATAAACATAAGCATTTTGCAGCGCCTGTTAAATATCAGTTCGATAGATTAGTCCTTTGGGCCTCGTTAGCGTTGTCTGATTCAGCTTCTTTGTTATTAATAGGACGATGAGAGTGGAGCACCTGCGATAACTCTGCCAGCGACTGATGTCTTTGCTTTGGCTTGGGACAAAATTATGAAACCGATAAGGGAAATTTAATTTTCTTGTCCTAAATTTATAGCAAGTTCAATTCTGCTATGAACCGATTTTGGTTTCGCACAATTCTAAGGGAAGCAGTGGCATAAATGGCATTGTTGCTATCAGGGTTTGTGACTGGAATGGTCATCCAGAGACCTGGATATAGGATGAGAATTCAAATCCCACAATGGCAGATGGGGAATTTAAAATCTGCCAATACTGGCCACAAAAATTTTGGATCGCTGTAAACATTTGGACTGTTGAAACATTAAAAAGGTAGTCACAGTACTGAAGGTGAGTTAATTACAGTTTAATTCAAACAATAGCAGAATATCAATATTTTTAAATGGTCCTGTGTAAAAAGTTTTATTATAATGTCTAATAAGTAATTTACCTGTTCAGTGGCCCTAATTATGATGCACCTATCTTGTGAAACAATGTACACTTCTCATCCCTAATCACAGGAAGAAAATTATTATCCATGAAGATCAAATGCACATAATGTAAGGTCATTCTAAAAGAAAATTAAGAACTGCTGTTAAAGGATATAGGCTTTTTAGGAAAGAGGATAGTTTTGAGTTGATCGAACTGCAAGTTTTCAATCAATATAGTCAATGATAGGGTTGGACTTAATGCTTAGTCTGGTGAAAAGTTCAAAGACTAGAGATACAGTACAAAAATTGAGAATTATGAAGGAAGCTAAGCTATGAAAGGTGTCAAGGAGCTGAGCAGTGGCCATGACCAGAAGTACTCATCCCAGAATGCCATCATTTTTGGATTTTGCAAGACAAAAGCCTCTACTCATTGGTACATTTCCTTTCTAGTTTTCTCTCCTTTCTTCTCTGTTTCTTGCTCTTGTTCCATACCATCATCATGTTATATTATCTTAGATGGCTTTCCATTCACAATGACTTAAGATTAGCTCTTTCTTCACCATGCCAATTTAATTCTTCTCTTATTCTAACTTGAGGGGGGTGGGGGTGGGGGGGAGGGTGGTGTATGAGGCATGGTGTTGTCTCGTTGTCTGCTTTTCCCTGGCTATAAGAATCATACCTTTGGGCTCTGCACAGAATCCAGGTTGCCATAACCATCCCACATCTGTCAGGAACTTCACACAACCCTGTGGTGGATCAGACTGCACAGCACATCAGTAGTCTGTTCCATCCAACCCCATTGCTGCTGGTGCTGGCTGCTGCTTACAAGTATGATCAGCACTGAATTGCTTAGTTAAAAATGCAACACACCAGTGGTATGCAGAGTATTTTTTTAAAAAGGTATCTTTTAAGCTTTTTTTGCTCTTAACATGCATGATTAATATTTTTTAATAAATTATATTAATATAAATTTGCATTAATTGCACATGTTAACACCAATTGATTGACAGTCCTGGTAAAAACCATCTGGTCTTCAGGGAAAGAAATCTGCTGTCCTTAATGTGGTTGACCCTTGAAAAAACATATTTGTATCAAAATGCAGCAGTTCAAGTAGGCGGCACAGTAGCATAGCGGTTAGCGCGACGCTATTACAGCGCCAGCGATCGGGGTTCGGTTCCCGTCGCTGTCTAAAAGGAGTTTGTACATTCTCCCGTGTCTGCGTGGGTTTCCTCCGGGTGCCCTGGTTTCCTCCCACATTGCAAAGACGTACGGGTAGGTTAATTTGGGTTTAGAATGGGCGGCACGGACTCGTTGGGCCGGAAGGGCCTGTTACCACGCTGTAAATAAAATCTAAAAAAAAATAAATCTAAACACCACCACCTCAAAGGCAATTGGGAATGGGGTATAAATGTTGACATCAGAGATGTCCAACTTCTTTACTAACCATGGCTTCCTCCCTACTGTGGTCGAGAGAGCTCGCACCCGTATCTCTGCCATTTCCCGCACCTCCGCTTTCACCCCCGCCCCTCCCAGACCCAACAGTGATAGAGTCCCCCTTGTCCTCACGTTTCATCCTACCAGCCTACGTATCCAACACATCATTCTCCACCACTTCCGCCATCTCCAAAGGAACCCCACCACCAAGCATATCTTCCCCTCCCCACCCCTTTATGCCTTTCGCAGGGACCACTCTTTCTGCAACTCCCTAGTTCATTCCTCCCTCCCCACCCATCCCGCTCCCACCCTGGGGACTTCCCACTGTCCCTGCCTAGGTGTAACACCTGCCCCTACACCACCTCCATCCAGGGACCCAAATAGTCCTTTCAGGTGAGACAGAGATTTACCTGCACCTCCCCTAATATCATCTACTGGATTCGGTACTCCGAGTGTGGCCTCCTCTCCACTGGTGAGACCAAATGCAGACTAGGTGACCGTTTTGTACAGCACCTGCGCTCCATCCATAACCACGATCTGCATCTCCCCTTTGCCAGTCACTTCAACTCCCCCTCCCACACTGTACTGATATGTCAGTCCTCAGCCTCCTCCACTGCTGGGAGAAGTCCAAATGCAAACTGGAGGAATAGCACCTCATTTTCCGTCTTGGGACCTTACAGCCTAATGGCATGAACATCAAATTCTCCCACTTTAAGAAAATCAACCTCCCCCCACCTTGCCTGTTCTTTTCTTCTTTCCTAGCCTCTCTTTTTCCTCCTCGCCATTTTATTCTCTCTCCTTTTCCTCCCCTCCCCTCCCCTCCCCTCCCCCCATGCTACCTGCCTCCTTACCTTTGACCCATCCCCCGGTGGATCTGCTCTCCCCTCCTCTCCCGCACCTGCCCATCACTGTCTCTTAGCTGCATCTACATGTCACCACCTTGTGCCCACCCCGCCTCTCCTCTTTTGTCCACCTATCACTGCTCTGTTTTTCCCTCCTCTATATCGGGCTTCCCCTTTTCCTGTCTTCAGTCCTGAAGAAGGAAGAAGGTTCCTGACCCGAAACATTGATTGCCTGCTTTTCTCCACGGATGTTGCTTGACCTCCAGCATCTTGTTGTTTTTTTCATCTAGATTCCAGCATCTGCAGTCCTTTGTTTCTCTAAATGTTGACCTTGCCTACCAATACACACAATCTGTTAATGAGGTTTTACAAAGTTGTGTAGTATTGAGACCCAACCTGACGTTGAAATGAGAGATCTTCATCCAGGAATTTTTAAACTCCAATTTTTAGACTCTGAGTGGGTTGAATTTGCACTATAACATCAATGTCAGTGTAAAGCCCCATCATACCAATGCTAGTACAGTACTAAAGCACTTTGAATCTCACACTTGTATCAGTGTTCCTCTTTTGCACAAATGGTGGATAAACAGAGAGTAACACTTCCAGATGACTTTTGGTTTGTGTTGCACATGAGGTGGAAAATGATAAATTCACATTGAGGTAAAACTCCCAGAAAAATGTGCATGATTGAACACATACACCTGAATGTTTTTTATATAGCTAACTGAACAGAAAGATAGAGTAGAGAAGGAAAACATTTGGCCCTTCTTTCTTGTGCCCGCTCTTGGGAAGAGATATCCAATTAGTGCCAGTCCATTGCTTAGTCCCCATTGTCCTGCAGCAGTTTTCCTATTCTAGTATATAACAAATTCTCTTTAGAAAGTTACTATTGTACCTGCTTCCATTCACCCTGTCAGGTCATCATATACTGCATTAAAGAAAACTTTTCCTTCCCCTGGCTCTTTTAACAATTACCTTAACTCAGTGGCCTCTGATTATTGACCTTCCCGCCAACGTGGAACAGTGGGGTAACAGTCTTGAAGTTTGCGCCTGCAATTTCCCTTAGCGCGGGTTCCGTATGCTATTACTGCAAGGTTTCAAGGGCAGGCAGGTATCTTCCTGGGGGAAGGGATGGAAATGAGCGGATGATCCTGTACAACGTCTGACACATATTAGCCATTATCAGGGTATGATTGGTGGGAATGGAAAATCGGAGGAAGCGAGGCGTGGGAGAAGTTGAGAAAGGCAAAAGTATTTCACCTCAAATATTTGCTTTATAATGTTCTTAACACATAGTTAGCGGAGTTTGACACTAGAGGCTGCAAGTGTGTAGCACCTTGGCGATAGTCATCCAGACACAAGTTCGTTCTCGACTGGAACAAAGAGCATACATCAATTTTATCAAAAGGAAGAACTTTTCCGGATATCCAAACAAGCAAAACATGAGATTCTGGCTTCTGGTACTGTACACGGTTATCTGAGTAAATAAAGCATCATCTCCCACCTCATGCCATTTTAGCAGCCTTGCGGGGGTTGTTGTTGTTTTGGATGGACAATCCATTATCTTCAGGGAGGGGCTCATTTTAATTGAAACACAACACGTTAAACTAGGTGGCAATAATCCTGTTGTCATCCGATTCAGCGCCCCTCAGCAACCCCCACCCCAATTCTTTGCCCTGATTCGTGGGCAAGTCGTCAATCAACACGTTGACCCAGCGATGCCCGTGCCCCTGCGCTTGGAACCGGTGACAGTTGATGAAAGGCTGCACGTGGCGCGTTGGGGATTGCGCGCGCGAAAGCTTCTCAGTAGCTGCTCCACATCCAGGCACCAAAACACGATGTGCACACTTTTAAAAGACGCTGCAAAATCGATTGGGCCCACGACTGAGGCGTTTTGTTTTTGGTGTATAAAAGACAGCCGTCCATGTTAGAAATGAAAGATTGCACTACATTCCGGTCAAGTTTTGTTTGAAAATCACTCCTTGAGACGTTTAAGGCGTTGAGTGCATTGTTCCTTCGAGCATAAAGCCTTCGGTAGCACCCATTTAAAAGTGGTGTGGGTAGCTATGACCTTGCCCCTCCTTTCCTATCCTGAACTTTAAAAAAAGGTGTACTCGGTTTGCGCTTCGGAGTCCTGGAAGAGAAAGGAGTGATAACGAGCCATTGCCCTGGAGTCACTCTGCTGTGGAAGCGGCAGCACCGCTTTGACGGCTAAATAACCCCAGGAAACGCTGGAGAATGTCAGCACACATCGGGCAAAACATGAGGTCTGTTGATTTGGGTATAAACCTTTTCTCAGTATGGAGATCTGGTTACTAACTGAATGACGTTAAAATTATACTTTGCTGTGCAACTTACTAACTAACCACCCTGGTTACCAAACCACCCCTTCTTCCACCCTTTGAGTTTTATAATTAATTTTATGAAACAATATTTGAAAATTCATAAGATAGAGCCCTGCTTGTCAATTAAATGAAGCCAATAGTTTGACGTCAGTGCTGTAGTGCACGTTGAATGAAACGGTCAATAAGGACACAACAGTTCCATGAGCAAAAGTTCCACCACCGGTGAAAATTACTAGCAAACTCTGCAGTTTCTTTCCTCCAGGCCCAGGTAACAGTTACCGCCAGTGAAAATTACCGGCTGAGCTACCTTTTGAACATCAAAGTGAGAAAAAGAATGTCAAACATAAAACAAAGTGTGAAATACTATGACTAGGATTGTTTTTCACATCAAAGAACAATGTCTGATTTGTATCACATAAAATGACCTGCTACTGTTATATTAACTTCTGAGTGCTGTGTGACCTATGAAACTATTAAAATAAACCGTTTTATCATCTGTAGCAGTTAATTCAATATTGATTATTATAAAGTAGTAAAATCAGAATCTTATATTACAGAGGCTTGCAATGCCTGTGCCAGCTCTCTGAAAGAACTAATTTAGTCTCACACCTCAAACCTGCAAATTCATCCTTTGTAAAGGACTCATTCAATTGCCCTTTGAAAACTACAGTGGAATCTGATTCCATCACACTCTCGGGTGGTGCATTCCAGACTTTCACAGCATTCTGTGTGAAAGAGTTTCCTCTTTTCTCTTCCATTCTTTAAGAACTAGTTTCTCCTCGTTGCTCTATCGAAACCCCTCATCATTTTTAATACCATCATTCTGTTTCCCCTTAATTGTCTCTGCTCAATACCAGTCAGCACTGAATTCCTCCTCCTGATCATTTCTGCTCAATACCAGTCAACACTGAATTTCTTCTTCCTAATATTATCCTGGTGAGTATCCAAAAAATTCTAAATCCGATTTAGAATCTGCAGGTTTATTTGTTTTCAAAATCTGAGTTGTCAGACACAATCTTGCTTTAACAGATCCATGCCATTGTTCAATGCTTCTGCTAGTGAATCCCTGACATAGTCTGAAGTAGATTCCTCACCACTGATGTTTGACTGATTAGCCAGTTGTTACTTGGTTTGTTCCTCTTTGTCTTTGAATGGGGTTTAATATTTGCAATTCTCCAATTAGTTCGCGTCTTTTATCTTTCAGTGGCCTAGAATGCGTCTATTCTGGACTGTGTGACCTATTAACTTCAAGTAGTGCCAACCTGTTTACTATTTTATTTCAGTCACCAAATTGTAATAAAATTTATTTGAGTGTCATCCATCCAATTTGCCTCATCTGTATCCATCGGATGTACTTCCAGCACAGAACATCAACATCTGACAGAATGAGAGCGTGGATAATTTAAATAGTTTCACAATACCTAACCCCACAAAAGATCAATCCTATTTTTTTGTGCATTCTCCCTACTAAGGGCAGTTTCATTCCTAAATGTCTTCAAAATCTAACTGTCCTCCATCACCTTATCCAATAGCCATGTTATCTATGAGGCAGGAAAGTAAGGTGCTGAGAGAGGGGATGGCATCCGATATGTCTTTGCCGAATATTCATGTGTACACACCACCAGGTTGAACAGTAGTTAGGGTACAATGAGGACAGTTGTATCGCCAGCATCACCACTATGGTTTATACAGCATACAACAGTGTTGGCCATGGAACCTTCAAGTTCTGTGTACCTTGGCACCACATCACCTAGTATCAAGTACCTCTGGTCCATACAGGGATGCCAATTAAATCCAAACAATTGATGGTAGTAGCGATACATTTGTATCTTAAATAATTCCTCATCCACCTTGTAATACCCTGGCCCATCTTCCATAGCCCAGCTTACCTTCCATCACTCTTGTACCATTTTCCTTCACTTCTGCCTCTTCCATCAACATGCCCCAACCTCTGTACCCTCATTCCACTCTCTTTTACCATGCCTTCCTTTATTTATCCTTGAAAGAATGTTGACATATTAGATAGATATAAATATTTTTGAGACAATAACACATGGGGTAAAGAATAACACTTATTAATTTGTCATTTTTTGTGCTGTATTACTTTATTGTGTTTTTTCTGTTCCAGTACAGGACTGGCAAACATCCTAGTTGATTTTAAGTTCATACATTAACATTCAATTCAGGACAGTTGAACATAAATGAGGATCTTGTTACAAGTGTTTTAATACCTTACAGAATCATAGAAGAGTTACATCATGGAATGAGGCTATTTCATTCATGGCTGTATGTAAGAACAATCCAGCTAATTCCACCCTCCCACCCTCTGCCCATAGCCCTGCAAATTCTTTCCTTTCAGCTCCCTTCTGAATGCAGCAGTTGAATCAGTCTCTTCTACTCCTGGGTGGATTGCTGTATAAAAGACTTCCTAATGTCACTTTAGGTTCTTTTGCCAATCACCTTCATTCTGTGCTCCTTGGTTCTTGGTACTTCCACCTCTATCTACTCTGCCTGACCCTTCTTGATCATCTGTCAGAGCACCTTGCAACCTTAATTAAAGTTAACTAAAGTCCCTCAACCCTGGAATCTCTGCACCCTCTCTAAAGCCTTTATGTCCTTCCTAAAGTGTGGCACCAGAACTGAACACAATACTCTAGTTGTGGCTGAACCATTGCTTTATAAAAGTTCATCATGACTTCCTTACTCTTGTATTCTATGTCTCTATTTATAAACTCCAGGATCCCAGATAGTTTTTAACCACTTTCTCAACCTGCCCTGCTACTTACAATGAACTATGCACATATACCCCCAGATCTCTCTGGTCTTACAGCCCTTTAAGAATTGTGCTCCAGTTATATTGCTGCTTCTCATTTTTCCTACCAAAATGTAACACTTAGTATGTCACTGCATTAAATTTCATCCGCCACCAATCCGCCCATTCCAACAGCCTGTCTATATCTCTTCGAAGTCTACTATTATCCTCCTCACAGTTCATTGTGCTTCGAGGTTTTGTTTCATCTGTAAATTTGAAAATTGTGCCCTCTACGCCCAAGTCAAAGTCAATAATTTATATTAAGAAAAGGCACAGCCCTGGTACTGACCCCTGGGGAACTTCATTGTACACTTCCCTCCAGTCCAAATAAACCTTTCACTACTACTCTCTGTATTCCATTAATTAGCCAGTTTTCTATCATGCTAATGCATCCCCTTTTACACCATGGGTTTCAATCTTAATGACAGTCTACTCTGTGGCACTTAATCAAATGCTTTTTGGAAGTCCAGGTATCACAGGTATCAACTGATCAATTATTCACACAGCAATGTGGAGTATTTGACTGGGGCAAAATGTGGGCAGTCATTTTAAAAAGCTGCAGACAGAGCAGTTGCTTAAACAGAATCTGATAGCACTGATGAATAATCATGAATTCTATTGTACTGTGGAACTGAGGACAGGAGCCTGATTGAAATGTAGCCTCATTCTTCTGATCATCTTGCCTATCTGCAATTTCCTGGTACAGTAGATTCCATTTATTAATTCTATAAGTCAATGAAATAGCAGTGGGTTAAATACACCCAGACAGGAATCCAGAACTTCTCACAAAAAAGCACAAAAAATGTGTTTGTTAGAATAATAATTGGTAATATAATTATCACACATGCGTAGGATGTTACAAAATGTCAATGCATGTCATGCATATTAAGGAAAACTTGTCACAGAGTCTGGCAGCAATTGAAGTGTAGAGGCCTGTTTCTGAGCATTTTGCTTTAGAATAAATAGCATATTGTGTTTTTTCAAAATGTCATTTTATTAATTTTCTCCAGACCAGCTCAGCATGGCAACCCAACATGGACAATTCTACTTTATATAAAATGTGTACGTACAGCCTGCATGTACACTGATATTGGCCTTCTATTCTCTTTCTTACCCACCCCTTCCTTGCTGCTGGAGATCAACACTTCTCTGCATGTCGTCTCCCATCTCCACTCTTGCAGCTATATAGTCCACCAATATTTTCATTCCAGGTGGACACCTGCTCATTGGCTGATTTTAATTAGTGTGATTGAATTAAATAATTAAAAATATTAAAATATTTAGACCCGAGTCCAAAGATTTGGGTTCAAGTCCACATCAAGGACTTGTGTTCATTAACCAGGCTGACGCTCTAATGTAATACTGAGACAGTACTGCTTTGTCTACCAGAGGATGTATTAACATAGCCCTTGATATCCTTGTAGCTCAAGTGGAAGTTATCTTGTGGCGCTATTTAAATGTGAACATTTGAGTAGGAAATGCTCTTGCTCCAGGCCGATGTTCTTTTTTTTAAACTAATGGCTCCAAACAGATTAATTACTAATTCATCTAATTTGCTATTATCGTAATCTTGCAGTGCGCAAAATGGCTCCTGTATGCTTCTGAGAATTGTACTAAGGCATTATGTCAATGCAAGTCTTTCTATTTTTGAGCAAGGTACTCAAAGCAACTGGTCTTCTGGAAGTTCTCATGCAAAATGGAGGAGGAAAAACAGTTAGAGAAAAATCAATTACAGTTGACTAGTGAAAAATGAATACATGTGGTATGGTGAAGACTGCCTAGCCCCTCAAGGGCAAAATTACTTAATTTCTAAGAATGCTTTTTGGAGAAAATCAGGGAGTTGGGCAGTCCCATTTTATTAAACACAGCGACTGGGAACCCAGTAGGCAGGTTCCAAAGAAATAGCAGTAATGGAAAAATATGTCAGATGACTTAAATCAGAATTTGTCACTGGCTTTAATCTGTAGTAGTTCCTCAGTATCAATCAATATTTGTGATGGTGGTGGTGGTGGAAGGAGAGAATGGGTTTCTTCAATATTCACCAACAAAAGTCTAGAAAGTTCTCTTTGTACACTGTAAGTAGTGTCTATTTATAGATGGGGATTTTTTTTCAAATTGAGGGAGTTCTAGTCATGATTTTAAAAAGTTCGTTATGTCAGGAAAAAAACCCTCCAAGAATGAGATTTTTAAAAATCTCTTCCATGAGGCATTACGTTCTTCAAAGTATCTGTTTTGATCTTTTCATGCTTTTTTGGAGGACAATAAATTGGTTTACTTGATGATGTGATTGCATCTGGTCTAGATGTGAAGTATTGATTTTTTTTTATTTAAAGCTGTTCCAGATTATTGTTGTTAAGAAAGATGGACCCATATAACACATACTTTCATTTCAGTTTAATGGCTTCTTCCCTGCACTACACTGCACCGACAGCTATTTTTCACTTGCCTTGTGCAGAAGTGTTTCGTGATCTCAGTCCTGAACATGCATTTTTGCAATGAAATGTTTATTCCAAAATGCACAAAGTGTCAGAAATCATAGTTTTTCCAGAGGTTCAATATACCACAGGTACTTGCTGCCAAACTTGTCATATAGACTTACCTAGGTCCTTTTAGGCAATGTGGTGCAGGCTTTATAAAACCAATGGATCTGAAGTTTTAAAACGGCAAGACTTATGAACCAGGGATTATGAAGGATATCTGGAGGACAACAGCCTCTCAGCTTTCTAGTCAGGTTAAATAACAACAGACAAGCCATTGTTTTCACATGCTTTGTTATCATTTTAACTTAAAACAGCATTCAGATTAACATTTTTATTCCACTAACGTTTTCCATTCCATTTAGAATTTTATTTCATATCCCATAAAATATTTATTCCAAAATGCACAAAATAAACTGTCAGATACCAAAGGTTATCCAGAGGTTCTGTATGCTCCAGGTGCTTGCTGACAGATTTGTTATGTAGACGTGTCTTGGCCTCTTCAGGCAATGTGGTGCAGGCTTTATAATTCCAGTGGATCTAAAGTCTAAGACAGTAAGGTTCACTGACCATGGGTTATGAAGGATATCTGGAGGGGCAGCAGCCTCTCAATTTTCTAGTCAGGTCGAGTAACCACAGACTGGTTATTGTGTCAGTGACATTAGTTTCTACTGGCAAAGCTCATTACGCAGTGTCTTGACCTTGTCTGGGCCTGAGATTTTATGTTCTTACTGATTTTCAGAGGTTAACAAGGAAGCAGCTTAACTCTGTTCATTTGAGTAATCTCCCTATTGATTTTTAGAATTCGTATAAAGACACAAAATTTTAATACAACATAATTTGAAAACAAGAATTACGGAATCAAGTTCATATTTTTTTAAAGTATCTAGCCAGCGTTTCTCAAAACCTCTCCTGTTTAACAGCAAGATGGTTGACAACTATCAGCCTTTTAATTTATAGGTGCAAGCAGTAGGTATCTTTATTCTAAAATCTTCCAGAAATGCACTATTCGCACAAAATCAGAGGTTTTTAATTGTCGTGTTGAAGGCATAAGAGTGCTGTTTCACCAACTCAAAATATCTATGTAAATATTCTTGTGACATTCCCAAAATGATTTCCATAGAACATTATCAGTACTGATCTGGATGTGATTACTCTGTTGTAGAGTGATCCTGAATACAGTTTTAAGCAGTTTTTTGTCCTCTACCAGGATTACACTCTTTTAAAGAAATAGTTGGTGGAACTCACTATTTTCTCATTCTCTTTCATACCCTTATTTTGATACTTGGCTTAGTGGTCAGCATTTGTCTACAAGTCAGAAGGTTATGGTTTTAATCACCACTCTTAGTACTTGCCTGAGCCTGTGTTGTTAAAGATGGCACCTTTCAGATGAAGTGGTGCACCAAGCCCCTATCTGTCTCCTGAGGCAGATATAAAGAGTCCCAATGGCACTTTTTAAAAAAGGAGACATTATTGTGGCTAACATTCTTCCTTCAAACAATGCACAAAGAAACGATTTTTAAAATCTTGTTTATGCTATGGAATATTTCTCTGCGCAAAATGGATTTAACTAATCATTACACTTCATTGTGATTCATTGCATAGAAAATGCTATGAGACATTTCTGAGAGATATGATGAGGCATTTTGATAAATGCAAGCTCTTTTTTTTTCTCAGATGCTGACAGACCTGCTATGCATTTCCAGTGTTTTCTCCTTTTCAGTTGGCTCAGTGGGTTGATGTGCAGTCAGAGTCACACAGCATGGAAACAGGCCACTTGGCCCACCATGTCCATGCCAACCAGTGAGCACCCATCCGTATTAATCTCATCTTCCAGCACTTAGCCTGTAGCCTTCTATGACAAGGTGATTCAGGTGTTTGTCTAGGCATTTCTTAAATGTTGTCAGCGACTCTGCTTCCACCACTCTCTCAGGCAGCGCATTCCAGGTACTCCCCACACTCTGGCTGTAAAAAGGTCCCCCTCTAAGATATACCTTTAAATGAATGACTTGGTACGTTACTGAATCATGGAGATCAGATACTAGTTATCTGTGCTAACTTTGCCATTTTTAAAATCAGTTTAGGTGATACATGCATAATAATCTATGTGTCCCTCTATGGGCAAATCTCCTATTTGATTGGCCTCTTCTTTGGGGCTCACACATGAACAATGGGTGCTTGGGACTGGTATGGGATAGTCATCAGTGACCATAGAATAGTATTCCAACCTGAGTCAGTGTCAACAGGGGAGAGAGGATAAAACTGGAAAAAGGTTCCAGGGAACTGTTCCAGGATTCTAACGCTGAAAAAGGAAGTTGGTTAGCATTCCCACTCCTGATCACTGTGTGGTGACAGATACTCAGAAGTATCTGCCTGTGAGGACAAGATTAGACTCATCTGTGACAGCTACTGTGATGGGATATTCTACCAGATCTCATCATGTAGAATGAAGCATACAAAATTGTCACTTGAGCAAGGTATTGGGTAGTGATCTAGCTCAGTGGAATTGTAGCTTCACTGACTCATCTGAGGACTGAAGTTGAAGGGAAGCAACTCAGGGGAAAAAATGGATAATGTTGAAAGATTAGCTACAGTGCACAGAACAGAAGTTGACAACACGGGGGGTGGGGGGGGGGGGGTGGTAATCAACAAATCATGTCTGTGCCAATTCTTCACTAGAGGATCATTAAAAAAAAATCCCAGTGCCCCTACAGCCCTGTAGTTTCCCTTTGATACAAATACTTTTAGAATATCTTCCCTTAGAAGATGCAATGGTATTTTCTCTAACCACCAGCCCTCTAAATAATTTTCTACCAGAGTCTTTCCTCGTTCTTGTAATAAATTTTAAATTAATGACTCCTTAGTGCTAACTTTGGGTCATATATTTTACATTTAGAGAGGTGGACAAATTAAATCAAATGTTTCAAATACAGCCAGAGCTGTGAATTAAAAAAAATAACAATTTATAACAATCCTAATTTGGAACAAAAAGATACTGATTTGGAAAAACAGGATCTTTAATTGAGTGAAGGATGCATTCCAAACATGGTACATTTATTTCAATGAATTAAAGGGCTAATAAGAAACTCCTATTATTAAAGAAAAGCTGTTAATTAGCAGAAGTGGACGGAATGGGCTCAACAACTTTGTATGGAAAAGTACAGGACGTCCCCGAGTAATGAATGGGTTCTGTTTTCATAGATGTCCATAGTTCGATTTTGTCCACACGTCAGAAAATACACAGAAGTCACTCGATATGGTAACCATACCTCCAAAATACTGCAATGAATGGCATCAAAAACACATAAGACTGATGAGAAAGAAATTGGAGAGAGAGGAAACTAGTTCTGCTGTTCGTAGGACTGAACGTGTGGACATCAGACTTTTGAATTTAATAACATAGCTTGTTCATATGTAGGGAATGTCCATAAGTCGGGCAATCGTAACCCAGGGATGGCCTGTATCAGCAATTAACATCTTATTTGTAACTGGTTGAGAATAATTGAGCAAACTGGACAGATAATTGAATTAATTGATTGCACAGCTTGAGGCTGAAAAAAGTAGAGTTTTCATCTTAAATCCATGTGCAGAAATAGGAAACAAGAAAAGGAGTTCAAGTAATGCAGCAACATGGTAAAACTACTATACTCCAAAGCAGGCTGGAAGGATGATTGTGTCCATGATCTTTCAATCCATGGTCAGAGTTCCCTGTGAAGGGATTGGGGATGAATCAAATAGATGGTGAAGTCATCTGGAACTGTACTCATGCATTTTCTTCTGATTGATTTGGGAGTAGGGTAACATGGGGTAGGATAGAAGCATCCATTCCATCCTATTCATTGGGAAGTTGATACGTGTTGTGGAAACACCTGAGAAAGAGGAGGTGACAGCTCAGTATAGGTCATGAAGGTCCCAGGTTTGAGTTAGGTGAAGCTGTAGGGTTTCAACTGATCACAGTGCCCCAGTTCAAACCAAGGTTCCTGCTTCTGATTGTTCTAGTTCCACTGGAAAGTACTTGTGATGCCAGCAGGAGTCTGATGTTTTTCCTTTCACTAAAATATCATGTCTTTTCCTCAAGTTACCAAGCTGCTCGAGTTTGGAAATATGCAACTTACGTGTGCTGTTTCTGAGAATGCATTTCCATTAGCCGCAATGAATAAATAGCTTTACAATGCGCAATTTTTGATGAAAATGTCTGAACGCCAACAGGGATAAAAGCCAATTTAACGACAAAACTCTGCAAGCGCTGGTAAACTCAGTCCTTGAAAGTTGCAAGCACATTTCTGATGAGGGAAACCAGCTCCTAAACACAAAGAAGGCGCCAAGTGTCGCAATATTATCACTGCCAAAGTGAACATTCTCTCAACAACTGAAGACCTAGCTGAAGGTCTGGAGAAGGTGTCCAATTTAAAAGAAAATCACAAAGGTAAGGCATCAATATTACTGTAAAATAGCAATGCAGCATATTTTTTGGAAGTAAAGGAAAGCATTAGTTAAACATATATGTGTAAACTATACAGGGACAGAGAAATATTACTAAAGGTGCAGCAAGTGAAGCTGTAAAAATGAATATTGGTAGGTTTATGCAAATTGCATTAAAAGTGCCATGTTGGGGGTGAGGATGAGTGAGCAAATGTACTGCAGGAAAGAAATTCATTTGGCCAAGTTATCCTGTCTCAATCCCCACTGCTCTTTTGTTTTAAAGGCAAAACTGGCATATAACCGAAGGGCATGAAATGGAACAAGTGATGGACCCCCCAGACATTGAAAAACTCACTCCATATAAGGAAGCTTTGGTTGATTTGTTCGGGAGGGAGAGTTGGGACTGTGGAGATTGGAGGGGAGCGCAGAACTGCTGGTATGTACCGTATTAATCGTATATTCTATGATTGCACAATGTGTTACATCAACGTGTCCATAAGCACTAATTCTGCACAAGCGCATAATAGTGCATGCAATGGCAACATAGTACGCAACTGGATGTACAATCGCTTCATAAGCAGAGTACAAGGATAACCAATTGCACTAGAAGAACACCTGTGCATAAGTGTCATTACCACCTCTACTTGAAATGGACATTTGCACAGTTATATCCATCACAGAAGAACTGATACTGACCAGCAACCAAAAGGCACTGGTGAAGAGTGGACAGCAGTGATTGGGGAATCAACTGGTACAGTGCGGAGGACTAACATACAAACAGTCCCCTTGGGAGTTTCATGGAATTTCATTGAGCCTGACTTCAAGCAACACAACACTACATTGTGGACTGTGGTGCCTCCTTGCACTCCAAATTGGAAGATGATTTGAGTGAAATCTCCAACACCCAGAAAGGCACTGTTGTGTTCCATATCACTGGCATCACAGAGTGCATGTTGTGTATTCTGCAGCTTGTTATTGAGTAATGTCAATATTAACGGTGTCTGCAGAGTTGACTTCTAGTTAAGAATTCTTCCACTTTTGCTGTGGGCATTTTGGCATCAAACTTCCAAGATCCAGTCATTGCGAGTTTCCACCCATGAAGTAAATAGATAGTGGTAACTGTGATGAAGGTTTCTAAAAATTCCATTGATGCTCAGTGTTCTATACTCTTACAGATCAATGGGCATCATAAGGAGATTCACTCCACCGGTGTCATTTATGAAGTAGCTCAGGAACAACTGGTGGCATTTGTATGCTATCATATAGGCCTGCCCATATAACCGTGGGTGCTACTTCTGACAAATTATCCAATAGTGACTATGGCAAGAGATACTTGCTGCTGATGCAAGTCCATCAGAGTTGGTCACAAATTTACTTAATGGGCTAACTATACTCCCTAAAGCCCACCAGCTGGAAATGAAGCCACTCATCAATAATGATCTCACTTTGGGAGCACATTGTCAACTTGCTAAGAGAAGCTTAAGATACATAAGTGGTGAATGTAACTTGGCAAACCTACTGAGTGCACACACTAGTATTGCATTACTTGAATAAAATTAATTCACATTCAGTGTTGCAGTCTAATTATTTTGTTATGCACAAAATAGCCTGAAAGTTATTGAGCAAAATTACTTGACAGGGCATGATGACTTCACTGCTGAGGGTAATGTTTTGCAAATAGCAATCTGTCCCTGCAAGATCTTCATGGGTTGTTACTGGTCCTTGGTCAATAGGACTAGGTAATGACTATTGTGTAAAAGATAATGACTGGAGTCACCTCTTGAATTGTGCACCTTTGCTGTACTCCTGACCTACGCTCTTCTCTTCTGGTATGATGGCTGCCACACATGATCTTGCAGAAAACTTTGCTCTCTTCCACTGTAATGATATTTCTAGCTGCTATGCTTCATTAAGCTGCCTGAGGCCACAAATAACATGTAGTAAGACATTACTTTTCACTTTCACCCTGCATCTAGAGAATGGTTTGTGTTCATCATTAATGTTTAACAAAGTTTTACAAAACAAAAAAGATATAATTTTTGCACATTTTCAACATTTTTAAACTTCTTTGAAAAAAGGAAAAACGCAGAGCAATGTTGCTTCCTCCTAGAATTTACATATATAACATTACCAACTTTATTGTTTAATATTAACAAGCACAGAAAAGTCTCTCCATGAGTGATAACAGAATCATTCTGCTCTGATGTCCCCTAAATTCAAAGCCTATTGTTACTCCCTGTCAAGGGATGTAGGAAGAATATCCACCTACGCCTGAAGTACTGGGACGGTACCTGTGGAATTACTTCCTTAAGGGAAAAAATAAACTTATAATATGCTACTCTACTGGTAAATGCACTATTCATTGTGGAGCTGAATTATGCAGACAAGGAAAGTCTCATGCTTGATGCTTGGATTGTGTTTGAGATATTTGAACCATTTTCAGAACTGCTATAATTGATTTCTGTATCCATGGGCTAGGGAATAGGGTGTGGGCAATCTTGGCTCCTGCTGTTCATCATTATCAGATAATTCCTGCAGGAAAGTGCATGTAAGTAGGTATTGGGCAAGGAGAGATTGGTCTTGGCACTCATACAAACCTGGTGACTCTCCATGTCTAGAATAACAGTAGCCAAGTGGATGCTGTGTGAGATCCCAAAACCCAACAAGAATTGTGCTTTCCAGAAAGTAAACAGAGAAAGAAAGCAAATGAATAAATAGATTGTGAATTTGTACCGATTAATGTGATTATAGTGTGGTACATGAATTTCATATCTGTCCTTTTTCCAAAAAAAACTATAAACTGCAGAACTGCATACTTGCAAGATAGAAGGCAAAAGACTTCATTTTCTTCAGCTTCAAAGGCTGAGAATCTCTGGCCCTTGAGACTTTCTTCCACTATTTCTTTTAAATTCAGGTATTTTTTAATTAACAATGTCAGGTGTACTTGGCATTCTGCCATTTTAGTCACATGAATTTCCAGTCCCAGGTTGTACCATTCTGAAACTTGCACATCTGCAGTGAGTATGACATCAAGCTCGGTTTTGTTGTGGCAAACTGAAGTGCTTCCAACTGAGGAATGATGACATTGGAGAGGTCTTATTATAAAATACAACTAGACTAAACAAAAAGTAATCAGTAGCGAATGGATTGGTATATGGAATATGATGACTTGCATAATATAATACAGTAATGTATCTTGTATATTAACTGGCAGTTATTGGCATCTGGTGAAGCACAATTCTTATTCGGATGGGAATACCCATTAATGAGATTGGCTTTGAAATATAAAAAAAATTACAAGGGAAGCATTCTAATTAGCCTTGGGCAAGCTATCATTTACTTTGCAGACTTTTTCTCAATTGCCATGGGTGGATTGTGTACTTGGTGTTGTAGTTAAGATGTTGGTTTGATTTTGGGCAATGCATCAGTTGTGGTCTTTTTTTCGATTGGTTTAACTGTTAGCTTGTGTGTTCAGGCATCACCCAGAACTTGAATGTGTAATCCATATTCAATGGATGACTTTACCTTCCTGATTTTTGTTAAACACCTGGAAAAATAAGTTATTCTCCTGATATCTTGTTTGGCATTCCTTTTTCAACTAAAAACAGACTAACTGATTACTTATCTCATTCCTTGTTTTTGGCATCTTGCTGTGCGCAAATTGGCTAGTTAATGCATTTGCTGTTATGATGGCACTTTTGAAGTACTCTGGATAGTTTGAGATAAGTTATTCTTTAAATGCAAATTCTAATTTCCTTGTGTGTTTAAAATATATATGATTTTCACACAGTAAATATGAATGGATATAGGGAAATAGGCTTAGAATAACTATTTCCTGTGGGAATGATGTACATTGTTCTGTGATAAAATTTACTCGATAAAATGCAGAAGGCTGACTTTCAGCCCATGCCAGCTCTCAGGAGAGCAATCCCTGGTTTATGATTCTGTATATGGTAGAATATAGTAGTGTAAACTCGTTGGATTTTCAGTGGTGCAGCCTTTCATGCTAGAAAAGTATGTCTTAATTTCACCTGGTAGTTTGATTAGTCTGGTGAGGTATTAAGCTACACAGATGGGGAAAAGTGTAGGTTTAATCATCAGTCCATGCTGCTTTAGCTCGCCTCTGCTCAGGAAGTTATTAATCTGTAAATAAAAATAACATCAGTACCTCCTGGTTAGGGAGGGCAGGGGAATGTTCTATCTTGCGTGCTGGTCGATCACTGTTGCTAGAAACTGTGCATTAGGTGAATATTAGTTGGACACAAAACCACACTTGGTTCTGATGCCCTCTTCCTGCTTCTTTGACTGTTGAAGAGTCTCCTAAGAATTGCTGCACTTGGACTAAATGTGGGTAAAGTATCAATGGGCTCCCAGTACTCGTGAATTCACAATCTGATGTGAGTCAGCATCTTTGGAGGCGAAAAGTGGGAGAGGAATAAAACAAAACCATGTTGAGAGAAATTGTGTGTTAGATTGCCAGTATTTTGTGCTTGCACAGTGTCCTCAATCACAATATTCTTGTTCAAAAAGTGTAGTCCTGACCTTTCATTGTCCATGTGAATATTGAAGGTCTTTCTGAGCACAGTGAGTGATGGAGGAGGTTTCTGCTTTGTACATACAGGTATCCGTTGATTTACAAATGCTTCATTTAAGAAGATTTGGTAAAACACAATTGACTTTATAAGGTATGTGTCCTTGATTTAGGAGCTTTTTCACTATAATGAGTAATGCTTAATAGCAATAAACAGTAATTTAAATGCCAAGCAATTGAAATCCCAGTGGAGTGGAGAGCAATCTTTGTTGACACAACTGCTCAGCTGTGTCAACAAAGATCCAATCCATTTGACTCTCAGCTGCCTAAATGAGTTAGGGGAGTAATGGGGTAGAGAGAATGAGGGACTGAGGGGAAAGGGAGACTGAGGATTGAGAGGAAGAGAGATAGATGGGAAGAGCTGGGAGAGAGGGGAGTAGTGAGAGATGTGTGTTTCACTTGGTGAGTATCCACAATGGGTACATTATGAATTAATACATTATGTATTTTTCTGCTTATTTTAAGATTTATTTGTTAATAATATTTTATTATTTCAGCTACTTCTATTGATGTGTTTTTTATGTGCTTATGTGTTTTTGACTGAAATTCTTGAGCTCTGGAACACAGCCAGAGTTTTTAGATTGAAAGTAATGGCAAATGCATTCTTGGTTTACAAATTTTCACTTAGCACAACATTTTCCTGGAACATAACCGCTTCAGAAATCAAGGGATATCTCTATTCCAAAATATGGGAATGTACTTGGCATGATATGCATGTTGTAGTCTACCACTAAAATTCTGATTTGCCACCCAAGCTGAGCAATTGAACTGCATGTCGTTCCCTATACTTCCCTACGTACTATAATTTTTTAAAACCTGCTCATGACATTTGTAAGCCTGTTGAGGGTTTCAATGGGCTCTTTCACAGAGGAAGAAAAATGGGACTTTTTTTAATTTATTACTGAGTGTTGCGGCTACCTTAGATCAGCTGATGATAAAATACTTTAGCCTATCTGAGATCAATTGCTAGAGCACACATCCCCGTATGAGACAGGTTAAATGACAATGCCACCTTTCAGTGATAAGCAGATATTTTACCAAGCAACCAGAAATAAAATGTTATTTTGAGGGCATTCAAATCTGAAGAATTCAACCTAATCAGATGCCTTAGCATAGATAGGCCTTTGACAATCAGGCAGATACCATTTTGTGTCTGGTATTAGCTGCTTTCAGATCATCTGAGGCTCGAAGCATTAATTAGGCCCACATGGTGGTCTTGCATCTTATATCTTTTTTTTTCCTCCTCTGAATTCTTTCTTCAAAGTTATGTGCTCATTCCACAAACACAGCTTCCATAGTAGCTGATAAAGCCCATTCAAATGCCAATACTTCACGTGAAGGCTTAGACAATGAGCGTTATAGGGCTATCCATTCTAGGACATCACAGCTGAGCCCAAAACTGACTTGAGCCATTGAACCCCAGCAGCAGTTGTAGGAGAGACCACATGTGTAGTGCCTATGTGAGCACAATGACTGAAATCAGCTAACCTCGCAGGCCATGTTTTGAATATGTGAATTTGCAAATCCGTACATTTCAAACTAGGAAAACAATTGGAGATCACCTGTTGCAAAGTGATATCTCAGTTAGAGACTCATTACTTTTTCTTTATTTGGATACTGTGAGCTTTGAAATAACTCATCCATCTGAGGTAGACAAGACCCAAACTATACCACTTTGTTCTGCAATGCCAAGCAGATAATAACGAGTATATTTATTTCTGTTGAATTTCAGCGCTGTAAGGATAAAGTGAATTCACTAGCAATCTCTGTGATGAACCAGTGGCCAGGGGTGAAGCTCCGAGTGACAGAGGGCTGGGACGAGGATGGACATCATTCAAAGGAATCCTTACATTATGAGGGTCGAGCAGTAGACATCACCACCTCTGACAGGGATCGCACAAAGTATGGTATGCTGGCCCGCTTGGCAGTGGAGGCAGGATTTGACTGGGTTTATTATGAGTCAAAAGCTCACATTCACTGTTCAGTGAAATCAGGTAAGAGTCAGAGTTTCATCTGGGCTTCAAAAGGATTCAGATGTGGAATACTTAAGAGTGCTTTTTACACAAATTTATCAGATGAAATCTCTATCAATAGACAAATCTCATCAAAGAATAATTGAGTTGTTGGACTCCCCTCTGCCAAATGCCATTTTACAACATGGAGAATTGGCAATTAAGTAAGGTTCGAGAGACTATTGGGATGTGTGAAACAACATACATGGAGGGGAAAAATCAGAAAACTCGGGCCTGCTCTTGCTCCCAAAGTTCCCCCTTGCCTGGCTATGTCTAATTCTGAAAGGGGGAAGGGAGCCATATCCTCCCATAGTCAAGGAGCCAGGAATGATAAATTAGTTACCCAGAACTTCCATGGCAATATCCTGGGCACTCAGCTCGGTCATTTTGTGAATTGACCAATAATTTATAAATAGTTATATTAGATGCATGCAATCAGCAATTTTTTTTTTGTGGAGTCTGTACTCTATTAGCTGTAGCTTAATTGGTAGAACTCTCACCTCAGAGTTAAGGTCATGATTTTACAGTCTACTTCAGAAACTCGAGCATTTAATCTAGGATGATACCTAACTAATGAGGGAGAGTTGTTCTGCCAATCGCTTTCAGATCAGACTTCAAACCAAAGCCCTGTCTGCACTTTCAGATCGACATAAAAGTTCTCATAGCACCATTTGAAAGAAGAGTACGAGAATTTTTCCCAGTTTCCTGGCCAATACTTATCCCTCAACCAACATCAATAAAATCAGTATCTGATCTATATCATTGGTCTAAGTGGGACTTTGCTGTGTGCAAATTGACTGGGCCATTTCTACAATCCAAAGAGGTATGACACTTGAAACCTAATTCAATGGTTATGTTTGCTTTGGGACATGCTGAGGCCCTGAACGGCATAAGTATGTGATTTTTTTACCTCATGGCCCAAGGATATGGAACACACAGTGACTGCAGCTTGAAGGGTGGATAGGCGTTTCGTTTTCCAGTCACTAGGTGGTACCCAAGGGCAGCTCAGCTTTGAACCATTTAGATTTTATTTTGATTTTATTTGATCCCTGACTTTAGCCTCCCACTCAGCACCTCCCCATAAGAGCATTGCTGAGATTGGCAATTCAATAGAGTGGAGAACTTGAACCAGTCAACCAACACTCCACTGCACAGTGTGTTGGTGCTCTGACAGGCTGCTACACAATGGCAAATGTTATTTGGCTGGCAGTTACAGGTTCTATGTATACAGACTTGATTGAAAAGCTGTGCATGGCGGCAATAATCTAAATGCGATACGCAGATCTGTTGCTTCTTGACAATGTTTCTGAACACACAGTTAAATTTAATGCTTGTACTTGGTTGGAATCATGACATTTGTCTGAAGTTTTGACATTTTAATTATCAAGTTTAGTGTGCATTCACTTATTTTGTGTATTTATCTTATTTATTTTTGCATTTTTTTAAAAAAGCTCTTATTCTTATCTTGCTCTAGATCACATTCAGTTGAATCTAGCGTCATTCCATTTCAGTACAATGGTGAATTGATAAACATCCAGCAGTTATATTCTCCCGGGGTCCAGCAGACACCAAATTAAGCTGTCAGCTCTCACCCAATGTGTAGTAAATTTGCCTCTCAGTCAGAAGGTTCAAGGTCCTACTCAGAGAAATGAGGACAAAAACTTAAGGCTGACACTCCAGTGGTGAGGGAGCCATGCACTATCAGTTGTACCCTTTCAGATGAGACATTAAGCAGAGTCCCCATCTACCCCATGGCAGTGGGAAGGAGGAGGGTGGAGAGCAGGGTGGCTGCAGGAAAGATCTCATTGCCCTATTTCAAAGAAAACCAAGGAAGTTCACCCCACAGTTCTGGTCAGTAGTTATCCCTTTAACAATGGCACGAAAACAGACTACCTGGTCTTTATGTTATTGCTGTTTATGAGAGCTTCCTGTGTGCAAATTGGTTACTGTGTTTGTTACATTATAATAGCAATTGCAAATCAAAAGTACTACCTTGGGCTTAAAACACTTTGGGATGACTGAGATCATGAAATGTGGGATATAAATGAAAGCTCTTGTTCAAGATGGTTGGAATGGGAAAAGGGGGAAAATTCATTCTGGTCCACAAGTGTGCTCCTCTGGGGTTAAGGAACCTTGTTGAGGAAATCATTAATTTGGATTTCATACATTCTGATAGGTTTGAGTTCATAAAGACTTTGGGAGATTATACATGGAGAAGGGGATCTTGTTCTTCTATTTGTTCTTAGCTATGTGGTATAATTGGTAGCTGAATTTCATTTGACATCTTCCCAAATTTTTAAACCCCACTCATATCAGGTTCCCTGATGCTGACATGATTGAAAATTAATTTTTGATTTTTATGTTCCAGAGAGTCAAATAAAAATCTTACTGTGATCAGCTTGCTTGGAAACACTAAATTTTTTCCAAAATCTTTTTTGTCTCATAGCCTTCTGTTTTTCTTGACACCCACTCTGTTTATCTTATAAATTAATGAATCAAAAGCATGCATTCTCAAAGTATTTCATTTGCATTCTAATCTGGTTACAGCAAGGTGAGACTACAAAAAGATACTTCGAGATTACCTCCACTGTGCTTGTAATTGCTGATTTGTGATGCATGTTGGCTCTGAGAAACTTCATGTTGAGTTTATGAATGCTATGTGGTGCTGGTGATTTAAGCTGTCTGACGTTCATGGTATATGAGAATGTGGTATTGATTTATCCTTGATGTAAATAGAGTCGTACAGTATGGAAACAACCCTTTCAGCTCAACAAGTCCATGTCGACTATCAACCACCTATTTACACCAATTCTACACAAATCCCATTTATTCTTCCCACGTCCCATCAACTCCCAGGTTCTACCCCTCACTTACACACTAGGGGCAATTTACAGTGGCCAATTAACCCTGCATTCTGCCTGCCTTTGGGATGTGGGAGGAAACCGGAGGAAAACCAAGCAGTCACAGAGAGAACGTCCAAACTCCACACGTCACCCGAGGTTAGGAATAAACCCAGGTTGCTGGCGCTGTGAGGCAGCAGCTCTGCTTGTGTCCCTGTGCAACCCTGTTTGCCCTGACACAGAAATCTAACTCTTTGAAACTTCCACTGGTATTTCTCTTTCCAAATAAAAGCCTATGCAGTCAATGCCTGTTATGATCCACTTGAGAGCTGCTTCCCCTGGGTTCATGAACTTATCCAGTGAATAGCCATTTATCTCAGAAATGTTCCATTTTGGTTTCTTTTCAGCTTCATCTGGAGCAGTAGTGGAATATTAGTGGAGACATAAGAGACTGCAGGTGCTGGAATTTGGAGCAACAAACAATCTTCTGGATGAATTCAGCGGGTCGAGCAGCATCTGTGGCGGGGAGGGGTGGGGTGGACGATTTGGATTGAAACCCTGACCCAAAATGTCATCAATTCCTTTCCCCCACAGGTGCTGCTCTACCCGCTGAGTTCTTCCAGCAGATTGTTTGTTGCTTGCGGTGGAATATTAGTGCTGTTCTCAGCACCTTGAAACAGAGAGGAAAAAAGCATGAGAAATAAAGGAGCCCATTCCTGCTAACATGTACTCTCTGCTGAAAGATGCACGCACTCCTTCGGATGTTGGGTAAGCAGAGAATTCCACTTTGAATCTCTGACTTGCACCTGCTGGTCAAGAATTGGACTTGGAATTGCTTTTTTATTGTCACCTGTACCGAGATACAGTGAAAAGCTTTTGTTTACATGCCATCCATACAGATCATTCCATACATCGAGGTAGTAAAAAGGAAAGCAGAATGCAGAAGATAGTGTTACAGTTACAGAGAGAGTGCAGGGCAGGCAGAGAAGTAAGGTGCAAGGGCCACAACGAGGTAGATTGTGAGGTCAAGAGTTAATCATTTAGTGTATTAGAGGTCTGTTCAAGAGTCTGATAACAGCAGGATAGAAGCTGTCCTTGAGCCTGGTGGTATGTGTTCTCGAGCTTTTGTATCTTCTGCTCGACGGGAGGGGCGGGGGAAGGAGAAGAGAGAATGACTGGGGTGGGAGGGGGGCTTGCTTATGTTGGCTACTTCCTCGAGGCAGTGGGAAGTGTAGACGGAGTCCATGAAGGGGAGGCTGGTTTATGTGATGGACTGGGCTGTGTTCACAATTCTCTGCAGTTTCTTGTGGTTTTGGGCAGAGCAGTTGCCATACCAAGCTGTGATGCAACCAGATAGGATGCTATCTATGGTGGGTCTGTAAAAATTGGTGAGGGTCATCGGGGGCATGCCTGATTTCCTTCGGTTTCTGAAGAAATAGGGGCTTTGGTGTGCTTTCTTGGCCATAGCGTCCACGTGGAAATATGTTAACAATGATTGTGCAGATGAGGTGCTGGATAACAGCTAGTGTTTATTATTTAACAATGATTTGCCAATCTTCCACTGAAGCTAGAGTGGAGGGATTGGGGAAAACCTCCTTATCTTTACCTAAACCTTGAGTATTTAACTCTGACAAAAAAAAACTGCTCCAATTGATACCACTTATCGCTGATAGCTTCAAAATGAAGCAAGTTAAGTCACAATGGGCCAGGAGAGTAGAAGACAATATCATGTCCATGTGTTCCATTTATTGAGTTTCTGAGAGCAGGGCCTAGAAATTCCTTTGCATAATTCCAAAAAAGGAAAAAAAAGTAGTGTTGTATAATTCAAAATCAGCTTAACGCAGAGCAGAGTAATATTGCACCCATTTCTGGGTTTCTTAAAGACTGATGCATTTTAAGATATTCAGGGAATCATGGACTATGGGTTTAACGCAGAAAAGTGATGCAGAGGTAGAATAGTGGCTATGATTTTATTGTATGGTGGAGCAAGCATGAGGGACTGAATAGCCTACTCCTGGTCCTATTTCTTTTCTTATGTTATTTTCTCATTCCACTTCACCCCCACTGTCGAACAAAATGGTTATTCAGGCCTTTACCTCTGTCACAACTTTATAATGTATTTTTCTCCATTTCAGTGCTCTCGCCAAATTCTGTCCTTGGCTGATGTGGGAGTTTAGAATTCTTGCTGACAACCACTGACCATACTGCTGGCAGTCTTATCAAATCCAAGGAACTGTTGAGTACTGTTGTCTCTCTTATTTTGGGATGGGCTGGGGAAAGAGAATAAATTAAAAATATAAACAAGGAGATAAAATTCCAACCCATCCCAAAATAAGCGAGACAACACACTTGACAACTCCTTGTGCTCCACTATCCTGTTGTGTACTCATGACGTGATAAGATTAGACAGGCTGGAAGAGACCCTCCTGCAGAGGCAAGAAACCATAAAAGGAGGTGTGACTCTTTCCATTTGGCCATGTTCTCAGCAGAAAATTAGAGGGCTTAGATGGAGTCACCTTTGAGGAATTATAAATAACAAGAGAGGGGGCTGGGAAAAGAGGGGGGAAAGGGGGAATTAAAAGCAAAAAATAGCTTAACTAAAAGTGGCAATGAAGGAAATATATTTATTAGATGTCATTTTTACAGCTCTTATATGATGCAAATTGTGAACAAGGAACGCCATACTCAACATCAAAATTCTTAATTTAGCAATTTGTGCAATAATATGGTAAGTTTAAGATGGGTCTCATATTCCCACAACTAATGCTTTCCTTGCTGAAATAAAAACCTCCCAGATATTTGTTGGTGGGAGAAGAAGTAGGTTTACACACCAATTCAGGAAAATGTACAAGGAGGAACATTTGTAACTTTCCTTCTGTATAGCAAGACAATTCCTGGATGCTTTCTTTGGCAGATCTGTTGCTGTTTTCATTAGATATATGCAAGCTTTAAAAGCCATGAATTCTGTGGTTCAACCCAGTTAAGAGACTAACTTGTCCTTTTTAGGCAAGTATGAGGTGTTTTAATATTAGTGGATTTGTAGTTGGACATATTGCAAATTATTTGTGATTCTTTAAAAGAATTTAGATGATGTGTTGTTTGAATTCAACTGAAAACTGCTGCTGTTGGAGACTGCACACGGCCCACCCAGGAATGAGAACTAAGGCAGGTTGGAGCTATTGTATGTTCCTTATGACTTTACGAAGAATGGGAAGTATTGTGACTGAAAGGGGAGTGGGCAACCTTTTTTATTCATATGCTAAGACTCCTCTAACTTCCTGGCCTCTGGGAAGTGCATGAGAACTGTGACCCTCCCTCCTTTTGTGAAAGCACCTTAACTCTGCTCTCTGCCTCATGCAATAGTATCACTGTGGCAAAGTACTTACTAACAGGCATTAACTAGCATCCTGCATTTCCCCAGTGCATGTGATGCTATCATTGAGAAATTCTTCCAAGGATACTTTCTTCCCACCTTTATTAAAGACTCATACACATGGTGAGCTTTCAGAACAGCTGTGGTTATTTCTTTAAATGTGATCAGGGTTAGTAAGTGTTTGTAGGTTATTCAGTGACTGTAGTCTGTTCAGTGAATCAAACCTGAAAACTTGTGCTTTTTGTGACTTGGTTGTACAGTGATATCTTGCCCATTGAACCATTACTACTTATATATATTATTATATATATGAGAGAGAGAGACACACACACACACATTTCGTTCATTTAAGTCGAGAGAATTTTGATGGTGATTGGCGAAGTCAATGCTTAGGAGGGAGATGCTGAGAAACTATTGATGTTTAACAACTAAACTGTGCCTCCTACTGGTACAATGCATGAGTTGTGTCTGCCACTTGTACAGGTAGACCCACTGTAACTAACTGGGGCATTCACTTGCAGGATTCTCCAAGGTCCATTGTCAGGTCTTGTTCTTTCCCGATGCTGTTAGTTAGGCAGGGTAGCTGGCCAGTCATCAATAATGAAATACCATGGACCTGTCTGGTTCAGCTAACTCATTGCCAAGTCCATCACAAGTTGAATAGGTTCTGAATTTCCATGTTTAGAGATATTACCTTGAAGCCACCTAAACCCCAAACCCAAATGGGAATAGACAATAGTTAGTTGTTGGACAACTTAGAAGCATGGCATCAGATACCAGGAATATCTTTGACAAAGGCATAGTCAGCAGCATAATAAAATGTGAAATGTGTGAGCACATTGTTGCCACTCATCTGATTGTAGCATGGACATATACCATACTCCACTGAATTGTAGTTCTACCAGACTGGAGGCTCTACAACTAAATAATGGTAATCACCAAGCCTGAGCAATATAAGCAGGCTGATTCCTACCTGGTCTTCCAAGTAGTGTTTTCTAGCAACTGTCCACTCAAATTTATAACAGTTTGCCTTCAGTATTATAGAAGAACTACACAGCCAGATATGTTGCAGTGCATATAACAGGTTTTCTCAGAGATGGCTTCCTAGGAAAATACTGACCCAAGTGCAGTAGTAGAAGTGAGTCCAAGAGGACAGACCTAAAATCAAAGCCAGTCCTGCAGAGGATGGAAATCTAAATCTAAAGTATCCAAAACAAAACGCAAGAAGCATCTGAGGAGCAAAACAGACTCAATGTTTCAGGTCCAGGAAGAGTGAGTAAACCAGTGTGTTTTAAATGGCCGAGAGGGGAAGAGTGAGGGAAACAACTTAATTTCAGCCAAATTTTTGTTGAATAGCAATTATAAGTTTAGTTTTTTCTAAACCCCCACATCTGTCATCATACCCAATGTAAAGGCATGGGTAACAGTTGTAGACTCTGACCATGACCCAGTTGAGGTCACGTACCCTGGAATGTCGGGAATCACAACTGGAAACTGCTTAATCTGTTGGGGTCATTGAACCTTTTGTGGGGATGGGTGGTGGGGTGGTGGAACAAAATATTTGTTGAAGGATCTTTAAAAGATAAAGCAGTTACCACAGTAAGGGTGTCACTCCTGCATTGCATTGATAATTTAGTTTTAAGCTATTAGTGATCTAAAATGTGATTAAAATGGAATGTTGATTTAAAAACAAGCCAGGTATTTCTGTAGATATCCAGTTAGTAGAAATGGTTGGTGGTTAACAATGAAATCTGCCTGAATATTTGATGCTCTTAGATCTTGATAAATGGGTAACTAATTAGCCAAGAATGTTATTTTGGAGCAGTCTTTTAATGGAGAGTTTATAAAGAGCCATTTGTAATACTTCTACCTTGACCTATTTAATTACTCATGTCTCATTTACATTCAGCTATAACATTTTATTATATAAAATATTAACTTTAAACTGTGCTGATGAATCGGTTAGTTAAAGTCAATGAGGAACTGAGCACAGAAGTTCCAAGTTTGATTTCTAATCTTATTTGTGTTAACTAATTTTGGTAGTGGCACAATTGATTTCAGAATTTTGGGATTGGGGAGGGGAAAATCAACCGTTGTCCAGTGACACCCAATTCCTAATCAATTTGCCCTTGATGCTCACGCAGATTTCTCAAATTACTTAGCTTTTAGAATTGAGTGGAGCTCAGAAAATATCTGCCTATTGTCCGCTATATCGACGATTGCATTGGTGCCACCTCTTGCATCCGCACAGAACTCGACAGTTTCAGAAATTTCACCACAAATTTTCACCCTGCTCTCCAATTCACTTGGACTGTCTCTGACACCTCTCTCTCCTTCCTCAATCTTTCCATCTCCATCTCAGGAGATTCCTTATCCACCGACATCTTCTACAAACCCACGGACACCCACAGCTACCTCGATTACAACTCCTCCCACTTGCAAGGATACTATCCCTTTTTCTCAATTTCTCTGCCTCCACTGCATCTGCTCCCACGATGAGGCTTTCCACTCCAGGACATCCGAGATATCCAACTTCTTTACTAACCATGGCTTCCCCCCGAGTGTGGTTGAGAGAGCTTGCGTCCGCATCTCTGCCATTTCCCGCACCTCTGCCCTCACCCCCACCCCTCCCAGACCCAACAGGGATAGGGTCCCCCTTGTCCTCACATTTCATCCTACCAGCCTACATATCCACACATCATTCTCTGCCACTTCCACCATCCCCAACAGGACCCCACCACCAAACATACCTTCCCCTCCCCACCCCTTTCTGCCTTTCGCAGGGACTGCTCTCTTCACGACTCCCTAGCTCACTCCTCCCCACCCCCCCCCCCCCACCCATCCCACTCCCACCCTGGGGACTTTCCACTGCCCCCGCCATAGGTGCACACCTGCCTCAACACCAACTTCATCACCTCCATCCAGGGACCCAAACAGTCCTTTCAGGTGAGACAGAGGTTTACCTGCACCTCCCTTAATATCATCTACTGCATTTGGTGCTCCAAGTGTGGCCTGCTCTACATTGGTGAGACCAAATGCAGACTAGGTGACCATTTTGCAGAACACCTGCGTTCTGTCAATAACTGTGATCTGCATCTCCCCGTTGCCAGTCACTTCAACTCCCCCTCCCACACTATCACTGATATGTCAGTCCTCGGCCTCCTCCACTGCCAAGAGAACTCCAAGCGCAAACTGGAGGAACAGCAGCTCATTTTCCCTCTTGGAACCTTGCAGCCTAACAGCATGAACATTGAATTCTCCCACTTTAAGTAATCTCCACAACCCCGCCCCCCCCCCCCCAACACACACACCCCAACCATGCCTCTTCTTTTCTTCCCTTCCCTAGCCTATCTCTCTTTTTTCTCCCCCCACCCTTTTTTCTTCCTTACCTTTGACCCATCCCCTGGTGGATCTGCTCTCCCCTCCTCCCCCGCACCTGCCTATCACTGTCTCTTATCTGCATCTACCTATCACCGCCCTGTACCCACACTGCCTACCCTCTTTTGTCCATCTATCACTGCTCTGCTTTTCCCTCCTATATATTGGACTTCCCCTTTTCCTATCTTCATAAGGGTCCTGACCTGGTTAGGCTGCATCTGGAGTACTGTATTCAATTCTGGTCATCCCATTACAGGAAGGATGTGGAGGCTTTGGAGAGGGCGCAGAAGAGGTTTACCAGGATGCTGCCTCGATTAGAGGGCATGTGTTATAAGGAGGGTTTGGACAAACCAGGGTTGTTCTCTCTGGAGCGGCAGAGGCTGAGGGGAGACCTGATAGAGGTTTATAAAATTATGAGAGGCATAGATAGAGTAGACAGTTAGAGTCTTTCTCCCAGGGTTGAAATGTCTAATACTAAAGGACATGCATTTAAGGTGAGGGGGTAAGTTCAAAGGAGATGTGTGGGGCAAGTTTTTTTACACAGAGAGTGGTGGGTGCCTGGAATGCGCTGCTAGGGGTGGTGGTGGAGGCATATAACAATAGTGCATGTGCAGGAAATGGAGGGATATGGACATTGAGTAAGCAGAAGGGATTAGTTTAGTTGGGCATTTGATCACTAATTTAATTAGTTTGGCACAACATCATGGGCCAAAGGACCTGTTCCTGTGCTGTACTGTTCTATGTCCTAAATGATCCAAAACATACATTTCTTCTACATTCATAGGCAAAGTTTAGCACACGAGACTTCAAGCAGATTGACCCAAAATGTTATTTCAGTCAGCCTACCTCAGGTGTTTCAACAGGTTTCCCTCAAAAGTCAATAGGCAAGAAATCCTGCAAAAATAAATGGCTCCATATTCATCAAATCAGAGGCAAATAAGAAACAGGAGAAAGACGTATGACAAAGGAAGTGGCATCAAAATCCTAGTCCACCTTTCCTCACAGCTCTGATATCAGGAACCCTAACCCTTAAACAGGGTCACAATAGAAAAGAACCCAACAATATTCTATCTACTGGGAACAGTTGCCAGTGAATGTTGCGAGTTGGCAAGGTTTTTCAGAGAACTTTGAGAACAGTGCAGGCACTTAGCTGAGCTGGTACTATGGTCTTCAGAAGTCAAATATATGAATGAAGACAACCATGGACTAGTAACCTGCATAGACATTGCTCGTGCAGTAAGTGTTGATTGGAGTGTGCCTCATTGTGAAGCCCATGTGAAGAAGGTGATTGGTGCTCTGTCTATTGTCAGATGTCTTTGTGCTCATTTTTGATCTATTGAACGCAAAACCACTTCTTTCCAGCGGAATTTCTTCTGGTGTTTCTAGCCACTGAGTTTTGAGGATAAACCTGCCATAACTATTTGGGGATGTGGTGTTTGGATCAATCTATGTTGGGCTTGGTTTGCTAATTTATGCTTATCTAAAAACCAAAAGTACCAGCTTGCACAAGTGCCTGCACTGTTCTCAAAGTTAAGGTTCGTTCCCCTCACCTCTCCCTTTCAGAAACCTTGCTTCAGTATCCTTACAGGCTGACTCTGCTGATATATGTCACATATGATACTTTACTACTTCACCTGCATATTTTTGGGCTGTGGGAGGAAACCGGAGCACCCAGAGGAAACTCACACAGTCACAGGGAGAATGCGCAAACTCCTTACAGACAGCACTGGAGGTCAAGATTGAACCCGGGTCTCTGGCACTGTGAGGCAGCGGTTCTACTCACTGTGCCACATACAACGGCTGCACTGTAGGGCTCAAGACTTTACAGTTACCTCCCTGTCAACTTTTTGCCAAGAATACCCTTTGCACAAGAGGCTTCTTCATGGATGCACTGTTCTTCAGAAGCCTGGGTAGGGTTCTCAGCTCCCCTGGATGGATTCTACCACTCCCCTCCATCACATACAGTATGCACGCAAACTTTTTCTGGCAACACTCCCCAGTAGTTAGAACAGTGCTAGTTATTTGTGGTGTGACTCTTAAAATCCACTTGTGATGAAATGTCCCGCCAAAGCTGTAAATTCATTTAGTAATTCCTGTTGGTCCTGAAAGCAAAGCAGTGGCTCTGGAAAGCAGGAAAGAGGTGAGAATTCAGGGTGGGGTTGACAGGGGAGATGTGGGGATGATGTTCCCCTGGCTGGAGTGTCACAGAAGGTGAGGTCAGCCTCAAAGTTGGGGATCAGCCATTCAGGAAAGAGATGGGAAGAAATGTTGTCACCCTGAGCATAGTGATTCTTTGGGATTTTCTACCCAAGAAGGCTGCAGAGGCTCAGAAATTGAATACACTTTAAGAAGGAGATTAATAGAGTTGTGGATAGTTAGGCATACATGATTAGTACTGGAACATGAAACTGAGGTAAAGGATTGGCCATGATCTCACTGATTGGCAGAGCAGGTATGAGGGGCTGAATGGGCAACTCCTGCTTCTGTCTGACGTTCTTATGAAATGGGAGGAAGCCGACAGCAGGATTTCCAAATGGACACTGAGAAAATTTTGCAATTTTGTTTTTTTTTTAAGAGCTTTTTGAAACAAGTTTAGGGAGGTTGCTCACAAAATCTTACTGCTAGAAATTTGGCACAAATGTGTTTCAAGGCACATGAGTCGTCCTCTAGGACCCTCAGTTAATGTACAGGCATTCATATCTAGTGTTCCAGGAGCCAATGATTTCAGCTGAATTTTCCCCATTGCTATTGGAATTAGTTTCATATACCATTTTTCATTTAATAAGCAAATCAAAATTATATTAAAGGTGATTTATTTTAAAGGGATACAGGGATATGATGTGGGGGAGTAGAATAAGAATCAATCAAGCATGCAGTTCCCCACATGTTGAGCCCTGACCTTTTGCTTTGAGCAACAAATGGAGGACGTGTCTCACCACAAGAGAGAGAAAATCAAAAGATCACTCTGGCTCTTGTTTGGCATCTGGTACAATGGCAGTTGAATGGAAGCAGCAATTGATGTCCTTCAGACCTTTTTAATTTTTGGATATAATAGTTACTAGAAAGTTCACAAAATATCATCTAGTTAATGTATGAATAAAGGGCTTATTTTCCTTTTGGAGGGTATGTGGGCAAAGGAATTCAGATTTGAGAGATTTTACTCCTATGAGGTGAGTTGAGAGCTGACACTGTAGGTTAGTTGCCCATTATAACGACTGCCCAATTTTCCTTCCATTATATTAAACAGACAGTTCAATCCACAATGTCTGTTCTGTCCCACAACGATGAAGATTCCATTTAAAAAGGTTAGGTTGTGTTTGAGCTCATGAATAGGAATGTATACCTTGCTCTTTCCTATATTTTACTCAACTTCTCTCATTCATATTTTGTTAAGACTAAAACTGAATATTATGACTTGCACCAATGAAATGTCATTGCATCCTTTTGGACACAAACAAAAGTGTTGTCTGTACAGAAAATAAGTCCTGACTTTAGAATTGGCACGTTGCCCTACCCAACAATTGGGGGTTGAGGCAATGAATAAGGGAGAGATGCTGATAATAGATTCTATGGTTTGTGGCCCGGTGATATTCCTGTTCACTTGCCATCCCTGTAGGCTCTGGTTCAATACTGAGCCATTTACCTTTCCACACGTGTGAGAGTTGTTCGTTCATAGTCTGGTCACTCAGTGCAATTTTCTACAGTTGTTTAATTTCATTTGCTAAAGTAAGTCAAGCATTTTAGGCTTGTGCAACCATTCTTCCAGCTACTTCCCTCTTCTATATTCTACAGTACAGTGTTTAAACCTATCCAGTATGATTGAGATCCTTCCTTACTTCAGTCTGCTGGTTGGATCATTTGTTTCCTAGGCAGCTAGACTCCTGTGCCTGGAATTTACAGGTGGTCTCCCACCCAAGTACTGGCTAGGTCTGAGTCTGCTTAGCTGGATACTCACAGAGAATGTGATGAGAACATTGCTCCATTACTCCTCCACACTGCATTTTTCAAAGCCTAAGGTAAAAATTGCTGTGTGTGTTATTTTTAATGAATTGGTTCATGTGTTCACCTGAATTTCTCTGCTATTTTTAACTAATCAAAGCAGACAGAAGAATTCCAACCCCAGAAATGTCACTGAGTCTAATTTTAAGTTGATTTTAAATTTGGTTTAAAGAAAACAATTGTTTTCACCTCAAAACTAGATGCCCATGATGTTTTTTGTCTCTTGGGCAGATCGTAGAATGTCATGGTTTTCAGCTGTTTGGTCTTATGTTTGCCCTTTTAGTTTGCTCTCTTTTGTGCATTTATTTGAAACTTACACCAGCTTCTCTGTGGATAAGAACATGCTTGCTGTGTTACTGGGCTGTACAGGTTGATTATTAGTCTCAGCTGGAACAGTGGCAGGTGGTTTATAACTGTCCTGTCCCTGGACAGGATAAAGGTTGACATCTTCCAGTGTTGTAGCACTTAATTCACTTTACAACAAGAGGGACAATGAACCGTATGGAGAGCATGGCGCGCGCGCATGCGCGTACCTGTCAGTCAATTGCTCAGCGGGTCAATTGCGACAACACGGCAAGTACACATGCGTGCACCTGTCAGTCGATCGCTTGGCAGATCGATGACGCCCTCCTACGTGCGACATTACTTTTGGCGTGGGACTTCGGGTACTCATGCAGTTTTGTCTCCATCGGCCTCCTCGTTGCTCTCGAACTGTAAGTTGCTTAGTTTCTTTTCTTTGGTTAACGTGACTCAGTAAAAACATTTATTCCATGGCACCGTTGTCGTTCTTGCTCCGTGCATACGTAACAATTGGCAACAAAACAAGAATGGCCTCTCTACTTTAAGCACCCAATCCGTTTTGGGCCACAACTGTGGCAAAACCAACACCAGAAACCCGGCTACAATGGAAGAAAACCTTCCAGGACGACATCGAACTTCTACCAATTTTAACACCGATGGCAGAGCTGGAGGAAGCAATGAAGCTCAAGCTGCTTCGCATGCACTTGGGAGAACTCGGGCAGAAATACTTTGACGCTCTGCACTTACAGAACAAAGCTGAATTGGCCAGTGCATTTGAGGCTTTAGACACCATTTGGGGGATGCAGAACAATGTCTTTACGGCATGCTTCAGGTTCTCGCAGCTGCGACAGACCCCCGATGAGAACGTAGATAATTTCATCACAAGATTAACTCTGGCTGTGCAGGAACGCAAGTAAAAAGATATCCATCTGAACAAATTCGAAGAAGCGATGCTTATCCAAGTGTTGATTATCAGAGTCTATGATGAGAAGACACATGAGAACCTCCTGTACAGAAAGCATGACTTGTCCTGGGACAAAGCATGCTCCACAGCTCGTCACAGGCAGGCAGTCAAGGGAAGCCTTACACAGATTCAACCGACCTTAGCACCACTTATTCAGGCAGTTCTGGAGCAAGAGCCCCCTCCCGGAAACGTCAATGTTTCCCAGCATTTGCAGACCCGCAGCTTCCAGTCAAGATCACATCAGCCTTCACAGAGGTGCCGTCGCTGTGGTGAATGCCATGTCCAGTGGTCCGACTGCAAGCACCGGAAGACCGTCTGCAGGTTCTGTCAGAAGGTAGGGCACCTGGAGATGGTGCTTCGCAAAGCAACGCGGTGCGGGAAAATGACAGAATTGGACTATCAACTCCATGCAAGGAGATGGCCGGTGCGAAGAAGTGGACACTATTTTCCAAACCCAGGAAATGGGCAACCAGAACCAGCCTCCGTACTTGGTTACACTTACAGTGGACAACCAGCCCGTGAAATTTGAGCTGGATACTGGGTCAGCTGTCACCTTGGTAAGCGAATCATCTTTACACCAGATTCCAAAACTACAACCTCCAAGCTCGGTGTTTCGCGGCTACACCGGAGACAGTGTCGACATGCAGGGCGTATTCACAGCAGAAGTGGTCCACCACGGAGACCTGTTCCACTTACCAGTGCTCGTTGTCGGGGAGGCCAACGGCCTAACTCGCTGGGCAGAAACTGGATTAAAAACATTCCATCAGTGCTATCCTACATCAATGGTATTGGGGGAAACCCCACATTGAATCCTCTACTACAAAAGCACCAGCATGTATTCCAAGCCGAGGCTTCAGGTCAATACCGTGGTCTGGTGGCTAAGTTCAACTTGAGGGGAACTGCCAGCCGAAGGTTTACAAGGCCCACTCGGTGCCATGTGCTGTGGCCCCAAAGGTAGAAGAACTAGACCGCTTACAGAGAGCAGATGTGACACAGCGGGCTGCTCTGATCGTGCCCGTCCTCAGGTCCGATGGATCAGTGCACATCTGCAGCGACTACAAACTGACTGCAAGCCCTGTGACAAGACTGAATGCGTATCCACTGCCACGGATCGAGGACTTGTATACATCCCTGTTGGGAGGCCAACAGTTCTCAACACTGGACCTGGAACATGCCAACAATCAGGTCATCCTGGACGAAGATTCTAGGGATGTTACAACAATCAATACACACAGAGGCCTGTTTCGGTACAAGTAGCTGCCACTTGGAGTGAATTCTGCACCTGAGATATTCCAATGCCTAATTGATAATTTAGTGAAGGATATTCCTCATGTCTGTGCATACCTCTATTTTAGTAACTGGTACATCAGAGTCCCATCATCTGGAGACACTAGACAGAGTACTTTCCCGTTTAGAGGAAGCTGGCTTTACCCTAAAGAAGGAGAAATGCACGTTGTTGGCCGGCTCAGTCAACTACCTGGGCTTCAGAGTTGACAAAACACGTCTCCATCCGCAGGAGCACATAATCAAAGCCTTCAAAGAGCCTCCACGCCCGCGAAACGCGGTGCAGTTACACTCATTCCTAGGACTAGTCAGGCATTACAATCGGTTCCTAAATCAATCAGCTACAGTGTTAGAGCCCTTATTACTGACTACTCCAGAAGGACCAACACTGGGAATGATCAAGAATTGAGCAACAGGCATTGGAACAAATAAAAACCACCCTCAGTTCTTCGCCCTTGTTGGTGCATTATGATCCCGAAAAATATAGCTACGAAAGTGTTATATAGTCATGAAATGTGACGCCTCACCATATGGGGTGGGGGCCGCACTCCTACATCGAATGCCTTGTGGAACAGAGATGCCTTTTGCTTTCGCTTCAAGGACAATGTCTCAGGCGGAGAGGAATTAATCACAGCTCGACCGAGAAGCCCCAGCTATTATGTTTGGCATCAGGCGCTTCCATTTATACATATTTGGGCAGCTTCTTGAAATCCACACCGATCGTAAGCCTCTGCTGGGCTTAATAGGGGAGACACGAGGTATCCAACAAATGTCCTCACTGAGAATGCAACAATGGGCATTGACCTTATCCTACACAATGAAGTCGACGCCCGGAAACAAATGCCATTGCCGATGCCTTAGGCAGATACCAATTGTTGAGGGCACAGCATTCGGCACCCCCTCTGTTCGAGGTTGTTCACCTGTTTCAAAGCCTAGATGAAACACCAATCAAAAGTCACCTCATCAGGCAGCGGGCAGTCCGTGATCCACTCCTATCACAGGTAAAAAGAGCACTACAGGTCGATTGGCCCGCCAGCCCTTCACCCGAATTTCAACCATTTACAAATGGCCAACATGAACTGAGCTTACAGGATGGCTGCATATTATGGGGCAGTCGAGTAGTGTCTCCCCCCAAGGCTGCAAGCGCAGACTCCGCGATCTGCATGATGCTCACCCTGGGGTGGTCAGAATGAAGGCATTTGTGAGAAGCTGTGTGTGGTGGCTGAAAATTGACACCGACATTGAGAATGTGGTGTGCATCTACCCTATTTGTCAGAAGACACAAAAAGCATCACTAAAGACCCCCCTCAAACCATGGGCCTGGCCCAATTTCCCCACACTAAAACAGACAAAACTATGATACTCACACTGGGCCGTGAACGTTTGGTGCCGATGACAAGGTCTACACTCGACTCGAGCACGAAGAAAATTGGCAACCAGCCGTCGTCTGACATTGTAACAGTCAAGTTGCAGAACTTAAACTGACAGATGGACGAATTGTCAGGCAACATTTGGATTATATACGCTGGCGAACCAATGGAGAAGCCACAGAAGTGTCCCCTGCCGACGAAGCAACCATTCAAGCAGAGGAACCAACAGACGCTTCAAGGGATGAGGAGCTTTACAGCCCACCGACCTCGACATCAGCTAATCAGGAAGACGCTGAGAGAGAAACTGCCCCCCCCCCCCCCCCGCGGCGGCCCACGAGAGTGTGTCAGCTGGTTGACTGATACCAGGCAGGATAGTAGCGGAAAAATAATTTCATTGTTTTTCTATGTTCACCTAACTTATTTTCTTCCCCTGCAGTTCCCTTCTATAGGGGGGAGGGATGAACCGTACGGAGAACGCAGCATGCGCGCGTGTGTGCATGCCTGCCAGTCGATTGCCCGGCATATCGATTGCAAGAATGCGGCAAGTGTGCATGCGCACGCCTGTACACATGCGCGCACCTGTCGGTCGATCACTCAGCAGATCAGTGACGTCCTCCTACGTGTGACGTTACTTATGGCGCAGGACCTCAGGTACTCATGCATTTTTGTCTCCGTCAGCCTTCTTGTTGTTCTCGAACTGTAAGTTGCTTAACTTCTTTACTTTGGTTAACATGACTCAGTAAAAAATGTTTATTCTACTGCACTGTTGTCATTCTTGCTCCGTGCATATGTAACAGACAAGATAGCTGAAATTTGAACATTTAATGAGGAAAGAATCCTGCTTGTCTGTATTGATCCCTACTGTTGAATAGTCCCTCTCTGCATCTAGCCTCTCAAGCCCTATAAGAATTCAGTATGTTTTGATGAGATCTCCACTCATTCTTCTGAACTCCAGGGAATCATTTATGCCCACCCCAACAAGTGAATGATTCAATGATTTGGTTAAAAAAAAGAGTAGGTGTTATCAGTGCCCTGACCAGCATTTATCTTAGTACCAACATTACCTGATTATAAATTATCTGGTCAGTTTGTTTAATTTACAAACTATGGGTTCTTGCTGTGTATACACTGGCTGCTGTGTTTGCCTACATGACAATGATGACTGACTTCATTGGTTATTTAGCACTTTAGGAAATGCTGAGAATGTGAAAGATGGTTAAAAAGAAATGTAAACCTGTGTGATCCATAATGAAAGTGTTGGTAGGAGAACCACAAATGGGCTGCAGCTAGAAGGAATCCCAAAAGCCTTTACGGGTCCAAGGGGGTCACAGTGAGACAGATTAAGAGGCCAGATCTGATTCAGTTGGATGCTTGGTGATTTTGCTTTAATGCACAGATCTCTAAGTACATATTGTGTGCGCCAAGCAGTACCTTCTGAGAATGGAGCTGGATTTCTGCCACTGTACTGATTTTCTAGTATGTTGACATGCTTTGAAATGTTAAAAATGATTCTACCTTTTAGGATCTGAACTCCAGCTGCTTTTGGAAAGCTAAAATTTGTTTCACAAATCTAGACACATACTTCTTCCTATATCATGCATAGGCACCCATGCACATTTACAGTATGGGAGGTTTTATTTATCCCTAGAAACTGGAACAAATTTTACTGTAGGGTATGTTGACTGTAAGGACAGGTGCAAGATCCTATGAGATTAAAGTAGGATTCATTGCAAAGATTGCTCAAGGTTTTAGTGGTTTGAATCTTATTACCTTCCCCAGGTCTTGGCCAGCAGTCAGCAGATAAATACTGACAATGTTTAATTAGCCTCCTGCTGGTATCCACTGGGGACACTAAACTACTCAGATAGCAGAGACAGAGCTAGCTCACTCAGACATGCTAAATTACACAAACCCTATACAGTGCTTGGTGGTTTTACACCTCTCTCAGCTGCAGGACTGCATTTGTGTAATGCAGCCTTTTTATTCTCTCTGCCAACCTTCTTCTCCTTAAGAAAAAGATTTGCATTACATAGTCCACTACTTTACTCCAGTGATCATTATTCATATATCATTCACTCAAGCTATTTGAACATTGGAAGCATCACAACCAAGCGTCGGTTTGCTTTCACGTAACTGGATTTCATCTGGAAGCAGAAACACTAGTTGTGCCCTGCCCCCCACCCTCCTCCACCCCCCCCCCCCCCACCAACCTGTTCCCACTACCCTAAACTAAGATTCGCCATCTCAGTGCAAACTGGAGGTCTGAACCTTAGCAGAGCTACTGAATGGGAATACTGAGCGATTGGAGAAGCTTGTGTCATCCTCAGTGTTTACAAATTTGATCTCTTGCCAAACTGCATGAAATTTGAAAAATGCAATAACCAAATGTAACAAATTAAAGGACCATTGTCAAGCAACAAAATGTAGGCTAGGTAGTAATGGAGAAAAAAATAGAAAATACTAGTTGATACTTGTCAGATTTGACTGAAAGACCCTTCGTTGACTCTTAGCTCAAGTATTTCGTACTCCACCATAACTTGTCTCGGGTGCAGCTTGCTTTTGTTAATGTATTGGATGCTTCCTAGATAGTCCAGTGAGTAAATACTCTATTCAGTATGATGCAGAGCAGGAAGGCTGTAGGCTCGATCCCTGTTTTCTGCTCAATTAGCTGATACTAGTTAGAATAATTGTGCCATTCTTTTCCTAAGCCCTTCAACCTTGCTGAAATTCTCTCCACCTTCAAAAAAAAACCTGTTTGTTTGACCACAACTATAACTTGCCTCTTTAAACTCCTGCTTGGTGCTTGTTTTTGCCCACACCACTCCTTGAAAAAGTCATAAATGTGTTTAATATTCAATCTTTGCCAGATGTTCCTGCTCCATTTTGTCTAAACTTTAATCTTTTCAGACAAGTGCTGCAATATGATAACTGACTTCAGGGAGTGATTACAAGGCTATAACCTAATTGGGGAGTTCAAATGACATTATACATAATGAGAGAGGATTTCAAACTTATTTTAATTCTGTAACTGTTTTTATTATATTTTCTGCTGTTACCCTATCTTTATCTTGAGCCATACCCAGCACTCTGACAGAGATTGTATCTTATCTGGGAGATGATCAGGCAGCCTGCTCTCAAGCTTGTCCTCATGATGCTACGCGATGTTTTGTGTTCACTGCTAGTGGTGGGATCATTTATTTGCCAAACAAGTGGCTCCATCTCAAAAATCTGTTTGATAAGAACTGGCAGACATTGTGCCACAATGCCAGCAAACTACAACCAGCTCATAAACATTAATTATACTGTTTACTGAACCTGCACCTCTTATTGGTCCTACCACTAATGTGACCATTGGCAGCCTCGTACATGCCAGTAATTCATCCCAATCTAATATAGGTTAATGTAACTTTTTCCAACACCACCCCACCACAAACCACCTCTCCCTCCCTATTTGGAAGGACAAAATCTATAATCATATTATTGTTCCACATTTAAACTAGACGTAGTATAACTATTTAAGTCATTGCAAAGTTTGAATGTAATTAAATTTCTTTGTCTCAAAGTTTTCTAAAGTTTACTATTAATGCAGTCTAGCTTACCAATGTGCTGTCCTCAAGTACGTTTGTAGATCGTATGTATATATTCTTAGATGATCCTTTGATATTAAGGATGACTTGCTTGTACTCTAATTCTGTAGGTATGAGGTGGTTGCTGAGGCCAATGTGGACCCCACCACAGATGAGGCAGGAGGTGCCTGACAGAATGGGCGAGTGGGTAGTTTGGGAGGTGGTGCACTTCCTTCACCATTTCCACTGAGCTTCCGAGGCATGCTTTTGAGGTTCTTAGTTCCATCCCGAATGCTCCTGCTCAACTTTGAGTGGTCGTGGGCTGGGGATTCCCAGGAACTGGTAGGGATGTTGCATTTTCTCAAGGAAGCTTTGAGAGTGTCTTTGAATCTGTCCACCTGGTAATCTCTTCCTTTGACAGAGCTCTGAACAGAGGGAGTCTGGTGTCTGGCATGCAAGCGATGTGGTCTGCCCAACGGAACTGACTGAGTGCAACTAGGGCCTCAATGTTGGGGACACTGGTCTGGAACAGAACATTGATGTTAATTTGCTGAGTGGATTTGGAGGATTTTGTGGAGCTAGAGTTGGTGGTATCGCACCAGTGGCTAGAGATGCCTGCTGTAGGTAGTCCATCTCAGAAGCCTATAAGAGGATGGGATCACTGCTGCCCGGTAGACCATGAACAGTAACTTCAAGCACCCTTTTTATCAGTCAGCCAAAGGCTTTGTTGGCACATTGAAGGCTGTGGTATATCTTATCATCAATGTCTGCCTTTGTAGAGAAGTAGTTTCAGTGAATAAGTGATGATGACTTGGAGCTCGGCCTCCAAATGTGTGCAAATGCAGCCGTTGTTTGTGTTTTCCAGCTACATTATGACTGAGGTTGTGCTATTGAGATTGCTACTAATCCTTGTTTTCCGTCTTAAGAACCCACACAATTATGAAGGCTGCAAATAGTTCCCTAACAATGACCCAGCAAAGAGAGATTGCTTTTTTTCTAATTCACTCACAGGATGTAGGTTGCTGGCAGTACAAACATTTATTGTTCATCCCTCATTGCCACTGAATTGAGTAGGGGTTAAGAATCAATTGCTTTGGTGAGCCTGGAGTCACATAGGCCAGACTGGGTAAAGATGGCAATTTCCTGATGCAGGTCTCAACCCGAAACAGCAACAATTCCTTTCCTCCCACAGATGCTGCTCGACCCACTGAGTTCCTCCAGCAGATTGTTTGTTACTCCAGATTTTAGCATCTGCAGTCTCTTGTATCTCCATTTTATCTATTACGATGTGCAGTATTTGAGTGGTTTGCATTTCTTGCCAGTGTGCATCTCATAGTGTCTGTCCATTGAAACACCTGAATATTGCAATTATTCTTAATGGCTCGATGTGCAAGTGAACGCAGTCACCTGATGATGGCTTGTACAGATCAAGCTGGTCCTGGCTTTAATCCCATTCTATACCAGGTTACTTGATTTTAGCCATAGTAATGATGAGGATTGTATATTTGGACCAGAACTCTAGCCTGAGGCAAGTAATAATTCCCTGGGGTTGGCAATCCTGACTATTCTCTGGTGACCCCAATTGGCAAATGCACAGTTGCCAGATTTAAAACAGCTCTGAATTGGTTACATTGTCCTCTGTGGTCAAATAGCTTGCCAATACTCATGGTTCACATGTGGGGAAGGCCATAGTCAAGGTGTTAAAGGGCTGTGGGCAGTTATGGAACTGGTCCTCAAGAGCAAAGGTTTGTTCTTTGAGGAGAGGAGGGTAGGGAAGAGAAAGGCAGAGAGTCAGAAGGAACAGTAATGCTCGAATATTGCCAGCAAATAAAATGTAATGAATTCAAATCACCTACTTTATTAAGAATGGGAAATAGGAGTTACGGAATTTTTTACCAGTGATAAAATCCACTATTTACCAATCAGAAACTCATTGTAGTTCTTTGTAGGTTTCTGTAGTACAATGATATGAGAGCAGTTGAGCGTGATGTACATGGAAGGATGTTAAAGCGATTTGTGATCTCATTGTTGCAGGTTCACTGAGTTCTTACCTTCTGTTGATTGCGGGAAATGTCTTTGTACCATAAATATTCAGCATTCAGTACCCAGGATTGGTTGCAAGGCAGTGATATCATTGAAGGCCAAACAATAGGACAAACCTGGAGAGTTAAAATAGAATACATTGTTGAAATTGCTTCCATTTATGGGTCAATAAGGTGCGGCTTACTCTGCTTTGTGTCCTTGTCATTCGCAATGATATGGCAGATTGAACTAGTACATGCTCTTCCGTGTATCTTAATTCACAAGGATGTCACAGTTGAGGATTGTGACAAAATCATTACGTTTTCCAAGTGAGACTCTGTACTGGCAGTGATTATTGTTTAGTAATAGGTGCAGACTGATTATAACCTGTACTGCAATTGTAGTTTGACATTACAGCATCAATGACCTGAAATGGGATGTCCTCATATATCATGCATATATCGAAAGGGTTGGGAAAAGATTGTATTATTTGAGTATCTTAAAAGGACCGCTCTCAGTACCGATGATTTATTGTTACTTTACAGTAGGCTGATCGGACCTTGTGTGGCATGTGGTTGCCAGGTTTTCACATTTTAGTCTTAACATCTGGGTCATCCAGTCAGCTGGCCCTATTCCAGAAGGCAGCTTTGAAGATAATATATAGGGACCAAAGTTGTTGTGATGCTATTAGGTTGGGCAACTTAATATTTGCATGAAGAATCTGTTCTGGGACTAAATCAGATGTGAAACAGTATTGTTTATTCGTGAGAGATGGGTAGACATTAGATAAAACATAAGCAATTGTCAGGCCTACTCCCATGGACACCTCCCAGCCTGCACATGCAGGCATCTCCCAGTCTCCACCCAGCTAATAGGATTCACCTGCTGCTCATCCCAGACTCATCACCTGCAGCCTATTTAACCCCAGTTCTCATCCACAGTCCTTGTTCACTCACTGAACCAGCTGGTCCTAACCAGTTGCTCCCAGCTTTACTCTCCCTGCCTAAGGTTACCTTGTTGCCTGCGGTGTTTAGTTTCTATTCTCTCCTGTTTTGGAGCCCCTTGTGGCTTGTTATTTTGCAGTCTATTATTAAAGTCATCATTCACTGCTAAATCGTCTCTGCTGCTGTGCTTTTGGGTCAAACCTCCTCGACAGTTGTGACAGTAATGGCTGAGAAAGCTGCAAAGCTGATGTCCTGAACCAGAAGGGTGAACACAAAGTTTATGTTTGTCAAAAACCCATGAATGTTTGGCCTTGCTTTCCCCTGTGAAGCTTCCAATTCTTGATTATCTGCACTATGGCCCCCAATTTAATCATGTGATTTCCCTATACTTCAATGCATTTAGAGAAGTAAATCATATTTGTAGGGCAGAATATTCCCTAATTGACAAGGAATTGGGTACAGGAGTGAAATTCCATGTTGGTTGATAATACTTGGACTTTCCAGCAGTTTTCCCACTTGATCTATTACAAGCTAAATCTCTTTTGAGTCTTGGGGTCCAAGCTATTTCCCCTTATACTAGCTTGAATAGTTCAGTAGGTAAAAATACAGCTGTTTGTTGTCAACCAGGTTAGTTCCTGGTGCCTGTATCATTGAAGTACTGTGTCACTGAGCTCTGGGAGAGAAAAATGCTCTGGTGAGGTACTAGGTAGCTCCAGCTAGCATGTTTAGGCAACTTGTTGGAGAGGAGTGCCTGCAGAAAATGGCAAATAGGCTACCTGATTGTCCTCCAGTCTAGCTGCTGGTTCCATGAAAACAAAAGTTTTTAAAAAATGTCATGGGAATCAAAAGATCGGGAACTAGTGGCTGTGAATCCTGATCGTGTTTCTGGAGTAAGGTTTTATTGGTGGGGGGGGTATAAAATTGATTTAACAAATAGCTTGTATTGAAACAAAATATTGCATTCAGATCTTAGAGGTACTTAATTCTGCTGCATATAAGCCAAAGATCCCTGATATAATTGTAATTATATAAATAGGACTCTGTTCCTTCTACAGTTTATAGATTTGAACTGGATTTTTCAACCTCAACAGCAGAAGGTCTCTTGTCTCCTTTTAAGTTCTCAATAAATCAATGCCCAAACAGCAGGAAAAGGCCCTCCTGTGTCTAATTTTAACTTTAATGACCTAATTCACAGTGGCCTAAAGTCAGTTCCTGTTCAGTGAATAACCTGTTTCCACAAAATTGACTTCATCGGGAGTATTCAAGTAGGTTCCTTCAGTTTGTGATGAAGATGTTCACAGTTTTGGTGCTGGCATCATGTTGTGACTGTGCTGATCTAAAAATCATGTTTTCAGTTCACTGGTTTCAAACACTTGGGAATGTCCTGCATCTCTGAACAACAGTTTTCCACCTAAATCTGTTAACAATTTGATATTTCTTACCATCTTACCTTGGTGAAAGCGAACCTGTGTTGGCAACCCTCCAAAACCTGTGTTATTTTAACTTAAGTCCAGACAGGTGATTATGAGTGTTGCTTTTTGGCTGTGATGGGAAGCACTCCATGATCAGGTTCACACATAAAACCTTTCCAGAAGGATCCACTAGAATACGTTTAGGAATAAAACCTTGACTGATACTTTTTCTTCTCCATGTGTCCCATTCCTGCGGCTCAACTGTGCTGAGGTTAAGTATTATAGTTTCACAAAGAGTCTGTTGAATTGTTTGGGTTTTCTTTTCAGTTTCACTAAGCTGTGGAACTTAGTTGCATGAATAAGTTCTAGTTGTCTAATTCTCGACTCTTTCTCCTGCAGATAATTCAATGGCCACCAAAACAGGTGGTTGTTTCCCTTCTGAAGCCACGGTAACACTGGAAGATGGGCAGACCCGAGCTATGTCAGATCTGAATCCTGGGGACCGAGTCCTAACCGTGGATGCGACTGGCAAGGTGGTCCCCAGTCAAGTGTTGCTTCTGCTGGACAAAGAAGAGGAGATGAGAATCTCTTTCACTGTGCTGGAGACCGAGGACCCTCAACACCATCTAGAACTCACAGCAGCGCATCTCATCTTTGTTTCCGATAATAACACAGACAGAATGGAGAACTTTCGGCCGATGTTTGCTAGCAAAGTGCAAATAGGTCACTTTGTCCTTATGAAAGAGGTTGGCTCAAGCCATCTCCACTCATCTAGGATTAAAGCTGTCTATGTGAAAGAGGACATTGGTGTGTATGCACCACTGACGTCTCATGGCACGTTGTTGGTGAATAATGTGCTCACATCTTGTTATGCTGTGATAGAGAAACATCACTGGGCACACCTGGCTTTTGCACCTCTTAGACTCTTTCACTCATTGACTAATTTGCTACCATCCTTCCATTTTAGGCATGGCAATGCCACACAAGAGAATGGCATCCATTGGTACTGCAGGTTTCTCTACAGCCTGGGAGAGAAAGTCCTGGACAAAGAAAAGTTTCACTCTTTATGAAGAGTTGTGGGAGCAGGCCATCTTAGTCGGAGGGAGGTTCTGGATAGCAAGACAACCTTTGTGTATCTGTGATACACCAGGTTCATCCACATAAGCACCTACATATTTTTTCAGCTTTAAGTGGTATTGCGGACCTCTTGTTCTGTACAAGGGAACTCTGCTCCCCAGGGATAGAATTTATTTTATGTGTCAGTAAATATGCATCCAGAATATATTTTTCTACGTCACATATATAACTTTTAATTGTCCCTCTGAATGTGTATACTTTAAATACATTGCGTCGTTAATGTAATCTTGGTTAAAAGCAAACCAGTTTGGGGAATTATTATAAAGTTTATTTTTGTACTTCTGAATTGTAATATAATTTTTTTGGGATAAAGTCAATATTAATAGAGTTGTTGCAGTATTTCTAATAATCATTGGAGTATCTTATGTTTTGTTAATTTAATTTTGTTTTAATAGAACTAATGTCTCTCTGACTCTTCTGAATTTCGCATCTCTGCAGATACCTTGGCAGGAATTGGGTCAGTTGGAATTGCTCTCACTTGCAGTCTTGTATCTTTATGATTGGTTTTCCTGTGTGCATCTTTACATTTCTGCCATCTGTTTAACTTTGTTCTCTCTCCCTTTTCCACCTTTCCCATCTTCTGTCTTGCTTCCTGTCCTTCATTCTTTCTTCCTTTTTTTTGCCTCTCTTTCCCTCTCCTTTTCCCTCTCCTTCCCCCCCCCCTTCCTTTTTATTCTCTCTCTTTCATTCTCTTTCTGTTTTGTCTTTATATCTACATCGAGTCATAGAATTGTACAGCATGGAAACAGGCCCTTCAGCGCACTGTGTCTATGCCGACCATCATGCCTACCCATACTAATCCCACTTGCCTGCATTAATTCCATATCCCTCTGTGCTCTGCTCATTCAAGTACCTGTCCAGATATCTCTTAAATGTTCCTGTTCCTGCCTCCACCATATCCTCTGGCAGCTCATTTCCAGATACCAACTACTGTGTGAAAAATGTACCCCTCAGATCTCCTTTATCGTGAAGTGACAACATAGGGTTTTGATGTCATTGTGGAATGTAACCTGTATGAGCAGCACTTTCAGCAGCATCAAAGATTCAAGAAGCAGCACAAATCAGAAAGTGTACTGTTGCAAAACCACCTATAGTTCAATTTAAGGGTTGATCTTTTCTGTAGTGATGCTTGTCAATTGTAAAATTTACTAATCTTAGCTTCCCCACCATTTTAACTTTGTTCTCCAGTCTTGGTTCAGTATGTTTTACGTAGCCCTAACCCTCTGTGATCTCACCGCAGAAATGGGGAGCTGTGACGGGTCTCGGCTTTGCATTCTCACTGCCTCTTCCTCCTTTGGTGAATATCCATATTATTTTTAATTTTTATAAATAATCTGTTTATCTCTTGATCTTTGCCAATATCCATTATTGCCTTTGTATTTATCTTGTTTCTTGCATTTGTTTGGCCACTTTTCTCTTTGTCTCAAGTATTTGCTCTCCTAACTCTTATTGTGTTTAGAATTTAATTAACATTCAATAATTTTAATCTGAATCAGATTTGATCAACCTGTAGATTGCACTGTAGCCTAGCTGGGAACATGTCCATGCATACATTAGATTACTTTTCCATGCATTGTGTAAACTTCATGACAATAGTAGAGCAGGGAATCTTTCTCTGCACAACCCAGGTCAGAATCTATTTCCATTGCAGAGAGTTTATAAATCAGTCTAAGGAGCTGAGTGTTTCTATTACGAACTCAAGCTGAAACAAATATGAATTTGCAGAGCAAATCTTTTCGTACTGTGTGTTGTCTTACTAATTTCTTTGTTTCTCTCTCCTCTCTCAGACACGCACACACACCTACTTTTTAACTGAGTTTGTGTGTATATAACTGCTTTTCTACACTTGTGAAATCAGACTGACCTCCAGGTGCACACCTGCACCTTGTTGTTCTGTTCAGATAGGGCACAGTTTTTTTCTTGGAAAACATTAACTTGCTGCTGGCAAACAGCTTGGTGTTTCTGTGTAGAGAGCCTCTCCCAATGTTGCCAGTCAGAAAGTTACCACTTATCAATAAAATGTAATCCGTCCAGTTAATGAATAACTCAAACTTCGGATTTCCTTTTGTTGGCTTCCTTGTATCTTTCCAGTGGGTTTGTTTGCACACTTCTGTCTGTGTTTGAGGCTGTCTCATCTCAACAGAGGCCCTTGTTACATTTTATTGCACCCACAAAACTATGATCTAAAGTCCTGCACCATTCTGTATTCCACTTCCACTCTTCAATTTAACCCTTTAACCACCATGCATGAATGCAAACAGTTACCTGGCACTGTGGAAGCACTATTTGAGGAAAGTTATTGGGTAAATTTAAAATAATGGAGATATAGAACTTGTTTGCCTATCCTTCAGGGAGTTTGGAAAAATTGCTGTTTCTAAAACAAAACTCTCCCCTTCAATGATCAAGTACATATAGTAGCAGATAGAGTCCATGAATGGTAAATTCCCTGCTTAATGGAAACAGCATTAATTTTGTTCCATATTTTCTTATATTTTTTTCACATTCCAAAGACATGACTACATGTCGAAGAAAATTCTTCAAGGTGCTTCCCACCCTCTGGTATCTTGTCTACTATCTATATGAGCTTGGACAATGAATATTGGCAGCCTTTTTAAACATGGGAACGTCATTGTCAAACCCAATCCTGTCCTCTGTCAATGTGCATGTAATCATGAGATGTTCAGAAAAACAGAAGGCCATTCAGTCCATCAAGCCTGTTCCACCACCCAATTTGATCATGACTTAATCTCTATCTTAACTCCAGCTACTTGCTATGTTTCCAACTTTATTTATCAGCTGACCTTTTGTTAAGATCAAATGTAGCAATGCAACTGCTGCACTGACAAAGATCAGCCAACTCAGATCAGGGTTTGAACCTGGCCCTTTTTGATCCTGTAAGGCTCCATTCCACTTAAGGAACAGAAGCCACAAAATTAAAAAAAAGATAATTTAAAGAGTAGGATAAAAGGGGAGCACTTACTATTTGACCCAACTTAAATCTTTTTCTATTTTGTACTTGAGCTATCCATTTGCTTCAGAATTGGTCTGTCGTTCACTTTTCGCTAAGTTAGTTTGTATCACTCGCTGTGCTTGTTCCTTTAGGACCAGGGTTCTGATTGAATAGCCTGTGATTACTAACGTTCTGATCTTGCACATAAATAATCACATGAATGAGGAATGAGAGGGCACCAGTAGCACCTGCCCCAGCTTGGAGTAATACCTACAGGAGAGAGAGTGAGAACATTGGGGAAAGCTAATGTTACTTCTGTTTTCAAAAGGCATATATAGGGGATACTGTATTTCAAGTTGTGGAATACCATGTTTAGTCCAAGAATAAAGGAGACTGGATGTTGCTTATTAATTGTATGCGTCTCTTCCATGAGTGGAATAAACATTGTATTCAACTACTTTGTGTGCAGAGTTCTTTATTTGATATATCTATACAATTATGTTCTGGCTTTATGAATACAATCTTGGCCCAGTATGGTAAACGTTCTGGAAAGCAAAGTGCAATAATAAAAGGCTGAGAGATATACCCATTGAAGAACACTTATTGACATCAAAGATGCTGCATTGTCGCTTTATGCTAAACAAGGGTTTAATCACATTATCCTTTACTCCATATCATGCACAGTTACTACAAGGAGTTCTAAAATGGTAAAATCAGATGTGATGTAGATATTTAAGTGAAATCGATTTCTTGAACTTGGGAAATGAAATAATTTGGGCTGAATACAGTGAGATCAGATTCTAATTCTGTTACTAAGTTGTGCAAATTTGAATTCTGACCACTTAATGATCTATTTCATTGGAAACTTTGTTTCTGATGCAAAATTTATCAATCCATTTTCCAGGAATAGTAGAGAAAATATCTAACTTGTCAGTTAATAAAATTTTAGTAACTTCAATAGACCCAAACACAACTTTTTCTTGTAGAAATTTGAATGTTTTATTAACTTATAGGGTTGCAGTTTGAAGGAATGGTGAAATGATTCAGAAGAACTATACTTTCCTTGAATGCTATCATTGTACTGTCAAATAATATATACACCAATTTCTTCAAGTGCAAAAAGTGTAAGTGTTCGCTGCTGGGGTCTCTTTGAATCACAAAGTTCAAACAAATGTCTATCTTTCTGAATCACTAAAGTATCTGTCTTCTGATTTCCCTCCAAACTATTCCACTTGTTACAAGCTCAAACAAGATTTTCCTTTCAAAAATCCATATTTGCTAAGTGCCCTGTTAGGACTTCCTTAATAATAGATTCTAGCATTTTCCTTACTAATGTCAGGCTTACTGGCCTGTTGGTTCCCTGTTTTCTCTCTCCCTCCTTTTACATTTGCTACCTCCTAAGTCTGGGGACTGTTCTTTAATTCCTTGAATGTTGGAAGTTGACTACCAGTGCATCCATGATCTCCATTGCCACTTCCTTCAAAACCCTGGGATGTAGGTCATCAGACCCTGGAGATTTATCACATTTTAGTCCTGTTAATTATTCTAATGTTGATTCTTTACTAATGTTAATTTCTTTCACTCTGGACCTATTGTTTTCCACAATTTCCAAGAGGTGTTTTGCACCACCTTCCATGAAGACGGACACAAAATATTTGTTAAATTTCTCTGCCATTTCCTATTCCCCCATATAAGTTCTCCCCTCTCAGTTATCCATATTAACTGTTGCCAATATTTTACTTTTTACGCAACTTATAGAAGCCTTCACAGTCTGTTTTTTTGTTTCTTGCTAAGTTACTCTCATATTCTGTTTTCCCTTATCAGTGTCATGACCGTCCTTTGTAGAATTCTGAAATGTTCCCAGTCCTCAGGCTCACTGCCCCTTTTGGCAACATTACAAGCCTTCTGCTTTGATCTAATAAACCTGATGCCAGATTCAAGTTCTCAGTTATCTGGTTTGCACCAATATAGTGGTTGGGGTACTTTAATTGGCTTTGGTATCCTTACACCAGGGAGGGCAAACAAGTCAGATTTAGATAACCTCATTTTCTTTTAAGACCACTCCCCAGAACCCACAAATCAACCTTTTACAGTGTACAAAGGCCCCACAGTAATGCCAAGCATAACATTTTTTTCACAATATTCATTCGAAATATTCTAGGATTTGAGGTTTGATTTGCCTGGAAATTCAAATACAAACAAATAGCTATCCTGGATGACTTTGCAACAGGGCACAGACACCCTGCTCAAGGTTGTTAGTAGCACTCAAAGGCTAAGACGTCAGCAGTGCAAGAGGAGAGTCACTCTGGGAAGTGCTTGATCATATTTTGGGAGTGACACAAAGCAAACTGATTATTGTATTTCACTCTGGATAAAATCCACTTTCAATCAGAAACCTGAAAAAGCAGCATCTTGTGATTAAGATTCTGCAAAATTCAAGTTTAAATTAAATTAAGCACACATTTGGCAAAATTTATGGGAACATAACATCATGCTGCTCTACAGAGAGAGAGAGAGAGAGAGAAAGAGACAGCATCTGTAAGAGGATCAAGTTCTTTCTTTCTCAAGTCAATCCTACAAGCCTAGCTTGTTCAGATTGTCATAAAAGTCTTTATTTTACAAAAATAGTTTGTTTCAGAGAAAAGATTTCCATTGAAAAATATGTGCATATACAGCTCACAAGCACGAGAAATGTTTTACATATTAATGGTCAATGCATCTTTACATTACATTGTGCAATCTCATCCTTATAACAAAAACACTACATCGGCTGCGTCCCCTGGCACATCTTGTGCAAAGGAAGTCTGACGGGAGAGGCATTACACGGCGGCTTCCGCCATAGATGATCTTCATGTAGGTTCCACCTTGCTTGAGTGCATCTGAGATGGATATCAAAGCATCTCTCTCCATACCTTCCATACAAAGGGGGTCTCCAGCAAAAGAGGGATGACTATCTTTTCCTTGCCATAACCTCAGAGACAGTTCGCAGTGGCTGGAAGGAATGTCAGGGAGGGCCTTTCTCACTGTCTTCCAAGCTGCATCCTATTGCCTGTCAATCAGTTCCTGGCAATGAGTCATTTTGCCAAATGGCACCTACTGTGTGGTGAGAGCAAAGTCCAATTGGGTCCACCCTCCCATCTCCTCTCCTCTCCTCCCATCTTTCCTGCCATCTTAGAACTCTAAGCACATTCCAGGCTGACTTGCCCAAAAGTTTTATTGTAAAATGGATCCCTTGTCTCTGTTCAGCGTCTATGGTCACACCCAAACTTCATAGAGCGGGGGACGGGTAGAACCAGGTAGAATTGCCTTGTGATTGCACACCGGGGCTCTATGAACCTTCAGAGGGAGCCACACACAAGGTAGCCATAGGATTAGCACAGTGTTGGGAAAGCTCTTCCACCATCTTTTTCCGGGACCTTAAGCATTGGTCTCCCTGGTGAATCCAAAATGTTGAAACAAAAGTTTTTTCCAGTCTGCTATTTGTATGAAACAAGTTTGGATAGCCTCATCTGCTAATTAAAATTAATAAATTAGAAAAACACAAACTGGGCATGCACTATTTCATTCTATGCACTCCTGGCGCATAAAGTGGAGATGGGATTTAAGCGATGGGATCAGCAATGAAAAATGTCAGACTGAAATCTAAGCCCCTTTGAAGCTGGGGCTGAGATGCAATAACAGCAGAGAATAGAGGAGGCTGATTGTATGTTTAACCTACATGTCACCTGACCTGGGAATAAAGGAGTTCTCCTTGGTACTGCTGCCTTTCACCTTGATGAGTGTAAAATTAAATTTATATTTTTAAAAATTTGATTTGTAGGAAATAATTGGCCTTTTGGGATGATGTATGGAGTCTTTAGTGCTGAAATGATGCAAAATTATGCCTGATAAACAGCTTGACAAGTGTTTACCCATCTGTTCTTTCTAATGAGCATGTTCTCAATCAATCCAATCCTTGTGGCTTTTTTCCCCCTTAGATTGGTCTGAAATTGAATTAATCACCATGGTCCAGTGCTCTGTTGCAAGGTGTGGAGGTCTGAGGATTGTGGTTACAATGTCGCAACCTACAATGACATTGTTCTCTGGAGTGCTATTTTATCACTGGATTAAATAGCACTCAATATCACTCATCAATGCTGAATTTACTCTTAAAACTCAAAGAATGCGCAGTGTATTTTTCACTTCTGGTTCTGTGTTTGTTCTGGGTGTATGTGGCGTGTGGCAGGTGCCTTACCTAATCTAGTCTTTCTTCTAAGTGCTCTCTCTGTAGGAGGAGAAAGTGCAGTGGCAGTTTCCTTCTCTTTGGTAGGTGGTCTTTGATCCACGTGGCACTTTGAGTTGGGTATTGAGATGGTCCTCCAGCTCCACCAGCCAGTCAGCCTCCTGTTGGCTGGCTGCTCTGTTTGCTACCTGCCACTTCTTTCACCTTCTGAGGGGCAACTGGGCTGTATGCATGCGAAAAGGAGTTCTCATCCGCACCTCCTTCTGCTATTCCTTGGATGCTTGGTGTCCTATGGATGAGCTGGGAGTTCATGCCTGGTTTAGTTTGAAAGCTACCATCCAGTTTCATTTAAGCTGAGCTCCTGGTTTCTCAGAGTGAGAGCCTCTGTAAGTTGGAGCCTTAAGTTTTAGTGGTATTCAAAATCTATGGCTATGTTTTGGACCACTATCTGCAGGGATCCCACTTTTAGAAGACAGACATAGAAACACCGATGGCTGTGTCGGAGTACACTTGACTACTTTCTTTTACAGTGCTGTACTGAGGCAGGAATAAAATGTGCAGGTAATTCTCAAAGGAATCCATGTGGCGTTGTTTTCAATTCATTAATGAACTCCCTTTCACAAGCAGCCCCGGTAAGGTAAGAAGTCATTAGCCCTGCAGCAGAGAGACTTCTAAACTTGGGCCTTAATTCAGGGTCTTCCTGCTCCTTTTCAGCCAATTCTACTTTCATCTCCTGGCATCTCCCCAGGATCTTCCTCCTGGCCCTCTCTGTCCGATCTCTCAAGATCTGCCCCATCCTGTTGGCTTTCTGCACTCAAAATGCTGTGGTGCTGTCCAGAATCTTCCTTTAACAGGAGAAACGTTTTCCAAAAAGTTCTATTGCTCGGAGGTAATCTAATGCCATGGGTGTACAGCGCCAAGTTAGTGGGGAGGGGAGCAGAGGGGCGAATGCTTGATGGGGCTGAGAAGCAGAGGTTAGAGGACCACTCCAAAGCCTTGGAACCAGAAAGGCAAAGGATGAATTACTTCAGGTAACCTTCTGAAAATGGGAACCAAACCTCACTGCGTTAATAGTCTGAGTAATCTTTATATAACATTGACACCACTTTTACATTGAAAAGCAAGAATCTGGAAATCCGTAACAAAAACAGAGCGTGCTAGAAGTCCTCAGCAGGCCAGGCAGCAGCTGCGGTGAGACAAACACAGTTAACGTTTCAGATCAATGAGCTTTCATGAGAGATTTTACATCAATGGCTAATATGCTCTGCAAACACACCGTGGATCAAAGTTCCAGGTGATCAAGGTAAGTGCACCCAAACACAGTTATTAAAGAACTTTTGCTCATTTTGCTACTTCTGTGAAATGCTTCCCTGAAGCTTTAACGGAGCTGGTGAATGGCTGGATGTAGATCATGTTTGGATCCTCCGAAGAGAGACCCCTGGGAGCCTGAGACCCTGAGGTCCTGACCCAGTTGTTGCGGGAGCAGTTTGATCCAACCAGGCAGTTTTCAGGCATGCCTGTCAATCATTCTCATGAGCTTCGACTATTAGAATTAGCTGCTGATGACATGGTTTAACCACGCCACACACCCTCCCCACTCTCTACCCCTGCCGTGGGAATCTCTTAAAATTCCCTCCAATATTTTAATTCCAAATCATGGTCATGAACCTTTTAGTGCCCTTGCGAATTCTAACCTTACTTCTGCATATGTGGCATCCATCTGCAAAAATATCAGATGATGATCAATATTTAAGTTAAATGAATTATATCCAAATATTTAGACAATGTTACTTAAGAGGCCACATTATCTTTTCTTGTCAGTAACTGAAGATACCTACAATTAGTACCAAGTACCACAGGCAGAACATGACAATGTGAACATCATTTGTAGGAAATAAGTAGCTTGTTGAATATACTACTTTATCTCTAACTTGGAGGTCTTCAGCCATTTAAAAAATAGGAGGGGCAATTGTTATTCTGAGCACTATTCAGATGGGTGGGTTGTACATGGTGGTTGCCAGAGGTACACAGTGTAGGAGGCAGCTCATCATTGTAATGTTCGTGCAAAATGTGCCCTCCAGTTAACAGCTCAGAGAGCACCAAAGCGTTAAACTCAAAGAAGGCTTGATCTCGCTGTGAGGTAAGATATGAGGCGTGTTGGCCAATGGGCTTGCAACCGCCTCTTTAGAATAAATATAGAGACGTGTGGAATGAAGAAAAGCAGCAATTGAGAGCAGGAAGAACGTTTGCAGAGACAATTTTTAATTAATTCTTGTTGCTAGCAAGGCTACGGGCCTATCTTGGGCTGCCAATTCTTAATTAGTGCAAAAGTTCCATCCATAAGTGCGTCAGGTCATAGAGTCATACAGCACAGAGACAGGCCCTTCGGCCCGCCAAATCCAGGCCGGCCATCAAGCACCATTTTTCACACTAATGCCATATCTTTTATTCTCCTCACATTCCCATCAACTCCCCCTGGATTCTACCCCTCACCCACACACCAGGGGCAATTCACAGCGGCCAATTAACCCACCAACCCACACGTTGTTGGGACGTGGGAGGAAACCGGAGCACTCAGGGGGGAACCCATGCAATCACAGGGAGAACATGCAAACTCCACACACAGACAGCGTTGGAGGTCGGGATTGAACCCGGGTCGCTGGAGCTGTGAGGCAGCGGCCCTACCCGCTGTGCCACTGTGCTGCCCTGTGGTGCTGGAGAGGCTTACACTTTGTCGGTAGGTTAATTGGGTGCTGTAAGTTACTCCTAGTGTAGGTGGGTGGCAGGAGAAGCTGGGTGGGGTGGATGGGAATGTGAGGGAGAACAGGTTACAGGGAAATGTGGGGGAAGGGGGACTGATGGGATTGCTCTGAGAGCCGGCATAGACTCAATGGGCTGAATGGTGTCCTTCAGCGTCATAAGAAAAAGATATATGATACGATGAAATACACAGCACAAATGAGCAGCTAGCAGTGGCAGCTGGGGTCCACTCTCCTAGTTCTATGTAATAGGAAAGAGATGTGGATCCCCACAGCAGTCATGAAAAGAAAGACCACATAAAGGGACTGCAGCGATTAAACGGGATGTCGGCCTTTCAAAGACTTTGAGCACCATTTCTGAGAAATGGAGGTGTTCGCTTTCATTGTGTGTTGATTTCCCTCAAATGGAATTTCTGTTCTGGGAGCTACATTGAACCAAGTGGCTATCCCTAGTTTTTGTTCCCAGTGGGCCCTCAGCTGCAAATACATTTAAAAAAAAAGAGCCTTTACGATTCAAAGGCCATAGTCAACTGTCATGACAAAATGTCTCCCAGCTTTCCTCAACTGCGTTTAAGGATTTGTTTTTGTAAAAATGTCATCCTTGAGTTATGGGCATCACTGGCAATGTTGATATTTATTCCTTTGAGGGGGTTTGGACGGTGGTGTTCCCATGCAGCTGGTGCTCTTAGGCGTGGAGGTCATGGCTTTGCGAGTGTTGTCTGAGAGCGTTGGGTGAGTAACCGCAGTGCATTTTGTTAGTGGCTGAGGTACTGAATGTTAAAGAGATGTTCTGAAGATCCCTTTAACTATTACCGGAAATGGCCTCCTCCTGATTTATACGACCTGTGGTTGGTGAAGTGCTTCCTCTGACCCCTGACGTACATGTGTTCGGTTGGAGCTCAGATCACCAGAGTGAAGATGTGCACGGAAAATGGAATGAATGGCAACTTGGTTTCCACCTTTCGTGCAGTCTTACTCCTGGTACATTGCTGGGTGGATATGTAGAATAGCAAGGACTCAACCAAATTTCCTCGTATTTTTTTGCTGAGTAACTTTTTAAAATGTTTCAATTCTGCCAGCCAAAATAATTTGCATCATATTTTTACCAAAGCAATTCAATTGACAACATTTGGCCTGTGCTGAATATGCCACACAATTTGAGTTTACTACTTGTCGGACAAATAGATCTGATAAGGGAAGGGTTAAAAAGATAATGTTTCTCGTTATTTGTTGAACCAGTAACTTGATATATTAAAAAATAAATTGAGGTTGCTACTTATATAACTTCATAATTCTCATTTGTTGGTCTCTACAGAATATTAAAGTAATATCAAGATGTAAATTAAATTTGTAAAGAATTGGTGCACTGCATCAGAGAAGCATTTGTTTTACCTAGAGGTATCAGATGTCTCGTTCTCTCTCCACACATCTCCGATTAAGTACTCCAACCCCACAACTGCCGCTCTGACATCTTGAATCAATGCAGAGGCTTCCCTCTGCTGGTAGAACTCTGAATTACCAATACTTGGTGGCCCGTCCTAATCTGATTCTGAAGTGCCAGTGTATAGGGCTCAATCTTTCCATTCTCCAGACAGCCTGTGATGTTGCTCTACCTTCCCCACTGCTGCCCTGATTCAGATAGCCTCCTGACTCAGACCAGTCTCATACAAAAGGAATAGCCACCTTGAGGAGGCCTGGACAAATGATTGTCCATCTGGAGTCAAGAGAGGAAGAGAGCAGAAGAATGTGAGGGGATTGAGGTGTGGGGTTATGAGGAGCGATTATTCAAAGTGGGAAGGTTCTAATTGGAAAAAGGGAAGGTTGGAAGCTGATATAATTGTTGCTTGGACTCCAAAAGGAATGAAGAATGTCAACTGTGACACACTTTGTCCAGGGCAGTGGAATTGGAGGGCTGTGTTCAAAGAGGATACATTCAAAACTAATCCACTAATACAGTATTTAATTGAACAAGTGGTCAGTCTCTGGACCAGGCCACCCCAGGGAGACAGTGGACACAGAATGTGTTGGGGATTCATACAACTGCAGACTAGGTAGATCTCTTTCAGGAGTAATTTTCTGGGACACACTCTATGATTAGCTTAATTTGTGATACAAGTGCAAAGTGCAGAAAGCTTGAAAGGAGCAGGTGACTTGGATCTGTGGTTCCCAGAGCTCTCCATCTCTGGGGGTTTCCCTTTGTCACGTCTGCCTCGGTTGTAGGTGAATTGAGAGAGACAGATTGCAATGATTGGTCAACAACTCTATCAATGTTAGACTGTGTGACCACAGGAGGAGAACTGAACGGACTTTGGTCTTTTTCTGTCTGGTGACCCGTATGTTCCTAGTTCTCTGACTGGACATTACCAAGAGCCTGATTTTGCTCTTATTCAATCCCAGACATCTCCACAGTTCACTTTTTGACATTAGGCCACTACCTCATGATCTTGAGCAACAAGCGTTTCCTTTCCTTCCTCACCAAGAGACACATAAATCACTTTGGCTGTGATCAACAAACTTGTGCAGACTGGAAATTGAACCTGCAGTCTCCCTGGTTTGTGTGCAAGGGCAGTGCTTGTCAACCGAATCATCGTATCTGCTTTTTAAAGGCTTCTTTTTTTGAAGGTAATGTGAAATCTATTTTAAAAGCTTTGCTGCATTTAAGAGCAGCAAGTTAAGCTGATGATTTGTACTATGACCACTGGCCTTAGCACACCCAGACTAGGAACCCCGCAGTTGTAAGTTATCTTGTCATCGTGTTGGACATTATTTGAGGACAGGAGGAGATATGGTGGATATGCAACTACTGCCTCTGGAGACAAAGACAGAACCCTCCATTTATGGCAGACTGAGTATTCTTCCCACCATTGTGCATCCTTCCCTGTTGCCAACAAAGGCTGGTAACCAGCAAACAAAGTTGAGAGCAGCAACTTTAACAATTGTTTGCCTGTTGTTCTGGAATTTGCCCTGTAACGTAAACAGGGCAGATTCCACAGTAGTGGGACCCTCGGGGTGTATTACAGTAATATAAAAGCAGCATTAGGAACCATGACCTTGTCCTGACCTCAACCTCATCCAATCATTTTTGACTGAGATATTTCTAAAGTTGCCACTTTCATGCTTTGAGAGTGATTTTCATGGTAAAATTGTTACATTTCACAGGAATAATGAATCATTTATAAATGTTTAAAGTGAATTTTGAGACTTTCATTGACTTTGTGAATTGATTTTCCCACAAACACAGAAAATGATTGTGACTTTCCTCTCTGCTTTAATGTCCTATGAAGTATTTTCTCTAAGTCTGTAAAATATCCTTGTTTTGATGGTGGTGGTGCTGAGAGCAATGTCAGGGGAACTACTTTAAGGGAGCTACTGTCCTTTAGAGTGTGATGGAACTCAATTCACAGATACAAATTCAATGATAAAACCATTCACATCCCTTGAGTGCCTCTTTGCTTTTCCCCCCTCATGACTTGCCCCATAACTGCCCTTTTTGAAGGCAATCACTTCTGCTCAGGGGTGCAGTCTCATTAGGAGCCAAAAGCCTTGCACCTGTCTACATCAATGGTGCTGAGGTCGAGAGGGTTGAGAGCTTCAAGTTCCTGGGAGTGAACATCACCAACGGCCTGTCCTGGTCAAATCACGTAGAAGCCACGGCCAAGAAAGCTCACCAGCGCCTCTACTTCCTCAGGAGGCTGAAGAAATTTGGTTTGTCCCCTTTGACTCTCACCAACTTTTACCGATGCACCATAGGAAGCATCCTATCTGGACGTATCACAGCTTGGTACGGCAACTGCTCTGCCCAGGACTGCAAGAAACTGCAGAGAGTTGTGGACACAGCCCAGCGCATCACGGACACCAGCCTCCCCTCCTTGGACAGAGTCTCGCTGTCTTGGTGAAGCAGCCAGCATAATCAAAGACCCCACGCACCCGGGTCATTCTCTCTTCTCTCCTCTTCCACCAGGTAGAAGATACAGGAGCCTGAGTGCACATACTACCAAGCTTAAGGACAGCTTCTACCCCACGGTGATAAGACTATTGAACAGTTCCCCTATACGATGAGATGGACTATGACCTCATGACCTCACGATCTACCTTGTTGTGACCTTGCACCTTATTGCACTGCACTTTCTCTGTAGCTGTGACACTCTACTCTGTACTGTTATTGTTTTTACCTGTACTACCTCAATGCACTCTGTACTAACTCAATGTAACTGCACTGTGTAATGAATTGACCTGTACCATCGGTATGCAAGACAAGTTTTTCACTGTACCTCGGTACAAGTGACAATAATAAACCAATACCAATACCAATCAGTTCCATACAAGTATAGACAGTCAGTGTCAATAGACCAGCCGGCATTAAAAGTTTTAAAAAATTGATGCTTCTAATGCAGACAATGTTGGCAAGGCCATCAAATATTGCCCATCCCTGATTGCCCTTGAGAACGTGGTGGTGAATTGCCTTCTTTTACGGCTGCAGTCCTTCTGGTGAAGTGTCGCTGGGGAGGGAGCTCTGGGAGTTAGACCCAGTGACAATGAAGGATTGGCAACGTATTTCCAATTCAGGGTGATATTAAAGTGATGGCTGCCCTTGTCCTTCTTGGTGTAGGCTTGGGAGGTGCTGCTGATGTAGCCATGATCTACTTGAATGGTGGAATCTGTTCAGGGACGTGATGTATGACTTCCTCCTCTTCCTATCTTCCTCAGCCTCGTTGAGTAATTGCATTGAATTTTGTGAATGGTGTACACTGCAGCCACTGCACCCATCCAGCTGTGGAGGGGATGAACGTTAAACGTGGTGAATGGGGTGCCATTTGAGTGGGTGCTTTGTCCTGGATGGTGTTTAGCCTCTTCCATGATGTTGGTGCTGCACTTATCCAGGTAAGTGGAGGGGTTTCCATCACACTCCCTACATCCCTTGTAGATGGCGGAAAGGCTTCATTTGTTGAGGAGTTGTGAATGGAATTGAACATTGTGCAGTCATCAACGAACATCCTCAGATCATAGATAAAGCAGCTGAAGATGGTTGGACCCAGGACATTACCCTGTGGAATTCCTGCAGTGATGTCTTGGGGCTGGGATGAGAAGTCCTCTCAATTTTCACACTCTTACTCTTCGCAGTGGTCAGTGGACACATTACCAAAAGAGAGAAATATTATGACTGAGGTTTGTGGCTGAAAAGAATGAGACGAGATCGGAAATGATTGCTTCAATAGCATTCCTTGATTATCATTAAAAGTATCAGGAAAGTGGAACTTAAGAGTAGCAGCACCTTCCTTCTAAGCAAGCTTCATTTGTAAACAGATTTAATAGCAGTTTGCATGGTACATGTAAATGTAACTTTCCAAAGCTGTCAGATCTCCAGAGGTTGAGTCATTTACTCAACGAGTGCTACTGACAGTATTCGTACGATGTAATTGGCATCAAAAGGACTTCAGTTTACAATGGTCTTCAGATGGCTGTGGATGAGGGAAGGCTCATTAAGGGGCAAGGAAATGGTTAGTGAGGGAAATGGAGGCTTCAGATGGCATGGAAACAAAGTGGTCCTGTTTTCAAAATATAATCACATTTCCACCTTTAATACTTAGCTAATGACTCATGGCTTGGCTAGATTTTTATCAGCTATTTATCCTTATTCACACCGTCTTGTTCCTTATTGTAGAATACAATGTTAGTGGAATCATAATGTTATTGAGTGTTAAACATAAGACATGGGGGCTTATCTTCCTCTGCCGATGTAGATCAAGTTTTATGGTGTTGAGAGACACTGACTTATCCCTTCCTGGTCCCTGCGAGGCCCCACTAACCCAATGCTAGAAATAATGAAACGAACCTGATCCTGAAACATCAGTAGGGTTATACATTCATCATTTCACCATCTCCATCTGTCCCGCAGAGAAGGTGGTCACTGTTGAACTGCAATATATTGGCAGATCTATACATGTTGAAGAGAGAGGTAGGAAATATTGTTCATCAGGTGGACACCAGACAGTTCGGAGACAGAAGTAGCAGCTGAGACAAAGGAAGGCAGCCGAGAATCCTCTAAGGCCACCTCAGCTGGCTGACTTACACCACCAGGCAGGAAGGGAGTGGTAGAGAGAATGTGCTTTGTTTCAGAGTCTCCTCAAAGACTCACTTGAGCCAATGGTTGGAAGGATCAAGCAGGAGAGTGGTAGATGCAGTGTGAGCTTTAGGATTGAACATAAAGTGCAATTAACTGGATGATGGCATGCAGATCAGTTATTTTTTTATTTCAAACATAAACTTTATTCATGAAAATATATACAGGAAGTACAATACAATCAGTACGTGTGTTTCTTTACATTCATTGTACAAAGCACCAATGCCACTCATGTGGCCTCTTTGAACAATGCACCCTTTAAATGCTTGCAGAGCTGTTACACCAGATATAGCCACTCAGTGTCCAATGGCAGCAGGACCGTAGACTGCAGTCCTTACCCGTGAAGCCTTTGCATTGGCTTCGTGAAGCTTCAGTGTGTCCTTTAGCACATACTCCTGCCTCTTGGAATGTGCCACTTGGACTTACAGACATCTCAATGGACTGGAAGACCAACAAGTTTTGAGCAGACCAAGGAGCGTCTTTCACTGAGTTGATGATGTGTGTGTGTGTGTGTGTGTGTGTGTGTGTGTGTGTGTGTGTGTGTGTGTGTGTGTGTGTGTGTCTGGGAACAGCCCGTAGATCAGAGAGTCCTCTGTTACACAGCTGCTCGGGACAAACCTTGATGAGGACCTTTGCTTCATTTTCCAGACTTTCTTGGCAAATGAACAGTCCACAAAGGGGTAGGGAATTGTTTCAGATTGGTTAATTCACAGGTTCATTGAGGTCATTCCACTCAGCAAGTAATATGGCTGAGTGGTCAGGAGCAGCTGCAGCACTTTGAGGTGAGCACAAGTAGGGAAATTAGAAGCAACGGATTTTGCTGACATGAAGTAGGAAGGTTTTGCAATGTATTTTCCATTACTCATTAATGTTGGTGTAAAAATTAACGTCAAATGGAAACTGGGCATTGCCAATTTATGCTCATTTTTTAAATTTCAATTAGCAAATGGAGAAAGCTGGCCGCTTGAGAGTTTTCAAAGGTATGAGTGTGATAGAATCACAAATGAACTTAGTTAGGTGAGCAAGAGACATTTAGCCACAAAAGATCAAAGCTGGTTGGTTCAAAGGTGGTAAGGTAAACAATAGCAACAGCAGAACATACACTTGGAAAGAAAGACTTGTACTTCTATAGCACTTTTCCAGTCAATGACATACTTTAGAGGTGCAGTCACCAATGTCATGCACCTTCAATGGATTGGAAAGCAAAACAGAAAAGATGAGGGAGAAATCAGAGGAGTCAGATGGAAGTTAAACTTGGTTTTCAGCGAGTGGGCAAAGTCAGGATTCATGGAGCTACAATACATGTCTGAAATGGAGAAGTTGGTGAATAGAATAACTACACAATTTCCAATTTTTGAAGATCACATTAAGTTGTGAACCTTTGGATTCTTCTTTTATATTCCTTGTGATACTGAGGGACAGGGGAATGGATAAGGCATTCGCACCATTTGACAGCAGATATTGTGACATGATAATAACAGCTGTACAATCACAATCTGGCAGTGCAGCCATGTTGGGATTTTCACATACAAATCATAAAGCACCGACGATAGATTAATTGACCCAATTATCTGGTGATTGTGTTTGAACATACATCATACCTTCCAATAGGAGCAACCTTCCTGATGTCTCACACATCGTGAGACGGACGAGAAGGGCCAAGAGAAAAAACTGTACAGCAATCCAAAAGGATTTACAGAGGGATCTTGATCAGTGGGCTGAAGAATGGCAGATGGAGTTTAATTCAGATAAGTGTGAGGTGTTGCATTTTGAGGATAGGACTTTCACAGTGAACGGTAGGGCCCTGGGGAGTGTTGTAGAACAGAGGGACCTGGGAGTACAGGTACATGGTTTCCTGAAAGTGGCATCGAGGTAGACAGGGTGGTGAAGAAGGCTTTTGGCACGCTGGCCTTCATCAGTCAGGGCATTGAGTGTAGGAGTTGGGGTGTTATGTTGCAGTTGTATAAGATGCTGGTGAGGCCGCATGTGGAATATTGTGTTCAGGTTTGGTCACCCTGCTATAGGAACAATGCCATTAAGCTGGAAAGAGTGCAGAGGAGATTTACAAGGATGTTGCCAGGACTCGAGGGACTGAATTATGGAGAGAGGTTGAGCAGGTTGTGATTTTATTCATTGGAGTGTAGGAGAATGAAGGGTGATCTTACAGAGGTGTATAAAATCATGAGGGGTATAGATAGAGTGAATGCACGCAGTCTTTTCCCCAGGGTTGGGGAATCAAGAACTAGAGGACGTAGGTTTAAGGTGAGAGGGGAGAGATTTAATAGGAACCTGAGGGCCAACTTTTTCACCCAGAGGGTGGTCTGTATATGGAATGAGCTGCCAGAGGAAGTGGTTGAGGCAGGTACATTAACACATTTAAAAGGTAATTGGACAGGTACATGGATAGGAAAGGTTTAGAGGGAATATGGGCCAAACACTGGCAAACAGGACTGGCTTAGATGGGAATCTTGGTTGGCATGGACCAGTTGGGCCGAAAGGCCTGTTTCTGTGCTGTATGACTTTATGACTCAATGATACTTCAATAATGAGAGGAAAATAGTGAGACAATGCTCTCCGATGGATTGATGAGTTAATTCAATGAGCCAAAGAGACTAGAAACTTTTCAAATTCAATACATAGACTGTTCTGATTTAGTTGATAGCAGCCAAAGAGACATTATATTTAGCCTGGGAACCACCAGATAGGGTGTGGAAAACTGGGCTGTGCTCCTGTTCTCAATTCAGCACTCCTGATGAGGAAAAAGGATTTGCATATATCTAACACCTTTTAAATCTCTTTCAGGATGTCTCAAAGCAGTTGCAGTTAATTAAGTATTTTTTGGAGTGTTGTTGTTGTAACGTAGGAAACACAATAGTAAACGCCAGGCAAGGACAGGTTTGGCTATCACACCATTGGGGTTAATTTTGCTCCTTACAATCACTGTCAAGGCTCATATGTGAAAAGTGGTCACTTAGTAATGTATAGGAGGAATAGCTCCCATGGCAACACTGATTAGATTTTATGATTTAGCAAGTGCAACTATTGTTAAAACACAAAGAAAGCGTAACTCTGAACCCAACTTCCACAATCCACAAAAACATGTCTAATATCCTCTTCAGATTCAATGCTTTTTCGCTCTATAACTGTATTCAACCAAATCCATGTCATGTTTGACCTCATTATGGCTGAGAGGGCTTTTGTTCAATTACCAGTTTTTCTCAAAATTTGCTAAGGCAATAATAAACTCTTTTCAACATAATGGATTGGAAATTCCCAAGACCTTGAACATTCAACATACATTTAACTCCAGGCACACCTCAAGGATGCATGCTTAGCCCACTGCTCTACTCTCTCTACACTCATGACTGTGTGGCTAAGCACAGCTCAAACACCATCTATAAATTCGCCGATGACGCCACTATTGTTGGCGGAATCTCAGATGGCGATGAGGTGGCGTACAGGAGTGAGATAGATCGGCTGATTGAGTGGTGTCGTAACAGCAACCTCGCACTCGACGTCAGCAAGGACAAGGAACTGATTGTGGACTTCAGGAAGGGGAAGTCGGGAGAACACACACCAGTCCTCATTGAGGGGTCAGCGGTGGAAAGGGTGAGCAGCTTCAAGTTCCTGGCGTCAACATCTCAGAGGATCTATCCTGGGCCCAACACATCGATGCAATCACAGAGAAGGCACGCCAGCAGCTCTACTTCATTAGGAGTTTGAGGAGATTTGGTATGTCACCAAAGACTCTTGCAAATTTCTACAGACGTACGGTGGAGAGCATTCTGACTGGTTGCATCACCACCTGGTACAGAGGCTCCAATGTGCAGGATCGAAAGAGGCTGCAGATGCTTAAAGACTCAGCAGGCTCCATCACGGGCACAACCCTCCCCACCATCGAGGACATCTTCAAGAGGTGGTGCGTCAAGAAGGCGGAATCCATCATTAAGGACCCTCACTATCCGGGACATGCCTTCTTCTCGTTACTACCGTCAAGGAGGAGGTACAGGCACCATCAGATTTCTTAACAATCCATGAACCCATGAACACTAACTCATTATTCCTTTCTTTTGCACAATTTACTTATTTTTGCAATTTATAGATTTTTATGTCTTTGCACTGTACTGCTGCCGCAAAACAACAAATTTCACGTCATATGTCAGTGATAATACATCTGATTCTGATATCAGTTGATTTACAGATTTAAGGAAGTGATATTTTTATGAGTTTATGAGATAGGTAGGAAAGTAAGGAGTGAAGAGGACAAAAGGACCCTACAAAGGTTACATGAGTGGGCAAAGATCTGGTAAATAGAGTGGGAAAATATGAAATTGTTCATTTTGTCAAGAAAAATTTTTAAAAAGCATATGATCTAAATGGTGAGAGACTTCTGAGTTCTTAGACACAGAGGGATCAGTTTGTACTCGTGCATGACTTGTACAAGGCTGGTGTGCAGGTAATTAGGAAAGCTAACAGAATGTTATTTTTTCTTGCAGAGGGAAATGAATACCAAGGTAACAAGGCGACCGCTGTCTAATCTGCTCTATTATCTCCATCACCAGGCCCCAAGACATTAGCGTCAGCAGAAACATTCCCACCAGATCAATACTGAAGCTGTTAAAGATCCTACAAAGTATCTTTTCTCAGACAGCATCTGATGGACAACCTATAAACTCTCAGCCTACAGGAGCTGCAGAGTGCCCATAGTGTATGGGTTGTCCTGAAGCCCGCCATAATTGACAGCCATGAAGAAACTCTTGGCTTCTCTATCAAGAAAAACCAGGACTGGATTGATGAGAATGACCAGGACACCAAGGAGCTAATTATTGGTATCAGCTTATTATTGTCCCATGTACCGAGATACAGTGAAAAGCTTTTGTTTTGCGCGCCATCCAGACAGATCACACCATACGTAAGTACATCGAGGTAGTAAAAAGAAAACAGAATGCAGAATATAGTGTTCCAGTTTCAGAGAAAGTGCAGTGCAGGTAAAACTGCAAACACAAGGTGTTTCCGAATTGGAAGCTTCACTGTTCCTCAAAGGAAAAGAAATAGATCTACAGGCACCTGAAGGGATCCAGCAGAAAACTAGGATGGACAGCACGCAGGATCGTGAGCAACTCACTGACAGCCTTGACATTCTCCAGTGCTGTCAAGGCTACCCAAAGTCCCATCCCACTGAGAGGCAAGAATGGAGATGGACTTCTGAAGGACAGAGAGGCAGTAATGCCCGGTGGAAGAAACACCTCAAAGACCTAGCCGACTGCAACTCCGCCCTTGACGTAGCGAACTTGGCTCCATCCCCCAATAGCCTGTTTGAGCCAGCCTTGGGGTCACTCATGACCAACGAGAAATCGAAAAGGCCATATCCCAATTCAAAAATAACAAAACCTCAAGAGCAGACAGTATCCCCATTGAAATCTTAAAAGTTAGTGCTGAAGAACTTCAGTCATAAATTCACAATCTCATCATTCACCCTGGGAAGGGAAGAATATTACCAGGGACCTCTGAGATGCTGTAGCCATGAGCATCCTCAAGAAAGAGGACAAGTTTGACTGTGGTAACTACAGAGGAGTTCCCCTGCTGTCTGCCACAGGGAAAGTCATCACCAGGATCCTCCTCAATTGCCTCCTTCCAGTGGCCAGAGAGTTTCATGCTGAATCACAGCTAGAGATACAGTGGACGTGATCTTCACTGCCCAACTCCTGGAGAAATACAAGGAGCTGCACCACACACGGACTTCTGCAACCCCACTAAAGCCTTTAACTCCATCAAGTGGGATGGACTGTAGAGCATCCTCCTCAAATTTTGCTCCCCACAGAAATTGGTTTCCATTTGATGTTTGCTCCATGCTCACCATGTCCTAACCAACAGGTCTACAACAGAGCCATTCTCAGTGAAGGCCAATGTCAACCAAGGCCGTATCATTGTCAGAACACTCTTCTCAATCTTTCTTGCCGCAATGCTGCACTCCACCCCCAGTTGATCTGAAGCAAATCTTCGTAGCTAATGGGAAACTGTTCAACCCACAGCGATTACATTCCAGAAGCAAGGTCACCCAAACCTTGGTTGTTGAGCTGCAGATTGCAGACAATGCTTGCAGTTGCGCATGGAGGACAAGCACCATACTATCGTTGACTTGTTCACTGAAGCATATGAGAGATCAGACCTTGCACTCAACAGCTGCCTCACTGAACAACACCGCTCTCTGACAATAAAGGTTCATGGCGAGACCTCGGAAAATGTAGACCACTTCTCGGGAGCCGCCTCTCAGCAAAGGCAGACATGGATGATGAAATTCACCACCACCTTCAATGCACCAGTACAGCCTTTGGTTGATCATCAGTGTCCTCTCTCAAGCCAACATCCCCAGCATTGAGGCCCTGGTTTACATACTATCAGCTCTGTTTGGCAGGCCACATTGCTCCCAAACCAGACAGTCTATTCCGACCTTTGTCATGGGAAGAGATCACCAGGTGGACAGAGGAAAAGATTCAAGATGTGCTCAAAGTTTCTGTTAAGAAATGAAATGTCCCTGCTGACTCTTAGTCTCCAAGTGGAGAAGGTGTATTTGGGACAGTATTGAGAATCTCACATCCATGCATTGGGAGGACACAGAAGCCCTGGATAAATGCTGGAAGGAGCGCACCGCCTCACAAAGTCCCTACCCACCTGTCCCAGACGGGCACCTCCAGCCCCACACTGTGGAAGAGTCTGCAGTTCCTACATTAGCCACCTCAGAACTCACCAAACCAGAGTAGAAGCAAGCCATCCTCAATCCCAAGGGGCAGCCTAAGAAGAGAAGATTATTTATTGCTAGGGGAAATTAATATAAAATGTTATGCTTCAGTTATATAAGGCATTGGTGAGATCACATCTGGAACACTGTGTACATTATTGGCCTCCTTATATAAGGATACAGTTCAGAGGATGTTTGCTAGACTAATACCTGAAATGGGCAGGTTGTCCCTTGAGGAAATGTTGGGCAGGCTAGGCTTGTATTTGCTGTAGTTTAGAAAAGTAAGGGGGGACTTGATTGAGACATATAAGATCCTGAGGGGTTTTGAAGGGGTGGATGTCTCCTCTTGTGAGAGAATCTAGGGAGTCACTATTTAAAATTTAAGGGGTTACCCATCTAAGACAGAAATGAGGTGAATTTTTTTTCTCCCAAAGGATCACAAGTCTTTGGAGCTTTCTTTCTTAAAGGGTGGTAGAAATAGAGTCTTTGAATATTTTTAAGGCAGATTTAGATATATGCTTGATAAGCAAGAAGCTGTAAAGCTACCACAGGGTGGATAGTCAGATCAGCCATGATATTATTAAATGGTTTGAGGGGCCGAGTGGCCAACTGCTGGTCCAAATTTGGATGTCCTATTACGATTGAGATTGACAGTTTTTGTTTCATTGGTTTCCAAACAAAGAACAAAGGAGATTACAGCATGACTTAAAAGGGATGTTTAACATTATGAAGGAGTGGGATGAAGTCTATAGAATGTATTGTTTTCACTGATATATGGGTCTAGAACAAGAGATTTAGGAATAGAAGGACAACATTTCTTTTGTGCAGAAATGAAACATGGAATAAAGTGATAGGGCGGTACATCAGATTAGGAATATTGCTTGTGTGCTGTGTGAACACCAATACGGATTTAGTTAGATACGGTGTGTATGTGTTTAAAAAGTACTCATGGGATTTCACTGAAGATTCTTTAAACTTGGCTTCAGACTGCATCAAGTTATCCCCCACATAGTTCCATATTGCCTTCTCTGGGGGATTTTACATCTATCTCCAAAACAACATTTAACTGTCAAACAGCAACTGGGCTCTAAAGGAGTTAATTGTAGATCAAATTCTTCAGGGTATTATGAAAGTGGAGAAGGGAAAGAATAGCTAGTTCTTTTTTATAGACACAAGAGACTGCAGATGCTCGAATCTGGAGCAACACACAAAACACTGGAGGAACTCAGCAGATCAGGCAGCATCTATGGAGGGAAATGGACAGTTGATGTTTCGGGTCGAGACCCTTCAGTCCAGATGAAGGGTCTCAACTCAAAATGTCCACTGTCCATTTCCCAAGTTCTTTTTTTGTGTTCATCCACCTATTCAATTGAAGTGACAGGCACCTTTCAACTCTCACAAAAATCAAAAAGAACTGCAGATGCTGAAAATCTGAAATAAAACCAGCAAGTGCCGGACCTGAACCATTAACTCTGTTTCTCTCTCCACAGATGCTGTCTGACCTGCTGGGTATTTGCAGCATTTTCCGCTTTTACTTCACATTTCCAGCATCTACAGTTTCTTTTTAAATTTTGATTTACTGGAGTATTTCCAACATCCTGTTTTTGCATCAACACTCACAGTATGGCCTTGACAATCTCATCATTCACATCCACATCATCCCACCTCCAAATGTCCAAGAGCAGTGGGTCGATCAATATGTGCCGGACGGCCCCGTTCTCACAACAGTCTTAAGTCTCGGGGTGAACACGCTGAACCGCTCTTGGCTCAATGGGATGCGAAGATGGGGGGGGGGGGGGGTCGAGTTAGAGCCTTCCATATGGTCCATTATCTCCAACGTCACACCTGCCACACCTCCCGGCAGGTGCGCGGTTTCGAAGCGGACGGTTACCAAGGCACCACGCGCTGCCGGCTCGCTCTGATCTGCCCAGGAGGTGGCGCGCAAGAGGGAGGCGGGACTTGATGTTGAGCGACGGACAGGTAGTTCTTACGTCATGCTCCGCCTCAATCACTTTGCCGTAAATGATGTGAAGGGTTTGTTGTGTATGGGGAGAGGGGAAAAAATAATATATTAATAAAAATGACGCCCTCGTGAGCGAATAAGGGTTTCATAGCGCCGTGTAGAAAAAGGGGTCCGCAGTAAGATCATCTCACTTGGTTCGCGCTCTCCCGGTTATAAACACGCGTTTCAAAGCACCGTGGTCACGTGGTTGGTGCAAGCCCGGGTTGTTCAAATTTATTTGAAGATAATAGACTTGTCCTCCGGCAGGCACTTCTGTAGATGGCTCCGTTAAAGTTTCGGAAAATTGCAGTTTTGGGATATAGATCAGTCGGTGAGTGGCTTTACTTTTTTTTTGTGTGTTTGTCTCCCTGGGCAACGCCACACGTTTGAGTCTCCCCTCACTCCCCTTTGCTGGTTTTCCCCCCGACGTTATTCCTGTTCTTTAAAATAATTGACGTGAAATGTTGTAAATCTTCACGTAGGGATGATTATAAGCGCAGTTCTCTGCTCTAATATTCAAACATTTCCCATGTGTTCATTTTCATATCTCGCTCTCTCTCCCTCAAGGGAGGGGAAGAGAAGACGGTGAATTTGTTTTAGTAGGGGAAGAAAATAAATGTCCTTCATTTTGTTTTATTAGGACATGTTAAAACACTTCAAAATCTCCATATGAGAAGTGAAACGTTTTGGGATGTCATGAAAGGGGAATGAAATGTATTACATAAGTGCAGATCATCTTGTTAAATGACTCCCCTTCCTCCATCACCCCCGCCCCACCCCTCTGGCCGTTGCTTCATTGTATATCCAGCCCCAATTAGTAGAGGTTTTTTTTAAAGATAGAATTTAAAGCAAAACTTCCCCTGCCCTTTTTGTTTTGCGGGGTTGGGGGAGAGTGGGAAGCAAATTCCTATCTCGCTGTATTTTTAAAATGATAGTGAGTTGTTTGAAAACATGGCCTTGTTTGTTTGTTTCTCAGCTACAATGTGACCTGATGATAGGTTTAACTGGTACCCTGTTTGTTTGGTAACTGCTGGTTCCCATTGCTTATTTCTTGCCAAAGTAACTTTTAAAGGGATTGTATTAGCAATGAACTAGAAGCTGATATTTAGCCAAATAAAGCTTGTCAACAGAAAGCTGAAGTTTCTCTGGTGATTTGAATGTAAAAGTGTTCTTTTGGGGTTTGTTTTTAAGGGTTTGGTTGGGGAAGAAGAGGTACATGTTTCAAAAAAAATATTGAACTTTTTAAAACTTTAGAACACTAGCAGAAGCCTATTTGCTTTCCTTTTCTGGAAAGCCTTGTATTATCTTATGTAAGAAAAGACTCATAGTTCATGTGTTACATTTGAATAGAATGGTTATTAGTGTACAAGCAACTACGACAGTCACTTTTGTGGAGAGCAAGAGCCCACAGCAATGATATTAGTTTATTACTTTTGGTCAGAATGCTGGGAGAACACCCTGCTCCTCTTCCAAGAATGATCTCAAATTCTTATGTAAGTCAGTGGTGCAGGAAGGCAAAACCTTGATTTAATATCACTTCCTCAGTACTGCACTGGAGTGTTGGTATAGATGATTTGCCTCCCTTCTGGATATGGTGACGAATCCACAACCTTCCCAAAGGTGAGAATGCTACCAACTTAGTTACAGCTGGAACTAAGTTTTTTTACCACAAGTATGCCATTTAAAAAAAAGTCATGGTTTGGTGGTCACATGGGAATTTCTTCGTGTGTTTTTAAAAAAAAAAATTGTTTAAAGTGAGAGAACAAAATTAGAGCCATTGTTTTGTTTAGTGGTTATCAATCTTTTCAGTTGAGGGGTGCTTTCTGTGAATATTGATATGCTCCTGATAACCTATTTGTTAATTTACAAAGACAGATTATCATTTCTTGGATTGGGAGTTCATATTAACCCCAATGTTCTGTGCATTCTAGATATAAAATCCTTTTGGGTAATGCGATAGCTAACATGGTTTTTTAAATCTGATGACCAAGTAAGTTCTGAATTTGTTTCTGTTTCTTGAATACTACACCACTGGTATGATAGTTTGGGTGACAATGAACACAATCCTTCTGTGCAGGGGGTTCTGAATGGTTCTGGGATCTCTTGTATTTGTATTTGAATTTTTTTTTTGTGTGGTGCTTTGTCCTCTAGATATGATGTTCTTCACTGAATCCCATCTACTGATTCTGGGAGGTCACCAGCATTCTGCCCCTATAGTCTTTGGCTATTCTGGCTTGGTCAAGATGAGAAATGCTACGTATAAATAATTAGTTTTGCTCAACTCTCACTTTAAATATAGAGCTAGGTCTCAATCCTTTTCTGTTAGCTCTTAAACACTCCTCGGGTTTCTTGCTTTGCTTTCTGCTGACTTTTGCAAGTTGCCATAATATATAGAATGTAAATATTACTTTTCTGCAACTGGGCTGCAAATTTTTGAGTTCATCCTGTAATTTGGGTAGATTAACAGCAGAAAATGTTGGAAATCCATGGGTCAGATAGCACCTGTTTAGGTAGACGCAAAGTTAATGTTTTGGGTCAATCTTTCGTCAGCACCAGGGAAAAGTCAGAAAACTGGCATGTTTTAAGTTGCAGGAAGAGTGGAGAGATGTTGTGATGGGATAGAAACCAAGAGAGTGATGCAAATAGAGGGTGGTGAAGGCTTATTAATTTCAGATCTGTCTTGAGGAGATGTAAAGAGAAGGGGATGAATGAGGATGTGGGGTGGGGGGGGGGTGGGTGGGGTGAAGTGCTGGAACTGTGAAACACAGAGCAGGGCAGTTGCTAGAAACCCAAAGTGAAACAGAAAATGTTTAAAGTGCTTTAGTGATAATGACTTCAATATTTTAGCAGAAATAATTTTACTTTTTAAGGTAAGTGATGCAAGTACAGTTTGTGCTTGATGGTTGCTGAAAAAGCAATATTAAAAAACTTTGTCATTGTTCTTGCTTTGAATTCACTTTTGTAGGAAAGTCATCACTGGCGGTCCAGTTTGTGGATGGACACTTCGTTGATTGCTATGACCCTACAATTGAGAATAGTGAGTATGGTCTTTGAGATGTAATTATCATCCGTGGTGTCACAACTGAGCAAATTTAGAGTCGATCCTGTGATTGGGAGTGTATCAGCAGATTTCTTTAAACATTCTTCACTCCTTAAGATCCTGATGTGCTGGGCACCTGTTTAATTCATATGGGTTAATAGATAACAGTTGAGGGTTTGTTTTTTTTTCCTCCTCTAAGGGAACTGATAGTCATGGAGTTGTACAGCACAGAAAAAAGGCTCTTTTGGCCCATGCATGTCCATGCTGACCAAGATGTATTTTCAAGCTAATCCCATTTCCCAGCACTTGGCCCATATCCCTCTAAACTCTTGTCATCCATATACCTGTCCATATCCTTAAATATATCTAATGTACCTCCTCAACCACTTCCTCTGGCAGCTGGTTCCATATATCGAACACCTGCTGTGTGCCCCTCAGGTTCTTATTAAACCTTTCACCTCTAACCTTAAAACTATGTCCTCAATTTCCCAACCCTGGAAAAAAGACCACTCACCTAGTTATGCCCCTCATGATTTTGTTTACCTTGAAGAGATCACCCATTGGTCTCCTATGTCCCAAGGAGTAAAGGCCCAGCCTGTCTAACCTCTCCCCATAACTCAGTCCCTTGAGTCGTGGCAACATCCTTATCAATCTTTTTTGCACACTTTCCAGTTTAGTCGCATCCTTCCTATAACAGGGTGACCAAAACTGAACACAGTACTCCAAGTGTGGCCTCACCAATGTCTTATACAGTGGTACCTCTCAGCTTCTATATTCAGTGCCCTGACTGATGAAGGCCAGCATGCCAAAAGCCACCTTCACTGCCATCTACCTGTGACTCTACTTTAAGGGAACTATGCACCTGTACTCCAAGGTCCCTCTGTTCTACAACAGTACCCAAGGCCCTTCCATTCAATGTAAAAGTCCTACCTTGATTTGTCCTTTCAAAATGTAACACTTCATACTTATCTGAATTAAATTCCGTTTGCCATTCCCCAGCCCACATACCCAGCTGATTAAGATCCTGCTACAACTCTTGATGCTCCTCCTCACTCTCTGCAACACCACCTATTTTGGTGTCATCTGCAAACTTGCTAACTATACCTCATGTATTCCTTGTGATCTAGTTATCAACTTTGTGGTCTTTGTGATTGCTGGGATATTTATGGGAATTACTGTGACTTTTTTTCAAAGTACACTTTTTATTATAAACTGAGCAAGAGGGTGCAGAACCAATGAAGTATTTGACCAGACTCGCTGTGTGTATGATTGAAAATAACTTGCCTACAGTGCCTCTCATAAGTGGGATGTCCCAAAGGTGTTCAAAGGCAATGAAGTCCTTCTGAAATTGAGTCACTGTTGTTGGACTTGTTGCTGGCACCCATTTTGTGTACAGCAAATTGATAATGACAAGGTGATTTGTTTTGCATTGTGATCTAAGGAATAAACATTAGCAGCAGTGTAATCGCAAAATTCCTTATTTTAGTTCTGTAGTCTTTCATATTTATATAAGAAGCACATGATCTGTGATTTTAATTTTTCTTCCAAAAGATGACATCTGACAGTGCAGCACTCTTGGTATTGCAATGGACATTCACCCTAGTTTGTGCTTGACTCCTGGAGTAAGACTGCCTTTGATTTAAGTGAGTGCTACCACTGAAGTACAGCTGATCACTTGGGATCATTGCCTACAAAATATGGGTTTCTAATTTACTCTGGTAAACAATTGTGGACATGGCAAAGGATGCCATCTTATATAAGACTGACATCCTGGCTGTCTTTTACAATTTTCAAATTGATCAGATAAATGTGTACTTCTAAGCTGCTTTCACTGTAAGTTGATATCTGCTGGTTTCCCTAGAAACAGAGCTGCTTCTGTTTTTGTTTGCGTGCATTTGATTGATTCTTGAGTCAGCTGAGCTGAAATACTACACATTGTAGGATTATTGAGATTTTTGAATCAATGTAGTTACTTGCTTGTAGGGCCATTGATGGAACAATATGTAGCTTAAATACTGGACCTTGTCTGTAGGAGTGTTTTCTTTTTGGGGGGGGAGGGGGTGGAATATGCAGATGAAGTACACCACCTTGTAGAATTATTGAGACTGAATCAGAGCTGAAATACTGCACCTTGTTTGTTGGATTATTGATTGGATAGTGCAGCTATCACCTGCAGTACTAAACCTACATTGGCAGACATTCTATTCATGTGATTTCTTTAAAATTTTTTTTCAGCATTTAATAAAACCATAAACTTCGATGGACAAGATTTCTACCTGCAGCTGGTGGATACTGCTGGGCAGGTAAGGACTTTTGGGTGTATCATCTTGTAGAAGGGAAGTTTACAGTCTGATGGGTGGCAAATGCAATGTGATTTACTGTGGATGTTGTTTTTAAAAATAAAACAAATTTGCTATCCAGCAAAAACTGACTTGTCAATTTGTTTTAGTATCTGATTTTTGTGCTGCTGAATATGATATTAACCACACTTTTCTACTTCTCATAACTTGTATTTCACTTTCTTGCATTTTTTTCTGTTCCACTTTTAGGACGAGTATTCAATTTTCAGTCTTTCCCACACAGTGAACATTCATGGATATATTTTGGTTTACTCTGTAACATCAATGAAGAGGTGAGTAATCAATGTTAACTGATTCAGAACTAGATATGAGTAACTTTAATATCAAATGTGACCAGCAGCAACTATAAGCTGAAATTGCATAAAGGTTGATCTTTATGGTGGGATCCTTGGGAGTATTGATGTACAGCGGGATCTTCGGGTGCAAATCCACAACTCCCTGAAAGTGGCAACACGAGCAGCTAGTGGTAAGGAAGAGTATCTCTCTTCCAAGGTTGAAATGTGTAATAGAGGGCATACATTTAAGGTGAGAGGTGTTAAGCTCAAAGGAGATATGCGGGCAAGTTTTTTTTTACATAGAGAATGGTGGGTTCTTGGAATGCGCTGCCAGGGGTGGTAGTGGAGGCAAATACAATTTAAGAGGCTCTTAGATAGGCGCATGAATATGCAGAGAATGTAGGGATATGGACGTGTAGGCAGAAGGGATTAGTTTAGTAGGCTTTTGATTAATTTAATTAGCTCAGCGCAACATCATGGGCTGAAGGGCCTGTTCCTGTGCTGTAATGTTCCATGTGCAGCATACCTCCCTTCATTGGTCAGTCAGGGTGTTGAGTATAAAACTCAGTCATGTTGCAGTTGTATGAATCTTCAACTAGGCCACATTGTGTGCAGTTCTGATTGCCACATAAAAGGGTGTGGCGGCTTTGGAGAGGGTGTAGAAGAGGTTCACCAGGATGTTGCCTGGATTAGAAAGTATTGGCTATAAGGAGAGAGTGGACAAAGTTGGATTGTTTTCTCTGGAGTGTTGGAGGCAGAGGGGTGACCAGATAAAAATCTATAAAAGTTATGAGAGGTAGAGATAGGGTAGATAGTCGTCAGGATGGAAATGTCAAATACTAGAGGGCATAGCTTTTAGGTGAGAAGGGGAAAGTTTAAAGCGCATTTATGAGGCAAGTTTCTTTTTAAGAGTGGTAGGTACCTGGAATATGCTGTGATAGAAGTGAATACAATAGCAACATTTAAGAGATATTTAGACCACACATGATCAGGCAGGGAATGGAGGGACATAGACCATGTTCAGGCAGTTGGGATTAGTTTGGATTGGCATTGTAGTTGGCATGACATTGTGGGGGCTGAAGGGCCTGTTTCTTTGCCCTATTATATACATTTCTATGTTTGGTGAGAGCTGAGAGCAAATAATCTTGGGTACATGTATCCAAAAGCAAAGATTTTCTTTTGATTGAGTTCTGATTTTAGTGTGCATGGCTATTTGGGTGCAAGATACTGCTTTTCTAATGTAAGGTTAGCTAGCCTACTTTGGAGCCTTGTCTTTAAAGTAAATGGACATGCGCTTATGACGTTTCATTAATTCAGCTCTCCAATGCATTGGGCTGCTTTCTTTGAAATTGATGGGAGACTTTATGGCTTGGGGTGGAACCACAAGTGGAAGAGTTGAATCACTGCATCTCTTCACCATCACCAAAATGTCTTTCCGTGGTCTGGTCTGCCATTGATAAATTTTGATGCAGGTTGGTAGCCAAACCAATTGTTAACTTGCAGTGGAGGATATTGAATAACAATGCTTTTGTTTTCAGTCAAGAGGGTTGCTTGTCTTCTCTATTGGAGGTGAGAAAGGACAGAAGTTTTTTTTGCACTACCTTGTAGATGAGAGTAACTGTTCCTTTTGACTTTATAATCTTGTATTGTTGATGTCTGCCCTCTTGGTGTTTCTGCAGTTTTGAAATGATTAAGACAATTCGCAGTAAACTCCTGGACATGGTGGGGAAAATCCAGTAAGTATTAGTTAATATTCTTTTGGGGTGGGGGAGAATATTGTTTATTCTCCTCACTGATTTGAATAGTTCTGCTTAATCTTGACACTGCCAAATGTATGTTGCAATGGACACTTGATCTGTTGCTACTAGTGATCGATGCCGATTCCACTCTCTGTGCAATGGATGTGGTTGCAAATTTTGAGTTGTACTCATTTTCCTTTCTTGCAAATGTCTTGCGCCTAGAGGCTTGAGCTCTCCCCTAATAAATCTAATACAAAGATTTAAAGTTTTGTATGTTCTTCACAAGAATATACTAGAATAACACTCAGTAAATGGTGGGGGAGAAAGCTGGGGTTGGGGGGGGGGGGGGCATGGAAACAAAGTTATAGCTACAGTTTACCAAAAATACCATTGTTTGAGCCAAGTTTACCTTAAACTGTAATTTAAAAAAAAGTTGCTGGACACTCTTGGGTCAGGCAGCAGTGGAAGGAGAAGCAGTTAATGTTTCAGGCTGAAAACCCTTCATCAGAACTGGGAAAGACTAAGCAAATTATCTCTAAATTGCAGAGAAGGTAAGGGAGGGATGGATAGGATAAAGGAAATGCCTCTGGGGCAAGGCAGGGTTGCTGAGATGATCACACTGTTTAGAGCCATCTATTTTGACAAATTAATGACAGTAGTTAGAGAGAACAAAAGGGACAAACTGTGACATTGCAGGTCAGAACCTTTGATATCTGAAACTCGTGACGCCCTAGTCCACCCTTCCATCTTCACCAACCACCTTTTTTTTTAAACAGTACTTTGTTGTGCAACTGCATGAGTTGTAACACCTACCTTTTTACCTCATCCCTTTGAAGGCAAGCATGCCGTATGCTACCTTTACCACCTTATCCACTTGTGTTGTCACCTTTCAGGGAGCTATGGTCTTGCACCCCAAGATCTCTGTACATCAAAGCTCCTTGGAGTTCTTCCACTTGCTGTATACTTTCCTCTTGCATTTGACCTCCCAAAATGCATCCCCTCGCACTTGTCCAGATTAAACTTTATTTGCCATTTCTCCACCCAAATTTCCAACTGATCAATATCCTGCCGAATCCTTTGACAACCTTCCTTGCTCTCCACAACTTCCCTCTTTTTATTTACAAACTTGCTGATCAGACCACCTACATTTTCATCCAAATTGGTAATGTATATGCTACAAACAACAAAGGTCGCACACTGATTCTGGCAGAATGCTACTAGTCACAGATCTCCAGTCAAAAAAAAATGCCCTTCTATCACTGCCCTCAATCTTCTATGACCAAGCCAATTTTAGATCCAATTTATCAACTTGCTGTGAATTAAGGTTTCAATTTTTCCCCACTTCCATGGGGAAAAGAGTTGATAAGGTTCTGGCCAAGTTGGAGGATTTCCTAATTTTTTTTATTTTAAAATTAGGAACTTAATGTGAAGATAGTGAGTTACGGTTTTGGGTAGTTGACCATGTGTGGTTACTACCTGACTTGAGTATTTGCAGGTTTTTCTGTTTACTTTTTAAGATTTCCAACAACTGCAACATCTTAATTGTTGGTCATAAAGTTGATCTTATTTCAATAATCACCAACGTGAGGAAACTGGTAACAGTAGCTTGTATTTGAAAAACAGTGCTACTTTGTGCAGTTTAAGATCTTTTGCATAAGATTTTCTTTATTAGTCACATGTACATTGAAACACAGTGAAATACATCTTTTTGCGTAGTGATTTGGGGGGTAGCCCGCAAGTGTCGCCATGCTTCTGGTGCCAACATAGCATGCCTGCAACTTCCTAACCTGTATGTCTTTTGGAATGTGGGAGGAAACCGGAGCACCTGGAGGAAACCCACACAGACACTGGGAGAATGTACAAACTCCTTACAGACAGCGGCCAGATTTGAACCCGGGTCGCTGGCGCTGTAATAGTGTCACGCTAACCGCTACACTACAGTGCCTGCCTACTATGCTACTGTAAGATCTTCATATTGACTGCATAAACCCAATTGTAAGAGGTTGTGTGATTTTAAGCAGCTGGTATTTGCAGTCCTCTGTGTACTTCTGAAACTCCGCACCCCCACCCCCCTCCCCCCATGGCTACCATTGTGTATCTCCTTTTTTTTATCCCACTATAGATCATCCAGTTGTAACGGTCAAAATCACATCATGGGGACAGGATAAGAACAACTAGAATATAGTAACATAGTGCTTCATTTCAAGAAGTTTCACTCAAGGAAATGAGTAGGGGTTGTCTTCAAGAGACAACAGAAGGTATGACTGAAGAGGTGTAGTTAGTGAAGGATTTTTTAAGGAGGAGATAGAGGGTTGAGTTATTGGGCTTATCCAAAGGTACAGCAGGAAGGAGACCAAGATGTTCTGTTTAAAATTTGGATGCAAGTCTACTTGCATTTTTCTGGTTCAAGACCTTCAGTGGTACACAGCATACACAATAGTTGCCTGAGATTGGGCTCTTTTAGTTCTGTGTGTAAATTTCATAGTAATATGCTGGAACTGCAGCCTAACGGCATAAACATTTGAATTCTCCCAATTTAAGTAATTCCCACAACCTTTCTTCACCCCCCCCCCATGCTTCTCGTCTTCCCTTTCCTAGCCTGTCTCTTTTTCTACCCTTTTCCTTTTTTTCTCTCCATAGCTTTAACCCACCCCCCAGTGGATTTGCTGTCCCCTCCTCCCCTGCACCTTCCTATCACTGTCTCTTACCTGTATCTACCTATCACCACCTTGTGCCCACCCCACCTTCCCCTCTTTTGTCCACCTATCACTGCTCTGCTTTTTTCCCCTCCTATACATTGGGCTTCCCCTTTTCCTATCTTCAGTCCTGAAGAAGGATCCTGACGTGAAACGTTGACCACCTGCTTTTCTCCATGGATGCTGCCTGGCCTGCTGAGTTCCTCCAGCATCGTGTTTTTCATCTAGATTCCAGCATCTGCAGTCCTTTGTTTCTCTAATATGCTGGAACAATTAGTATACCAGAACTTCAATCAAAATTATTTTCTTGGTATGAAACGTTTGTGTGTGTGTGTGTGTTGTAAAGTTTTTCAACAAATTGTATCTGCAAACTGAACAAATTGTTAAAACAGATTTGAAGCTATCTTAATTGGATACTGATTTTCCTATTTTGGGGATGTGTACTTGACCAAACTCCTTTTGACCTTAGAGAATCAGTTACTACAGTCTGTGACACCTCGTAGTTATCCAAGAGAAACATTTTTGTATGACAAAGGCCTTCTATGCAAATGGTGTACAGATGTAAATTTTGTTGTACTGGTATTTCCTTTCCCACCATTAAGTGTTACAGGAGCTAATTGGAACTGTAACCTTTTCAAACAAATCACAACAATTGCATACCCTTTTTGCCCCCACCTCCATGAAGAAAATGCCAATCACTAAATTCGCTCTGATCTAGTAGCTAGGTGTTATAAAGATGTTGCATTCACTCTGAAGGTGGATGCATGCATAGAATAGGAATGTCAACTGAAACAGATGACCTCTAGTATTGGCTGTTACTGCCCTGGGGGAAAAGATGCTGGCTATCCACCCTGTCTATGCCTCTCATAATCTTGTATATATCTATCAAGTCTCCTCTTGTCCTGTGTCTCTCCAGAGACCAGAACTAAACACCATATTCCAGATGTGGTCTAACCAGGGTTTTATGGAGCTGCAACAAATTGAACTCAATCCCCCGGCTAATGAAGGCCAACGCACCATATGCCTTTCTAACCACCCTTTCAACTTGCTCGGCAACTTTGATGGATCTATGTCCTGGAACCCCAAGATCTCTGTTCCTCCACACTGCTAAGAATCCTGTCATTAACTATGTACTCTGCCTTCAAGTTAGGTCTTCTAAAGTGTATCACTTCACACTTCTTGGGATTGAACTCCATCTGCCACTTTTCTGCCCAACTCTGCATCCTGTCTATATCCTGTTGCAACCTACAACAACCTTCTGCACTATCTACTACACCACCAACCTTGTGTCATCTGCAAATTTACCAACCCACCCTTTCACTTCATCCAAGTCATTTATAAAGGTATTCAGAGTTATTTTGTTTACCAGACCTTTGTATTTGCCAATTAATTAATGGTTACGTAATTGTTTAATTGAGTCAGATACCTCCAGTCTTGGGCAAGCTTGTTTCTGACCCAAGGTATACTTACCCTGTTGCCAAGATTTCCCTTTGGCAACTCCTGGGAAGTATACAGATGACATGAGTAGTAATGAGAATTTCAATCAAGTTGAAGTGGAGGTCAAAGTAAACCATTCATGTTGAATTTGTTTAAATTTAAACAAAAAAGGGATATTTGGTAATGAGGCATAATCTTTCTCTTGAACCTCCTGCTCTTGCCCTCTCCTAGCAAGAATAAGCAATTAAACAAATATTTAAGTTGTCTTCACTGAAAAGACAGCACCTATATTTCCATAATGTTAGGGAAGGAAGAACCTAATGAAGGTAAGGAACTAAAGGTCATTTGGTAAGAAAATGGTGCTAGAGAAATTAATGGCACTCAAACTGATAAATCCCTGTGGCCTTTTAATTTGCATCCAGAGTATGAAAGGAGTTAGTCATGGAAATAGTGGATGTGTTGGTTGTCACTTTCCAGAATTCTATAGATCATGGAATACCTCCCATTGATTGGAGGATGGCAAATCTAACCCTACTACATTTTTAAAAAAAATAAAAGCAGGGAGAAAGAAAATGAGGAAACCTGTGGACCAGTTTACATCAGTAGTAGGGAAAATACTCAAGGCTATTACAAAAGATGAAGTAACAGGACACTTGGAAAATGTCAATGTGGATTGCTAGAAGGAAAGTTTGTTTGACAAACTTTTTTTTGAGGATCTAACTGGTATAGATAAGTAGATATGGTTTACTTGGATTTTGAAGGTTTTCTGAAGTTCCCACAAAGTTAGTGTTATATCAAAATGCATGGCATTGGGGGTAATGGCATGGATTGAAAATTGGTTGGTAGATTTGGTGGGGGGTGGGGAAGAGTAGGAATAAATGGGTGGTAACTAGTGGGATAGGACATGTATTTGTACTTGGGTCTCCTCTGTTAATATCAATGATTTGGATGAGGGAACAATGTAACATTTTGAAGAATTGTGAGGAGGATGCTAAGAGTTCAGACAGCTAGTGGGCAAAAACATGACACATAACAATGTGTGTAAAAGTGAAGTTACCCACCTCAGAAGGGAAAAACAAAGGCAGTATATTATTTGGTGTTGGATTGGAAAGTGCTGATGTAGAAAAGAGATTTTGGTGTCTTTATGCACCAGTCATTTAAAGCTGTAGCAAGTGCCTATGAATACAAGAGCAAGGATGTCTTGCTGCAATTATACAGGGCCTTGGTGTGACCACGCCTGGAGTATTGCATAGAGTTTTGGTCTCCTTGCCTAAGAAAAGATTAACTTGCTATAGTGCAGCAAAGGTTCACCAGATGGATTCTTGGGATGATGGGACTGTTGTGTGAGAAAAGACTAGGTCCAGTAGAATTTAGAAAAATGAGACCTAATTGAAATTGAATAAATTCTGACCGGGCTAGACAGACTGGATGTGTGATTGACCAATAAGTCTGAAAGTTCCAGGTTAAATTCCTAATCTCTGCTGCAGGGGAAAATAATGGTTCACGTTCTTTGTGGTTATCCAGAATGTCCCTACCAGGTTAGATGAGAACAGGAACTGGCTTGATGACTACTTTAGCAGCTGACAAGTTTACCAGACAAGATGGAGGATGGCCCTTGCCCATGGAATGTATGATGTGTTTTTTTTTAAATTTATTATTATATACATACCTTGAGAGATGGGTGGGGAGCCAACTGTTAATAATTTAAATTGTCCCACTCTATGAACTACTTGCATAGATCCTCAGATCTTTTGTACATATGTATTTCAGTTGTGATGTTTAACAGATTGTATTGTAATCATAAAATCTTGCTGCATTTTCGTTCTTGTGCACCCTGTGCTTGCACTTGTACAGGTTATGATGACTTCCATCTGCATTAATAGAGATCAGGAACAATCTGATGCAAATATCAGCTTTAGTAGGCTTTCAAAGTAAGCAGTTCACTTGCATGCATGAATCTTACTCTGATAATTTGGCTCTTTTATTGTGAAATCACACTTTAGTGTAACCATTACAGAAGAGAAATCTGGACTGTAGTGTGGAAACTAGTTTACTCCTTTTATTGTGTGCCTTCAGCTTCAAATGATCATGTGAAATCAAAAACAACATTCTGAGTGTCTTTTTAAATGTTGACTTGAGATTTCTTAGACTCAAAATAAATGATTGAGAGGAGAAAATACAACTGTGACCACTACTGTTCCTGGTAATCATCTTCATTTTGGATCTAAATGCACCTCCAATAGGTTTTCGAGCACTAAAATAGTTATTTTGGTACAAAGACTTTTGATGCATGGTAAATAGCTTAAATGAGGAACTGAGCTTGAGGGAATGGATGCAGAATGTCTGTTCCTTCACACCATCTTATTATAGAGCAGCACATGAAAAATGTATGCAGTCCTTTTTTAAAGGTGGTAATGGAAGTATGCTGTAAATGCAGTTTACTAAAACTGGGGAAGATGCAATCCACGGTTCATCTGTTCGTGTGTTTTCCTACTGTTTGGCAAGAGTAGCGATTTTAGTTACAACTTGAACAAATCTTCTGACATACTTGTAGCACAAGCAACTGCTGGAAGACCCTTCTAATAGTTAGTAATAACTCTCTTCATTATATATTTAACCCTCAGCCGACCATCATCTCCACATTATGCACCACCTTTTGAACCTCCGTGTTTTTGCCAAATGTGCAGGTGAGTAGTGAAGGCATGCATGCAGGTACTTCCTCATGTTCATTGGCCTGTGCCTTCTGTGTATGGAAGTATGTGAGAAGATTTTGATTGGAAAGCATTATAGACTAATGTTCAGTTATCACTCTACTGCAAATCTAATCCTTCACTCCCATTAGATGATTTTGGGGTAGGGATGATGGGTTGGTTAGGTGGTGGTGAAGTGTAACTTTCAGTATGTAGTTAATGGTTTTCCATTGTGATCTAAAGTCAAGGTCTCCACTCTCCAACTTGAGATGTTGGTTGAACTATTTGCTCTGTTCTTTGAGACTATTATTGCTGGTGCAAGGACCCTGACTTGTTAACTCTTTCTCTTTCCACTGATGCTGCCTGACCTTTGAAGTGTTCCCAGCACTTATAGTTTTTGATTTCTTTTTTTCCTTGCTCTTGCTCTCGTGTTAGTGCATTCTGTTGTTTTTTTTTTGGGATGTTTGGTTGGCGTCTTGAACTCCATCAGAGACCTGGAAACTGAAGGTAGAAAAAACATTCTTGGATTTGTCAGTGGCTATTATAAAAGTGCATTTCCAGTATGCATTATAATATACAAAGATAAATGAGACGATAACAACACTCCAGTGACTCCTGGTGTCCTTGGGCTTGCAGGCAGAAGATGCCATCTTTTAAGCATCCTGCATAAGGTGATGATGGTGGTTCTTCTGTTTTATCTTCTGATCTGTGTGCATCTTGCCAGCAGTTTAAAAATACATTAACAATCAGTGCTGAAATAATAACTTAAAACATTTTGTAGTTTTTGTTTTGGACTGAGTTGTTCATAAATTTTAAAAGGGTTACTTTACTGGCATCAAGAGCCTGGGCAATGATGTGGAACCATTACTTAGTTTTAAATATAATTTGGGTATTACAACAGAGAATAGCCTCTAGTATTGTTGAAATGCCTGGCTGCTGCACACTGCAGTCTCTGATTGAAGGTGTGGCAAGAAAAGTGCAAATATCACAATGTTACAAATACACTGAAATGTTCATGTCCTTTTTGAACAAGGTTCTATGTTAGTTGGTACTGTGAGGCTTCTATCCAAATGTGGCAGATGGTTGTAAAGTTATGTTACTGATCCAGTAATCCAGAGGATTGGACTAATGATGTAGGAATGAATTCAAATCCCACCATGGCAGCTGGGAAAATATTAAGTTCGATTCATTGAATAAATCTGGAGTAAAAGGCATCCATCAGTAATGGTGATTGGGGAAAACTACCAGATTGGCATTAAAATGCTATCTCATTCACTTGAGGCCAGGAAGTAAACCTTTTGCTTTTAGCAAGTCGGGCAGCAGTTGTGGGGAGAGAAACAGTTAGTGTTTCAGGTTGAATTGACCTTCAATGTTAACTCCATTTCTCTTTTCTACAGATATTGCATACCTGGTGAGTATTTCCAGCACTTAATGTTTTTAAAAGAAAAATAAATTCCAGCATCTACAGCATTTGATTTGGAACTCTGAGCTTGCATAGTCTGGTTTAAATGTGACTGGACCTATAGCACTATGCTTGATTGTCAACTGCCTGCCAAAATGGCCAAGAGGCCACTCTGCTGGAACACACCACTGCAACCAACTTGCACCATCCTTGGCACAGGATCTAACACAACAGCAATATGCTCTGAGCTCTGTCAACCCATGCAAAGCCATCCTTGAAGCTGTCAATTGAACCAATTGAGCAATGGTGATACCCAGAGTCCTACCAATTTCCAAACCTCCTATTGTGATTTTTGGTATGCCATCCCTGGGGCAGACAAATTGTAAGTAGCAGCCCAGTGGTATACATTAAGGAGAAAGTGGCCCTGGGAGTTTGATTCTGCAGCACACGAAGACTTGTAGTATCAAGACAAGCGCACAAAAGGAAGCCTCTTGTTGCCATCTACCTGCCCTCAGTAGATGAATTGGCACTCCTCAATGCTGAACATCAATGTGGAAGAATCACTCGTGGGTTGAGGACACAGAATGTAACCTAGGTTGGGAACTTCCATGTTCATCATTAAACTTGGATCTATAGTACTGATAGATCTATGAAGTTCTGAAAAGCAACTGCCAGATGGTGAGAGAAAACAGAAAAAATCTACTTGACCCATTTACTTGCTGCATGTGCATTGTCCACAATTGTGTTGTTGAATGACAACTGCACAGCCCTTGGGAAAGCCAAATCCTATCAGTGTTGCCCACCACTGTGCTGTGTGGCCCTACCACTGTACTGAATAGGATAAATTTAAATCTAGACCATTATCTCCAAAATGGATAGTTCTGAAGTGCTGTGGACCATAAACAGTAGCAGAATTGTATTTACCCTTCCCCCACACATCTGTTAATTATAACCCAATGTGTCCCTTATCCAGAAGAACATGCCATAAGTAGAATAAGGCCTGTCTTTACCAATTCAAATCCTTGTGATACAAAAAAAAATGGCAGAGCATGCTTGATTCAGCAAAGGTCATGCATTCTGACCACTTTCTAACTGTAATATGAACTTGTGCACAAAAACTAGTCATGCCTCTAGCCAAGTACAGATCAAACCTGACAGCAACTTTCAACATTGTAGGCCCAGGTATGTCTTGTCCACATAACCAATACAGCTAAGTGCTGCCTCTTGAATCATAATGATTCGGGAGTTGTTCAGTGAAATAATGGCACTTGTTGGCACCCTGCTCACTGGTAGTGCTTTATTGGTTCCTTCAGGACCAATGGACTCCAAGCCCTAATTTAAAGCCATGGTCCAAATGTGAACAAGAGCCAAAATGCCTGAGGTGAGGTGACTGTTTTGGGACTTGACAGTTGAAAGTGATGTTTTTTTTTACTTCCTTTTCCCACCACCCCCCCCCCCCCCCCAAATCCTTTAGAATACCAACAGTGCTGGTTGCAAATAAGAGAGATCTTTCTAAACAAAGGTAGGTAGTTTTCTTTTAATAGCAAGGTTTAATGTATAAAGCAGGGCTATATCAAAGGGTGTTGTTTTTTTAACTAATTACTTGGTCATAGGTGAGGGTAAAGAAATAACAAAGCAGCAAGGAAGATAATTAGTTCCTACCCTGTCCAGATGTGATTTCTATTTGGGATGTTTTTAGTCTAGCAACAAAAACCATCTTTTCTGGATCTGGCTCAAATGAATTGAGAGTAATATGTGAAGAAATATCTAGGGAAATAGAACATTGGGAAACACCTTTTCCTCATTCTGGGATCTTCATGGGGAACAAAAAAAATCTACTTGAGTAGAGGAAGAAAATTAAATTGGAAAGGCTTGTGTTGGTATGAAAGCCTAGTATGGAATTGTGATTTTTGTAAGCATGAAGAGCCAAGGGCTACCATTATAGTGTCTCCTACATTAAGGAATTACTTTGGATCAGCCACACGTGGCTATGAGCAGATCAAAAATGGTGTGTTCTGTGGTGAACAGCTTGCATCTTAACTTGCCAGAGCATTTTCACCAGTGATAATGGGTGTGTGAAGTACTCTCCATTTTTCCTAGATGAGTGCAACTTGTACAGTCCTTGCAACTTGGCCACCACCCAGGGTGAAGTAGTTAGCTTGACTGTCTGTAGGGTCATCCAGAGCGTGGGAACAGGCATCAAACACCCATTTATGCCAATTCTGCTTTTAATGCTTTCCTTCCCTCCTTTCCCTTTTTCTCTCCTTCCCCTTCCCACCACCACATCCACCCCCCCCCCCCACCACAAAATTCTTCATCTACACACCAAGGGCAATTCATGGTGGTCAAATAACCTACCAATCAACATGTCTTTGGGGTGTGGGAGGAAAATGGAGCACCTGGAAGAAACCCACACTGTCACAGGGAAAACATGCAAACTCCACACAGACAACAACATCCAAGGTCAGGATTGAACCTGGGTCACTGGGGCTGTGAGGTAGCATTTTTACTACCTATGCCACTGTGCTGCCCCTTTTATTAAATCCAAATACACTGTCTATTGGTTCACGTTCCCATCCCCATTCAATGTTTGCAAAGTTTCTATGATGCCATCTCCCAAACCTGTAATGTCCATCATTGAAGAATGAGGGCAGCAAGTACACCAGCAGTTTCCAAGCTGTACACAGTCCTGAATTGAACATGTAATTCTTCCTGCATTGACGAAAGATCAAAATCCTGGAACACTCTACCTTGCAGCACTTTTTTAAAACACGCAATAAATTACCTCCACAGCATTGAATATAGTGGTTGAGGAAGAGAACTTGCCCACCACTGGCTTAAGTGTTTGATATTAATTGTTGTCCTTGCCTATAACATCCAGAGAATAAGAATTAGTAGACCTTTACCAATTTCTTTTTTTATTGTAGAACATCCAGGAATGATAAATGTTTGTAAAATCATGCCTTCAATTGTGTCATTTTGACATTTTTGCTCTGTTTCCACAGAGTTGTACAAACTGAAGAAGGGAAGAAACTTGCAGATTCTTGGGGGGCTGCATTCTTGGAATCCTCAGCAAAACAGAATGATGTAAGTGATTGGGAAGAAGTTAATTGCCTGAATATTTGTCTCTTAAAGGAGGCAATACAATACTTAATCAGTGAGGGTGTTTAAACCTTGTGCTGGTACTCAGAAATCTGGATTCCAGACTAATGTTCATGAGATTGAGATTGTTCTTCCCATATGTCATAGAAAATTTAAATCAAAACTTTCTGGAAGAGGAGGAGGCCATTTACCCCATTGTCCCTGCCAGTAGGGAGAAAAAAAACACCCAACCTAATCCCATCTTTTCGGGACTTGATCCCTAGCCCTGTAGCTTGTTGCTCTTTAAGTACTTCTCAACTGCAGTGAAGGTTTCTGTCTGTACCACCCTTTCAAGCAATGAGTTCCAGACCCCTGCCAAGCTCTTGGATTTGGTGGGAGGAGGGAGGAAAGAGCAAATCTTTGTTCATCATCCTTCCTTAATCCTTCTGTCAATTACTTTTAAAGCTATTTCTCCTCTTTTCTCCTTTCACCACCTCCCCCACCCCTCTCACCTGCTGGCCAACCTTGGCTTTTTGACTCCTCTGCTAAGGGAAATGGTCTTTCCTATTTACTCTATTTGGGGCCCTCAAATTTTTTTTGTACATCTCAATTAAGTTTTCCTTCAGTATCCTCTTCTAAAAACAAATCCAACCTATCCAATATTTCTTTCCTCATAACTAAAATCTTCCAGTCCTGGCAACATCCTCCCTAAATCTGCACACATTGAAGTGAAATTGCACCTTTCCCACAATGCAGACACAATGTGTAGGAGGCCCAAGATATGGCCTCAAATGTTTTATACACTTCTCGCAAAATGTTCTTGCTCTTGTATTCTGTGCCTTGCTTAAAGGAAAGCATCTAGTATGCCCTTTATTTGACTTTAAGGATCTGTGGATATGCAGTCCAAGGTCCCTCTGTTCCTCCACACCATCCAATATCCTTCCACTTATAATACATGCCTTGCATGCATCTGGATTAAGATCCATTTATCATTTTTCCGTCCATCAAATCAAACCATTTGTATCTCCCTGAAGTTGAAAGCTTTGTTCCTCACTGTCACCCAGATGGCCAATCTTTTGTCTCATCTGCAAACTTTCTCGTCGTCATCTCTGAAGACTAAATAGATGCAACAAAAAATAAGGGACTATGTACTGAGCCATTTTAATCATAAACACCTGTCACCCTTTACCCTTTGGATCCAATTTGTCACTTTTTTTGACCAGCCTGCTTTATGGAATCTGATCCAAGCCTTGCAGAAATTTGTGTAGGTTACGTCAAATGCTCTGCCCTCATCAACCCTCTGATACTTCCAGGAAAAAAAATCAATTCAGTTAGTCAGACATGACTATCCTTGATCTGCTTCTAAATGAAGGTTTATACTGTGCCTCAGAATTGAGTTCAATAATTTGCCTGCCACATTTGGCCCATAATTACTTGGTTTATCCTTTCCTTCCTTTTTAAATAATGGTACAACGTTAGTAGTCCTTTGATCTTCTGGCACCATTCCAGTAGCTAGGGATGAGTGGAAAAATGATGGTTAGAGTCTCTGCACTTTCTACAGCCTGGGATATATTTCATCCAGGCCCAGTGATCTAACACCTTTCAAAGATGCCAAACCCTTTTTTAAACTTCCTCCCAGTATTTCTTGCAATATCCCTAACTACAATTTTGACATTGTCCCCTTTTGTAATGGATTCTACTCTTGGGTATCTTTTGTGATTTATAAAACATCTTTTGGACTTTTTTTACCTACTGGTGTTTTTCTTTTATTCCCTCCATTCCCTCTTCCTAATTTCCTTTCTTAATTTTCTCTCTCCATTCTTCTAGGCTTTCCACAAGTTTAAGTGCATAAAGCTCTTGATCTCTGACATGAGCTTTTTTAAATTTGCCTTTTCCTACCCTGTATGGACCTCGTCATCCAGAGAGCACTAGATTTGGCAGCCCTTCTCCTTTCCTCCTTCGGGGAGCATGTTTGCCCAGAACCTCTTGAATGTGTTCCATTACTTGGACTGATCTGCTGTCAAATAGCAGATTCCAGTCCTCCTCTTGCAGCGTCACTTCTCAGCCCAGTAAAATTTACCTTGCTCCAGTTTGGAATTTTTTATTCCTGGTTTATCTCTTTCCTTTTCCATAGCAATGCTAAATCTAACTGAATTATGATCAATACTGAAGTACTTTTTCATATTGACTGTATATTTTGGTTACTGTCCTTTTTGGTCTGAAAAGAATTAACAGAAATGAGCTCTTCAATTTTCCACAACTTAGTTTATTATAAACTCAATGGTGTGAGTGCCCCTTTTTTCTTTTACAACTGTTATAACCTTGGGTTGATCCAATTAATGTATAATGCCATCTCTCGGCTGTGATTGTGCTCTATGCTTGAAATTCAACTGGTATCCTGGGATGGGTGCAAAATTGACTCAAATTGTCCCAGAATCCAACTTAAAACGTTGCCAGTTGTGGGTATAGTTTACTGTCTAAATCGAGTGCAACAGAACAATGGTACTTTTGTCAGGTTATTAAACTGACCCTGACTGTCTTCCCTCAAGTGTAACTGCTATCACGTGTTTATGGGGAGAGGGGAAAATACTTGCCTACCATCCTATGTTGGGCATCTCTGGCATAGCATTTACACATTGAGTAGGAAATATTAAAATTATGTATGTTACTGAATTCTTTTTCAGACCACAGTGCAAATATTCAAAATGATGATCCAAGAAATTGAAAAACCAGCTGGGTATGTCCAGAACAGGAAATGCGATATGATGTAGTGAGCTTTGTGGCCCTGGAACTCTTCTAGTTGCTGAAGAATGAAGGCGGTTACCAGGCCTAACTATTTGGTTACCTGTAGCTGAAGTAACAGCATAAAAGTCTACTACAACTGTTCTGCACTAGTTGGTTTGATTTACTAGATCACTGAGTCGTTACATAAATTTTGTATTGTCATTTCTGATGTGCAAGTCCTCACTCAAACTTTGCGAAATAAGATTCGCTGAAAGGTATTCAGTAATAAGTTGGAAACCTGCCTATTTTACTATGCCACTTCAAATCAGCGGCTTGTTTTATGTTAATGAGCTACCTACTAAAGTACACTTTGGTGCCTAATGGGACTGCCACTATGTCCTAGCTTTTTTTAGTTTGATGTGGATTTTGTTTCCATAGTGGGAATGAATGCAGTCTTAAAAATATATTCCTTATTGTGATGGACTTTTAAATATTTTTGTTTTCTAGGGTCTGTAGCAAACTGAGATTGTATAAAGTTTAGATTGTATTAATGGAGTCCTGAACTGCAGTAATTCTTGTCTAAACAAGAATATTGTTTGTAATGGGCTATTTGAGCTGAATAGCTGGGTTTATGAATACAGAAAGTACACTTTGTAACTCGTTGCCAACTTTGCTGGTTTAAGAGACCCAATTCCTCAATTTACTTTGGTTCGGTATGATGCCAAAGATGCTTTATGGAATGGATCTTTATCTGATTCTTTTAAGAAACAACCAATGCCTCAATCCCTTTCCTATCTTTCCAGCTGAAGTTTTTCTTTTGGTCTTTCTATTGAATTCAGATGTGATGCCAAGAAAATGTTGCTGATAGATAGGAAGCTGTTTTGGGCTGGGTTGTGCAGCAATGTGAATTTGTTTTTTGGTAAGGGACAGCTAATTTATTTTGAGATATAATATTTAGGTCAACTGAGGTGTTTTTGTTTTATTGTTAAGTAACTAAGCTTTTCAGTTATTTATTTGAATGAGCTAATTCAGTAAGCTCAGACATGCTGGATATTCATGCTAAATTCATGACCATGTACTTGTAACTTCTGACAACTTCGATTTATAATTTACCTGCTAACTTCTGAAGCAATCACTTAGGCTTTGATTTAGGCATATTCTGGATTTAATCAAGTTGTGTGTAATCTGTCTGTTATGTAACAACTGAATGTCGTGCTGCAGCCAGGCTTTGCTGTTATCAGAGAGACTTGCTGATTCTAAATTGACTTGTTAAGTGGCCCTTGTGTTAATGCAATATTCTTGTGCAATATTCTTTTGGGATAAGCATACTCCAACAAATTTAAGCCAAAATTGCCTTGTCAAATTTGGTCAGAAACTGCTGCTATTTGGTCAGAACTGGTCTGAACATTTTGTGCTTAACTGGAGTAATTAGCGCCACCTTCAAAAGTGACGTTTGAAGTGCACTTTCAGTCACAGAAATTTGTAGTGAGTGAGTTGAGATTTAATTTTAATGTTTTCTGACCATTTGAAGTATTTGTATTCTGATAAAGTTGGTCTTTTCTATATTATTCCCCCTACACAAACACCCCCCCCCCCCCCCCCCGGGAAATTCAGGTAAAAGTGGGTAAAAATGTTCCTCAGTTGGGGCCATCTGTGTTGAGATCAGTTGACCCACATTGCCATTTGAAACAGTGCCTTGAATTTTGTTTAATCTGATCTTTTTTCTTGTGTAATATAAAGATATAATTGGGTCTTGAAATGTTAAGCTACTAAATGGCCAACAATTATCTGTTATTGTAATCTATAATCTGTAATTATCTTGTCTGAGTAGTGCATTACCCATATCAGCACTGAGTTTTGACAAATTAAGGGATTTTTTTTTGTGCAAGGTATTATGTGGAGCTGATTTGTAGGACTTCTGTTTATTAAAACACTATAATCACTTGACTTTGATCTCAAGTTTTCTTGATCATTATGAACAAAACAATGAACTTATAGAAAACTTCTTTAGATCAAAATGCTTCATCAACTAAATTGTTATACTAGCCATTTCATTGAGAGAAATAGCACAGAAATGGGCCCTTCAGCCCACTGTCCATGCCAACTATAAACCACTCATTTACACTTATCCTACATTAATCCCTCTTTCTCCTCACATTCTCATGATCTCTCCCAGATTCTACCACTCATTGACATACTAGAAGCAATTTAGTGGCCAATTAACCCACCAGCCTGCACATGTTGGCAACATGGGAGGAAACCAGAGCATCCGTAGCAAACCCGCACAGTCACAGGGAGAATGTGTAAACTCCACACAGACAGCATTTGTACTGAAGCGTGCATGGAGCTGAATAAACATGATGTATCTCTCGCTACAGGTGCTTTACCACTTAAAGCTTAACTGAGCAGTAAATTTTGGGAAATGTTTGCTCTAATTCCAGTTCTACATCCCTTTCCCATGTGTAAAGATCTTCAAAATTCCTATGATGGTTTCAAATATCAATTTACAATATTAACATAAAGAGCTCAAACTTGATAATGTGGTATATTTAACCTGAGCAGAATGCAAATTAATTGATCTTTAAATGTGGTCTGCTTCTGAACTGGCATTGACCCAAATGGCCGCCTCCTGTACTGTAACAATTCAATGAATTGTAGTAATTCTGGAGAACTTTACAGGAAGAATGAATGAGAATGGATTTGTCCCTTCAGAGATTTGGTTCACTTTGTATGAGAAAATGGTTAGCTGTAATCTGTATGTGAAGAATTGTCAGTAGTTGTAGCCAAATCATTTGTTTTAGTATGTAATCCCTGGGATCTATGAATGCTTCCATCTGTGCACACTCTAATTTTGGAGGTTGCACAAAATTTCTGAGGAAATGTAACGAGCTCATAATACGCTTCTGCTCACTTTATTCTTTGTAGGTTTACACTGTTTTTCCACTCTCCAGTCCTCTTTTAAAAACAAAAACTATACTGGAAATGCTCATTAGATCAGACAACATCTCTGGAGAGAGTAACAGAATTTGAGCTTGATAGTTGAACTGTCCCTTTTCTGAGGGATTCGAATAACTTCCCAATATTTTGTATTGACCAGACTTTTCCTGCCCTTTTTAAGTAATATGGTGATATTTGTGATGTTTCAATCAAATTGCATAATTCCTGAACTTTTTTTATTTAGTGAAGGCACTAAATTCCTGAAATTGAGAGCTTTAGAATAGAATACTGACCAGTATGTCTGGAATATCTATCAATTTGGGGAAAAACCAAGCTTTTTTAAATCAATATTTTCATAACTACAGTGAACAAAGCCATAACACTCAAAGTTCAGTGTTCAAGGTAAGTTTGTGAGCACTATCTAAATTGTCTCCACATAACTGTCTTGATAAGCCATGTAGAAATAAAAGCAACCATAAAACAAGAAACCTTTTAAGCCACTTAAAAACTATAAGCCCAGAAACTGAAAATGCTGGGGGTATTAAGTAAAACCAAAAAATGCTGCAAGTCAGGCAGCAGCATTGGAGAGACATTAAATGTTTCAAGTCTGATTGGCCATCAGAACTGGAGAAGTGAGAAAACAAATGTATTTAAGTGTTAGAGAGGGGCTGGATTGAGAGAACAGAGGGGTTATCTGTGATTGGATGATCTTAGTTTCCACCCAATGTGATAGGTACGGTTGGTATCATCTCAGGGAAAGTGTTGAATGCTTGTTGATCTGGCTGGAGGAGTGCAAATGGAGCGAGGTGACTGCAGGCAGTGAAGTGGAAAGAAACTGTTGGAACTGAGAATTAGAACACAGCAGTTGCTACAAAACTCCAAAAGAATGCTGGAAATACCCAGCAGATCAGGTAATATCTGTAGAAGAAAAACTGACAATGTTACAGGTAGATGGCCATGCATTAGAACTGGTCAGTTCTAACACAGACTGTATCAGAAATTGTTGAATTCCACATTGAGTCCTGAGGGCTTCAACCCTCATGGAATGGCACCTCATCTTCCTCAAACTACTTGGGCTCTCTTGGAATAATGCGAGAGGTCAAAAACTGAAGGTGAAGTGGGATGGAGAATTAAAGTGACGTGTAACTGGAAGCTCGGGGCCACGTTAGCAGATTGGATGGGAGTGTCCTTCAGAGCAGTCACCGAATCTGTGTTAGTTTTGTCCAATGTAGAGACCCAATTCTGACCATCAAATGCGGTATGCTAAATTGGAAGAAGTGCAAGTATATTACTGCTTCATCTGGAAGGAGTGTTTGGGTCCCTGGATGTCAGGAAGGGGTAAATTGCAAAGAAACTGCTCTGAACTGGGGAGTGGTTAGTGCAGAGGGAAGAGTGAATCAGAGTTGTGAAAGGAACAGTTCCTTTGAATGCTGGGAGCAGAAGATGTGTCAAATTGTGGAATATCATGGAAGGTGGTGGAAAGTACCAAGAATGATCCCTTGAATTTTTGTGGATGGAAGGTGAAGGAACACCTCCTTGTTCTAGCTGGGATGGTGAGAGTAGAATTGCAGGGATTTGGTTGAAAACTCTCAACTATAGTAGACAGAGGCATAGTCACAGAAAAAGAAACTTCCCCAGCACTGGTGTGGAAAGTCTCGTCATCAGAACAGATACAACAGAGGCAGAGAGCGTGGGGCAATGGAAGGGAGTCCTTGCAGGAAGCACAGTGGGAGTAATTGTTGTCAAGATTGCTGTGGGAATCTGTGGACTTGTAATGGATACTAGTTGCTAACCTATTTCCCCTGGGGGAGGGAGAGAGAGGGGTGGAGGAAGGGATGAGCCAGATACAGACTGTGGGGTGGAAGAAAGAGGAGTGACTCCATTCTGTTTGTTTTTTTTCTGACTTCAGTATGTTTTACAACAAAACCAGCTCATTTTCCCAGTTTTCCTGTTATGATGGCAGGTCATTGACTTGAAACACTAACCCTGTGTGTGTCTCCACCATTGCTGCCTGACTTGAGTTTTTCAATGGCTTCTGGCTTTATTCCATGCCTTCAGAAGCCTATTTCACCATATAAACCATGTGACATAGTGTATGGGCAACCAATTACGAACAGGTATATAAACTAGTTTTCCAATTGTCCCACTATTATAGCATTTTGAAGCAGCATTTTCAATCTGCTGCTTCAACTGGAAGGAATGTTTGGGTCCTTGGAGATGGGAAGAGGCCAAAGAGCAGGAGTTGCATCTCCTGTGGTTGTAGGGAAAGTTGCCTTGTGGCTCAATTTATCCAGTGAGCTGTATGTTCCATAAAAGCACAATCCTTGTTCTGAATTAACTGATCTTGCATGTGGTGGTTATAGAGATAGATACGTGAATGTTGGTTGAATACTGTGTTTGCTTATGTTGTGATGTCCTGTGGTTTTTTTTGCAAAGTACCATAAGACATAAGAGCAGAATTAGGCCATTCGGCCCATCGAGTGTCTCTGCCATTTGATCGTGGCTGATTTATTTTTCCCTCTCAACTCCATTCTCCTGCCTTTTCCATGTAACCTTTGACACCCTTATTAATCAAGAATCTATAAACCTCCGCTTTAAATATATCCAATGACTTGGCCTCCACAGCTGTCTGTGGCAATGAATTCCACAGATTCACCACCCTCTGGCTGAAGAAATTCCTTCTCATCTCTGCTCTAAAGGGACATCCTTCTATTCTGAGGCTGTGCCCTCTGGTACTAAACTCTCCCACTACTGGAAACCATCCTCTCCACGTCCACTCTATCCAGGCCTTTCAATATTCGGTAGGTTTCAAATGAGATCTGCACCCCCCCCCCCCCCCCCCCCAATCCTTTTAGACTCCAGTGAGTACAGGTCCAGAGTCATCAAATGCTCCTCGTATGTTAACCCTTTTAATTCCCAGGATCATTCTTGTAAACCTCCTCTGGACCCTCTCCAACACCGGCACATCCTTCCTTAGATATGGGCCCAAAAACTGCTCACAGTACTCCAAATGTGGTCTGACCAATACCTTATAAAACATCAGCATTACATCCTTGCTTTTATATTCTAGTCCTCTCGATGAATGTTAACATTGCATTTGCCTTCCTTACTACTGACTCAACCTGCAAGTTAACCTTTAGGGAATCCTGCACCAGGACTCCCAAGTCCCTTTGCACCTCAGATCTGAATTCACTCCCTGTTTAGAAAGTAGTCTGTGCCTTTATTCCTACTACCAAAGTGCATGACCGTACACTTCCCTACGCTGTATTCCATCTGCCACTTCTTTGCCCATTCTCCCAACCTGTCCAAGTCCTTCTGCAGACTCCCTGCTTCCTCAACACTACCTGCCCCTCCACCTATCTTTGTATCATCTGCAAACCTGGCTACAAAGCCGTCAATTCCATCATCCAGATCATTAACACAACATGAAAAGTAGCAGACCCAACACTGACCCGTGCGGAACACCACTAGTCACCGGCAGCCAACCAGGAAAGGCTCCTTTATTCCCACTCTTTGCCTTCTGCCAGTCAGCCAATCTTCTATCCATGCTAGTACCTTTCCTGTAATACCATGGGCTCCTAACTTGTTTAGCAGCCTCGTGTGTGGCACCTTGTCAAAGACCTTCTGAAAATCCAAGTAACAACATCCACTGACTCTCTCTTGTCTGTCCTGCCTGTTATTTCCTCAAAGAATTCCAACAGATTTGTCAGGCAAGATCTCCCTTTAAGGAAACCATGCTGACCTTGGCCTATTTTATCATGTGCTTCCAAGTACCCTGAAACCTCATCCTTAATAATGGACTCTAACAACTTACCAACCACTGAAGTCAGGCTAACTGGCCTATAATTTCCTGTCTTTTGCCTCCCTCCCTTCTTAACGAGTGGAGTGACATTTGTGATTTTCCAGTCCTCTGGAACCATTCCTGAATCTACTGATTCTTGAAAGATCACTACTAATACCGCCACAATCACTTCAGCTCTTTCAGAACCCTGGGGTGTAGTCCATCTGGTCCAGGTGACTTATCTAACTTCAGACCTTTTGTTTCCCAACCACTTTCTTCTTAGTAATATCGACTACACTCACTTCTGCTCCCTGACTCCTTCGAATTTCTGGCATGTTGCTGGTGTCTTCCACAGTGAAGACTGATGCAAAGTACTTATTCAGTTCGCCTGCCATTGCTTTGTTCCCCATTACTACCTCTCCAGCGTCATTTTCCAATGATCTGATGTCCACTCTTGCCTCTCTTTTACTATATAGATATATATCTGAAACTCTTGGTATCCTCTTTTATTATTGGCTAGCTGACCTTCGTATTTCATCTTTTCTCCCCTTATTGCTTTTTGTTTAGTTGCCTTCTGTTGGTTTTTAAAAACTTCCCAATCCTCTAGTTTCCCACTAATTTTTGCAATATTGTCTGCCCTCTTGCTTTTATGCTGTCTTTGACTTCCCTTGTCAGCCACAGTTGCCTCATCCTCCCTTTAGAATGCTGCTGCTGCTGCTTTGGGATGAACTGATCCTGCGTCTTCTGAATTACTCCCAGAGACTCCTGCCATTGCTGCTCTACCATCATCCCTGCTAATGTCCCCTTCCAATCAGCTTTGGCCAGCTTTTCTCTCTCTGTACCTTTTACTCAACTGTAATACTGATACATCCAATTTTAGTTTCTCCTTCTCAAACTACAGGGTGAATTCTATCATATTATGATCACTGCCTCCTAAGGGTTCCTTTACCTTAAGCTCCCTAATCAAATCGGGTTCATTGCACAATACCAAATCAAGAATTGCCTTTTCCCTAGTGGGTTCAACCACAAGCTGCTGTTTTTTAAAAAAAAATCTCACTGACATTCTGCAAATTCCTTCTCCTGGTATCCAATGCCAACCTGATTTTTTTTTTCCCCCAATCTACCTGCATATTGAAATCCTCACAACCACCATAACATTGCCCTTTTTACATGCCTTTTCTATCTCTTGTTGTAATTTGTACCCCACATCCTGGCTACTATTTGGAGGCCTGTATATAATTCCCATCAGGGTCTTGTTAGCCTTGCAGTTTATTAACTCTACCCATAAGGATTCTACATCTGATCCTATGTCACTTGTAAGCTACTAAGACTCTAATTTAAAGATTTATATCAATAATTGGTGATTTGGGTCAGGTGCTAGAGGGTGGTGCCATAGAAACCCATTAAAGTTATTTTGCCTTGAAGAAAGAAACACTGCTGTTTGGTAAAGAAGGTGGCCTAGCAATTTTGAATATTTTAGATTTGCTGTAACTTTCATGTAGCAATGTTACCATAACTTTCATTTCTCTTATTAATGATTTCAAGAGATTGCTTAATGTGTGCAAGTTTCTTTTCAATACAAGGAAACAATATAAATATTCCTTTCTCCCTCAGGCATTTGCAGCTGTAATTATTTAATGGTTGAAATATAGTTGCTCACAGCCTTACTGGATCTTTTGTTGGAACCATTTATAAAATGCACTGCATTTGCTCACCAAAGCTTCTATGACAGCAGAAGACAGTGTCTTAAACCAGAAACCTCGACTTGCCACTTGGAAGGTTGAGAGCTGCAGGCGTGTGCATATGCCGCCACCTAAATGTTCCCCTCCAAGTCATAAACAATCCTGACTTAAATATATTTATATTCCCTCATCACTACTGGCTTTAAATTTTGGAACTCCCTACCCAATGGCTTACTGGATGTACCTTCACCAGAAGGACTGTGGTGGTTCAAGAAATGACAAAAGGTCATTCACCTGAAATGTTAACTTGTTTCTCACTCCACAGCCACATGGCTGCGTATTTATTCTGCCTTACCACCATTCAGCTCTGCAGTATCATTCCTATTAAAAGTGACATGGTTGAATAAACTACATAGAGATATGGGCTTGTTGGCATTGTAACTAAAAGGCTTGAAACATTGCTGAATTCTTATTGAAGCTTTATGGATTTTTAATCTTTTACCTTTTAAGAGGTTGTTCCTTCCATTAAGCAGATGGACAATTAACTTACAATGAATTAGGCACAAATTTAAACCTTGATGTGTTGATGTGCTACTATCCATTTAATAGTAGACCTTTTACCTAATTTAAGTGAACTTTTTCTCATGATAAATATATTTAAGTTTGCTACAGAACCATTAAGATGTTTATGCAATGCAGGGGCCTTTTGGAATCATTGCAAGCTGTACATTGATTGAACCCCAATGTAACTTTTTAACTAATTTAGAAATCTTTTGGAGTTGTGCTGAAGAAATGAAGAGGCATTTGGTGCTTGCTTTGAAGTAACACCAATGCAGTTTAAGCTATGTTAGATCTTTCCCAGCCACCAGCTTGAAGCCAAAATCCTCTTGCCAATGGCATATTATGGCAGCCGTAGGACAGCAGTGAAGGTCAGAGATTTGTCCAAATGTTTTCTTTGGGCTAGAACTCTTACATGTATAGCAGAAGGACTTCCTTCAGTTCATGTGCAGGATCTAGGGTAAGCTGCAAGATGTGTGTGTGGTCAAAAGGGCAAACAGTTGGACAGAGGAATCTCCATTTTGTACTAATCTGTTGCTGAGCAGCTTGGAGGGACAAAGTCTGCTTGGCACACCTCTACTGTAATCTATTATATTATGTGCTGTGTAATCCAAGTCCTTGCAATCAGCCCTGGCATGTGCCATTATACATTGATATGTAGGACATTTGGGACAAACCTAATACCTCAGTTAACTCCTTTCTTTCAAACGTGAGTTGGTATTGACTTGTTTTGGCAGTAGTGATTTTAAAGCATTGTTCACAACTAGCAAAGCTTAATACAGTTCTATAATGGAGTTCAGTTGAGAATTATATTTTCTCATTGTGCAAAGGCTATAAGTATCAGTTCCTGCCAGCATGTGTCCCAGCCTGGCCAACATTGTAACTTGTGTGGGTCTGTGGTTACCTATTGCCTCTGTACTTTGGATGATCCAAAGACGATTGTTTTTTAAGCTTTCTTGTTCAAAGAACTTTTATTGTATTGCTGCTATAATGCATGAGGTCATGGAACGGCTAGATCAATTGTTAATTTATGCCCTCTCCTTATTGTCCAACTTTATACTGGAACTATAGACCCCTGCCAATGCACGTGCAAACAAAGACACACTCCATGCTAAGAGATATGGTGTCCTTAATCTTTAATGATCCATGTAATAAGGACTTCATTCTGCAAGGGTTATCAGCCTGCTTACTGGAAATTTCACAGAGCAAGACTACCCTTGGTTCATATATGCAGCCATTTCTTCTGTTTCAGTGACTAGCTTTTAATTTAATTTTTTTTCGACCTCTCGTATTTCATGAAGTTGGGCTTTGGTGTGTAGCAACAGTTTCATCTTGGTTCACAGCAAAATCTTGAGAACTGCCCACCATTAAGAGGTGCTCATTTTAGTTTTTAAACACAAGTAACACAGACAGATATTTTAAAAAAAAAGATAGAACAAAGGTGTCACAGAATCCATCCCAGCAGCCTACTGATTAGTGGAAGTTTCAATTGCAATTCCACATGTACAGTGAGAAATGCTAGAAGACATTTTCTGGAGGCCAGCTATGCATCTGTAGTCAGGGTTTGATATCTATTCCAAGTGGATTGCAAGCAGCAGGTGCCACGTGTGAAGATGTTCACTTGCAAATGGCAAGATCACCACTCAATGGTGCTGTTATTTCTGTGGTTTGGAGGATGGTAGCACTAATCACAATAAATGGTGAGCTGCACGGACTGTGAGCTCGTGTATATGTGCTATCAACTTTTTAAGGGCCACCAGTTCTCCTTGGTGGATGTTGGTTAGTGATGACTGAGAGCATTGTATTAGGAGCTAGGAATCTTTGTATTTCGTTCAGAACAAACGTTGCAAGCGAACATCTTAACTCGGTAGGGTGATCCTGACAAGGTGAGCAGGAGCGAGGACTTAAATTGTAAATTCCCAGATGTGGGGAGAGCAGAAACGGGACTGGAGTAAAGAGACTTCGGGTGAGAAAATATGCAAGAAGTGGCCTTTTAGAAAAAAAATCGCAAAAGAGAAAGAGGAGCCTTTCCAGCTATGCTCAGAACGCTGAAAGGCACACAAGACATTTTCTGGTACATTAGTAACGAGAGGACATAAACTTGAGCGCACAGCACGAAATACATTTTATGGTGTAAGCTGTTGGTACGTAAAGGACTTTGAACGGTGGTGGTGGAAGCAGAATTGACGAAAGTCAACTTCCCTATGTAAAATATGTTGAGCTCAAGGGGAAGAGAGACTTTGCCTTTTTCAGCAAGCCAGGACAGGCTAATTGTACCAAATGGCTCTTTGTCCGCTGTAAAATTATTAACTACCTGGGCAATTCGCAGTTGAACTCGAATCTTTGCACCTAAAACTGACTTCAGGAGATGAAAAGGGAAAGAAACATTTTTTTTACACGACGAGGTGGGTTGTCATTTTGCATTCACTTTTGTAATCACGTGAAATTCCTCCCACTTTCCACCACGGTGGTGGGTCCGATATCCAAAGTAATAACCATCAAACAGTTTACAGTCTGATAAGAAAACATTCAGCACACAACACATTACACACTTCACTTTATTTTTTTAAAAAGGTCTTTCACTATGTTTTAAAAATAAAGCAAAGGAACAACTTTTCCCATTGCATCTCTTTCAGAAAGTACTTTTAAATTGTTGTAAGTAACACCGAACAACACGTTTTATATAAACACTTCGCCAAACGGATGCTCTGATATTCCGCTTTAAATGCGAGATTTTAAACTCTGCGGATGATTATACGTAAGAAAGCTGCTGCAAAGAGATTAGGCTGCTCTCCGCCCTAAAGTAATATCTTTCCGCAGAATCATATTTTTTTAAAAAAAGATTCAACCCAATCATTAAAAAAAAACAAAAAATTGACGAAGACAGTTCACGTTTACTTTTTCTGATTAAATCTAGCCTCATCTCGAAAGAGAAGTGAAATCGAGTCCGCGGGATTATTTTCCTTTCTCAGGGCTTCCAAGATGGCCGTTCGCTTCAAGTATTTCTGCTTCCCGACAGGGATTTTATAGATTAAAAATTAAAATTACATTAGAAATTTAACCCTCTGCCTCGGAAACAAAGCAAGAGAATTCACAACAAACTCACTGAATATTGACGCGGAGTGAGCGAGGATGGAGTGAAAGTGAGTGTATTGGCAGTTAATTGGAAGCTTGTTTTTAAAAATATTTTTATATGGTGCCCAGAAGGAAGTGATGTGAGCGAATCGAAATGTCTGGTCGAGGATGAAATAAAGTACGAGTATAAGAGCATTAGGTGAATTTTAGATGTGTAAAGTAAATCATTTTGTCTCCTTTCTGGGCTTTGCGAGCCTTGGGGCGCGCGGGGCGGGGAGGGGAGGGGGGTGGTGCTGTTGTGAGGCGTTTACGGAGAACCCGTTAATTTAAAATTTATAAACACATCCCGGGAGTCAGCTACCGAGCAGACATGTTTGAGGAAAGCTTTGGACGATTTTTCGGGTATAGTTTGTCTGTAGAAAAATTGGATTAATTTTGAGGTAAATGCCGTGTGAGCGAGTGCGCGCGCGCGCTGGTTTGAGAGTTTCTAATGGAAATGGGGGAGGGAAGTTTATCCGGTTTGAATGCACGTTCTTCATCCTTAGTATGAAAAACGCCTTAAACCATCGCATTAAGCTTGTCCGGGAGCATTTTACTCGACTAATTCCACCTCCACCCCTCTAATCCCCAAATTACGGGCAGTTTCGGTGGGACAGGGTTCTCTATATAAAAAATGAAAACTCAAACAAAATGCATTGTGGATTGTGAAGGTGGCTGAACATTTGGCTCTCGTCTTCAAGTCGCTTGGAAAAATTATCTGGGTCCGTATGATATATTTGAGGCATTTTTAACGCTATTTTGAAAACGTTTCTCGGAGGCGAATTTACTAGCTAGATTTTTGAAGTTCCGGCATAAATAAAAACAACCGAACTGTTTATTAATCGCCTTTTAAAATAACCGAATATTTCAATAATATGCCGAAACAGCCAATAGGCAGCTTTTGGTTTTTAATTCATTATTGTATTTGTCTTTTTTAAAAAAAAGTTACCTAATTTTAGAACATCGTGGTTAGATGTTAAAAGTGAAAAACTGACTTCTGAAGATGTTTGCCTGGTGTTCAATTTAAATAATGCCCTTGCTTGCAGATATGTTTGATCCTAAATTTGCGGCAGCATCCCGTCGAGGTAGAAAGCTAAATAACTGGTAGATGGATTGCAACGTTGTGATTTCCAAAAGTCTCGAAAGTTTCTAGTTGTATTTTGCTTCCAAGTCGGAAGTGGGTTTGGGGGTGTGTCGTCTTGGCCCAGGAGTTGGAGAGAGACGCTACGTGGTTCACAATTGGAGACGAACAAAAGGTTCACTTGAATACAGTAATTTAATCCATTCGGATTAAACATAAAATAAATCGTTTTAAATTGTTTATTTCAGTCATTTCGTTTCCCACTGCCCGGACGAGCGAGCAAATAACCCAGAACCGAATACATTTGTTTCTGACGAAAATCAGGAACTGTTTTTGAATAAAGGGGCTGGGTTTGTAAACCACTAACGGGCTCCATTTAATTAAAACCTATGCAGCCCCATTCCCTGACCGATTTAAATTGGGGGGACTATGGAGAAAATCAATTTAATTAGCAACCTTAAAACTAAAATCCGTGAGTTTTTTTTTGTTCCTTTACTATAGAAATGCTCCTAACCACTTTTAAGAAATTAATGTTAGGGACCATTTTAAGTTCAGAAATCCTATTTGTTGGGCCCATGAGACTTGAGAATAAAACGTCAATAACCTGAGTGCACTGTTTTTGAAATGTTCTTATTCTGTCGAAAAAAAGGGCTTTATATAGTGTCTGTGGCATCATTTATGTAAAATACTACTCTTCTAAATATTTACAGTAAAATGATTATCAAGAATGCAACATGTTTAAAAATAATGTTTTAGGTTTAGTGTTAATTAAATGGGTTATATATGAACTCAGTAGTTTAATAACTGCTAATTCATTGAACTTTTTTTTCTTTCCCAGCACCCCTCCCCCCTTCCTCATTCTTCCCTGTAATAAACAGTACCTGTCATGTGGTGGTGCCCTGTAAATTCAGATTGACATTCTTGGTAAGATTTGTTGTACTTTTATTGTGCTACCAGGACTGAATTTGGAGCGCCTGATGTGTAATGGTCAGAGCAATAGAAAACTTGTATACGTACAATTAAGCGACCATGGGGGGAAATGTATGCTTGATAAATGGTACCTAATTAAAAGCTGTTGTTCAATCTAGAGGGGAGAAGTTATTCTTTGTCCACAATCAATTTTGAGTTTTACTTTTGTGGATTATTAGCTTTTAATTGTAGTTTAATAATAAATTAGAATACATTTTTGTGGGATAAAATGCTTGTCGGTAGATGGAGTCAATGCATGGATATCAATCTCCTACGATCTACAAGTGCCAGTGTTAAAAGCATTTCATGATCTAATAAGCCAAAAGATTTTGTCCTAAGATCTAGCTGCCTTTGTATCACAAACATTTTGCAGATGGTAAGTCTGATTTAACTTCACGTTTTAAAAACCTGAGTCATACTCTTCTCTCCTTTCTTGCTTTCATGCCAAGGTGTGCCATGCTGGTTACCCTTTACCTTCTCTGCCTTATTATTTATGTAATCACCTTGACAGGCAGTTATATTGCTGACCTGGTTATCTGCCTAATGGAGTTCATTGGGAGGCAATTTTAAAGCTGAAGTGTTACTAATTTACATGCTTACCTGCTAACTATACACTTGAAGTCTTTTGTCGTTAATTGTGACATTATTTTCCATTTTTAAGATAGAGAAGGAGGCCATTTGGCCCATCAGGTATATGCTGTTTCTGGGCAAAACTATCAGTCTAGTTTTTCTCCATTTATTTCTCTGTAGTCTTCTCTCTCGTCCATGCCCATGAACTCCATCCTGATTTTCCTACCACCCACCTCGACTAAGGATAATTTACAGTAGCTGATTAACCTGACATCCAGCCTGTCTTTGGGATGCATTGGGGACACTGGACCACCTGTGGGACACCCACACAGTTACAAGGAGAACATGGAAGTCAGGATCCAATCTGGGTTCCTGGATCTGTGAGATGGCCAACTCTCTGCTGTGCTACAGTGCTGCTCCATTCTCCACGTGGAATGCAGTTTTTAAAAACTTGGAGGCATTATTACTTGCAATGTGGAACGGTTTATGTTGAAGTGAATAGCCAGAGGCTATTGCCAATGGCAATCCAATGGCTGGTGCAGTGAGCAGAGCTGCTGCCTTTCAGCTTCAGTGACCTGGGCTCGACCCTGACTTTATTTTCCCTGTCTCTGTGTGGGCTTTCTCTTGAGGCTCTGGTTTCCTCCCACGTTCTAAAGACCTGCTGGTTGTTGGGTTAAATGGCTAGTGTAAATTGCCCCAAGTGTGTATGTATGGCAGGAGAATCAGGGCATTTGAGAGAGAATAGGTTGTGGGGAATGGTATTGATGGGATTGTATTGCAAACTGGCATAGACTCAATGGGTCAAATGTGAAATATAAAAATAGTCCTGATGAGTTCCTTCGGCTTAGTTCCCAAACAAACTAATGTAGCTCTGTGCTCAACTGCTTCCCATCATGTTCATCTTTTTATGGCTTGGTCCCCCTTTTACTTTTGTAACTTATTCCAGCCCTATTACTCTGTTAAGAAGCTCTAGCCTCTTGCATTCCTCCATCTTACCAACACCCTCCACTACCCCCCTATTCATTACAGGACATCCCTGTTTTATGAACACCTGGCTTATGGATACCCCTACCTACAAACAAGCTCCCATAATATTAAATTCAAAAGTCCGATGTATGTACATGCATTCGTTCGTATGAACAGCAGAACTAGTTTACTCTCTCCACTTTTAGCAATTGTTCTTATCAGTCTTGTGTGCTTTTTGATGCCATTCATTACAGCACTGTGGAGCAATATTACCATATCGAGTGATTTTTGTGTATTTTCTTACTGACAAAATTAACTTGTACGAGTCCACAAAAACGGAACCCATTTGTTGCCTGGGGACAGCCTGTAGTAGCTGTGTCCTCAGGTTGTCCGTTTATAAATTATGGGAAATGGAGTTCAGTGCGGACAAGTGTGAGGTCGTCCATATTGGATCGATGGAAAATAAGTCAGAATATTTTCTAAATGATGAGAAACTAGGGAGGAATAAGAGGATTTAACACTAAGCTAGTGGACAGGTAGAAAAGAAAATAGTCAAAAAGCTGAATGGTAATTTGGACCTCGTAAGGAAGCTGGAATGCAAAGGGGAGAGGTTATGTTTTAGTTAGTCTTGGTTCGATCTTAAATGGAACATGAAACTTCAGGAAGGATTGACATTGAAAGAGTCTGGGCAGATTCGTAAGAATTTGGGACTTCAAAAGATATAGTTATTGAGGATGAGTTACATAAATTTGGCTTTTATTTGCTTGAATTTGGAAAGGAGCTGCTATAATCGTGGTGATAGACATAATTCAATAGGGTAGATAGTCTTTTTCCTTAGTTGGGACTGTAAAACAAGGAGGGCACAATCAAAATTAGGCCATTTTTAGGAGTGAAATGGAAATGAACTTTTTCTGAAATCAGGAACTTGGCCTTCAAAAGATTGTGGATGCTGGGTTAATTTGAAACTTAAGACTGAGGATGATAGAAATTTGGTAGGTCAGGGTATCAAGGGACATGTAGTTACTGCATAATAAATTCATGATACAGTGTATTTCCTATTGCCTTGAATTCCCTATTAAACCTATCTGTCTCACTACTTGAAAAATGACTTTTTTTGACCCTTAACTCTGCTTTTATGCGTCTCCACTCTGTCAGTTTTCTTTGGGAGATTACAATTCTATCTAGCGACTGTTGACATGTTTTCTATATTAAAGGCATTATATAAAGTCTATTGCAGTAGAATAACTGGTTAATTCCCATTTTATGCTGATTTGGATTGAAACTGAGGCAATAATTTGTGGTACCAAAAGTAAAAACTGGAAATGCTGACAAGGAGGTCAGGCATCGTCTGTGGAGAGAAAAATCAATTAACATTTCAGATCATTAATCTGTTTCTGTCTCTACAGAAGCTACTTGACTTGAGCATTTCCACCATTTTATGTTTTTATTTCAGGTTTCCAATATCTGCAGTTTTGTGCTTTTTGTTGAGATACCACAGTTGGCTGAAGTTAAAAACCAGCTGAGTTTTTGAATCTTGATGGTGTTGACTTGCTGGAAAGTTTGCAAATGTAGATTTTGGGTGAGAATGCAATAAAGCTCTGTTGTAATTGAATAATCTGCAAAAAGCTAGAATGTGAGTTTCCATGTAAAGTTTGCTATCCGTTAGCTGCTTCAAGTTGTTGATGCTGATTTTAGCAGGATTAGCAAAAGAAGTGCAACAGTAAGGCTGAATTTAGGCTGGGAAGTAGGAACAAAAATGAGCCAGAGTTCCTGGATATGGATGAAGTGGATGGAAAAGGATTCTGGACTACCTGTGATGCTCCTGTGGTAATTTAGACTACTGAAACATGGCGCCCATTTTCATATATGATGCCTGAACAATTTTACTCCAAGAAGAGTTAAATAGGGTAGAAATTCATCATAGGTGGTGCAGAAAATTTGCAGAATCTGGTTATCTACATTGTAGATAGTACTCAGAATTTTGTTTCGTTGCTGTTGAACTAAATATTGGACACTGGATATTGCCCATTTTGTATCACCACCCACAACAAATTCCAACCCAGTGGAGAGGAAAAGAATAATGCTATTTAATAGAAAAATTCTAGGTAGCTTGAATTAGGATGCCAGTTATTTCCATGCAGGACTGTTTATGAAGATTTTGCACTTTACACAAAGCATTTATCAGCAAATCTTTTATTCTTGTTGAATGGATTTTGTGCAATTTATCTCACAAAAGAAAACCATTTTTGGAGGGCCTTGGAGCCTGTATAAGTGGTAGGTCTGGTTATAGAAAATTCAAATTAGAAAAATAACTCCTGTTGGTTATGTGGTTTATTTTTTAAAAACCCATACAGCTGTTTTTGCAGACAAGAATGTACTATTTGGTTTATTTATGAGTAATAACAATTACTGAGCAATGGCGTGCCAAAAGGAATGAGCTTTCTGCTTCTCTCCTGCAACTAGTTTTAATGTAGTTCCAAATAATCGTTCATTTTGTATGTGTTGGTATGCTGTTGGACTGCAGGAGATATTAAGCCAAGTCAGGTTCTGAGCTTGCTGGTTTTACCAGCACTTGGAGATTATTCAGAAGTGTGGACCCAGGTTGAATTTTCTCCCTTATTACCTTGTTGGTACTTATTACACAGCAGAGGTTGGGTAACAGCAGACTCAGAATGATCTTGGGATCTTTTTGGTCTTTGAGAGTCAGAGTCAGAACAACTGCTGGAAGTGTATTTGCAGAAGTGCTTTTTGGGCTGTTAGTATGTAGGTTTAGTGCTAGCTTTAAGTGAGGCACAATTACAAAAAATCCTTAGTTTATAGAAGTAAGTGCAGCTGATTCATCTGTCAAAAATTCAAATTTGTTTACACCGTTAAATGTCCAATTTAATTTGAGGTCAATGTAATGCAGTGGACTATATGACTCGGTGACCCTATGAAGAGGTGGCCACAGAACTTGGACCATTCAGTGGGATGTCCACAAATGAGGAAGTTGACTCCATTTTTAATACTGTGACAATAATCACTTGTGCCCTGCAAATCTACAGGAAGATTTCCTTGATGATTATTTTAAAGCAAGGATTGCGTGGTTTGTATATAAATAGCTTCAGAATTAAGTACTACTCTTCCATCTTAGTCAAGTATTAAGTAAATATAAGTTCTGATCAAAGGTTTTCAACCTAAAATGTTGAAGGTCTTCAACCTGTTTCTCATTCCACAGATGCTGTCTGAACTCCTGAGTGCATCTAACATTTTCTGTTTTTAATGTCAGATTTCCAGCATCTGCAGTTGTTGGTTTTCAATTAATTAAACATCTGTTATGTTGCAGGCAATGTTTGTTATATTAATATACAGTTCCTTGTGCCTGTTGCACCATTCAATAAGATCATGGCTGTTCTCCCACTTTCCTTCCTGATCCCTATAATCCCTTGATTCCCATAGTGCCCCCCCCCCCCAAAAAAAAATATTGATGATTGCCTTTAATATATTCTGCAACAGAGTATCTGCAGGCTAGTATTCTTGATGAACATATAGGGCATTGGTATATTCTCAGTTTTGCAGGCTTTTTCTAGCACCACCCAGGCGAGTTTGAATTTCCTTTTTGATTGCTCTATGGCTCTTGCCTGATCCACTTGGGATTGTATGAAGAGGACTAAACCATTAAACCCTTAAAACCTTTAACTTGGATCATTTGCTATTTGTGTTTCAATTTCATTTACCTGCTTTTGTTCCTTAGTCCTTGATGTCCTTATCTAACATGATCTATAGATCTCAGTTCTGATTTTTTTTAAAGTTCATCTCGTGTCAACAGTTTTTCTCAGGTGTGTGTTCCAGATTTCCAGAACTCTGCGTGTGGAATAAGTGCTTACTGGCATCACTCCTGAATAGCCTTCCTTTTAACTAAAGTTATACCCCTTGCTTTGAACATCTCTGGGAGGATGTTGTTTTTCTGTATCTATCCTATCAATTTCTTAAACTTATCTTAATTAGATCTTCCCTTAATCTTCTCAACTCGAAGGAATGTAAATCATGTCTTTGAAACCAATCCTTATAAATTAACTCTTTCACCTAGTGGTTTTCGGGTGAATCCACACTCAGAGTCCTCGAGGCAAATGTATTTTTCGCAAGATGAGATGCCACAACTGTATGCAATACTCTCATTGCAATCTAGCCAGAGCTTCAGGCAAACCTAACGTAGCTTCCACCCCTTTGTATTCCAGTCTCCTTGAAATAAAGGCCAACATTCATTGCTTATCTTTTCTGATGATTTTTCTACGTGGGCCCCTTAACCTCTGCTTCAGTTTCTAGCTTTTATCAATTAGAAAGTACCCTCGTGATTCCCTATGGTGCTCTCTAAATCTGAAACAGATTTGTCTGCTTGTTTAATTTACCAACGTTTCTTTCCATATTTCTACTCTCAGTGACACCAATTACTTTGCCACCAAACATGGGATATATGTCTTTCTCTTCCTCCTTGTAATTTATTGATAACAATGCCAAAAAAACAGGCTACAATACAGATTCCAATTAAATTGGGTATTGGGGTAAGGGAGTAGAGGCAGTATCAGCTACATCCTGTTTATTGGAATAGGTACACATTATCCCTACTGTTTTTTTTTGTCTCCCAACCAATTCCCTATTTATGTCTGGAGGTTGTTTCCAATTCCAGCTCTTTCATTTTTGGTAATTGGCCCTTGTGTGAACCTTATCAAATGGTTTCTGAAAGTCCATATAGATAACATCATGGAGAATGAATTACTTTTGCAGCATGTTAGTAATCTCCACAAAGAAAGAACTAAGTTAGTTGGAGCTAACTTGTTCTTTACAAATCCATGCTGGGTTCTGATTAGTTCAGATTTATCCAAATACTTAGTCATTCTATTTCTATTAACAGATGCTAATAACCTGTAAACATTGTTCTTACCCTACACTCAGGATCATAATAAAAAATGTTGGTCTATATAGTGGGGAATTGCAATAATGAACATCGAGGAATATTTCTCTGGTTTTGATGTTCTGTTGGTAGTAAGAAACATTTTATGATGAACTTAAGTATCTTAGTAGATTTCAGTTGATAATAAAGGCTGTGTCTAATGTGTTTCCAATCTGAACCAAAAGTTCAATTCTTGATTTGGTCTGCGCCTAAGTTGTGAACCTGAGCTGGGCAAGCAGTTGAGGTGTTAAAATTTGTGTGTGAATTACAGGGTAGGGATAATCAGCTGTGGTTGATTTTCATCTAGAAAACTAATGCACAGATATATGCAGCAACACACACAAAATGCTGGAGGAACTTAGCAGGTCAGGCAGCATCTATGGAAATGAACAGTTGATGTTTTGGGCCTAGACCTTTCATTAGGAGTGGGGAGAAAGAGGGCAGAAGCCAGAATAAAAGGGTAGGGGGAGGAGTACAAGCTGGCAGGTGATAGGTGAATCCAGGTGAGGGGGGAAGGTAGGTGGGTGGAGGAGGGGGGGAAATGGGAATGATGTGAGAAGCTGGGGGGTGATGGGTGGAAGTGGCAAAGGGCTGAAGATGATGGAATCTGATAGGAGAGTACAGTAGACCATGGAGTGAAGGGAAGGCAGTGGGGAACCAGAGGGAGGGAGGTGTGGGTGATGGGGAGGGGAAAGAGAAGGGGTAAAGAGGCCAGAGGGATAAGGGGAATGGGGGGGGGGGGGGGGGTGGGGAACAGAGGGGAGTGGTTACCGGAAGTTAGAGAAATTGATGTTAATGCCGTCAGGTTGGAGACTCCCAAGACGGAATATGAGGTGTTGTTCCTCTAATCTGTGTCTAGCCTCAACTTGGCAGTAGAGGAGGCCGTGGACAGACATGTCAGTGTGGGAATGGGAAGTGGAATTGAAATGGCTGGCCACTGGGAGATCCCCCAATCTGCGTCGGATCTCACTGATGTATCCTCCAGGAATCTGTGATTGACACTGACCATATTCTGCCCCTTAGTAACATCAAAGAGGTGAGATTAAGTTCCGCTACCTTGTTGCCCATATTTCAGGAAATGAGGGGAGATGATTTGAGGTTGGGGGGCAAAGTGTATAAGTTTACTTGGGTCTTAAAAATGAAGGAAAATGCACATGTTTAATAAGTGGATAAATATTGAGACATTTATAACATTTTAGTTCAAAACGCAAAGTTTAAATTTAGAGTGACCAATTAACAAAGCAGTAGAGGGGTTAGAACAGTGGTGACTTTTTATTTTTAATTCCCTCCTGATTGTGAAACTGCTATCTAGTATAAATGACAGTTTGTTGAACTGGCACATGGGTAATCTAGATATCCAGATTAGGTTACAGCTACTCTTTAAGTAAATGAATAAATTGAACTTGTGTCATAGCAAGATTCACAAAAAAAACAAATTGGGCAAATGGCAGTGCTTAATGATACTCAAGTATCTGAACTCATTTGATTGCATTGAATACTATTTAAATTTAAACAGTCTAATCTATGTCAGTCTACGGCATGGATGACTGGCATTTTGTGAGCATGCACAGATCATAGTTTTATTCTTAGTGAGTTGTTGGAAGTTCTGGCAAGAGAGTTTGTATGATGGAATTCAGTTTGTTAAAGGCCACCCCATTGCTCATCAAGATCTATGTACCTTTACCTTAAAGTATTCAAAGACTGCTTCCATCACCCTTTGAGGAAGAGAGTTCCAAAGACTCATGACCCCTTATTTTTAAATGGTGATCTGTTTGTATATGTGTGACATCTCCCACAAAGAGATGTGACTACCTCTGATATTCATTTCACAATTGGGGATAGGGGAGAACAAGAAATTGAATTGGAAAAGAGATGGAAGATATGGGTGTGGCCATTTTTCCATCCCAGTTACTCCAAGAGCAAGATTTTATTACAACTTAATGCTTCCACAGATTGGCCATTGTTCATAATCTTACAATGCTGAAGTTAGGACATTTCACATGGAGGGTAATCTGGATTAATAACTGTTTAAAGGGAAGAATGCAAAGAGGTAAACATGAGGACTTAATTTCACAATTAGTGGAAGAATTTTCAAACAATGCCATAAAGAGAAATGGGTTCGGAACCCCAGCAATCTGGCCCTTGTAGCACAAGAAACTCAATCCTACTTGTCCTTGTATTTCTTTTATACTAGTGTGCTGTGTTTAATTCATTGAGCCTGGAGACTCTGAGAAGGATGTTATTAGCACTGTTGCCTCATTGATAAAATTTTGAATTGGAGCACCAAGCTCATTTGGTACCAGCCATTTGTTAAATGTGAAAATCAATGGGAAAATGTATTTAAACTTTATTTGTGGCCTGGCTTGAGCTTCCCAAGTGCACTGTTGTGGTTTGAAGGTTTCAGTTGTATGTAAATGTAGGTATATTTTACCAGATGGGACTTGGACATTTGGGGCAGCAAATTTTCTAGTCTTTAATCCTGAGATGGATCGGCATGTTTGTTATGTAGCTATTGGATAAAGTTGCATTGACCCAAGCATCTGGAATTGCATTGGGTCCTGAAATTTTATCTCATCGATATTTGATGATGCAAGAATTGAAGAAGCAAATTTGATTAAAAAGAAATAACTTATCACAGACTGTTACATATATGAGTGAGTGTATGTGGAGGGGGCATATTGGGAGTTGATTGTGTGATTGCATTGGATAACTGTATCAGGAGTAACTGGGATGCTCAAGTTCTATTTCTAAATTATATTTTGTAGTACAATTCTGTGGTGCTCTGAAAGTGGCTTCCCCTTTGAAAATGCATTCTAGAGTTTGGATTTAGAAACCACAGTAGGGTTTAATAGGGTAACGGTTGACAGATGTTTTGGTCATCGGAGCACTGTTTACAGCAGGTTTTTGCAGGGCTCGGTGTGGTCTCTTGATTTTTCATAATGATTTTAGATGTAAATATAGGAGCAGTTATGGGGGGGGGGGGGGAAGGGGGTGCTCCTGGGCTATGGAAGACCTGTTTTATGAAAATCTGACTCTGCAGATTCTTTTAGACTCTGCTAGAGTACTCAAACCTCATTCCACCTGGTCTGTATTCAGATAAACATTTGTCCCAGTTCACTTGCTGGTAACGACTCCTATCACCTATGCAAACCTTCCCCAGTCTACTCTTTGCAAATCAGTCCCCAAGGGCTGTTGAGGCCAAAGATTTCACATTACGATACTGGGGGAAATTGTTTGTTTCTGACTAACAGAAAATTCAGTTTACGGGCAGTTCTCAAATATGCATAGTAATGAATGGAATGCATTCAGAGAAGTGTAAAAGGAAAATCAAGGGACTATGCAAGTAGAGGAATTGGAGACTTTGGCATATCCACAGATTCCTGAAGGTAGCAGGGCAATCGGGTAAGGTGGTTAAGAGAAACTGGATACTTGCTATCATGCTTGAAATGTATAAGATACTAAGTTTACAAAGATAATGCTGGGGTGAAAAATTTTTCTTATGGGGAAAAATTGGCTGGGTTGAGGTTTTTTTTGGAATGGAGAAGACTGATGGGAAATTGAATTGAGGTGTATTAAATTCAGAGGACTAAATGGATTGCCTGGAAAGGATCTGCTCTCCTTATTGGAGAGATCAGTGATCAATAAACGCAGATTTGTGGCTGTCTGGAAGTTACTACTTGAAAGGACGGTGGAAACAGAAGCCTTCATTGCATAGGTTACAGCACAAAGCAAGCATCCAAGGATATAGATCAAAAGATGGAAAGTGGGATTACGTTGAATGGCTCTGTGATGACGTCCTGTGCTGTAAATTTTTATGATACTAACATTGAACTAATTGTAGGTTTTATAAACAAGTTCTGAGATTCCCAATTTCAATGTTCAGATGTACTTAAAGTGTAAGAAAGCGACTCTTTGACAATCAAATCTTTTGAGGCTGAACTATTCAAACTAAATTCAGAAACGCGTTGTCAACAAAGATTCCTGCAAGATCAAAAGCTGAAAAGTTGCATATTATGGCAAGCCAAATGGGTGATAGTGAACTGTATATTTAGTATTGTTTATTAGGTGGACTACATCTGTTATATTGGGCAACATATGTTCTCTGAAGAAACATGCATTTGTTCAATTTGTTGCTGTATTGCTGTAGAAGGCTTCATGACCTGTTTTATTTCCTTCTGTGCCTACCTCCTGGCCAGCTATTTACTCATGCTAAGGTACAAGTGTCCCTTGAGATGTTCTTCAAATTTGAGTGCGAGCCTAGATGGTCAATGTTGGTAAGTTGTTGTGGGGAGCATGATAGTGAAACCAAATCCTGCACTTAACCGATGTTTGAGAGGCTCTGATTGGATAGGGAGTCTTGAGTGAAGCCTGAAGGGTTGTAATTTTCTACTCTCCTCTCCTGAAGGCATTCTTTCCTAACTTGAGGTACGATTCCACAGATGTCAGTTCACAGAAAAATGGAAAGAATAACAGAATATGAGCCCAACACACTGGTAAAAATCCCAGAAATGCTTTAATACAATGTAATAAAAATGGGAATTTGATTTTTCAGTCATTGTAAGTTATTGCCCCAAAGGTCAATAGACAAAACTTGAACTGTAATCTCCAAAACATTTGCAAAAATCTTGGTATCCCATGTAATAAAACCAGAATTTAACTTAATTGCGACTAACTAATATCATTGCTCATTAATGTACAGACCCTGAAGTTAAGATTTGACATGTTATCGGATGAGCAGAGTTTTTCCTTTACTTGCTTAAGGTGACATTTGCACACTTGTAACAGGGACCATTGATGGCAATTGAGAATACAAATCCTGCCCCATGTTACTTCTGAGCCAAAGGCACTTGCTAAAATCTGAAATCTATTAACATAAATTGGGGATCGAATCTGGTATCTTTAAATGTCTATTGCTTAGGTACTCTTAACCTAAAATTGATGAGCCATCTGGCTTGGCCATAGCTGCATTAATATTTTTCTTTCCGGACGTTCTTGAACACTTTGGATGTTGAGTATTGGCACTAGGTACTCCCTCATTCGTGTATTGCATTGACAGATGTGAAATAAGTTTCTTGATCCTGACTTAGAGATGCTACAAACAGTAATGGAAAATTCACATTGGATGCTCTTCCAAGTGATGTTACCCTTTTAAGCTGAATATTGTGTCTACAAAGGATTAGTCTAAAATTTGCTGAATTGATTTTGCATAGGGCCTTAAAAACCAGCAGACTGTAGTCTGAGGTGGATCTGAACCAGTATATCAAGGTGAAAGCAGTGTGTTAACAAACGTACCACACACTACTAATTTGCTGTGAAGGTAGAAAATGCATTTCAAAAATACTTCAGTAGTGTACTTTTGTAATTTTAATTTTGTTCTTAAAACGTCAGTTTGGGTTATTCTCTTTATTGTTGGTTCAGATCAAATATTGTTTCTCGTATTGTAATAGGGTTGGAGTGAGGCTGGTGAGGGTGTTGGGAATGAATTACCAGTAGGTGAAATTATCCTAAATGCTGTGAAAGAACTGTTGCCCAAGTTTCTGAATGTTATTATTGATACAGTCTCTTTCTATTTTGCCAAAGTTGCTGTTTGCTCAAAAAGGTTTGAACCATTCAGCAATTTGATTTGAGGAATTTTAACAAAACAGCATCAATTTTTTTAAAATTGAAAATCAAAGAAACAACAAATAACTCAATTTTGAACTGGAGTAGGCTATTCAGCTGCTTTAGCCCCTTATGTTATTTCATTTAACCATGGCTAATATGCATTTTAATTCATCTATCCACATTTGGTAGCTACTTCCAATTAAATGACAAGACTACTTCCACAGACCAGTTTCATTGAGAGGAGTGCAAAGTTTCACAACAAATAGACTAACAGTGAAAGGTAAATGGGTCTGAGATGTAAATAGGTCTGAGATGAGGAGAAGTCCACCAACAGTACTCTCAACTTTGCAAGGTGGTTTTGTTTCTCATCTTGTCTATGCAGTAAACTGGTTCTGCTGCAACATGATCGGGTAACGTTCATGGGTGATGCAACAAGTAGTACAGTTGCCTCAGCTCCAGCAACTTGGGTTAGATTCTGACCTCTGGTGCTGTCTTTGTAGAATTTACACTTTCTTCCTGTGACCACACAGGTTTCCCTGGGTTCTCTGGTTTCCTCTCTCATTCCCTAGACGAACTGGTTTTTGGGTTAATTGGCTATTGGGTGAACCTGGGAGGTGCTAATAGACGTGTGAGAGAACAGGTCACGGAAATTGGACTGGTCTGAGAACCAGCATAGGCTCTATGGGCTGAACGACTTCCTGTATCGTAAGGAAAAATGAAATATAAGAATGACTATCTCCATGACTAAGGGGTGAGTGTTTTGCAAGTATTAAAGGAAGAAACACATTGGGAGAATACCATTCAGCCCCGTAAAGCTATTGTGCCAAAAATATTAGATCACAGCTGATCTTTATCTTAATTCCATTTCCCTGCCTTAGTTTCATATCCTTGCATACTCTTGTATAATAAAAAATCTGTCAATCTCAATTTTGAAATATGCAATTGAACCCTATCTCAGCAGTTGTTTGGGGCAGAGTATATCAGATTTCCACAACCCTTTTTGTGAAGAAATGCTTCTTAACATCACCACTGAAATGGCATAGCCCCCTTGTGAACTTCCCACCAGAGGTTATTGTTTCTCTACCACCCCTTTAATCATTGTAAACACTCCAGTTAGATAATTCTTTAGTCCTGAGGGAATATAGGCCATATCTGTGTAATGTGTCCTCATAACTTTAGTCTTTTAGTCCTGGTATCATTTGGGTGAATCTGAATTATAACCTCTCCAATCAATCTTTCCTGAGGTACAGTCTCAGAAAAAAGCATTCTAGTTGTCGTAAGTGCTTTTTATAACTGTAGTATAACTTCAACCCCTTTAGAGATATCAGTCAACATACCATTAGCCCTTACAATTAATTTTGTATCTATCCACAGTTTTTAGTAATTTCTGTACATCAGCTTCTTAACCTCATCCCACCTAAAAAAAATCTCATTTTGTAAGTTTTCTGCACCTAGTAAAGATTGTTTTAGGTATTGCTCTTTCCATGGATCTACCCAAGTTCCATCTTGCACAAATTTCACCAAAACCAGAACCCTGCAAACCCCGTAATCCTCCAATGATGCAGTATTAAGTAAGTTTCATGTGTTGTTGTTTTGAACATCAACTGATGAGCTGACTTTAATGATTCAAGATCCAGAAATAAAATTTGTACCTCCACCTAAAACAAATTAACTAGTCCATAGTGTTATCACATTTTCTTACGTGTGTCATTGCATTGCATTTCAAAATAATTCATTTCTGTGAAATACTAGGATATTTACATAATGCACACCTTTTAATAGTGGTGGTTATTACAGGAACACAAAAGTTACAGTACAGAGGAAGCCCATTTGGCTCATTGAGTCAGTCCTGGCTGTATGTAACAGCAATTCAGCTAGTTCCACTCTCCCATTGGCCTGGAAAATTCTTTCCTTTTCAGATTCTTATCCACTTCCCTTTTGAACCCACATCCATCTCTGTTTACTCCCGAGACCCACGCCATCACAGAAGCCAGTTGCCAGCCAACTTGATTCACTCCAAGTTGTAATGAGAAACATCTGAAAGCACTGCATACAGTAATGGCGATAGGACCAGACAACATACCAGCTGTGGTACTGAAGACTTGTGTTCCAGAACTGGCTGTGTGTCCAGTTAAGCTGTTCCAGTACATTTACAACATTTGGCATCTACCGGATGTGAAAATAATTCCTCAGGTATGTCCTATTCACAAGAAGCAGGATAAATCCAGTCTGGCTAATCATCATCCAAGCAGTTCACTTAATCATTAGCAAAGTGATGCAAGGTGTCATTAGCAGTCCTATCAAATATCACTTACCAATAACCTGCTCGTTGATGCCTGGTTTGGGTTTAGCCAGAGCCACCTGGCTCTAAACCTGATCACAGCCTTGGTCCAAAAATGGACCAAAGAGCTGAATTCTGTAGGTTAGGCCAGAGTGACTGCCCTTGAAGTTAAGGCAGTATTTGACCAAGTGTGGCCTCAAGGAGGCCTGGTAAAATTGAAGTCAATGGGCTTCAAAGGGAAGACGCTCCAGTAGTTGTTGTGACTGAGTTTCCGGCCACTGTCTGTAAGGAGTTTGTATGTTCTCCCTGTGTCTGCGTGGGTTTCCTCTGGGTGCTTCGGTTTCCTCCCACATTTCAAAGACGTACAGGTTAGGAAGTTGTGGGCATGCTCTATTGGCACCGGAAGCATGGCGACACTTGTGGGCTGCCCCCAGGACACTCAGTGCAAAAAGATGCATTTCGCTGTGTGTTTCGATGTACATGTGACTAATAAAGATGCCTTATCTTATCAATCACCTGAGCCTCGGGACATCGATGCAGGAGTTCTTCAGGGCAGTCTCTTAGGCTGAGCCACCTTCAGTTATTGCTTTACATCATAAAGTCAGAAGTGGGGATTTTTAAAAAAAAGTTGCATAATGTTCAATTCCATTTGAGAACATTCAGGCTCGAGCTGATAAGTGACAAACAAGTTTGAAACATAAAAGTGCCACTAATGACCATTTCCAACAAGAGAGAGTTGAACCCCATATCCTCAAAATTCAGTGGCATTTACCATTGCCAAGTCCCCCACCATCAACATCCTGAGGATCATATTGCAGAAACTGAATTATATTGGTCACATGAATATTGGGTCAGAGTATGCTGCAGCAAGCAACTCACCTCCTGCTCCCTAATGTCTTTCCACTATCTACGAGGTGCAAGTCAGGAGTGTGATGGAATACTCATGTGAATGAGTACAAAATCAAGGCCAAAGCAGCCTGCTTGATTGCTGACTGAGAATCGCAAAACTGCAGATGCTTGAAATCTGAAATAAAAACAGAAAATGCTGGCAGCACCACAAATACTGCCTGACCAGTTGAGTAAAAGAAACCCCATCTGCCACCCTAAATATTCATTCCCTCCATCACAGTCAAACTGTGACTGCAGTGTGCACCTGCAGCTACTCACCATGGCTACTCTGACAGCACCTCTGAAATGCGCAGTCTCTGCCACCAAGAATTGCAGGGCCTTCAAGAGCATGGGACCACTGCCACCTGCAAGTTTCTCTTCAAGTTGCCCATCATCCTGACTTGGGGAATTGTCACTGTTCCTTCTTTTTGGCAGAGTGGAACTCCTGGAGCTTATAATAGCAATAGGATTGGGCAGAGCTAAGGGTTTATGAAAGGGAAATCATTTACGATAAATCTGCTGGAAGTTTTTGAACTTGCAGGAAAAGGTAAACTAGTTGATGTGTATTTGGACTTTCAGAAAGACTTGCATAAGGGATTGCACAAGAGATTATTAAACAAAATTATTAAACAAAAAGCATGTGGTATTTAAGGTAGCATGGATTGCGGATTGATAAACATAGAAAACCAGAGTAGGAATAAATGGGTCAGTTCTGGGTTGGGAGGTTATGACCAGTTAAGTGCTGCGGAGATCTGTGCTGTGGCCTCCTCTGTTCAGTGTCTACATTAAAGACTTGGATGTACAATATATCCAACTTTGACAATACACGGTGAAACGGCATTATGGATTGTGATTAAAAATGCAGGGAGGTTCCGGGGAATACAGGTTAACTGAATGGGTAAGGACCATGGCAGATGGAATACAAGATGGAAAATGTTACACCATCCACTTTGGTAGCAAAAACAGATGGTGGAGTAAGTTTATAATGGGGAGCGATTAAAACACCTTTAATATTCAGAGGGACCTGAATCACTGGAAGTTAACAAGTACAGCAAGGGATTAAGAAGGCAATTGGTACACTGGCCTTTATTGCAAGAGGATTTGAGTATGAGAGTTGAGATGTCTTGCTCCAATTATGTAGGGCCTCGGTAACACTGCATCTGGAATATTGTGTGCAGGTCTGGTCTCCCTAGCTAAGGAAGGATATTACTCATGATAAGTAGAGTGCAACGAAGGCTTGCCAGATTGATCCCTCAAATCGATTAAGCAGACTGGGCCTATACCCCTGTGTTCAGAAGAATGAGATGTGGTCTCATTGCAAATTAGAAAATTCTTGTGGGTCTTGACAGGGTAGATGCAGAGTTGATGTTTTCCCTGGCTGGGAAGTTTAGATATTAAGGGAATTGGGATATGGAGTTAGTACAGGAAAGTGGCACCGAGGTAGAAGATCAGCTATTATCTCATTGAATGGCAGAGGAGGCATGAGGGGCCAATTGGCCACCACCTGCTTCTAATGCCTAAAAGAAAAGTTTACAATACTGGTCAGTATTGGTTCAAGAAGTACTGTTAACGGGGGATGGAGGAGCTAATGGTGGGGTTCAAAAAGGAATGAAGGTGAGAAAGTTGTGACTGTGTCCTGTTGTCAGGATTGAGAAATTGATAGGTTAAGGCCGACAAGTGTATCATCTTTGAGACTAAGGCATATGAACTCATCATTTTTGTCTTCCATTAGTGAGGGTGAACGGGTTCAAGGAAAGGATTTTGTTTGAACAAGAAGGTATGCCACTGTGCCCACTGGCCAGAATGATTCTAAAGTAGTAAAAGTTGGCAGCAGAGAAGGGGAGGTATTGGTTTTTGAGGTGGTTAAACCAGTTTGGATGATGGAGAACCAGCCTAATTGTGTTCCAAGTGTACTTGAGCCTTTGGTCCCAGTACTTGAAACAAAAAAGTGCAGATGCTTGAAGTCCGAAACAAAATCGGAGAATGCTAGAAGTGCTCAGCAGGTCAAGCAGCATCAGTAGAGAAATAAACAGAGAGCATTGACTCGGAGAGCTTTCAGCATTTTCTGTTTTTTGCCCCAAAATTTGTGTTCATGGTACTTAACTGGAGAAGTGGGGAAAATTGGAGGCTGAGAGATCTGACAGGAGTAAAGATTTCAAAAGTGCATACAAGATGGTATCTAATAATGAAATGGCAGAGGGCTGAGAGATGCATTTGACAGTGAATCATTTGAGATTAACTTTGAAAAAGAGACACAAGGGATGATGCGTTGTTCAGAGTATTGGAGGGCCAAAGGAATAAGTCCCAAATCCATTGTTACAAGATCCATCACTGCTGTGAAAGGGAGCTGAAGATATGTGAAGCTGGCTGGAGTAGTCTCACCGGATGTGGAAGAGAATTACCATTGGTTTCAACCAGGCTGAATTTACCATGTTAATTTGTGGATTAGGTGAGCCTTATTAACATGTAAAAGGGTATAATGTGGCACATGAGCCTTGAGCAGTGGTAGGAAAAGGGGTTATTAATGTGGAATTTACAGATGAAGAGGTGGTGGTGAAGTGGGAGAAGGGAAAGTCATGGTGAGATAAAATGGGAGAGAATTAGCAAGTGATCTGGTCGTTGGGGCTGCCAGAGATAAATGGTACACACCAAAAAAAAGAGTCAGCTGAGTCTGGAGCTAATCTCTGTATGCAGATGGGCATAAATTATGAGTTAACAAATGAGGTTTTAAAGAATGACCTGAAGTATTTACTGAGGGTGAACTGTGAGAGGAAATGGATTGTGGGAGGAAGGGCAAGGCTGTGGATAGACTTGATGACAAGGATGTTAATTTGGATGTTTTGGGGGAAATGGGGAACTATTGCATGTTGGTGGTTGAATAACACTTAATGCAAGACAAAATGTGCCTGGAGGGAGGAATATGGAAGACGGGTGCTTACAGTATTGGGTTAATCAATTCTGAAAGTGACCAGTTTATTTTGGTCATAGAGATTTCTATTCAACCCAGGCAAGTGACTTGGGCAGAGGCTTATAAAACCAATGAATTATCAGAATTCTTGCTTCAGTATGCATTGGTGGTCATCAAATACTGAACAGAGGGATCATGGAGTTGCATTCTGAGGATTAAGCACAACTAGCTTGCAGAAAATGGAATTTGTGTATTTTTGATACCACTTTCTGTTATTTGGTTGATCCTGTTCATTCAACTGCTAAAGTGGCAGGTCTCAAGTCTCCTGAACTCTAGGTTTTGGTTTTTGCAAGTGGGATAGGTTGCTGGAAAACCTTAAAATATTTTGACAGTCCTTTGTTAGGTCAAACAAGTGTAAAGGTTTGTTTTTAAAAGCTTTATTTTACTTCCAGTACTGCATTCTAGGATTACTGAGAAGAGGAAATGTCCAAATTCTTTTACATATCTTTTTTTAAAAAAGTATTTTGAGTGATTTCCATTTGGTTATTTTTGTTTGCTGATTTTGCCATTTTTAATTTGTGATTTTCATTCCCTTGTCTCTCAGCTTTGCTCAATGCATTCTCTAGCTGTTCAGTTGCAAAACCTGAATTGTGAAGTTTGCCTGAAGTGTGACTAGCAATCCACATTGTAAGTAAGACTTCAGAAACAAAATACTGGTGGATGTGGTAGCCTCACAAATATGCTTGATGGGAACATTGTAAATATAAAGACTTGAGTGCAGTTTTGCTCGTGAATTTGAAACATTAAAAGGTAGCATAGTCTCTTTATGCACAAAATGTGGCTACGCGGTGAGCGACCCTTCCGCCTTTCTTAGCTCATGAATGTGATCAATGTTTGGAGGGTTATGCTCTTGCCACCAAGTTTTTGTGGGCATTGAAATATCCACAGTATGGCAGTGTGCTTTGACAAAAATAAATCAAACTCTGCAGTCAAGTCTTCTAAATGTTTCAGCACCTCCTGTAGGTGGTTACAGCTGGCTGCAGACCCAATTAACTGATATTGCAAATACCAAAGGAATCAAGGGAATTGTTTGCAGCTAACATGACATACTGATTTTTAATAGTTTCTGGAATAATGCATGAATGTGCACTGTTGGTTAGAAAATACTGTCACTCTTGTATGTTTCTAATATCTTGTTTGCTTACTTTTTTTGTTCTTTTGTCTTTCTTGCAAAGAGTCACCAACAACTACATTCTGTATTTGAAAGAGAGATTGTGGGATTAAAAAGTATCCCTGAGACTTCCCTTTTCCCCTCCCATCTTCCTACACTGCCACCAAATCACCTATTCTTTCTCGCTTGCTCCCAATCTATGTGCTATTCTCTCACTTCACTTTCTACTAATCTTTCTAATCACCCACTTCCTTGCGCTGCTGCCTCAAACCCTTTGAATTGCTCATTTGAACCCTGGACTATTCCTTCCCCTTAGTCTATTATCTTTCACCAAGAAGAACTTGCACACACTTCACGTGCTCAGGAGGTCCTAAAATGTTTTGCCGCCAGTCAAGTAATTTGTGTTTACCAAGGTTCCACAAATGGCGGTGAGATAAATGAGGGATAGATGTTGGATAGGGAACCATGTGGAAAATTAGACATATCGTATCTGCTCCTATTTTATAATTCGAATTTAAATCATGATAAAAATGTTCAGTCATTGAGATCTTGGACTTCAAAATGCAATTCAATATGTAAAATTATTTACATTATTGTGATATGTGTATTTGTTTATTATGTTTAAACCCTTATTTTTGAAATTAGAAAAATTAGAGGGGAAATAGGCAAAAGAAATATTTTCAAAAAAAAAAATTAATTTGTAATCAGAATTACTATTTTACACTCTCAAACCCCATGATAAATGTGGACTTGGGCATTTATAAAGTTAGTTGACAAAAAGCGTATGCCAAAAATGTGACTAGAAGAACCCATGTCATGGAGGTGAGATGTGTACCATATTATAGATGTTACAAACTTTAAAATGTTAAATTTCTTGGCATTGTGGAAATGTTGTAAAGTGTTTTCAGAAATTTCTTTGCTTTCCTTTCATTATTGATGTTTTGTTGCTGATGGCTCACAGTAATTTTCATTGTATATAGTTGTATTTGCTTTTGGTAATTTTTTTCATGTTCAAGTATGCTCTTTTGAAAATGAATTATGAGACAGTCAAATATGTACACTGCTACAACATCTCAAATGTAATGTCCCGAATCTGCATGAAATGTGGCATACTTTTAAATGCAATAATTTGTGGTATTGCCTATGGATAGGTTTAAGGCCTGGAGCACTCTGAATCTTCTGGTGCAAAAGTTGCCTACCCATCTTAAGACTGCTGCTTAGGATATGCTGAAAACAATGTTCCTACCATAACCATAGGGCCAGTTGGAGGTGAATTATCACACTCATTCTGTTTTCACCCTTGGCTCAGCTCATCACTTCTGAGAACTTCACATCCATTATTTGGTTGCCTCTTAAATGTGACTGTTCTAATGAACTCATGGCTGGTCTCCAAACTTGCACCCCCTCTCTTCATTTGCTTGCAAGCATCCTCTCAAATTTAAAAGAAACCTTCAATCCAGCAGCCTGTATCTCATCCTTGCATTATCTTCCTTCCCCAGGGTGAAAATATCAAAGACTGGAGGACATGGCTTTAATTGAGAGGGGGAAAGCTTGAAGGAGATATATGAGAAATTTTCTTTTTACAGAGTGGTAGGGGTCTGGAACATGCTGCCAGGGGAGGTGTGGAAGCAGACATGATAGTAATGTTTAAGAGGCACATGAGCAGGAGGGATATCGATCACGTGCAGGCAGATGTGCAGTTTGAATTGGTATCACGGTTGGCATAGACATCATGGGCCAAAAGGCCTGTTCCTGTGCTGTACTTTTCTATGTTCTAACCTTGTCTGTGCTTTCCCTCTTCTCCGCTCCGCCCCCCCCCCCCCCCCCCCCCCACACACACACACACAGTCTGACGTCCCCCTACTCTCTTGCATTTGTTGCAATAGCAGGATAATTTTTGGGCTACAAATTGTTCACCAATATATCTAAGAGAATATATATCTTGAGAATATTTTTAAGAAGTAACTTGCAGTTGCTTCCCCTTTTGCCCTGATGTACTGATTATGGCACCACTGGCATTGGTGGTTTTTCAAAGCCTCACCCAAGGTAGTTAGAATTTGAATATCGACCTGATGATCCAACCCTTGTGCCATGTGTGCATACGCCATTAAATAATTATCTGGTGTAGGGCTCTCATTGATATTTGTGCTGCCCCAAATTTGGTTGGAAACTGACTTGCACCTAATCAAGGGACAGTATTAAATGATGCCTACTATGTCAATACAGGGCTCCAATGGCATAACATTTGTTAGTCCAGGAATGCAAGAATACTCTGGGAAGTTGGCTTGTTATTGGTGGCTTAGATTAAATTTTATTCATCTCCAAGGTATGTTCCAAGATGTGTTTTAAGCATTGCCTTGCATCTACTTTTACTCTTGATTGTATCTTCTGAACCATACCGAGGTTACGGGTACATATCAATTCATAGGAAGCTGCTTTAGTTCTCTGCTTAATAGTGTTGTCTTAAAAGGCAGTCAGTGACTACTAATTTGAAACATTTTTCATTGCTCCCTTCCAATTTGTGTTCTGGCCACTTGGCTGCGTTATTGAAATTCTGTCATGATTATCATGTCAGTTTTCTAAAAATCTCTGTTCATTTTCAGCTTGTGGTTGATAAAAGTTCCCACTTGTTCTTTGTTATTCTCATTTCTTGCCTCTACCCATATTACGTTGACTGTTTTCATCATCCTTTTCATGGCTGTTATCTTTTATTATTAATACAGATGTTTTGTTTATGCAATTTGCATTCCATTGTAAACTTGAACTTTTAGCTGTGGTTTTGTGGATGACTGTTTTGAAATCTATTTGGTGTTAGAGGGAGCGCTAAATTTAGTCTATTTAGTGTGCATATTTTAACTGAGATTTGTAAAATAACTATTGCAGGTGTTGTTCCAGTTTCTGAACGGGTATATTTTTATGTCTAGATCAGATCAAGGCTTGACCAGATCTGACCCAGTGAAGATCTTTTTGCTGGCAGTTGGAGGAATTTCCCTACAAAACCCACAATAATGAAGAAAAGGAAGCAGCTGAGAACAGTATTTAATACCACATTAAATCTTGAAGTGCAGCATTTTGAAAACTTACTTATGCTCCTGAGATTTTACAATCCGTGTTTGACAAAATGCAAAATTAAGTAGCAGTTTAGAGAATTTTCTCATTTTCAGTTCTCTTTTTGCATTCCTCCTCCCCATTGTCCCAATGGGGCAGGAATTGGGGTTTTCCCCCCTCTATTGTTCTTGCTGCCCTAAATGGAAAATCATTCCAGAAAAGTGAGAAGTTATGTGATAAAATTTAGTAATTAAAAATGTTAAAAACTGTTTGCAGTTCTATGATACCTTAGAAAATATGTCGCATTGCTTCACAGAGTGTAACTGAACAAAAAACAAAACTGAACCAGAGAGAAATATTTGGACAGATGACCAAAATTTGGTCAGAAAGGCATGTTTTGAGGAGGGTTTTCAAAGGATATGAGAGAGAGAGAGAGAAGAGGTAAAGAGGATCAGAGGAGGGAATTTGAGCTTGTATACTAGATGGCCGAAGACTTCGTCAACTTTGGTGGGGCAAAGGAAGTATGGGGAAATCAGAGTTCTCTGAAGTTGTCGAGCTGGAGGAGGTTATAGAAATGGAAAGCCATGAGACCATGGAGGAATTTGAAGATAAGGATGAGAATTTTATAATTATGTTACTGGTCTGGAAGTCGATGTATGTTGGTAAGCACTATGATGATGGATGAATGGTACCTGGTCCGGACATGGAATCCAGTCAGCAAAGCTTTGGATAAGCTTCTGTTTATGGAAATTGGAACACTGGAGATAAACTAGAAGAGCACGGAAAGAGTGGAGTCTGGAGGTGACAAAATTAATAGGCTGAGCTGGAGGCAAAGAAGAACAATCGGGTTAAATGGGAAACGGTTTATTGAAATCAGGTTGCATTTGGCATGTGCGTTGACTGAGCTGTGCTGGAATTCGTAGCAATTTCACATCAACACAAGTTATTTATGCTGTTGAAATAGCTTTAAACAGATATTTAATTTTAACTCAAGTGGGGGGGGGGGAGGGAGAACCGATAAGAACACTCCTTGTAATGTACCACCTTTTAGACTGATTTTCGTGGCAGGTAAGAAATAGAGAAAATATCTTTTAGTTAAAAGTACAGTGATAGTTCGATATTAAGTGAGGAGTTTGTTAACATTATCGCAAGTATGATTTAAGTATCATTGCTGCTGAACTCTACGTTTTCATTTGATTTTAGAAATGGATACTTTGTGTTTACGGTTGAGTTTCAGATTTGAGCCACCGTTTCCAATCCGTCCTTTTGTTCGCTGGTACGCGATGCTTTGTGTTGCTTGGATTTTAGTTCATTGACGTGTTCCGCTGTTTAGTTTCAATTTTTTAGTACAAGCAGTTTTGGGCTTGTGTGCCACTTACTGCCAAAATATTGTTCAAACAGCTCGTAGAATAGATTTTCGTCGGGTGTGTTTAAATAATTTTTGGGATCCGTCTTGGAAACTGAGAACCTTCTCAGTTTTACTTCGAAACGGATGGGATAGGGTTTTCTGTCGGAACTAGGCATTTTATTGCATTGGCCCGTTGCTGTTTGTGTCTGCAGATTTTGCTATTGAATTGGATATTTAAGACGCCTTTCAGATACGCCCTCATTTCTTTGGTAACATTTTACAATAATTATCTCCGTGTTTTTGTTCAAAAATTTGCCTAAACTGGAACGAGCGTTTAGGAGCTACTGTTTCTAACCGGAACGGAAGTGATGACGTTTCCGTCGCTCCTCTGGATGTTTTTGGTCCTGTTCACTTTTCATTTTTCTCGTATTTTTTTCCCCTCTGTAGGTTTAAGTCAAGTCGGATTTTTCTTTTAATTTTACATTTACTCTTGAGTTTTGTGGAATGTTTTTAATTACTTCGTGACAGGAAACAGTGAAGCCGAACCCGGAGAAAGTGAGGAGTGGCCGGGGCCCGAGCTGGAGCCTCCTGCCCGAGGCCAATGTCGATCATAAAGCTTTCTATACAAGGAATAGGATCAGCCATGCAGTGGGGAATTTCCACCAGGATTTATGGAGTGTGGGGGGTATAGGAATAGGGCAAGCAATAAGGTAAATAGATTTTCGTCGGTATCGATGACTGATTTGGCGGTTTGTAATTTGTTAAATGTAAAATGCTGCAAATTAAATTTCAAGAATCTCATTTTAAAGACGGTTGTTAATAAAGTTATATGTTCATATTTCATAATTATGCAAATAACAATATATTCCTGAAGGGAAATGCATTGGAAATGAAGTTTAATTCAGATTGGCCTTCACAAAGCCATATAAGGTCAGGTCACTTACTTAGTGTGACCTTTTGTTGTTGCTGTTTGAATTATGAACAGTTCTGAAATGCTTGTACTTGTGTATTCAAAAGTAGTTTCACGTGGAAGATTTTTCCATGGAAGTGTCGGAGTTTATTGTGTGAGTGGCCAACAGAATGGGCATCTTTTTTTTTGTGTGGCAGCACAAGCTGTGTATAAGAGCATTTTTTTTCTGTAGGGATAGTCCAACATTTTTTATCCCTGTTTTAATTTGATTTTAGAGGATAACTTTGACTTGATACTGGTGATTGGTATAAATGTGTTTTTAAGTAAGATTAAAGCTCTTGAAATGTTACTTTAAAAATCCTAGTTTTTTTTTTGCAAAACAATATGGAGTAAAATATTTTTGTGTTCCACAGAAAATACATGCACTTTAAAGGCAATTCTTAGTTTAATCAATTTAAAGCCCAGCAAAACTGATCTTTTGTTTTTGTCACCTCATTCAAAAGAGTTATTCTATCCTTGTCTTTATTGTGGTGTTCGGATTTCATTTCAGGAGCATAATGTGATCAGATGTTCTACAATGCTTTCACTTTCTATTTAACAGATTTTCAATTATTTCTGAAGCTGAATTAAGCATACAATTATATGCAAATACACAAGAATTGGGGGGGCTTTGTTTTGTAATTAGGCATATTATAGTTATTCAATATGTTGATTTTGCTTTGATATCCCTGATTTGTGAGTAGGTTTGATAATCATTTTGGCTGTACTTTTGTTGGTAAATAGTATTAACTATTTAATTGCTAATAGTTAATGGCAATTTTTTTTTAGATTTAGTATTAGATTTAAATTGCATCAGTTCCCATTACTTGCAGTACCATGTAAACTTAATAGTTATATCAAAGGCAGAACTTGGTAGAAACCCAAAGTGCATTGGCACTGTGCATTTTGCCTTTTTCAGAAGCTGAAACGTGTAGTGATGGGGGTTTACATTGCAGCAGTATGCTGTAGTTTCATGTTATTCAGTTCTAGTGTCCCACATGACATTATACTGCTAAATCTGTGTGTTATGAAATGAAACGTTATCTATTTTAAGATCAACGTGTCTGTTTGAACCTTGATTTAAGAGGAGCAAAGAAATGAAGTTTACAGTGTGTTTGATCTTGTGTGCGTCCATGTCTTTTGCAGTAAATGATGTAGGCAAAAGATGCGGAAAAAGAAATAATTAACAAATCTTTTTGTCCCCTCCTACAATAATTGTTCTTAAAAGGCTGAACATTTTGGTGTTGAAATTGTTATTACAGTTCAAAAATACTACTATTTCCTTAGTTTTAGTGGACTATTAATGCTGTTGAAGAGATTTATGCCACTGTTTATGCCCTGCACAAGTCTATTTTGTATAGTTCTATTGGCATAGTACCTAGCATCATCTTAAATTAAACAAGGATATTGAATTCATCTAGGCTATTTGCCTCAGTTACACCATGAACTAACATACTCCACATTTTAATCTTTTATTAGTGATGGTCTCATTTAAAACCTCTAGGAAACATCTGCTCTATGGCTACACATTTGTGTTCTCTCACGCTCTGTTTCAATGGAAGACTGTTATAAAATTAGTAAGGCGGCATTTATAGCCTATCCCCAGTTGTCTTGAGAAGGTGGCAGTGAGCCACATTGAAGCCTTGGACAATACTTGGACGGTATTGATGGGCAGAGTTTTAGGATTTGGACCCAATGGCACTGAAGGAATGGTGATTATGTTTAAGTTGGTTTGTGTTTTTGTTGGTCCCAGGTGCTCGCTGCCCTTGTCGTGTTTGGTAGCATTTCCCAATGGTTTACCATTGTCCTTTTTAAAGATTTGGGAAGTGATGTTGAAATGGTGTTCTTGGGGCTACTTGCATTGTTTGGTGAGCATTGTAAGTGCGTCTTTTGACTGTTATTTCCACCTTTGTGCATCTAGTGTTAGCTTCATGCAGTCCCACCTAAGCTGGTTTGCCTTAATTGTCCCAATCATTCTTGTGGCCTTTGCATGTGACTGCAAGTTGATGTTGGATTAAAGCAAATTTTGTTGTATGGGCTTGTGCATTGTTTAATTATGCCCAAGGAGAGTAATTTTTCATTCTGGGTTGAATTTAACCTGATATCTCAGTGGTGAAGCATTGCTCGAAACCTATGGGTATGGATACTAGGCTATGGGTAAGCCTAGTAATACCTAGGGTAGAGACATGTTCGGCACAGCTTTGTGGGCCAAAGGGCCTGAATTGAGCTGTAATTGTTCTATGTTCTGTACAACCCAGATCACAAGTGTAAGATTCTTGGTGTATAATGCACTTGTGCAAAATGGGTTTGTTGTAAATATTTTTCATATTTGCTAGTTATGAGATCAGAAAGGAGGAGATTTCATAAGCTTTGTAAATCTGCAACTTAGAAACAAGTATTTATTTGGCAAACAGTTTTTAGTAACGAGCAGAGAGCAGTGTACATTTTGAACATTCATGCTGATTTGTATCAGTTTTGGAGAAAGACTACTTTTTTTTTCTCCTCTCCAATTGCATGTGCTGTGCAGAGTAGCAATTGATCTGTTTTTATTTACTACAGCCAATTTTTTTTTGTAATATGACAAGACACTTCTATAAGTTTGTTTTATTGTGAAGCAGCTTGTGCATTTCAATATGATTTAAATGAGATATAAGCAGGTGCAATAGGAGGAACTTTCATCTGTTCAGTTTGTAGCTGCATTTTAAATAAGTGTACAATGTGTTTATAATCCTACTCCAAACAGTGAATAGAATCAGAATGTTTGTGAATTTGATGACCCGAGTTATTTGGATAATTTAATTTTAGCAATGAATGCGAACTTCGTTTCAACTTTCTAGGCCAGTGTATACCCATCAAAATTTTTGTTTACCAGATTCATTCTGATGGAAGAGGGCAATTTACTTAGTGACACAAATGAAGAACCTGCTTACTGAGCCTTGTGTATAACTTGGGCTTTTTATATTTATAATCTTGACACTTGAGGCAATGTGACGTGCACAAACAGCTTGTATTGTACAGAACCATTTCAGGCTTGTGCATCCTTTGAAGTAATCTTGATAAACTGAATAACTCTGGATCATCCTTGGTGGGAACGTTTGTACAGGTCAGCATTGTGAAAACAGCTGGGAAAAATAGAAGCCTGTGGAAACTGCTGCAATTTTTGAATTGGTGGGAAGTGACAATAAATTTGGTAAAAGTGTAATTATGGACCAGTCAACAGGACTAAATGAATTAATGATCTGAAATCAGTACTAAGATTTTGCACTGTGGCATTGGTGTCAGTAATTTTTCAGATTTTTTTTTAAATCACTAGTTTTATACAGTTATTACCAGAGCTTTTTTGATTTATTTAATTTGGAATCTAATAATGTATTTTTTAATGAGTTGTTCTTAACTGTAAATTTATCCATCTTGGAATTCCATGTTGAATCCCACCCCTCTCCCCCCATTATTTTTTTTGCCCTTGCTGCAGTCCTGAAACTACAGAGTTACATAGCATCCTGTGTTACTGTCACAAAAGTAAACCTCCACCCTTCTTCTTAACCTATATGCAGCTTTTGATGTGGTTGAACACAACATTCTCCTTCAACACATCTCCACTGTTGTGCAGCTGAGTGGATCTTCAGTTGCTTGGTTTCATTCTTACCTGCCTGATCGCAGCCAGTGAATTACCTACAGTGGCTTCTTTCACAGTGTTATCTCCAGTCCTCTGATCTATCCTCGGCCTCTCCTATTTGTCCCCTAACTGCCGCATCTCAGTGACTTTGTTCTAAAGAATCCAAGGGAGTTGATGGGCACATGAGTGAGAGAGTAAGCTGGAAAGGAAGAGAGGGGGAATGAAATTGATGGGATTGCTGCCCTGGGAGCTGGCATAGACCTGATGAGCCAAATGCTGGCCCTTGGTGCCCCTATTAGGTAATGTCACATATATGCTGGCAACACTGAGCTCTCAATTGTCAAACTGCTTGTCCAGCATACAGCACAAGATGAGCAGAAATTTCATCCCATCAGATTGTTTTTGGTCCTCACCACAAACTCTGTTGCCTAGCCACTGATTCCGTTCCCTCTTCAACCACTTGGTCGGGGGCGAGTTACATTACTACGCAAGCAAGGTGAAACAGCATCTTGAAAGCAAAGAAATCATGTGTGCAGTTAGTGGGCTTATTGCTTGAAATTCATTACTGTCATTTACTTTTAAATATTGTAGCATATTGTTAAATTTTACACCCCTCACCACAGCATCGACTAAGCCTATGGCACTAATTTTGTCCCTTTAATTATATGTAGCTAGATGGATAGATAAGATATTCCATGATCTAATTGAATGTTGTAAGAAGCTAGAAGGGCTGAATAGCCTACTCCCTGTTTCTGTGAGCTGATTGCAGAACTTAATGTAAAAAAATACTGAATTTTTGCTGGATAAAGTTATTGTATCATGGTATTTGGCAGCTTCCAAGTTTATTGTTAGAATTACTCAATGTTGAGTACTCAATTAGGAAAGCTTAATATGGCATTTATTCATCGAGACTATGAACCTTCAACTAATACAGAAATTGCACTGCTATTCATCACACCTTTTTATGTTTTTTTTTAAATTACCTTGGGTTTCCTTGTAAGAATACTGTTCCCAATATATTTTTCAGGTGTTTCGGTAAGGCGTGTTGGATCTGGGAAAAGAGTTCAGTATGGATGGAATGGAATCGAACAATGAGGACAATTGCTCAAGTGCCACAGGTATGCCTCTTTGTATATGTAGCTTGTTTACATGCATTTCTACTAAATCTGCATGTAATTTAGTGTGGCCTGAAACATTGGCCTATCGCTTTTTAAATGCTTGGCAACTTATCTATTGTCACCTTCCATGTAGATGCTTCCAGCTTCACAGTCATATCTGTTGTCAGTCGATTTGACATTCAGTCATGCAGTCATTGGTTATTTACACCATATTTTTGTCCCTTATTCTGAGATGCAGGTCATACCATTCCTTCTCATCTTTTCCCCCAACCATCCTGACTCTAAGAAAACTCTAACTCAGGTTGTGACTTGCCTGAAACCTAAAGATGGAGGATTAAACTGAGAATCATTGTTTCATTTTACTTTGCCAGTTGTATCTGCCACTTGGCTTCCTCAACTTCAAAAGGGTGGACGAATGAAAACTATCAAACTATGGATTAGGATACAAGCTGGTTAGATTGATTGAACAATAACCAGATAAATAAACAATTAAGTAGAAGTAAATTTATAGTAATTGCAGAATGTCTGACTAAAATAAGGTGAACGCATGACACAAAAATGCTCACGAATACAGCTTGTTACTACTATTGCAGCTGGTCAGTGGAGTTTCCAGCCTGCCTAATTACTGTTCAGGTCAGAATGATTCCTGACTGAGAACAAGTCAGATATGCAATTCAATCTGCAGATGCAGAAAAACAAAAGAAATTGAAACATCTTGGTCAATTGTTTATATGATTGTGTATAAAGATATTTAATGACTCCCATTCAACCATCACTTGCAATTGGCTTCACAGCTATTTCTTAGTCTGTTTGTGTCCTGCTGAACTGTCAAGCTCACTAAATTGAACTGATCAACTTCTGAGCAAACATAGATATAGCAAATATCACTTGGGGAAAAATCCTTTGAACTGATTGTTTGCACATACAGTCATAATGTGTTCTCTGTAGCCATTTAATTGGTCAGATTTTCACATTTGTGCATCTATAAACTATACAAACTAAATGTCTTTTAATGAAGTAATGGATTATTATTCTTATTGAAAAATGTACTGATGAAGTTTACTGCATTGCAACATAACCTACCGATGCCGATGATGAGCTTTCAATTCAAATGTAAGTACAACCTGTTTTCTAATGGAGCCCAAAAGTAATTTTTAAGCTTTCTCTTGGACCAAGTCTGAATTTATGTGCTCAAGCACATACCAATAACATCCTTTAATCTTATTCCTGAAATTCTTATTATGGTAAGAACGCAAGAAATAGAAGCAGGAGTAGACCATTCAGCTCCTCATACGTGGTCAGTCATTCAGTAAGATCATGACTGATCTATTACCTCAGCCCACCTTCCTGCACTAATTCCAAATCCCTTGATATCTAAAAATCAGTTTCTGTTTTGAATATACTGCACCTCCACAGCAATCTTTGGGTAGAGAATTCAAAGGTTCATGACCCTCTGAAGGAATTTCTTGTCTTAGTCCTGAATGGCCAAACCCTTGAGACTGACCCCTGGATCTACACACCCCACTCAGGGAAACATCAACTCCATGTCAACCCTGTCAAACACCAAAGAATTTTGTGCATTTCATTGAGGTCCCCTCGTCTTCTTCTAAACTGGAACATAGAAGCCCAGTCTGCTTCATTTCTTCTACAACAAACGTGCCATCCCTGTTAAACCTGATCTGCACTCATTCTATCACAAGTATGTCCTTGCTTTTGGATCTATACACCACCTCATCAGGGCCTTGTATAATTGGATCAAGATGGTTCTACTCTTGTACTCAAATCTTCTTGCAATGAAGGCCAGTGTCTGTTTGCCTGATTATTTGCTGTACCTGCATGTGCTTCAGTGATTTGTGTACAAGGCCTCCCAGGTTCCTCTGCACACCAACACCTTTCCATTTCTATTTAAAGAATACTTTACCTTTTCTATTTTTTCTACCATTTTTCCATATTACTTTCCATCTGCCGTATCCTTTACCATACACTTAAACTGTCAATGTTCCCTGATGTCCCTCTGCATCTTTCCTTCGCCCACACTGATACCTAGCTTTGTATCATCAGCAAACTTGGATAAGTTAACGTTACACTTGATGCCCTCATCCAAGTTCTGAATATAGATTGTAAGCTGCTGGGCCCAAGCACCGATCCTGTGGCACCCCACTTATCACAATCTACCAACCTAAAAGTGACCCATCTTATTTTTACTGTTTTCTGTCCATTAACCAAAACTCAGTCCAATTGTGGTTCACTATAAGATTGTTTATTATCTCTTATCTGTGGCCTTCCAAAAGTTCAAATTCATGATGTAAATTGGTTCTCCCTTATTCTGCTGGTTACAACTTTAAAACAAAACTTGTAACACATTATTCAAATGTAATTTCACTTAGGGCAGAATAAATGTGGATCTGCCAATCTTGTTATTTTCTAAATGCCTTTTACCACTTCCTTAATAATACATTCCAGCATTTTTCCAGTTTCTGATATCGGGCCGTCTGGTTTATAGTTCTTGTCATTCTTATCTTCAGTAGTGGGGTTATGTTTTCTACCTTCCAACCTGTAGGAACCATTTAAAAATCTATGGAATTTTGGATGGTGACAGTTAGTATATCCATAGCTACCTCCCTCAGAACCTTAGGATTCAAGTCATCAGGTCCTGGGCATTTATTGGCTTTCAAGCCCATTAATTTCTCAAATTAATTTTCTACTGATGCCAATTATAATCATTTATTATTTTTGAGATGCCCCTGAACTGCGAGTGACAGATGCCACTCTCAAATCTGTGCCTCAACATCACGAAGAGAATCTCTCATTGAGCCTTCAACCATCGAAGATGTGCTAGTAATCGGACTAAGATCAACAGAATTGGAAGATCAGATGGTATATTGGTTGTTGGCATGAAGGGAAGTGATTGAGGAACTTCTACTAAAGTTCTTTACTCCATATTCAGAGAATGGTATTAATGAGGAAACCATAAGGAACTTAAGGAATGCCAGCCTCGTTTTTTTGTCTTTTAAAGGGGGTCAAGGCAGTGTGTGAAAGTTATCAAGGTATTGTCTTCATTTCCACAGCAAGGAAATCTCATGTGTATTCTTCTAAGCTGTCTCCTTCTTGTTGCTGAAGAAGTCTTGCTGGAATCTCGGTGGACTTTGCTCATTTCGCTGGACAAGTGACATGATTTTCATTTCCCAGTAGAGCAAGGAAAAACCTTGGTTACCATATCAAAGCTATAAGGCTTTTGTCGACCTGATGAAGACTTGTGACTCGAAATCACGGAGCTTTATAGAAGGTGCTGGATAAATTTGCTGTATAAAAATGATCAAATTTGTTGGGCTTCTGCTTGTTCAGTTGGACACTACCATTCTCTGTAGTGGTTTGGAAATGAGGTCAGCAAGGGTGCATCTTTTCTGCAGCCTTGTTTGCCACCTTAGCAGTCCTCCTTGTCCTGACCACAATCTACCTTCCTGCTGGAATTAACATTGAGTGCAGGTGAAAGGAGGGCTTTTTTTTAATCTTTGACATTTCTGTTCAAAGACCAATCGGTGGTTCTCAGACATCTGTCATTGACCTCTGACATGTTGATGATTGTGATGCCTGTGCACACACTAGACCTCGAATTTGTGCTAGATCTCTTTGAAAGTTTATTGAAGTCTGGAACTTTCACTCAGGTTGAAGACCATGATGATTTTTTTTTGATTTGTTCAAGGAGCTGCCAACTGCAATTTGCCATCGAGGAGACACACTCTGGAGACAGTCAAGCAAATTCCTTTAGTCTAGTAACAAATATTTCTGTTGAGGTTCAACACAATATCCAGTGTATTTATGCTGTTTTTAGGAAACTGCTTTAGTATATTTTCATTGAACATGACCTATCTAGTGACACCAGGATCCAGATAGTTATTCCCAATCTGCTATGTATGTGAAACTTGGGTGGACTTAATAAGATCACTTAAAGAGCTTGGAGAGGGACCACCAATGATTCATCTCCAAAATTCTACATATTAACTGGGAAGACCAGTGCATTAATAACTATGTTCTCACCGGTGGTAACATCACCTGCATTTGAGGCAGCAATCCTTGCACACTAATTCCATTGAATTGGTCACTAGGTGGCCAAAACAAATTTTATGCTCTTGGCTCAGTTTCAGCTAGAGATCCTGTGGTGGTCAAAGGATGCATGGAAGGCACATCTCAAGGAAACAGGAATAAACATAATGAACTGGGAAGAGAAGGCCACCAATTGGTCTTAATGGCTGAAGCTTACTTTTATGAGAAATGTTGTGATTTCAAAGCTGAAAAAGGAGAACAGAAACAAAAGGGAAAGAAATCCTGACCAGCTCTTCCATGTAGAAGCATTTGCAGTTTCTGTGAATTGATCTGTGGGCCTACAGTTGCATTACTGAGTTATCTTTTCACCTTTTGGTGAATCATAGTAAATACTATTCTTGAAGTGAGGGATTACCAGTTTAAATTAGTTTATTCATTGCCACGTGGGCATCCCAACTCGTAGCCTCTCCACCATTGCTTGATTTGGAAGAAAGTGTCTCTGACTGTGATTTTTGTGTTCTTCGTCATTCACAATTCTTACTGTTCCTGGGGAATATTGACTTGTCTAGTCATTGCAACTTGTACTTACAAACTACCTTATATTTACCATGATGCTACTGCTACTATCGGTCTGCTCAACCACTCCCTCTCCATCCTTGTCCCTAGTTAATGTTTTGCTCTTATTCTGGTTGTTCCCCTGGTATTGCTTCTGTCTTTGCTCTGTCATGTCCCTGAGATGTAAACTTGTTTGTTATCTGCAGTTCAATGATGAATCTGGATGGACCATGTAATGCACTCTCTGGCTCACTACTAAAACTGCCAGCTTCTCTGTGATACTCCTGTAGAAGAATTATTATTAGCTCCTTTTCTTCCCTACCAACTGCATACTTAAATCTGTGTCTCTGCCATCTGTTTTCCACCAGAAAAAAGGAATCATTAACATCTTCCATTCTCTTGGTATCCCTTGCCCGCTAAGCCAAATCTTTCCCCTGTCTAGCCCTGAATCTGTGTCCAGCTCTGGTTTCCCTCATTTCTGCTAGTGTCTTCTCCAAACTCATCTTGTCCATGGGTTGTTGACTGTTTCTCTCCACAGACGTGTGTAACTTGCTGAGTGCTTCTGCCATTTTTTTGTTTTTGTTTTTCAGATTTTTGGTATCTTTTTGTTTCAGGATCTACATCTTGTTGTCATGACCCCATCTGAATAATCTACTAACCACCCGAGTTCATTGTTAGCTCATGTTGTATGTGGTGTCCTCTCCTTGCCGTGTGTTCCCTGTACTTTTCAGAACTGTGTCACCACCCTTATTAAAAATTACACTTGTGACTCTTGGATTCTTTTGTTTTTGCTACCAATTTTCTTTTCCCAACTTCCCTTCCCTCTCTTGCTGGCTCCCAAATCTGTACCATTTTTTTTTTGTAAATCCCTGTTTGACTTTTCAATCGATTTTTGCCTGACAGAAAGCTCCACTCATAGTCACAGATATTATCCTCTGAAAATGTGTTTTTGTTTTTCTTCTCTTCTCTTCTCTTCCCTGCCACCTCCCCACACCCCCACACCCCCGATTCATTACAATACCTCTGCAACCTTTGAGATGGTTGACCTTGCCCTCCATTTCCAAGGCTTTGCAGCAGTTGTCCTGTTCATAGCTAGGCATTGAATTTTCCAATTTTTACTTTTGGGTTCAGCAGAATTGGTTTGTTTTAAAAACAAGTTTAGTTAGCAAGGAGCATCAACTTTGCATGTCTTTTGGTTTCTATAAGCACAACCAAACCAAAATAAAAGTCTGAATAATGATTCTGCATGCTACATGAAGTCTTTCTGTTGTTTGAAATCTGCTTATCCTGTGGAATGCATGCGTTTGACCCCTGCCGTTTGTTAAACTCAGTGATAAATTTGGCCTTAACACTGTTTTAAAGGAGGCAGTGGATTTCATCATTTATATTGATGGCTTGTTCAGGTATGTAGGGAATTGAAGCAAGCCTACCTTGTAGTCTGCCAGGAAGTTGGGATCAGCAGTCAGTGGTTCTGCCAGTTAGTGTCTCACTGGTTTTTGTTTACTAAATCTGTCAATCGCTTGGTTGAATGTTGAGGATTGTTCATAATATTTTTATTAAGCTTCGCAGTCTCTGAAACAAAATTGGTCACATTGAACAACTTCGTAAAAAATCTTCAATTACCTTTGAGTAATCACATTTTTTGTCTCCATTTTCAGCTGTGTTTTTACTCTTGCATTTTTTTGTCGCCACTGTATGCCATTTTTAAAGTCTAGTGCAGCATTTTGAAAGTAACATTTAAATTCTGCATGTTTGCCATTTTTCGTTGGTGCACTTTATCAGTGGAATAACCTAAATCTTCCAAGTGGACCTTTGGCCCATTTCTTAAAATTATGAAATCCAACCTTAATTATATTATTGGTTCTCCAACCTTGTATAAGTCCACAGAGTCCGCTTTAATATCTTTCAAGGAAGATGTTTCCCCAGTGGTGGGGTCTTGAACCAAGGGTCACAACCTCCGAATAGATGGGAGGCTATTCGGGACTGAGATGAAGGGAAACTTCCTCACTCAGAGGGTGGTGAATCTTTGGCATTCTCTACTCCAGGAAGCTATAGAGGCTCAGTCACTAAGTTCATTTTTGTATGTTTCGCCACATTTGATTGCTGAATGCTGGGGGTCCAGAATTGCTGGCATTTGCTCATTCAAATGGAAGCAAGTCTGGGACTTCTGTGTGTGTGTAGTTAAATGTGCAAGTTCTGAACTTACTGACGGATTTGGAATGCTGTATCTGTCTGTTCTCTAGTTCTTGAAGGCTCATTCTGTGACCTTTATCTGTGGTTAGTTACTTTATCTTGATAATGTATGTTTATACAAACTATTTGTGTGCATTAACTCATAAATGATGCTTCAGCACTGTTGGGCTTCAAGTTGCTTCTGCTATGTCTGCCCATTCCTGTGTCAAATTGGCACATGATGAAGTTTCTCCCAGGGCTGGCACAGTGGTGTGGTGGTTAGCGTAATGCTTCACAGCGCCAGTGACCCGGGTTCAATTCCCGCGGCTGTCTGTAAGGAGTTTGTACGTTCTCCCTGTGTCTGCGTGGGTTTCCTCTGGGTGCTCTGGTTTCCTCCCACATTCCAAAGACATACAGGTTAGGAAGTTGTGGGCATGTTATGTTGGCGCCGGAAGTGTGGTGACACTTGCGGGCTGCCCCCCAGAACACTACGCAAAAAATGCATTTCACTGTGTGTTTCGATGTGCATGTGACTAATAAAGATCTTATCTTATTTCTCATCCTTGCCGAAGCAATGACTTGTTTGGTGAGGTTCAGTGGAAGACAATAGTCTTTATATACCCAAGTTGGCATTCTCCATTTGTAAATGTAGTTGATTGTTAGCAAGATATTTATCCAGTCATATAACTAACATCCCCACATACTTTCCAGCACATTGCACTGAGTAGCTAAGGGGAGCTGGAATCTTGGGTAACTTGCCTTCCTAATTTATTTCCTGTCCTGGGGTATTGAGGCAATTTGTGTTTCTTGTACTGCCATTGAGTCATAGGTTAGCCATTTGGGCCAGAGATTAAACTGTGCTCCTTTACATAATGAATTATCTGGGTTGCTTGTTCATATTGTTATGTAAAGTACAGCAGTGATAGGAATGCTGAATTGATTGCCTAGTTTATGTTCTTTTTCTCTGAATCTCACTCTCATCCACCTTCTCTTCCCAGCACTGCCACTGCACACAGACAAATGTGCACACAAGGGACGCACATCTTAATTGTTAATTTAACCGAGGGTATATTTTTGGTTCCCTGTTTGTGTCCATGCAGAAAGTTAGAGATTTGTTATGGTGATCAGGATGATTGGAATAAGTTTGCTGACGTGGGAGATGATTCCAGATTTGGGTTTGTATACGTAATCCTGTGATTGGGCAAATTATAAATAGCCCCAAGTTAAAGGAAAGGTGGTCCCATATTTTTTTCTCTCTCACTTGTGTGATTTGTTTTTTTCAGAGAAAGGGTGGGGGGGGGGTGGAAGTAATGAACACTAATTGGGCTGTAGTTTCACATTTCAGCAAAGCACATGAATAAGTAGGTGATTTTTCTGAATCGATTAAATACAAGATGTTCAGATTAAATGGTTGGAACAGTTTCATTTTTCTATTGCAGCTATGAATGTTGACTCTGCTGAAACGAGTTGTTTGGCAGAAGAAGATGAAGGTGATCCGTCTGAATCTCATGGCTGTTCAAAGCAAGAAGGAGCATTGGAACCTGTCTTGAAAGAGCAACATCAGGACAAGTGCAGGTAAGAGGAGAAATACACAGAAGGTGTTCAGAGATTGGAGATTTCTCACCACCTTGCTGTGGATGGCACAGCTGACGCACATACAGCTTGGGAAGCATGTATGCATCACAAACACTAGCCTCTGAAATACCTCAGACTGCAGCAGCCTCTGTGATGTTTCGAATTATCTGCTGTATCCTTTGACAACTTTCCTCACTATCCACAACTCCACCAATTTGCATATGTACCAATTTGTCATCTGAAAACTTACTAATCAGGCCACCTACACTTTCATCCAAATCATTTATATATGTGTGTGTATTACAAACAGGGGTCCCAGCACTGATCCTTGCGAAATATCGCTGGTCACAGACCTCCAGTCAGAAAAACACTCCTCTACCACTCCTGTCTGTCGTCTATGACCAAGCCAGTTTTGGATCCAATTTACGAACTCACCGTGGATCCCATGTGCCTTAATTTTCTGGACCAGCCAACCATGATGGACTTTGTCAAATGCTTTACTAAAATCCATGTAGACAACATCCACTGCCTTGCCCTTATCAATCACTTGTTCACTTCCCCAAATGAATTTAATGAGTTGTGTTTTTCAGATTTCTAATCAATGTTACGTTTACAAGTTTTTTACTCAAATGTTTTTGTTTGAGTTACCAACAGCTTTATACTTGTCAATTTAATTATGGGAAACAGTTGAAAAGTAATCAAATATTTTTCTGAATTTGTGGCAAGTCTAGGATCAGCTGTATTTAAATTCAAATCAGTCTTTGTAAATAAGTAAAGATGAAAGCTATTAATATTGATAATGTGATTTTTAAAAAAAAATCAGTTATGAGAACTAATGTGTTGAGTCTTCCTTTTGACCAGCCTGGAGCAGAAGCTGTGCGTATTTTGTAACTGTGGAGAGCAGAGTTTACATGGACAAAGAGAACTGAAACAATTTGATCCATCAGTTGTGTTGACTGAACTTGGAAACGGAGGGACTAACAGAACTGAGAAGGAATCGTTGAGGCATGCGAGTGTTTTGGGGGTGGAGGAGCTCTCGGATGAGCTCGCACGAGTTGGCTTTGAGCAAAGTGCAACAACAGTGGCTCTCTTTGAGTCAACAGGTGAAAAATTATAATTACTTTCTTGTTTAGAGTCCCAACATTTTCCTAAGTTGTTCTCAAAACATTTAAGTATTAATGTTGAATGTTGTATTTTCATAAAACTGTTTCTAATCCTCTTTTCCCCAATAAATTCATGTTGAAAGATTACAGTTTTGATTCATTAAGTAATTTAAATCTGATACCTCTTAATGACCTGAACAATAAGTGTCTTTCTGGACAGCTTGGTGATAGGATACGGAGGGTAGTAGAGGAAGGATGCTTTTCTGATTGAAAGTCTGTTTCCCTGTGGTATAACGCAGGGATCAGTGCTGGGGCCTTTGTTGTTTGTGATTAAATATTAACGACTTGGGTGTGAATGTAGGAGCTATGATTAATAAGTTTGCAGATGACACACAAGTTGGTGGCGTTGTGGATAGCAGGGAAAGTTGTCTAAGGCTACAGTAGGATACAAATCAGATGGAAAGTTGGGCAGAGTGTTGGCAGATAGAATTTAATCCTGCCAAGTGCAAGGTTATGCACTTTGGGAAGTCAAATAGGGAAAGGACATGTACAGTAAATGGTAGGGCACTAAAGAATGTTAGTGAACAGGGACCTTGGGGTTCATGTCTGGAGTTCCCTTAAAGTGGCAACACAGGTCGATAGTGTTGTTGTCATAGGTCAGGGCATAGAATATAAAATTTGGGATGTTGTGTTGCAGCTTTACAAAACACTGGTTAGACCGCACTTAGAGCAGTTCTGGTCCCCACACTATAGGAAGGATGTGGTTGCACTGGAGAGAGTGTAGTGGAGATCCACCAGGATGGTGCCTGGATTGGAGAACTTTAGTTATTGTGAGAGATTGGATCGAATGGATTTATTTTTCCCTGGACTGAAGGAGGCTGAAGGATGACCTGATTGAGGTATGTAAAATTATAAGACATAGAGTCAGTCGTCAGAATCTTTTTCCCATGGTAGGATTAGCAAAAACAAGAAGGCATGGATTAAAGCTGAGAGGAAGGAATTTTAAAGGGGATTTGATAGGAGCTTTTTTTTTACACAGAGTGTGGTTGATATATGGAACTCGCTACCAGTAAGCTATGTAGTTAAACATTATGTAGTCTTCATGAAATATGTTGCAACAGAACCATGAGTTGTCTGACCAGCTAAGCTAAGTTTATCCTCCCTTGCATTCAAAGGTACCGTTTCAAAGAGGACACAAAAATTGGGGGCATTGAGGACAATGAGGAGATAATAGGATTGGTGGAATGAGATGAATGGAATTGTTCCCCTGGGAGCTGTCATGGCCCCAAGGGGATGAATAGACCCCTCCTTTCTTCTTCTGTATAAGAGAAGTGTAAAGTAGTAGTGGACTTCAAGGAGGTGTAGACAGGCTAATTCAATGCTGATAATTGCAGTGATACAATTTAGTTGGAAGAATGAGAAGACTGGGGGGCATAAGCCCCAGAGAAAGGTGCAACAACACAGATCTGGGGAAATATGTATGGTCTGTTGAAAGTGGCAGAGCATATTGTCAAAGTGGTTAAAAAGCATGCAAGATCCTAGACGTTATAAATGGAGGCACAGAGTTAAAGAGCATGACAAACCTTTATAAAACATTAGGGTCAGCCACAACTGGAGTATGGTGTCCAATTCTGGGTACCACACTTCAGGAAAGATTTAGAGAGTGTGCAGAGGAGATTGATGAGTTACTTTAATCATGGTGATAGGTTGGAGAAGCTGGAACAATGGAGATTGTGAGGGGACCTGATTGAGGTATTTGAAGTTGAGAAGATTGTAGACAGAATAAATAGAATCTTTTCCATTGGCAGAAGAGTCATGAATTGGGGCACCTAGAATGAAGGTAATTGGCAAAAACAAAAGTAATATGAGGAGAAACCTCTTCATGGAGTGAGTGGTTAGGTTTGGAATGCACTGCTGGGGTAATAGTTGGAGGCAGGTCCAATTGTAGCAAGCCAAAGCAAACTCACTTGTATATTGGAAAGGAAAGAATTTGCAGAGGTTTGTGTGTGGGGTGGGGGGACAGCAGGGTAGTGAGACTGGCTGGATTGCTCTTGCATGGAGCCATTTTGGACTTGGCAGGCCAAATGGCTGCTTCCTGTGCTGTAACCATTCTGTGACTTCTATCTCAATTGCCCGTTGGTGATCAGGAACAGACAATCTGGCTGATTTTGATTTCCTTCTTGGTCTTTTCTCATTCTTCTGACTCCCCAATACCACAAGCATCTTACAAGGGGTTGAAGTACATAGTATTATTTCCTTCTGATCTCTTTTGTTGTTCCTGACTACTGCCACTTTGGCTGCATTTGCTTTTCTTTTTTGTGGACTAGGTATCAAGTCAGAGAGACTCTCTTAGTCTCCATGTGTTATGTTTACCCAATTTGGCATTGTGGCATCTTCTAGTGTGTGATGATTGAACGGGGCACTTCTGTGTAGCACGTGATATTACACTTATTTTGGCTCAGTTGATAATTCATTCTTTCCTGAGTCAGAAGCTTGTTGGCTCAAAGCTCACTTCAGAACTTGAAACTCTTAATGTAAGACTGATGGAGTAACACATTTGAAAAGAAATGCTGCATCGTCTTTTAGATCAGATCTCATTTGTAGGTCTTACCTGCCTGTCTGAATTGTTCAGTTTAAAGATTATAAGACACAGTTTGAAAAGCAGATTTTTGGCCACAATCTTCCCTCAGCAGCACGACCAAACAGTCACTTAATTGGCCAATTTTGAGAATTTCGCTGCGCGCAAAATGGCTGTCGCATTTGCTTACGTAATTTGCTGCACTTCAAATAATAAACATTAATTGAAGCACCAAGATGCTTGAGTTCAGGCGCTAAATGCATTTTTTTTTTACCCTTTTTATGTCGAGGGACACTGCTGTGCAGCTGCCAAAAATAGTAATCATGTAAACATTTATTCTTGCATACAGACATCTTCCTCTGGTACTCTTGACTACTGCTGGCTTAATTGGTTTTCTATTATTTAAGAGTAACTAGTGTTACTGTGTAGGATGTGATAGTTTATATTAGGCTAGACCATGGGAAGGCAAAATGTTTGCAAATAGTATTTACACAAATGCACTTTTAGGTATACAGCTTGGTGCTGCTTTTTCCCCACTCATTTGCTTACAAGGCCTGGGTTTCAAGTTGGCCTAGATGTGATAGGTCTTCTTTCTTGAGGCCTTCGTTCACTCGCCCAGAGTATTCTACTGCTCAGTTAAATGCATTGAAGGCCGATGTCAATTTTTGAGCTCTAAGTGAATTGAGAGATGTGGGGATTTGGCAGGGCACTGGAATTGTGGTCCAGGATCAGCAGGCTCAAGGGGTTGTAAGGCTTGCTCCTCCTATTTCTTCGGTACCTACTTTCTAAGTTATAACGGCCTGAAAATAATTCCAAGTGGACATTGGTTCATAAAATATTAGTGTTCGTCAGTCGGAGCCAGGTGGAAAAAATGAAAAGCCAACTTGAGCAGGTATCTGAGAATGAGCTCCTTGAGCCCAGACAGTTGTTTCTCCACTCTTGCTGAGTATTCCATACTGTCATCAACACTGAATCAAACTTGAAATCAATACCTGAAAATCGGCCTTCCATCACTGGTCAAGTCTCTCATCCCCACCCTCACCAAATGTCTAGATAACACAGCTGCTATTGCTAACATTGAACCAAACTGAAAACTGACTCAGATAAAGTACTGAGCCAGATTGGCATTTTACAGCCTGACCCAAATCTGAATGATCTAACAGAGTGTAGATCCAATCTGACACACATTTGAGTCCCAGTGGGCTTGGGTTGGGTTGCCAGGCACAAACTCGTAGCGTAGCCTATCCTTTGTAACCATCTAATATAAATGGCTGAACTAGCTTGCAATTTGATTATTCTCTCTAAACTGCAGTAGTACCTTCAGATTGGGAGATAATCCATCCAAAAGTGTTTTAATTCACTCAAATGCATTTGAATGTTAATTTAATAACTTGCCAACAGATAAATATTCTGGATATTTATTTCCTTTTTGAATAAAGGGAAACAGGTTTGCTCTCCACTGGGTGTTTATTCTGGACATTTCTTTCCACAGGGCATTTCTGGGCTCATCATTGGTGTGCAGCCTGGTCACATGATGTTGAGCAGGGTGAGGGGCAAAGACTGGTCAATGTGGATAAAGCTGTAATCTCAGGTATCTCGCAGGTAAGAGGTTAACTATTGAAGTTCTTCATGTGATGGATTCTAAACTGTTAGAGGTCTGAGTAATTGTCTTTTATTACTGGCCTTGTAGGCTGCAGTCTCAACTTGCAGTAATGCTAAATACAATAACACAGCAAGGTGTGAGACAAAACTGTTTCTGCTTTCCACTTTTGACCACCGTTGACTGGTGAAGACGGAAACTAGTGCCAGTAGTTCTACTTCAATAGATGTGTGAAAGCTAGAGTGACCCATTTCTTAAAAGGGAGGGATTGTATCCTTATGATGGAATGATTGAGGAGGGTGGAGGGAATTATGATGCAGCCAAGGCCAAGAAAATGGGTCCAAAGGCAAAAGGCATCCATCCATCATTTAAGGACCCTTGCCATCCAGGACATGACCTCTTCAGGTTACTACCATCAGGGAGTAGGTACAGGAGCCTGAAGACCCACACTCAATGTTTCTGGAACAGCTTCTTCCCCTTCCCCCATCAGATTTCTGAACGGTGCATGAACACTACCTCGTTATTCCTCTCTTGCACCATTTATTTATTTTTGTAACGTGTAATTTTTATGCCTTGCACTATACTGCTGCCGCAAAACAACAAATTTCACGACATTTGTCAGTGATAATAAATCTGATTCTGATTGAAGTAGTTAGGAGTATCTCCTTTTCTGTAAGATGCAATTATAGACTGGATCCTCTGACTTGTTGACCAGCAGTTACTGAAATAACTGTTGGTGCTTGCTTTTATTTCTCGTCAGAAAGTGGCGAGTATCTGAAGTAAAATATTCTTATTGTTTAGTGGTTTCAGCAAAAACTGCACTGGTTTGTTGATGTGCAGTAGTGTCTACTGCTTGGTTGTAGATTGCAGCAAGTCCACACGAAGTGTGCAGTTATTTGACTCAACTTGCAAACTGAGGAGGGTGGAATTTTTTTCCTCGTACTGCATCTGCAGTTGTGTCATAGAGATGCAGCCTTTGGCCCATTGAGTCCACACCGATCATCAACCACTTAATTTACAGCGGCCAATTAACCTACCAACTCACGTGTCTTTGGGATGTGGGAGGAAACCCATTCAGACACAAGGAGAACCGTGCAAATTCCACGTTCAGGATTGAACCCAGGTCACTGAAACTGTGAGGCAGTGACTCTACTAGCTGCATCACTGTCAGAGTGCACCATTTGTGCAAGTGTTCCCATCTTGATGCTCTATTTGTAATAGTTATCTGTTGCAGTGAGTATTTGCCTGATACTGTTTTTGGCTAAATGTTGTACGAGAGTAATAACCATATATAACATTTTAAAAATATTGTTTGTATTTGCTTTCATAGAAATGCGAATATTGTAAACGGTTGGGTGCTACCATCCGATGCCAGATGGAAGGATGTTTAAGATCGTACCACTTTCCCTGTGCAGCAGCATCTGGATCCTTTCAGTCAATGAAAACCTTGACTCTTCTCTGTCCAGACCATACTGATAAAGCAGTGCAAATAGGTAGCAGAATACGTTTTTATAGAAGCTTGCATGTTCATGGTGTTATTCATATTGTGTAGGGAGTTGAATATTGCTAAATCTGGTACAAGAAAAAAATCTTTTTCATGCGAATGTAACTTGTTTGTGTATTTAAAGTGAGCATGAACCAATTCAGTGTGATTTCACTTTTGGTACCAAAAGTCTTTGGTTTCTTCCCCTCATCTTCAATTATCCTGGTCATTAAGTATCATGATCAGGCTGATTTACCTATCATAATCTTCAATAATCTGACTTGCTCAAAGGACTAAAGCTTTCTTGTGAATTTTTTTAAAATTTTCATGATGATAGTTTCACCTTTTACCAATAATTTAAAAAAATCTGAGTAGCAATAGAGAACACAACTCAGTTGAAATTTTAAAGCTGAAAAATATTTTTTGCTGCAATATATCATGGGGTAACTTTGGTTTGAATTCCACAATTAGTTGAGTGTTACTATAGCATTACCTTTGGGTCTGCCTATAGTCTAGGTACAACCTTATTAGAATGATAAGACTTTTATATTATTTGCCTCCAGTATATTAGAGTAAATAGTGACATTCATTTTGAGCTGGGTAGGAGGGTGAAATGATAATTGAACTGAAAATGGGCATGGGAGAGTTGGAGGGAGTAGTGAGTTCTCTTCAGTGGACCTGGTGTCTGCCTTGGAAATACTCTTCCGTGCAAGGGTAGGAGGTTGCTGATTGGTATTGCATCCACTTCGCCATGTTATATTGCACTCAGTGTCACTTAATGGAATTGAGAGATCCATATTTTTTACGGGGGTAATCAATGGAACCATTGGTATTCAGCTACTCCTAAGTAAATAAGTCTTGGACTTGTACAGACTTGCTGTATGTATGGGATGTGCTAAGTGATAAATGCTAGCACTTCTGTTACTCTGCTCTGCTGAACTCCATGTGGAATTTAGCAGCAGAGCCCGGTCATGCTGGGATTACCCAGCACATTGCTGGGGATGCAGATCTCTGATCCTCAGCCAATCAGACCTATGATAGGATTGGAGTCCCATACATTTGAATGGTAATTCCAAGCCCAGTAGGTAGATAAGAGGTGATTTTAGTTTTACTATTATTTTACTTTCTTTTAGTGATTTTAATTTTTTTTATTTTTGAAAGCACTCTTTACAGTTCTTAAATGCCTCTGGATAATAGAAACAATTAAAAGTTGTATCAAACAAAGTCTTTGTCTTGACAAGGTGAGGTTTCTCTCCCAGCTTTGCCTGTCTTCAAAGTTTGTTACGGTGTTCTAGGAGCAAGGCCCTTCGTATTACACTACCTGAGGTCAATTTGTGGCTTAGGGCTAGCTAGTTTAAGTTTATTGTCATAGACACGCATACCCAGGGTATAAATGCCATGAAAATTAATTTTTTTGCAGCAGCTGTACAGTACATTACAAACATAAGTTAACCTGAACTTAAATTAACATAAATTACACAACTTGCGCAACAAATAAACATAATGACACTAGTGCAAGTTGAGAGAGAGCAAAAAGAAACATAGCCCGAGCCAGTGTTAGGGTTTATCGGGTTGGTTCGAGAACCAGATGGCAGTGGGGAAGAAGCTGTTGTTGAATCTTGAGGTGTGGGTCTTAAAGCTCCTGTACCTCCTGCCTGCTGGCAGCAATGGGAAGAGGGCACGGCCCAGATGGTGGGGGTCCTTGATGATTGTCACCTACCTGAGACATCACCTCTTGTAGATGTCCTCGATGGTGGGGAGAGCTGTACCCGTGATGGAACTGGTTGAGTCCACTACTCTCTGTAGCCTCGTGTTCCTGTGCGTTGGAGATTCCATCCCAGGCCGTGATGCAGCCAGTCAGAATGCTTTCCACTGTACATCTGTGGAAGTTTGTCAGAGTCTTTGACATGCTGAACCTCCTTAAACTTCAAAGAAAGTAGAAGTTCACCCACGCTTCTTGGGTCCGAAGGAGGTGGCTTAGCCTGGGTCTGGACTGTCAGCAAAGAGTCCTACAGATTTTGCCTCAGTTATATTATTGATATAGTCCCAGTATGCATTACTACTGTCTGTTAGTGTAATACACAATAGGGCAGATTTTGTGGTGGTCGACCTCGTTGCAGAAATATAAAATGGTGGTTCTCCCTGTGGGAACTTGTCAGAACTGCTACATTTTCCAACACTGAATTGCAGTACTGTATTGATTCAGATGAATGAAGAAAGAATTGCATTTATAAAGTGACTTTCGCGATCTTGGGACATTGCAAAGTGCTTTACAGCCAATGAAGTTCTTTTTGAAGTGTTACCACTATTGTAGGATGCATGATGGCCAACTTGCACACAAACTCCCACAAGCAATGTGATGTTGACTGGTGGATAAATGGCGCTCACAACCATGGTTAGTCTCTGTGATAGACTTGGGATTTTTTTTTTCCCTCAGCAGCCAGAAAGACCTCCTCAGGAGGGTAACATGGGACTAGCTTGGTTTACAGATTAAGAAGATCACAAGGTGAAATGTGTTGGAAGATGATCTGTTCCAGTTTTCAATTTCTGTAAATTGACATTGGTCACCGACAACAAATTGTTAAAACCCAAGTCGTAATGTATTCCTGTTTTGTTTTTTTTCCATTTTAGCGAAGGATGAGGCAAATTGTGGTGTGTGTGATGCTCCAGGGGATCTCCTGGACCTTCTCTTCTGTACCAGCTGTGGACTGCACTACCATGGTGCATGCCTGGAAATTGTAGTGACGCCAGTTAAGCGCGCTGGTTGGCAGTGTCCCGAGTGCAAAGTATGCCAGACTTGCAGGTACGTAACTGTTTCTGGTAGACACAATCGGCATCAGTGATATGCTCATGTTAAGGGAAACTGAATGAAAGTTTTAAAAAGATATATTACGCAATTAGAATATTAATAGTTGCAGGAAGAAAAATCTAAACATAGTGGGTAATCAGTGTTCCCTTTGTCAAATCATTTTATTGTATTTTGATTTATTTATATAGTTTTACTGTAGTACGTAGGCAATTTTCTATTGGACTGTTTTTATGTAATGATGCTCATTAAGTAATGTAATACATTCCTTGGAAAATTGGTGTTTACATTTATGATGTGTCAACAAAATACAGTAATATCATAGATTTGTGTAGATGTGGTTGTAACATCTATTGCATCCATGTAGGCAGCCTGGTGCGGACACAATGATGCTCGTGTGTGATGCGTGTGATAAGGGCTATCATACGTTTTGTTTGAAACCAGCAATGGAGTCGCTGCCTACTGATAGCTGGAAGTGCAAGGTGGGTCTGTATGTGTATTCTTTTAGAAGCAGATATAGATGACACTGCAATCATGTTCATAGAGTGGTGTGCATGACAACTTCAGTCTGTTGTGTTTGTATGATTTACAGCTAGGTAGGTATTCCTTTAAAGCTCCATTGTCTGAACTTTTTCATGTACAATGAATCCCACCATAGTGTTTGAGAAATTGCAAAACTCTTTGCTAAGCTCACTTGCTTTTGACTATCAGGAATTCCGGGATATATTGCTTTACTTTCTTGGATGATGATTACACATAAGAAACAGAATCAGAAGTAGGCCAATTGAACCCTTCTGTTTGCTGTACCATTCAGTAAGATCGTGGGTGATCTTTTAACCTAACCATCACGTTCGTGCACTAACCTCATTTACCTTAATTCCCTCAATATTCAAAAATTTATCAATCTTTGTCTCAAAAATGTCAGCGACTGAACCTCCTACAGCCTTTGTGGGTAGAGAATTTGAAAGATTCATCACCCTCTTGGTGAAGAAACTACCTCTCATGTCAGTTCTGAATATCTTTATTCTGAGACTTTGACCTCTCGTTTTGGATACCCCAGCCAGAGGAAATAGCATCCCTGAATGTGACTTTTCCACCTGGTAAGAATTTTGTACGTTTCATCGAGATCACCTCTCATTGAAGGCATGAAAATCCAAGTACATCACATCCACTGATTCACCCTTATTATTCTGCAAGTTACAATCTGAAAAAAAAACGCTTAATAGATATGTCAAACATAATTTCCTTTTAATAGAATTCATGTTGACTCTTTCCAATCACATTAATATTTTCTAAGCACCCTGTTACTATTTCCTTACTAATAGATTTGAGCACTTTCCCTACTACTGACAACAGGCTTGCTGGTCTGCAGTTCCCAGTTTTCTTTCCACCTCCTTTCATAAATGGTGAGTTTTTTTAAAACCAATCCCAGTATGTCAGAGCCCTTCTAGAACCTATGGAACTTCGCAAGATGATGACCAGTTCGTCTACCAACTCCACCACCACTTCTTTCAAAGCCTTGTTATGAAAGGCATTGATATGAATGTAAAAGAAAAATTTAAATTTCTACCTATTCAATTTCATTTGTTTTCTTTTCATCTGTTTTTCTTTAAAAGAAAAGGATCATCATTGATGGAGTCTGTCTACTAAACTGTATTCTTGTGCATTCTTACTGGAAAATGAGATTTGTACATCTAGGCACTTGATGGTTGGCACGGACGCAGGGGCCAAAGGGCTGGTTTATACTGTATGACTCTGGGAATCTTTGAAATTTGCACTACAGAAAGACCAATCAGATCAGTGTCCTTGCAGGCCAAAAGAGGGGAGATTTTATAAATCCTACTTCCTAACTCTTTGTCCAGAGCCTTGTAGGTTATGGCATTTCAAGTGTTTCTGCTTCCACCTTTATGGGCCCATGTGTTGCCATCATTTTCCTGCTCTTTCATTTATAAAACATTGCTCTGATCTGGCAGCTCAAGCTGAGAAATGACTCGGCTGACCTCAAGATTGTCATACAACATTGACTATGTTTTCTCTTGCCATTACATGATTCATTAATGTGCCTAGATTGAATGAATCACTGAAAAATTGGATTATCTACTGTAGTTGTAGTGACTGAAGCTCAGTACTTTTATATAAAAACCACTCTACCTCTTTACCTGAAATTTTGGTATATTTTAAATCTGGCAGCCACCTTCCATCAAAACAATTGACTAAATATGAGGGTAAAGTATTGTTTTTTAGGAACCTTGTCAATGGAAGTTTTTTTCCCATATTTTACTACATAGGGGAAGGCCATTCAGTCCATCGAGTCTATCAGGAACTTAGCAGTCCCATTTTCCCACTTATTTCCCTGTAACTATTTTCTCTCACACGCCCATCATGGTATTCTTACCGCCCATCAACACTGGGGGTCATTTACAACAGCCAGCTAACCGACCAGCAGATCATCTTTGAGATGTGGTGGGAAACCTATGCGGTCACGGGGCTAATCTGCAAACTCCACGTAGCACCAAAGATCAAGGGTTACTGGAGCTGTGAGGCAGCAGCGCCACCTGCTGTACCACTGTGCTGCCCTAGTTGCCATTAACAGGAGAACAAAATTGCTCTTTTATTTTCATCTGGTGTGCTCAAGTAATAATGCATCCTATGAGGTTGCTTGATGAGGGAAAGGACTTAAAGATGTTTATTTATTTTGAAACTTTGTGTTGGGAATCTACTCCTTTGCATTCTAAGATACTATGTGACTTGCTCCCATTCTGTGCATGTGGAAAGTGGGCAGGTGGTTTGGTGGTAGGGTAGTTTGGGTTGACATGATTTGTGTTTCCTTTTCAGTATGACAATAGTGAGAGACAAAGTCCTGCGTTGGGCTTAGTTTTCAATGCAACTTGTGAAGCTGTTCCAATTTTTATTTTTCCTCATTGAGAAACTGCACTGGTTACTGTTAAGTCAAATCGTTAAAAGACTTGTTCTTTTCTGCAGAACTGTCGTGTGTGCAGTGATTGTGGTTCAAGATCTGCAGGGAAACATGCCAATACACAGTGGCATCAGAACTACTCAGTTTGTGAGAAATGTTACTGGCAAAAGAACAGGGATAGTACCGTGTGTACGATATGTGGTAAAACAAATGGACAAACAGATGACACTTTAAACTGCCATATCTGCCAAAAGTAAGTGGCTTCTGACAGTGGTTATTAATTTGGTCTGGAAAAACTGTTCTGCTAGCAGCAGCCATCATTGTCAATTGCTTCCATAATAAGTCACATCATAGTGTACGTACTTTCTCTGCAACGATATGTTTTTTTTCTTCCCCCTCTTATTTAGTGAAAATGTATTTGGATTCCAAAAATTTGGATTGGTGAAATTTAATATTTTTCAACCAAGAATGTAGATGAAGTCTTGTATATAATTTTCATTGCAGTAACCATCCCATTTAACCCAACTGTTCTCTGGTAGTGGTCATACTCTGCATGAACCTACTTCCACTTTGTTGATTTTTTAAAAAATATATACTCGCTTTTTTTATATTCACATTAACTGCTCTTGTATTCAGTCTCTTTCAATTAGTTTTAAGGGACATCTTGTTTTCTTTCTTGCGTCTTAAGAGTCCCTCAGTCCTTGAGCTAGAATTCTTATTTGGAGTGTCAGATCTGTCAGTGGTGCTTGTCCACAACTCTTCCTCTGCAGTGGGGAAAAGTTTGATATTTTTGTTATTCCAATTTGCTATCAGGCATTCAAATAATAATAGTGACTCTGAATAAGATTGAGTTGTAATGATATTCCTTTGAGTATTTTATTCATACGACTATTTTGCCAGTTTAAAGTTCTATATTTTTCATTCTCAGGTGGATCCATGCAGACTGTAGCCCTTCATCTCTCAATTTGCCAGGGCAACAGTACACATGTCCAATGTGCAAAAGCCCACTGCAAAATACAGGGCTTTCATCTCCTGAGCCTGTTGATGAAAGGCAATTAAAACTTGAGTCAGCGGCATCGGGTATGAGTTAATAGATTTACTTGTTTGCTCTGAAAAATGTAATTGCACTGGCCTGGCAACAATGAAAATGTTTTTGCAAGCTAAGTCACAAAGAATGTAAATATTTATACTCTTCTGCTGGTACCAAAGAGTTATTCAATCATGTGAGGCCATAGCAGGTGAACACCATACTCAAGACAATACAGATTGGCTTGTTTAAAGCATAAATAAAATCAAGAAAAACTCTGCACCAACCATTCCAGCAATGAACTGCTATTATTCAAGTGGACCAGGGAGGAGAGTGGCTAAAGACCAGGAACTCTGTACGTTTTATTTGATCACTTGGATGCTGTTGCACTGCAGACTTTAGCTTTCAGTAATAGCACTGTAACTTTGAAGGAATTGGAGCTGTGACTTTCAATGTATTGTCATGTGTAATTTTGTTGGCAATGAATGTAGCATAGTCAAAGCAACTTTTAGTCCTTCAGTCATTTGGATGAAATTTGGACCTACAACATTCAGCAATGTTGTGTTGTTGCTTCAATGAAGATTTCATTAAGGAGTTGTACTATCCTTGTGATGTCCATTCATTGGGGATGAGAAATTTCTGACATTTGACAGAATTCCCACCTTCCGGTTATTAAATTCCAATATTGTAAATGGCTCTTTGGCCACCCAGTTTACCATTATAGATGCAGCAAATGATGTATGGCCCATGGGCCACATCTGGCCCATTGGATAGGACCATCCAGCCCATGAGCTCTTACCATCCTTTTTGCCCTGTGAAGTCTCCTGTCCCATCTGGCTGCTTACTATGCGAGCTGCCCTTACCAAAGACTTGCCAACAGTTATCGGAAATCTGCAAGACAAACCCAACTCCTTAAAAGGATCACTATTTGACATTATTTGGCAGAAGCATGAGTTGACGAGGAGGATGTTGGGATCAGGAACCTGATGCCAGGCCTGGGAAGCATGGATTTGAGGATCCAGTCACATCTTCTGGATCTGAACCAAGATGGGTCCCTAGTCAGCTATAGATGCAGCTATACTGCACTGGTGGACGCATGTCTGCCAGTGTAGAACATTGGAGTACAGTAGGGTGGGGACGGGTCTCTTGGAGGCACTAGTTTCAGTTTTAGTGAGCTCTTTTTAAAGAACTGGTAGATGTAACTGTCTGTAAGATCCTTTGAATTTACCATCCATGGCCATGGTCTCCCTGACAGATTTTTCTTTTATTCCAGATTGGCATGTATGCATCAACTTGAAGTACAATAATTAGGACAGGAGAACAGGGAGGAAATGTGTTTAGCTTTTTGACTTATGGGACCCAAGAAATCTTTACTCTCTACCCTGTAAGGAAGGTGTGAACAGCTAGCTAGTTGGGGGGGGGGGGGGGGGGGGTGGAGGAGGAAGAGGAGAAGAAGAAGAAAAAGTTTTTTCTTGTTAGTAGGCCTTGGAAGTGTTTTGGACTGTAAATCTTGTCAAAGGCTCCTAAAGTGAGCTGCCACTCTCCCAGCCGAGTTCTGGAATGAGCAGGCATTCCACAGCCTGTTTGTTTGCACAATTTCCAATTGCACGATATCTACAGAGTTCCTTATCTTTGGCCACTCTCATCCCTGGTCCACTTGAATAATTTGGTTGGTGCAGAGTTCTTCATTTATGTTTTAACAAGCCCATCCTTATAGTTTTGAGTATGGTGTTCACTTGCTATGACCTCTCATGTCAAGATTTCACATAGCTCTTTTGTACCAGCAGAAGAGTATAAATATCTACATTTTATAGTGGTAATTCAATCTGTAAATGGCTAATTTTATGATGTGGACCACTTGCCAGGAGATGGCACTCTGGCACAGAATGAGTTACCCAGCTGCCACTTTTTTCTTCTCCTTGCCTCCACTGCTCCTGATTATTCTGTGTTATTCAGACTGCTTGCTCTTTTCTTGCAGCTTTTTTTGGATTTAATTTTCAGTATCCAATACATGCATTCCACTTGGTTGGCTGGTATTTATGACACCAAAGTAGAAGATTTAAGTAGTAAAGCATTGTGATTCTTAGGTGGAAGGTACTGTTTTGCACTTTTATCTGTTAATTCATAAGGACCACTTGACGTTTACTAGTCTACATTCTTAAAAAAAAATTGCAACTTCATTGCACGGTGAAGTACTTGAAGGGTTCAGTCTATAATCTATTTTGCAGCAGAATGAATGGCAGGCTGCTTTGCGTGCCATTCTGAGCTAACAAGTGAATTATAACAGAAGTCATGAGATGACTTTTGCATATCCTCGCCAGTGGTATTGTTTAGATCAAGAAATGAGGATTGAACTTGTCATAGCTTGTGGTATTGCAAATTCATGCTTTAAAAAGCTGCACTATTGTTACAATAATTTCTAAATCGAAAGACTTCTCATGAAATCTCTGGGCATATTTAAAATCATTATTTTAAACAACCTGAAATGTATTATTTTCTGCTGAGCAGAGAAAATGAAAGAACAAACTGAGTGGACTGGAAGCCAGCAAAAGGACTTGAAACCAGAAGAACAATTGATGAGTGAATGTGTTGCTGAAGACTCTTTGCACGAACAGGAGGGTGAGAAGTCTGCTTTTAAACTGAGGTTGTTTAATTGGTTTTGATGTGTTCTGCTGGCTTATAACTGTCATTTTTCATGTCCCTTTGTACAAGTGAATTTATTTCCATCAGAAAAGATCAAATGGTTTCAATGTCTTATTGCCCAAAATATCCATTCTGTCTTAGTTTTTGACCTACAATCCTTTTGATTGCACTTTCATGTTTTTGAGTATGAAAGTCCAGAATAAAAGAATAGGATGGTGCGTCGGTTGCAGAGGATGTAGCTTGGTTGTGATTTTTCTCCCGACCCTGCCCTCGGTACCCTGCTGATTTTCACCATTCAGACCATCTGGGATGATGTTGGAATATGACTATTGCTAGGAAAAGCAGAGAACAGTAGGAATTAATGCTTTCAGGTATGCATTAACTTGAATTGGGAGAAAGCGAAAGGAATTTGGTGTGGGTGTGTGTGTATGTGGAAGGGGGATAGAATTATAATCCTGGGTTAAATTGGCAGGCATTCTACCACTGTTTTCTCAAGTACCTATGTTTCTAAATTTATCTGAAGTTTTAGCCAAATGTTCTTTTTGAAATGTGTTATTAGATTATGCCACCTCACACAAGTTGTGACAGAAATTTTGAGGACTTACTACTACATCAAACCAAATAACTACTGTACTATGTACTTAGACTCCATTGATTTCAAGAACTCCTCTGCTCTTCAAACTCAGTTTATGATAATTTGACTTTTGAAAGTTATCAATGGCACATTTTTCAAGAATGTTGCAAAAGGAACAGAAGATCAATAATATTGGTATTGGTGATAGAGAGCTAACCACTACTGTACTAATTTTTGTTTTGTTTTGTAGATTCTATCAATACAGTTAGTAATGTGGAACTGGAAAATCCAAAACAACAAATATCAGAAGTTAACACTGTGGAACAGGTGGAATCTCAGTCTCTTGGTTCTTTGGAGGAAAATGGAGTTGGGGTCTCAACTTTACAGAAAGAATTTGAACATGAAAAGCCCACTGAGAGATTGCATTCTTCTCATAACACAGAGATTCATAAGACTTCCGAAACTGGGACACATGGTGCACAATCTGAGAGCATTAGAAGTTCAGTGGAGTCTCCCTCTGCAGAAAAAGAGCTTGCAGAACACTTTAGTTCAGAAAAGACAGACCAACCAGAACCCTTCTTACAGACACAGGAAACAAAAGTGGAAAGCTCAGTTTCTCTTCTAGACCAGGCAGAGGTTTGCATTAATGCAGACATTGATGCTGGTCCCAATAGTTCCATTCCACAGGAGACAAAAGCCAATCACTTCACCACAGACCCTGACCTGATGGATTCTGTCAGTATTTCTGCTGAAACACAGTTAGATGGTGCCTCCTTTGTTTTAATCAAGCAGGAGACTGACAAAATCCACAAAGATAAAACTGAACTCTGTGATATTCCTGCTGATTCAACTTGTGACTCTGTGGATAGAGGTGAAGTTTCTGACATGGTGTCCGATGGAATGGAGACCAAGGGAGATCCTGTTGAGATGGACATAAATGATGATGTGACTCCTATGGAGGTTGTACCTGCAGGAAATAGGCTGAAGACTGAGCAAGACACTCAGATGGAAGTGCAGGATGTTGCAAGTGCAGACCCTGCCTGTAACATGCTAATTAAATCTGAGATTGTGGAGGAAACGTCAAATCAAAGTCAAACTGACTCAAATAGCACCTGCTTGGAACCAGATTTTTCAAATACTTTGGACCGTGATGCAGGCTTGGTTCCAATGGATGTTTGTATGACGTCAACAGATGATATTTCTCCAAGGGTGGAAGATGAGGCTGAAAAAGTAAATTCAGACCTGCGGCTAACAGAAACAGAAGATTCCTTGCCAGCTGATCCTGGTATGATGAAGGGTGAATCTGGCAAGCCTGCAGTTATGAAGAGACGTTTCTCACCAGGTCGGCCTCGAGTCAAACAGGTGAGGGTGGGGGGGAAGGGGTTGTTTTGAAGCCAATTGTAAGTCAGCTAACGAGGCATGCTTGGGCATCAAGCAAGTGGTTGCATGCTCTGTGAAGTTTACAGAGCAGAAGGAAATCTATTCAACCTGCTGGGTCACTGCTGGAGTGATCCAAAACTAATCCCCAACTGCTCTGCTTCAAGTAGTTATCTGATTTTTCTTTCAAAACACAAGCATTTTTTTGCCTCTCGTCAGTTTTTGTGACAGTTCTAAATTAGCTTCTCATTGCAGAATCACTGAACTAAGGGAAATGGTCTTTCCCTGTTCACCACATCAAAGCTCTTTATAATTTTTGTTAGCCTCTAAGCTGACTTTGAGCCTTTTCTGTTGTGGTACAAATAGTATTAGTATATCAAGTAGCATCTTGTATCTATTGTTTCCTGTCTTTGGTATTTTCTTGCTGTACATTCTCTTTGGCTTTTGTGTCCTTTTAGTACATTCTTGCTGACTGTGGTCTAGCCAATGTTTGTTTAATCCATCATTACTTTTGTCTCCTAAAACGCTGCTATTTTTAAAAAAAAAAGTACTGTTGTCCCTTTATGGCTAGATCTACCAGCATTTGAACCTTTAAGGAATCGTATTTGGGCCTAGATCTGCTGTCCCATATTTTCATTCAGTATACAGGCAACTCCTGTGTTGCAGCCATTTACGTTATGGAACTTCACAAAACGCTGCCCAAAAATTTGAGACATGGAATAAAATTCACTCTCACGGAATTTGCGTGGACAAAAAAGTGAATAAATCAACACAATTTATTTCTCTTCATATTGCATTTCTTGACGCATAAGCAGATGATGCAGCTTCACATTATGGGAATTTGCGATACAGACCGTTTTCTCGGAGCGAAACCCCTCCTCCCCACCCCCAAATGCTGGAGTCACCTGTATTACCTCATACTAAATGATTCTACCACCTGTCACCCATTTTGCTTATTTGTCTGTCATCCTGAAATGTTTTGCAGTCCTCGTCTAATAATTCTCCTCCATTTCTGTCAACAACCGCTGCGTCCCCTGCTTCCCTAAACCAGTATCTTTCACGTTTATCTTTTCGTCACACTCTCTCCAACTCGTGTTATTTACAAAGCTCGCGTCCTGCTTGCTTGATCCCATTTACGTGAAATTGCTGCCTTCTGGCTCGTTGCTGGCAGACTATAAATGGTTCCTTTTTTTTGATTGTTCCCCAAAGTGACTATCATCAGCCCTCCTCCAAAAGACCCATCCTTGACCTCTGCTTATAAACTACTACTCCATCTTCAACTTCCCTTTCTTCTGCTTGAAACAAATTGCCTTCCACTGAGTGCTCATACTTCTGAGAGCATCGATTTTGAATATTTTTAATCAGATTTTTTGCCTCTGCCATAACAGTCAAATGGCCTGAATCAAACACACAAGCAAAATATTTCAGATGTTAAAAATCTGAAATAATAGAAGTATACAAAAGGTCATGGGTACTTGAGAGCAGAAGTAGGTCATGTGGCCCGTTGAGCTTGCTCACTTAGCAAGGTCATGGTTGATCTGGTTTTAGCTTTATTTCCACTTTCTTTCTGCCTGATAACCTTTCACACCCTGCTTATCAAATATCTATCTACCTCTGCCTTATTGTTCAAAGATTTGGCTTCCCCCATCTCTTGAGGAAGAGTTCCAAAGAATCATAACCCACTAAGAAAATTTTACCTCATTTAATCTTGTAGTTATTCTTTGTTGTTTTATATGTTCTGTCCAATCTCACCTGCCAACTTTTAAAGAAATTGCACAATCATGTGCTATTTCTTTGAGCTTGATGGTATCTTTAAATTTATTTAATTAACCATGGATGATAGGTCCTCCCCTTGGAGTTTTTATTTCTTGTTAGAATGTATCTATTCTTTGCATTCTGAAAGATCGCCTTAAATATCTGCATCTCAATTGACCTAATTTGCCATTTTGCCTATTGCAGATGTGTTCATCCTGGATCGCATTGGTGTCCAGGAGCTCCCACATGCTGCATTCGCACACATTGCCACCTGTCCTGTCTTGCTTAATTTATGAATCAACTAAATTATTTTACAATTATTTGCAGGAAAGCAGCGTCTGTATGGGAAGAGGGTGAGTTACTTTCAGCCTGAGGCTTACCACCCGAATGCCTCAAATCAGTGACCGTAATCAAAGTCACAGATGTCAATCATGATGACTCTGGGTTATGGAAATAAAGACTTGCATTTGTATTGCACCTTTCATATTCTCAATGTCCCAAAGCACGTTTATAGTTTGTTTTTAGCTATTTTGTAATATAGAAAGCACAGGAGGTGCAAACAGCAATAGAATGATGACCAGATAGTTCTGGGGAAAAAGTCCTGATGAAGGGTCTTGACCCGAAACATCCAGATAATTGTTTTTTGTTGTGGTATTCGTTGAGGGATAGATGTTGGTTGAGATACCAGTGGGATCGTTTGCATGCCTTATCAATTTAATTACACCTCCTAAAGTGCAGCGCTCCTCAATACTGCACTGGAAGTGATTGTAACTAATTTTCTTTTTGCTGCTTGAGCACATTTAATGCTGGAGCCACCTTGCTCGCTGTCCCTTGACAGCAATATCCACAGGTATAGGCTTATTATTTATGTGTATGCTGACAAAACTCAATTCTACGTCTCAAGCATCATCGCTGTATCCACTTCACTACTGCACTTATTAGAATGCTTGTACAATATTCAGCACTGGATGAGCCACTGGTCATTTGGCACCACAAATAGGATTTGTCAGTTTTCAATAATTATGTCCTGCTTTCCTAACTAAGCCACTTAAATAGTTGTAAGTCCTTTGGTATGCACCTGTGAGACTTAACTATATTCTATATAAATGGAAGTCTATCATTAAATTATTTGACATTGTGTGCACTGTCCTGTACTCATCGATACATAATACTAAGTGAATGATAAACTTTCTGCTGTAGGTTTCTGAGATTCAAAGCCAGAATGGCAGTACGGGGGAGTGATCATTTTGCTCAAGGCTATTTTGTGGAAGAAGATTCTTGCAGGCACTGCCCTATAAATGTTTCAATTTGTCTTGCCTGATTTTGCACAAATAATCTTGTGTACATAATATCACTCTTAGATGATATCTATCTTTAAACTCATTGGAAATGGTCTTTTTTTAAAAAAAAAGGCATTTTGCAAATAATAAATTATTCTGCTTCAACAGGGTCGTTGTAACAGTTTTCCAGGTAAAAAGCGACCACGTGGTGGTCATGTTGGACGAGGGCGAGGACGATCACGCTTGAAGTCTGTATCTGGAATCTTGGAGTCTTTGGGGGTAAGAAATTAATGGTTTGGGTAACAGTAGAGCAATGCTTACTGTAGTACCTAAAGATGATGCACATTCACCTTTTTAGGTGTGTGTGTGTCTATACATCATTGTTTCCTGCTGAAAATTGAGCCCAGAATACTAATGCATCACTTCCATGCTATTGCAGCAGGCACTATGCAGACTGTGATGTACACGCACCCCTGAAATTGATCTTGTATGAGAGAACCATGATGACATTTTATCCTGACAAATTCAGAATGTTTTTCTCAGAGTAATTCATGACCTTAAAAGAAATTCAGGGATTTTAACTGTGGAAATCATTAAAATTATCATTTAATGCAGATTTTCTAGTGCTGAACTGTTTGTTTCCTGTCTTAGTCTACAGGTGTAGATACATCTCCAAGTAAAGATGATGATGATGACGATGATACGATGCACAACACGGTGGTCCTCTTCTCCACTGAGGACAAATTTATTCTCCTGCAGGTAGGATTTCTCAGGATGATGATTAAGTGGTAATAAGTTGTCTAATGTAATCCAAAGTGAATAGGCCTCTGAACATTGGCACTCCTATTAAATTCACACATGATAATGAACAAATATTTATTGGGAATTTGGATTTAATTTTGAAAATCCATTTTTTTTCCTAATTTAAATTTTTTGTAGAGTCTGGCATCTTGTTCAAGAAAGGCAATTTGTTACCTGGATGTTCAGTGCCTGGTGCAACTTTTCTATCCATGTACCTGATATTTGGTTTCAGCAAGGGAGTTGAGGCTTCAGGGGTTGTATTATTGATGAGCTTTCCCAGGGTTTTTGCGTGCACTTGTAATCTTGAGTTTTGGGCTGACTAGTAGTATATGGTAATGGATGTTCCTGAGATGAACTATGGCAATGGAGTGTTAGAAGAGATCTCTTGAGGTATTAATTCAACACTGTAAACAATGCATGTTCTAATTGTTGATTTGGATTCTTGAGGAATTTGCTGGATGCCACATCAACGAGTGCATGAATTTTTGTGTATTGTGCTGAGAAAGAACAAGGAATAAAGCTTCCCCCCCCCCCCCCCCCCCCCCCCCCCCACTCATGACTGTGTAAAGTTCTAGTACACAATAAGTGTGCATATAAGCTAGTGGCCCTTCACGACTTAGAGCTCTGGAGTTTTTTTTTGACATCAGCAAGTTTACTAATCATTCTTCATGCATTCAAATCCAAATCATTTAATGTATAGGATAAACAGTAAGGGCCCCAGCACAGATCTGGTCACAGCCTTTCAATCACAAAAGTAACACTCCTCCATCACCCTCCTCCATCAGTGAGCCAAATTTGGATCCAGTTTACCAATTCTTTTAATCTTTCAGATATTGTATTGGTTAACAGTGTTGTTGGAGGTGGGTGTTCTGCGCATGTCGAGTTTCTGTATGTTGAATGGATGCTTGCCAATCGTTTGCTGGGGACTGATCTACAGGACTATTAATGCACATACATCAACTTAAATGTAATATGCTTTGAAATCTTGGGCTGACTGAAAACTTTCTTTGTTGATCTCAAAGTTGCATTCAGCATTGAACCTTGGCATGTTTTACAGTGCTGTGTCCTTCCTGTGTGTATTAATGTAATGTGTGCAGTCATACTATAGCTGTTAATAGTTGATTATGCATAAATGTTTTGGAACATTACAATTCTGTTGTAAACATGAACAATAAATAGCAGAGATGACATGTCAAATATGTTTACAGAATTGTAATGTCTGTATGTGTTAAGAGGAAATTTGTGGAGAATGACTTGTAATGCTATATTTGTGTTATTTCTCAGGATATGTGTGTGGTATGTGGGAGCTTTGGACGAGGAATAGAAGGACAATTGTTGGCCTGTTCACAGTGTGGGCAGTGTTATCACCCGTATTGTGTCAATAGTAAGGTATGGAAGAAGAGAAAAGGAGATGATAGTCGTATTTTTATGCATAAGATCTGTGGCACTACATAGACTAGTGGTTCTCTACTGATGCCAGGTACTTCTCCACAGTAAAGGAGAAAAACGAGCAAATTGTATCAGGTTGTAACTGCAACATGTTGATTTATGGCACGAGCACCCTTTTGGCAAGAGAAATTTCATATTTTAAGAAGTTCTAAAAGACATGAGCAAAATTACAATCCTTGAACAACAGCAATGGAAGTAATTTGAGTATACCAAGAATCACACTTCACATTTTGATTCTAGGACTTTAGTGTGGAGAGCAAATACAGTACACTTCATTTTTTAAAAAAAGCTTGAATTTTTGCAACTATTGACATGAGGGAATGAAACGCTCTTTTTGCATCCAGAGGTAGCACACAAGAATAGGCTAAATGCAGTTCTGAGTGCACATTTGCCAAAAAAAAAGGAAATCCTTTGTGCATCATGTCACACAACAGCAAAATTGCCTCTGTAGATTTATATTTATCTTTTTGTTGAATATAAAGTGCAGGGTAATTTTTCCTCAGCATGTTTTAATAAAGTTTGAAGAGTAACGCAGTAAAACTCTAATCCACTGTCTGACTTTATCTGAAATTCCAGTGGTGCGGCATGTGGCTCACCGAGGCTCTGGTTCCCACACTCCCTTCTCAGTCATCAGGGCCCTAGTTCCCACGCTCCCTTTAAATTTATCAGATTTACTGGAAAATTTATCATTGCAAAATACAACATGTCACAAAAAATAGTGAATTAAAAGTGTGGTGGAGCATTAATATGAATAACATCCAACAGTCTAGAAAATCTGCTGGTCCGGCATCACCAAAGTCCCAAGCGTGCCAGATTAACAGAATTTTGCTATACCACCTGCATCATTAACTTGGCAGTCTCTGTCAAGAATGATGATTTGAAATTTATAGAGTTTAACAAACTTTTATCAGAATTCTGTATGAAATATTGTGTTCTGATCATGCTGTTTGTCTTGCAGATCACAAAAGTTATGTTGAGCAAAGGATGGCGTTGCTTAGAATGTATTGTGTGTGAAGCATGTGGCAAAGCTTCTGATCCTGCTCGTTTATTGTTGTGTGATGATTGCGATATAAGTTACCACACATACTGCCTGGATCCACCATTGCAGACTGTGCCAAAGGGTGGTTGGAAGTGCAAGTGGTGAGTGCAGAATTCAATTATATGTGACCAGATACAGGAAAAGGAAATTTTATTTGAAAGTATATCTTTTACTTAAATACAGTTAACTGAGCAGCATTTATGACCACAAATCTTGAATGTTTCCCTCCCTTCTATCCCCCAACATGCCCTTAAATTAGCTTTGTTTACAGCCATTTGAACATCCTTATCAGAATTGGGAAAAATATCAAAAAATGTTGACTGAAACCTGTCCAGAATCTAAATACTCACGGGTATACAGGTATATACAGAGAAAAATAAATAATTGGGTTTAATGTTTACATTTTCAGTTTTTCTACTTGTAACCCTGTATATTAAGGAAATACGAAAGTCCAACTTCATACTTTGTCTTACAGGTGTGTATGCTGTACACAATGTGGTGCCACAACACCTGGTTTTCACTGTGAATGGCAGAATAACTACACCCACTGTGCACCTTGTGGCAGCCTTGTTACTTGTCCAAGCTGTAATGAAGACTATGAAGAAGAGGACCTTCTCATACAGTGTCACCATTGCGATCGGTAGGCCAGAGATTTGTATCTGTGCCATTAGTTTTATAAACCAGGTTTTCCTGAAATAAAGTGCCCAGACGACATCAATTGGTGTATGTAATTTGCATTGGTATAAGAAATACTTTTGTTTACCCACATTAAAATAATTGTATTTTGTAATCTCCATTGGTTTTAATGTAGTGCAGAATTTATGCAGGTAGCTGAAGTTTTCAAGTCTTGTTTTTTGGGGAAAAAATGCACTGGTTTGAAGATGAGGAAGGAAATTGAGTTTTGAATGAGTATTCCCATGCAGTGCAGTGGCAGAATTTATTGAAACCTCTTCACTCTATTTAATGAAAAGCCAGTATGCTTATGTGAAAGACCAGAGTGCTGATACTAACCAAGCATGGTAGCTTCAATTTATCTGTAATTTGGCTGGTAAAGCTTGCTTATGCTCCAATTATTCCCAACACTGAACTCAAAGTGTAGAATTGTTATGGATTTTAGAATAAGCAAAATGGTTTATCAGCCTTCATTTTAAATGAAGAGGATAATGGGAAGATTTAAAGTGATTAACTCATACATTGGTTGCCTGAATTATGCTTTCATAAATATAATTGGACTTGTTGCTTACAGGTGGGTCCATGCAATTTGTGAAAATCTTTTCACAGAAGATGAAGTGGAGCAAGCGGCAGATGAGGGCTTTGATTGTACTGCATGTGAGCCATTTGTTGTTCGTCCAGTTGGTGAGTGACAGTGTTAGCCACAACCAGTACTTTGAGGAATATAGTGACAAGTTTTTACTTAATTTGGAGATGATAAATAGATTGCAGTTCTAAAAAGCTTTATGTATATGTGCAACTTTTATTTGCTTTCTTCAGCCTCGTGATAAAAATAGTTAGTTGCCTTGTTTTGCAGGTGATGAGAACCTGCATGGCAGTGTGACCTATACACTGGATACTGCACCACAAAATTCTTCATGACTAATGGGAAGGATTGGTTGTCCTCTCTCATTGTCTCTTAACTTGAAAGGCAGTTCAATGTAGTGTCAAAGTTCTAGTTGCTTTATTGGGCGAGCCTCCAAGCTAACTTGAATTACTGACATGTCTGTGCCATTTCAAGATTTCACCTTTTAGTTTTTGGCATTTTGGCAAAAAGGTTCCAAGTTTTATTTGTATTTACAGTTCGAAGTGAATCCCCTGTGGTTACACCTATCATCAAAGTGAAGGATCCAGGTGAGTGCGTAGTTGGTATGAAGGGTTCATGTTCACACTGTTTGTTTTTATAGTATGCTAAATTTATTTTAGATTTAATTTATTCGATTGTAGAACCGCGGTTTTATAATCAGGATGGAGTATGGCTGACAGAATCAGGGATGTCACAGTTCCGAAGTATGGTTCTTTCACCGTCACACAAAAAAGGACCAAAGCCAAAACTAAAGAACAAACCTTCAACTCCATGCAGCGAGCCAATGTTGGTCAGTATAGATGGCTCATCTATAGAAATAAAGAAAGAAGAAGGTGATGGGGAGGAGGAAAAAGGTGAGAGAGATTATACAATTATAGTGAAAAGCGTACTGTTTTCCATCATATTTAAACCTTTTTTGCAAATTTTATTTATAAAACTTGTCCTCTAGTACAATCTATATGAACTTGGAAACACAAATAAAAGGCTGGCCAATTAAATTGTAATGCACAGTATTTCTGTGCAGTTCGTTTTTCGCAAGTAATTGATTTTTCGTGATTGTATATGCCCTTGTGTAATTAGTGGGATGTATAAATGTAATAGTACTGTTGCATGAAACTTGTAAAGTTTTATATTCATTGCTCTCACATGGCATTGGACAAAGAGTCATGGAAAAGTAGTCTTGGGTGAAAAATCACGAGGGAGCTGGGAAGCATTGAAACCAAACATTTTAACTGTAATTCGGTCTCAATTTTAAAATCATTGTTACTGTCCTTTTTGTAATGGAGACTTGTCACCCTGTAATTACACCTGGTTCATGATGCTGCAGCACTCTAGTGGGAAGAGAAGCTGTGTTAATTCTGCAGATCTTAATAATATTGTTTTGTAAACACAATATGATAGATCTTCAGGATTAAGATGCCTAAGACTGCCTGTCTGTAATTTTAATGTATTTCTCTCTTTCTCTGGTATACGAATTTTAATTAATGTTTCTCTTTAGCCTTGAGCTTTTCTAATTTTCAACAAAACTCCATTGAAGTGCTAAGCCAACTTAAAAGTCTAACATTCTTAAACAGAAATATTGCATGAAGAAAGCAATGTTTTCCTTTTTTTTTCTCCTGTTGTTTATGGAACACAGAACAAAAGTCACAATAAATGTGTGGTTAAAGCACTTTTATTCTGTAACACAGATCCAGTGAAATGCTGAACTTTGCCTTAAAACTTCTGAACTTTAAAGTTGTTTTTCCAGTTTTTTTTGAGCATAGCCTGTCTGGAAGCTAATTGATAACCCATACATAGTACGTTTCAGTTGGGAAATTAGATTCATTGAAGATTTTCAGATGGCAGAATCCAAATTCATCTTGCAGCATCATACATCTCGACAAAAATAGCAACACCAAATTCTTCCTTTTGGGAGAAGCCGAGGCCAAACAAAAACTTAAAAAAACAATTTCTTGTTTAAGTGAATTTCTTGTTAATTCACTTAAACAAGAAATTAAGTGGATAAATGTAACCCAAATTATTGTGAAATACGTAGTTTTAAAAAGTTTATTTTAGTTAAGTTATTTTGAATATTACACATTTGAAGGCCTGAGTGGGGAGAAAAGTGTGAAACCCTGCGGTGGCATTTCGTGATTGCATTGTGTTTTCCATTATAAACGTGAGCATCAAAATTTATAATTGAATATTGGATTTACAGAAGTTTATAATGGAATAAATGTGACTTACCACAAAAAGAGATGTGGATGTAGATGTGAATATTGATAAATACTCAGATTGAGATATTTTGTGATGATTTTGTAAAGGAGAAGAAGTAAAGGGGATTTACTATTCACATTGTAAATTTTGATTTTTGAATTGCACGGAATGTAATTTGTTGTTGGGTTTTAATTCTTTTAAAGCTGCCATGGAACCAGGTGAATGTGACATAAAACCTGATGCACCTGTCTGCCAGGAACATGATGTCTGTGCAATAAACAATGCTGGAAAAACAAGTGAGGAAACTGAGGAAGGGAAAAAGAGAAAGAGGAAGCCATATCGACCTGGTAAGTGACATGTTAAGTTGCAAAGAGGTTTTTTTAAAAGCAGCTTGATTTTTTCTACAAGCAGGTTGAAAAGCCTATTCAAATGTCCATTTATGTCCATTTGATAGCTCACATTATTTTTGAGGCTTCTATTTCTTCTCCTGGAAGTCCCAATCTATCTTCAGTAGACTTTTGTTCCTCTCAAGTTAATTAAAATCTGCAAGCAGATTGCATAATCCGGCATCAATTTTGTTTTGTTTTCCTTGTAAGCTTAATTTAAAAGAAGCATGCAACGCTCGCCTTCAAATCAGATTGCTGCATTTGGTATGGTTTCTTGCTGTGGTGACGGAACAGGTGATAACTCGACAGGAGAAAACTGACAGTGCATATCATGACTGCAGGTTGAACAAAGTGATCCATGTACACATTCTGGTCGATGTTTATTGGAATGTCTTTAGCCTGCAGCACCATGTCTTGACTGATGGGGCTGAAGAATAGAGGTGAATTGTGAAAGGGGAAGTAATGTTATAAATGAGAATAAACACGCTTCTGATTTTTTTTAGGAATTGGTGGATTTATGGTCCGTCAGAGGCAGTCGCGGATGAAGAATTTGAATAAAATCTCTGTGGCACAGCCTGGCATGTCCATTGACTGTCCAAATATTGAGAGCAACAAAGAAGAAGGTGAGGTTACATTTCTGTAATAATGATAGGCATTAAGTTGGTGCATGTTTGTATTATGTTTTGGTTGTTTGCACATTGATTTTTGCAGATGAATAATCTTTCAGGTCAAAGACTTTGTTCTCTTTTTAAAATCACTTGTTCTATGTGCTTAGCCAATATGTCAAGATAGACCTTGGGCTACATTGTATACTGATTTATTTTGCTTCTAAGGGTGGAAGGTTTCCTTAGTTGTGATATATCGCAAATGGGCCTTCCATCACACTTCTTTTCTGTATCTAAAATTTGATGGAAAGATGACCTACAAGGGTGCAGTGGGGGCTGTATATATTTTGGGAAAACGTAGACTGGAGAGTACGGGGGTTATGCAAAGTTTCTGCAACTAGAACTGCCCTTTAATCTCAGAACCATTTCCAATCTCCAAGCATCTGAGATAACTGGAGGGAACTGATGATTTGGTATCCTTGCCCATGGGAAATTTAGAACAAGTCATGAAAAGAGACGCATTTTGACTCCACCTCAAGTTTGCACTGCGTTGTTAGTGCAGATTGTGCCCAAGCCTTGATCTGGGATGGAAGTGCTGCTAATTGCCAGAACAATTAATATTCCATGTTCTAATTAAAGCATGAAGAAGGAATCATACACCTAAAACTGCTGTTTAGAATTAGTATAACCAGTTTCTAATTTTATTTAAATGAGAGCATTGGTGACTTAAGATGTTATTCAATCCAAAACTGAGGGCACTGAACTATTAGTGTGAAGGGCTGCTGTTAATCTAGAATTAGTTAGTCTCCATAATAACTCACTCTTGAAGCGGCTCCTTTGCACCGATTAGAAGCAGTTTGGTGAGCTTTCCTAATCCTTGTAGCATAAGTTGTTTAAAAAGATTCCGTATAAGTTGAAATTTCTAACTTTTGATTCGTGTAGGTACTCTGATAGAACTTCCAACTGAGAGTGCCAGTGATATACCTGTGATAGGACCAGATGTAGGTGAGAAAGCAAAGAAACGGCAGCGCCGAAAGAAAAGCAAGTTGGAGGATTCCTTTCCAGCATATCTGCAGGTACTGGCATCTTGCTGAGCACATAGGTAATTGTGCAACTCTGATGGCATTTATCAAAGAGAAAGATCTTGAAGATTAATTTACCATAATGCCAAATTTGTAGCTAAGTGATTTGTTCCTGCAGAATTGTTAATGTGTTTGGCCACTAAATCATCTGTGGGCCACATTAGCATTTCTGTATAAAATAAATTATTTCTCCTTGATCAAAATGTTGTGAATGTGAATGTGATTTGTTTTCTCAGTCTTAATCAAATGTTTGCAGGTATTTGGATGACTTTGTATAAAATTCAAACACGGGAGATTAGGGTTAATTGCATTTCCAATTTTGTTTACTTCTATTGCTACTGATCTTTCTTCATAAATTGATTTATTTTCAAACCTACAAAGTAATTGACATAATCCAGGCAGCATAGTCGTATTCTTAGCCAGACCATCAGATAGAATTATTCTGCTAAAAGATAAGTCTTCCTCAACAATTTCATATTTGTGGTGGTACATCTGGTCTTTGTTAAACAGCTCCTTCGAATGTTCTAGTTCCAACCAAGTGTGCTTTATTTCAAGGGATGCTTGTATGATCTCTCTTAAAATAGGTGGCATTAGACTGCAATCTTAATATCTTTGAATGTTAGTATGTGTTTCCAACTGATGCAGGTTACCTGAAAATTATTTGGACTTTTGTATTCTGTGTTTGGACTTTGGTATTCTTTGGGACCAGAATCCTCCTTTAAATTATATTTTGTCATTTTTCACATGTTGGATACCATACACTGCACATACATACACACAAAATGTGGAGAACATTTGGTGACCTATTTTAGTAATAAATGAGAATAGCTAGAAAACAAAGTCATTAATGTGGTTTGGAGCAGTGATTTGATGCTAGAGTTTAGTTGTTCTAGCCTTCTACAATTGTTTAATTTTACGGAAGCTTTAATGTGTTGAGTATTTTTTAGATTGGCAAATTTCAAAATTAATTTCCTATATCATTATTACAGGTTAATGAGGAAAAAGCATGCAGTTGTTCCTGGTTCTGCTCATTTTTTTAGATTGTTAACTGAAATGATGATATCCCTGTCATTGGTCTTTATAACTGCTTAGATACAAGGTCAAGGTAGACATTTCCAGTTTCAGCTTTACCCCTGTGACTCATCAGTGTATTGTTCCTTCACACTTTAATCAGCCTAATAATGTAACAATGATAATGAGATCCAAATGTACTATCGTCTATTCTTGTGAAGTCTTTTCTAATGGGTAAGTAATGAAAGTAGAAAATACCTAATTGCATTTCATAAAACCTTTGAATCTTGTCAAAATTTCTGAAGGGATATTCCACAAATATCTAAGCATTTGCACTGTTGTAAAAGGAGCGTGACTGGTTATGTGTATGCTCGGGATATCTGGTTGGTTCTATTGGCGCAAAAGTGGGTCGAACCAGTTGCACTGGTGCAAAAGTGGGTCGGACCAGTTGCACTGGCGCAAAAGAAAAGTCTGATTGCTTGCATTGGTGTAGAGCAGTCGGACCAGTTGCATTGGCGCAAAAGTGGGTTGGACCGGTTGCATTTGCGCAAAAGAAAAGTCTGATTGCTCGCATTGGTGTAGAGCGGTCGGACCAGTTGCACTGGCGCAAAAGAAAAGTCTGATTGCTTGCATTGGTGTAGAGCGGTCGGACCAGTTGCATTGGCGCAAAAGCGGGTTGGACCGGTTGCACTGGCGCAAAAGAAAAGTCTGATTGCTCACATTGGTGTAGAGCGGTCGGACCAGTTGCACTGGTGCAAAAGAGAAGTCTGTTTGCTTGCACTGGCGCAGAAGTGGGTTGGACCTGTTGCACTGGCGCAAAAGAAAAGAAGTCTGATTGCTTGCATTGGTGTAGAGCGGTCGGACCAGTTGCACTGGCAAAAAAAGGGGGGGGGGTCGGACCAGTTGCACTGGCGCAAAAGAGAAGTCCAATTGCTTGCATTGGTGTAGAGCGGTCGGGCCAGTTGCACTGGCGCAAAAGAAGTCTGATTGCTTGCATTGGTGTAGAGCGGGTAAGAGCAAATTGCATTAGCGCAAAATCAGGCTGGATTAATTGAATTGGCACAGCATTGCGCTGGGCAGTTTGCATTGGCGTGAAATTGGGTTGGGCCAGCTTGCATGGGCGCATAAAAATAAGCTTTGTTTAGGCATTGAGTATGGAGATGAGGTCAGCTCCATTATGACAAAATAAAAATTGGGCTTGCCAGGACAAGTTGCTGCTCTGATTTCAGAAGCCTTTTTATCTAAATGCTAGTTTGAATGTTCTTAATTGAGGGGAATTACTTTCTGTTCTTAGAGTGAATCAGGAAATCATAGTAAAAGAGAGAATGCATAAATCTTTGCCACCCTTTAGTGAGAATGGTGGTGTTTGTTTTACTTTTTGGTGAAAGATTGCTTCATTTAAGAGTTTGAATACTATACTCCACCACTTGTAAAGCAGTTTAATTCCTTGCTGTAGCCCTGCAGGTTCCATGGAATGTACTCAGCTTCAAAAAAGGACACTGCTCTGATCCTTAGTTCCATCAATCTAGTCTTTGTAACCGCGAGTGTTCTAAATGTTTTATTCATATTGTGAATTGATTTAGCACTCTGGTTACTGTTGTCCAAAAAGGATAAAACTCAACAGTTACATGACTTGTACATTTTTGTTTAGTCTTGTGTGTAGTGTTTAATCTTTTGAAACTTTTTTCCTCCCTCGGTCACCATCCAAATTCAGAGGCTCTTCGTGCTAAAAGTGTTAACATAGTTGTTACTTTATCATGTGTCTCAAATGTCTCAAAGTACTTTACATACAACAAATAACTGAAATATTGTGACTTGTGTTGCCAAATGCATTATCATTTGTGCTAATTATTCTCGGTGCACCAAGATCCCACGGGCAGGTTTGAGACAACTTTGGTGGTTTACAAGGGTAATGATGTATAATGAACATTTGGATTACAATTGGTATTTAATTTAAAAGTTATTTGTGGTAGCTATAGTGACTTTTCTGTCATGTTGCTAATTAATTGCATCTCAACAACTTTAGTACAATTTTGTATTAATATTTGCATATCTCCTGGAAAATTTTCATTGTTTATGTGCAGAATTGTTTCCACCACTGAATGTAATGATTATGAGTGGAGTGTTCATCCATTTACCAAAAATAAGTGAGTTTCATCAAAGCATTTGTATAAAGCATTGTTTTCTTATTTTAAACTGGTTATATCACAAAAGCATTACACTAACTTGAGACTTAATGTTGCAGCAGCCGTGAGACTACAACTGGCTTGTGTTAGCTTGGCCAGGTTAAAACAGAGTTGGGTTCCATCTACTGCCCCTTTGTTTAGGGTCTGGGTCAGATGAGCCATTCATTAAAGCTGCTTATTAAGCTGCAATGTAAAATTAAATTCCTTTTTTCCCTTTTGTTTGTATTCTTCCTCCTCCTCGTTTAAACACATTAATAATCTTTTTGAGTTTCTCTCTACAGTATTTCTGGTCAAAATTTGATACATCTATTTATTTTCATTTCCAAGTTAAATTTGAAAATGGATGAGGAAATGGCAATTCTGCTGATTTTCAGAGTTTGTCACCCTCTTTTTGTTTAAAACGGCTGAGAATTGTATCAGTAAATTCCCCAGACATATTATTTGGAGGAATTCAAATAGAGGTGTTCATGTGAATGAAGAAGGTAAACACAGTGAATGAAGTGAGGGCAAAAAATAGGTAGGACCCATTTACAAGGTAGGTTAGAGAATGGTTCGTTCCACCTGGCAACTCTGTCCTAAACTTTTAATGAAAGTCTGCTCTCTACTGTTTAAGACTTCAGAATTTTAAAAAATTCATTCATGAGTTTGAGTGTTAGTGGCGAGGCTGCAATTCATTGCCCATCTAAAATTATCCTTGAGGTGCTGTTAAGCTGTTTTGAACTGCAGCAACCCTTGTGGTTAAAGGTACTTCCACTGTACTTTTAAGTAGGGAGTTCCATGATTTTTGACCCAGCAACGAAGGAGGAACAACTATATACTGTATTTCCAAATCAGAAAGATGTGGGATTTCGGAGATGTTCTCGTGCCCCTGTCCTTTTGGGTAATAGAAGTGGTGAATTTGGGAGGTTCTGTTGAAACCTTGGTTAGTTGATTTAGTACATCTTGTTGACAGTTGAAGCTCTATATTCCATTTGGTTAATTATTGTGATAACTATTAAAAAATGTATATGACAAAATTGTAGATTTCTCTAAATTGAAAGCTGTGTATAGTTTATCTTTCGGGTTTTGCATTTTGATGGCACTTAAATTGATGTATTGAAGATTATATTGTAAGAAAGTGGCGCGGAGTGATTTTTTTTCATGAATTCAGCCTCCACATACAGATGAGTAATTATTCGCCCAAATGGGAAAAATCACAAAGATGGAATATTTTGAATTTTGGTGCAACCATACCAATGAGACTGCCCTATTCTAGTGGGGAGAGGTCGTATAATGTACGTAAGCTTTGCTCTGGAAGTATTTCTCAGTTTTCACCTTTGCTGTTAGTCCCAGTACAACTGGAAAGAAGGCTATTTTTAAGTTAAAGCTCTTGGTATCATTGCATGTCTTGGCCATTTTCTTTTTAAGTCACTGTGCAACTTTATTGTATAATGCTTGTCGGAGAATGCATTTGTGTTGCTTTGTGTATGTGTTTAAGATTCCTCTCGCAAATTTTACTCTTGCTTTTAACTTAAGTAAAACTTTTTTCTGGTTGTTTTCATGTTTTGCAGAACCAGCATTTGTCTTTGGTCCTGGAATATGCTCCATTATTTTAGTTATTCCTGTTTTTCACTCAGGATCTCTGTCACTGAATTGATATCAGAATTGTCACTGTTATCCTCAAAATTGTTTCTATTGCCTGCTAACTCATGGTTCCCAGGGCTGCTTAATTTAAATAGTAAGGACTGTTATAAGAGAACATTTCATTGGTAGGATATTATACTAAGTCCATTTGTTGTTTTCTCTTGAAACATGGCAGAAACCATGTGTTCCAACCTGTCATACCACAGCTGTAGATCAGATGATTGAATTCTATGTATGGTCCAAGGTAACCATGCTCTCAAGTTATGATCCTTGTTGCCTTATACAGTAGATCTGGGCCAATATGCATTCACTTCATCTGAAGCTATAGAAGTATTAATTGTTGAGATTCTCCAGGTTCTCAAATATCTTAGTTGTGTACCCAGTAATGTAATTTGAGATAGAGAGCAACAAACCTACATGTATAGTAACCTACTGGAAGTAATCTGACTAATGTCACCTTCAGTACTGGCCAATATAATGTTCCCAGATAGACACAGCATTTAGTTTTCTGCAGGAGCCAGCAATGGCTGATAGCAACATGTTAGTATTCTGGCTTCAGAAATAGATCTGGCTCTCAAGTTTTCTTTCATGCATGGTTTTCCCATTGACCCACTAATAAAGCTAAGTCATTGTGATATGGAAATTTCCAGGTTTGATCTCTGGATCTTGGGTAGGATCTTGATCAAGGTAGTCTTTATAGCACTGCTACATTTGACCTTACCACCACTAGTTTATGGGGAAGAAAATCTCTCCTGCTTTTGACTACCATTCAGAATCCACATTGTCATTATGCTAAGGTAGTCTGGGGCTCACCTGATATCTGATGGTTAATTAGCATTCACTGTTTTGGTTTGTCAATGAAGAATGACAGCTTGGGCAAGCTGTAGGAGGCTGGTGGGTACCCATGGAACTCTGCCAGAGCAAGCAGAGACCATAAAAATGTTTGGATTCAGAGTGCTCTTAAATTTCATTTTTTGGTCTTGCATTATGCAAGAATTCTGCAGTGCTAGGCCGTAGAATTGGGTGTTTTGGTGACTGATCAGGTGTTGCCAGTGCAGGACCCATCAACCCCATCTTAGAAGAACTTCCAGGGTTTTGTTCTTTGAAGCAAGTTTATTTCACCAGGATTTGTGGGAGGAAGCCCCTGTGCTAAATTGCACACGAGTTGGATGGTTATTAACTCACAAAAGATCATTTCTGTTGCTTCTTTTCAGTGTTGTGCCAATAAACATGAAAAAGGAAGACAATTAAGCTATTCGGTCTTTCAAACCCGCTCTGCTATTCAGTATAATCATGACTGATCATCTCTACCATAATCCACTTTCTCTTTCCATACCCCGGGATGCTTTTTGTCTTGAGAAATTTATTTCCTCCTCTAAATATATTCAGTGACTTGGCCTCTGCAGCCTTCCATAGTAGTGGATTCCATAGATTTATTACTCTTTGCATTATAAAATTAACTCCTCATCTCAGTCTTAAATCTCTTACACTGTGACCCCCCCCCCCCATTCTAGATACCCTAGCCAGGGGAAACGTACTTTCTGCATCCAGTCTGTCTAGCCCTCAAAACATATTGCACTTTTCAATGAAATCCCTTCTCATTCTTCTAAACTCATGTAATACAAATCTAGTGGACCTATTCTCTCCCTGTATGGTAATCCCGCCATCCCATGAATCAGTGTGGTGAACCTTTGCTGCACTCCCTCTATAGCAGATATACCCTTTCTTGGGTAAGGATAGTAAGCGGGTAACAGAATGATGCATTTTGATTTGATCATCCTTAAAGATGCTTGCATTGTAGTGGTTGAGTTGGTACAAAAGACCTAAAACAGCTAGTGTCTGGGAGGGGCATGTCATTGAGCTATATGAACAAGTACCAAAATAATTTGTTATCCCAAGTTATAGATAACATACCATTTGTGGCGAATTATCAGTCTATTAGAGAAGGTGATTGCTTGTTTAATTCTGATAATCACTGTCATTGACTTTGGTTAGATTTCATAAGAACAATGAGCAGGGATGAGCTACCTCAGCGTCAGTTTCCAGCACCATCCCTGTGACCCTTGATTCTCCTTATGCCCAGAAACCTATGACTTGTGTTCTGAATGAACAGTATAGTTTCATTGGCATTTTCCAATGTCATTGCTGGAGTAGCACAATAAAACTTCGGTCTTCGAGTCCCAGTTCTATTCCACCATAGGTGCTGTTAAGGGTAATGTGATTTGTTGCAGCAAGTTTAGTTTGACATTTTACTGGTCATGTTGCAGTGATGGATCCAGATAAAAGTCAGATAGTGTTTGAAGTACTTTAATTTATGGCTTATGCTTGGGTATCTGACTTTTGATGGAAGTGAATTATATTTGTCTCAGACTAAATGATTCTTATTGCAAATTTAACACTTTCTTTGGATGGATATCTGTAAGTCTTTAAAATATTTTTTTGTTCCAAAATGCCATCAAAATTCTCTGCATTGAATTCTATTGAATTCTAAGCCATAAATGATCTTTGAAGTTTATCTGACTAAACATTAATAACAATTACTTTTACAACTATACTTGGGGCAATGGTTACTATACGACAATTAAAGCATCAAAAAACCTTTTGCAGAAGTACTTGTCAGTCAGGAAATTTGCTCTGTCTGCCAGATGTAGTTGATTTGCCACTTAGTGATTGAGTTTTTGGATTCTGATTGCAATTGTATGGGCTCATCCCATTTTCTGCTGCTGAACTGCTTGCATGATCCTGAGTGAATTTATTTGAATTCGCAGTTACTTGTTTTCAAGGAAAGTGAAGGTATTTAAGTTAATGGCAGTTGAGTTACTTGAATTGATATTTGGTTTAACATTAATATGTAGAAGGTGTTTAAAGAAGAGTTCTGGTTGGAAGGTATTGATCAGACTTCTAGTGGCAAGTAACACAAACATTGTAGCCTCTCTGAATTTTTGATGTCCCCTTGGATAATCAAACCTATTGCAGCAATTGCAATATGAATTGCTTGTCAGTGGTTTCTTGTCGTGATGGTAAAGGTCAATTTATTGGACATTATCCTCTAAGAAAAGAATTTGTATGTGACAGGTTGGTATTTTTTCAGTATTTAGAGGCAGTCCCTATTATGGCTGCATTCTGATATGTCCAGACTTCAGAGCTTCCACAACCCTTGATCCTACTACTTACCCCCAATAAGTACCTTTGTGTTCTGTTCAGATAGAAATATCAGACATGCTCCTGTAATTTCTCTTCAGCATAGGAATTCATGGGACCAAATCAGACATTCATACTAGAAATAGTATTTTTCTCAGGATCCACAGTGAATAACTGGGAATTGTTTGGGAACATTGCAGCTTATTGCCATCGGATTTTTGTTTTGAGCAGATGTGGGTTTCTTTCAATGTTTGATTTTCTGTTGCATTGAAAGGAAGTATCCTTTCATTTATTGTCTTAGTTGTAACACTCTATGTAAATAAAACCAAATACCACCATTGTTCCACTCAGCTTTATTCAGTGATAAAGCATTAGTTAAACCCATTAAACCTAATAAGACTCTAAATTAAATGGACATAGTTTTCCCTTATTGGATACTAACAAGAATTTTATGAACTGATTATACTTGTGATCACATAAGCCAGGAGACAGCTTTCTTGTGACATTGCAGTGCTTTTATGAATTCTTGATAAGGCAGCTTGTGATGAGTGCCCTAACACTGCTGTGTTCTAAGTTGGTGTCAATATTCAGTCTGTGACCTCTTGTTAACTGCAACTTTTGTGTGTGGAGTTTGAACAATGAGGAAGAATGTTACATTACCTTCTTTTTGGTATGGTGTTCCTCATGCTACATTGTAGTTCAGCCTCCATATGCAAAGCTTCCTCCATCTAATATGGTGCAAACAAACTTCCTTTAAATCTGTATTTAACTCTCTGATTATCAACTCTCTAAATCTGCTGCAGCCTTCTTTCAAGCGAACTGAGGTATGCTCCCAGAATGAGGCCTATATATGCAGTGGAGTGGGGGAAGGTCACGTGACTGTCATAGCCATGTGTGGTGCCAAACTTTTAAAAGGTACACTGTTCTGGTATTTTTACCACCTCATTTCAGCGAGGACTTATTTGTATGTGGATTTTGAACTACCTTCAAAAATAAATGAGGATGATAGTACCCTAAGGTAGGTAATTTACATTTGTTGTAAATTACATCCACTTTTAAAAATGTTTCTGATATTAGACTTAATGAAAAGTAATTTTATTTGTTCACACATGGAAATTTTACTTTCCGTAACGATTTGCAGGTTAGCCGAGATTTTTTTCTTAACCTTCCATATCTGACAGGAAGCGTTCTTTGGAAAGTCATTGCTGGACAGCAGTCGGAAAGTTTGCCTCAGCTCAGAGGGTTTCTCTGACAGTGAAAGCACTGAGTTTCCACAAGGCACCTCTCAGTCGGACCCAGCACCTCAGCAGAAGGACCCAACAGATGAAAAGCGTGATGGAGCCCAGGAGAGGGGTGAGGACTTGGCAACAGTAATTTTTAATTGTGAATATATTTCAATTTTGGATATTGACATTTGTTGTGAAACATCAAATCTGGCAACTATTATAAAATGTTATAATTCTGAGGTAATACTTTTCATTTGTTTTGGGCCTCCTCTTGAATGGAATGACACCAAGTTAACATTGAACTGTTAATCAGTTATTTTAGTGATAAAATTCAGTATAAATTAATAGTAGGCAGGTGGACTGCATTTCATAAATAGTGATAATCCATTGATACAGATTTATAAAAAGTGGCTTGCTCTTCTGATATATTGTTGCACCCTGCAGAAGATAAAATCAAAAATTAAATATTTCAAGGTGTGCTGAAGAATTTTTTAATGAAGAGTAATTAGTATTTATACTACATGTATAAAACATAAATGCAAAACCCCTATCTCATTGTCCCTTCATTATCATCATTCATGAAGGAAATTGTTGGTTAGAGTTTGCACATAAATGTATTCCTTTTATAGTGCTAAGTGGATGAAGTTGAGTTTCTTGAAGAATTTTGAAAACTCCAGCTTGCTTATCAAACATTTTTTTTCTTGTTCAAATTCTGTTAGTGCAAAAGTGTATGAGTTTGAAACCCAGGAGGAACTAAAAACTAAATGATTGCTTGCTGGGAGTATTCTATTGCCGGGAGAGTCCCAGATGCAGTGCCCAGCAAACTAGGTTCACTTAATACACTGGAAATAACATTGTCTATGGTCCCTGATAACAAGCTGGATGAAGACCTTTGGACTGGTCATTTCCCATGTCAAGCTATTCTTGTCCATTTTAGAACAAAAAATGATAAATCTAATCCTGGCAATTACTATCCTGTTCACTTTCTAGTTGCTAATAAACTGGAGTTAACAGTGATCTCATCAATTAATACTGTCTTGTCAATAATCTGTCTGTTGTTCAGTTGCTACAACCATGTGGCTCCAGATGCGAATGCAAGAGGTTGAGTCCTGAAGGAGAGTTCAGAGTAGTTGGTCTTGTGTAAAGGCAGTATTTGAGTCTCAACAAAACTGGGTTAAAGAGAAAATGATCTAGCACTTGGAATCTCATCTGATTTACAGGAAAATGTTATGGCTGTCAAAAGCCATTTACAGACCCCAGAACAGTATCTGCTGGTATTCCTTGGGAAAGCATCCTGGGCTCAATCATCATCAGCTGCTTGTCACTGATTTCCCCTTATTGTTAAATCATGAGTGGGGCTCTTCACTGATGAGAGCAGTTCGTCTGATAATGAAGTCCTTGTGCATCGACAGGTAACATTTGCACGACATCAATGTCTGGTGCAATGGCCATCGAAGAGATCCCAACTATTTCCCCTTAACCCTCAACGACACCACTGTTGTTGAGCACTTTTATTTTGGGTAGGGCAGGATGTGGCTAACAGCATGGATATCAGATCAGGGCAGAAGCATCATACGTTGATAAGAGTGGGGCACTTCTTGACTCCTCAAAGTGTTCCCATCATCTACAAGATTAAAGTCTGATGGAATAATCAATACTGACCATTCACTTGCATGTGTACAATAATGCATGAGAAGCTCAATGTCACCTAGTTTGGAATAGTTCACTTGATTGGTTCCATTATTATGGGACTTAATATATCGCCTCAAAAAGCAAAGAACTGCAGATGCTGGATATCTAAAATAAAAACACAATACTAGTAATATTCAGCAGGTCAGCTAACTTCCGTGGAGCGGGAAACAGTTAACGTTTCCGGTTGATAATCTTTCATCAGATTGAGCAATAAATGTAGCATTCTAAGTACCTTCCACAAGCTAAAAATAAATATCAAATCAATCCTAACAACTTATGCCATTTAACTCAAAGAAGTGATGCTAATGTGTCACCTGAGGATGCAAAGTGATGAAATTTGTGAAGTGCCTCTCCTTTGACAATCAACGAATAATAAAAAGAGCTAGCAAATTAGAAATGAACCCCATGTGATAGCTAGTTCTTTTTCAAAAAGAAAGGTGATAGAATAAATCCAGTAATTACAATCCGGTGAGTTTTTCATTAATAAATAGTAGAATATAGTCTTGTATAAAAGGCTAAACAAAATTGCAGGTCCCAGTTAGAGGAATAGTTATAAGATGTTGTATACCCTGGTGATTAGTGTTGAGATCACTGTTGTTTTATTCTGTATAATTCATCTGGATTCAGAAAAATAATATTAGTTGGTCAGGTTTGTATACTTTGACGAAGTCAATGAATTATCTTAAAAAATCTTTTATTTTCCCTATTGACGGCTATTAAAGATTAATATTCTTGTATCTGTTACTGCTTCCATTTAATTTTGGCAGTTCCTGATGCAAAGACAATCCAAGGCCCCCTCGAACGTAATGGAGACCCAATCCCAGATGACCCACCTAAAACTGAAGAAACTCAGCCAGATGGAATCGGTAAGTCAAAATGTGGAGAAAATATTTAATCTTGTGACTGTAATTAATTGGTTTTCTTTGTAAGCTCTTGCAGCTCTATTTTCCTCATTTGGGCTTTTGGGTTTAGATAGCACCTTGTATTAAATCCCGAAGCAGATTGTGTTCTAATGGGATTTCAAGATTATAAATACAAAGAATCAGTGTACAATACAGAAACTTATGAATTAAATTTAAAATTAAATGAATTACCCCCTGATTTGATTATTGTAATTATAATGTCCATTGATTGTCTGTTGCACTGTAGCAGAATGCAGCCAGAATGTAGGGTGCTTGCTGATATGGAAAGGGAAGTTGTAAGCACTTACTAGAAATACATTTCTGAAGGTCTCAGTCCATATGTGTCTTGTAGTTGGGGATTGAAAGGTTTTGGAAAAAGCTCTGAATGGGTCAGCTATTTTGCCTCTTTTGTTTAGGCATGACATGCAGCACAGAGAGATTTATAGGGCCCATGGCATTATTGTAACTAAAAACTGTTTATCTAGTGCTCGTTTCCTGTCAGTCACACTCCAAATGTCCTACCACAAATTGAGTCCAACTTAATTTAAAAAAAACAAAAGACCCAAAACTCTTATAAATTTCTCCAGCAAATGAAAACTGACCTTGCCAATTGCACGTAATCCAAGGTAATAACTTGTAATCTGAAGAACAATTAAACTTTAAGATGGACAAGTATTTACTTAATGCTATTTATCTTTTGGAACCTTAAAGGAATGCAACTTAAACTTGTTAGCAGAATAATATGTTGTGATTTTCTGGATGAATAAGCAATGAAAATTTAAGTGTTGTGCTGTGATCAGCTACACTTGTTTCTAGTTTATAACATAGTCATACTCTGTGCAGTTTATAATGTAATAATACTCTGCAAGCGTGCAGGTCACAATATCTTGGATCTGCCAGTCTGTCCTTACATTTTCTGAGCTTGGGTAAGTGGGATGTATCGCTTTTAGGAAGTGTATGTAATATACATTGGACAAACAGAAACCCTAAGATGGGTGTAGAGTTTCCGTGAATCAAGGCACCAGCAGACCAAGGAAACAAGTATGTATTTTCAGTCCTGTTCCTGGTGGTCTCGACTACAGCCTTGTGAAGTTGGGGGCAGAAGCACAATATTGGAGCAGTGTGAAGGGAGTTTTGTTGTACCTTCATTGTGCTGTGTTTTTTCATGGCGCTGCGTGATGTTGACAGTGGGGTGTCTGAAATAGAAGCCGATTAGTTCCATAGTACTACCATTAATTGCTGTGATCACAAGGAATCATTTTAATATTTTTCCATTGTAGCTATATTTCTGTTTGGTTTAGTTTCACATTTTGACTAAACTTTTACTGACTTCTCATTGGGTCTTCACTTTTGATTACCATACGAGAAGCTGTTAGTATGTGCTTAGCTCTGGCACTTCATGGATCAGTTTTCAAAATAGGTAGCCAAGTGCCACCTGTCTTGGAGTGGGTAATACTGGTCTTGTTGCTTGCTTTCTGTACCTCGAGCTGCTACAACTCCACTCTTTTTTAAGCTCTTGACTTGATGTTGCCACAAACTGGCCTAAAGATCCTCAGTATTTTCATCATTCTAAAATAGTAAAGCTGCTGAAAATGGGGTTGAGGAACTTCAGGGTTTTTTTGTTGTAGATGAGGTGTTTGGACTATGAGAGGGAGATTTCAAGTCCTGTTGTGACTCAGTTTGGGGAGGAGGAGGCACTGCCGGAGACTCTGGTAGTGGTGTCCGGATTGGTTTCCTCAACAATGTGCTTGTGTGTGTTCCACAACTATTTTCACTTACTGATTCCAGGTTCACCATCATGACGTTCGGTGTACGTGACTGCTTCCTACTGCTAAGTGTTTCCTATGATTTTCCATCTCACTAAATGGAACAGCTGACTTTTATTTTCAAGCACTGTGTCTGATTTGTCTCTTTCTCCCAACCCCCAACCCTGTTTCTCTCCCATACATCTCCGCCTTTCTCTTTATTCTGCAGCCCTGCACCCCTACCCCCACCAGCCGGCCCAGCCAGTGCAGTGAGCATGAAAGAGAAATACAGAGATAGTAGGAGGTGTTAAGAGTTATAAAGTGCAGAGAAATGAGGCAAGGGACTGAGGGAGGCAAGGTTCAAGGAGCTGAGGAATGTAACATTCCTTTAGCAAACTCCTACATTCCCAGTTTCAAAAACCAGTTTTGCATGTAGTCCTACATTAGCTTGCTATTTCCTGTTCTATTCCCCTGACACCAAGATGGGTGGAGATGCCCTTCCTCTTGCTGTACAGTTGTCTTGTGCCTCATCATGTCCCCTATAAGATTACCTTTTATCCAGTGCACTCTTGCATTCGCTCTTCCATTTAATATCCTCTTTTATTTTCTATCCTCACTCTTTCCCCCTATCCCTACCAACTATCTTCATCCCACTTCCTCTCTTTTTTCTCACTTTTGCAGAAGAAAAGTTCAAAGTACTGCATCCAAATAGATTTACAAATTCCTTTTTCATCTTGATAAGCTTTTTAATGTAAATTTATTTTAATTTCTATGTAATCCTTCATTTTAGTCTGTTCTTTGCAACCTCAATGACACATAATGCATTTAATGAGGTTTATGTAAGGAAAAAATAGACACAGGTGTTGAAAGTATGGTTAATAATATTCTACAGTGAAAACATGGAAACATGGTTTATTCAGACAGTGCCCATCATTGCCGCCACCATTCATATAGCATGCATCGAGTCTCACTGTGAAATCCATGTGGTGTGTTCATAGCTCTCTTCTTGAGTTATGATGAAGGCGACTTTTTTATAGCATGTAACACCTGTGAATGGTTGAAATAAAAACAAAATGCTGGAAAAAGTTAACAAGTGAGGTTGCATTCTGTGGGGAGAGAAGTAGTTAACGTTTCAGGTCAATAACCCTGTTTGCTTGAAAGATGGGGGTAGAGGGGTGCATGGTGGAGACTTTTTTTTAAAAGAGCTATTTATGAACTGGAATTGGCTACCTGAAGGGGTAGTAGAAGCAGATTCACCAACAATTTTCCAGAGGAAATCAGATGTATATTTTAAAAGGCTATTGGGAAGGGAAGTGAGACTAACTGAATATCTCTTTTGAAAAGTCAACACAGGCTCAGTAGCCCTTCTATGTTGCATCATTGGAGCCCTCAGAACTGGAAATGTACTAATCTGCATATTGTAAGTGGGACTGTAAAATCAGCTGTCATTATTTTTAAAGGGGTCAATTAAGTTGCTGAAAATTATAAATTCTTAAGGCTGGCATGTTTTTCACTCAGCCATTTGACATTTATAAATTATAACATGTTTTTGTATAAATTATAAAAACAATTTGAAATGTATAAACTTTAAAAATTGTATTAGAAAATTGGTAGCTGTGTTGGGGGGAAAAATGCACTTTCCTGAGGCCTAAAGCCCATTTTGTGGTCTGGGATTTGGATTTGTTTTTGAAGCCTATCTTCTGCCCTGGAAATTTGACTCCTGGGACATCTCTCTCCTTTCCACATTGACAGTGAGGACACACCACCTTGTGTCTATTTGCTGATCTCCTGTTTCTGGTACATTTGCTCTGATCTGTTTGCCCTTAATATCAAATTATTTCTTCCCATCCCATAAAATGAACCTATCATAATGATAAACTTTCATTCTGCAAAATTTGTAAATGCATCAAAATCACGCCTGTGGCCTTGCACAAATCCCAAAGATGTTTTGTCTTTTGCATATTTGATATTGATGTCAATGAAGGAATTAATGATTTGATCAGATCAGCAACAAAACACAAAAGGAATATTGAGGAAATTTATTTTATGCTATGATTAAAAACCTGCAATGTTTTGTGCTAATCTATAGAGTTGAGTTTTCTAAGAGTTTTTGGTGTTTCTTTGAAGATGTATCTTGTAACATTTGTTAATTGCCTTTCACCAGTCTTGCTTCTAGTATATTGAATGTGGAAATGGAGACAGTGCTTCCTCTTGTGGGGGAAAATCTAGAACTTGTCACTGTTTAAAAATGAGGGATTTAAAAATTATGAGGTATAAAATAATTTAATACAGAGATGGGGTGACATTTTTCTCTCTGAGGATTGTGAACCCTTAAAACGCTCTTCCTCAAGGGGTAGTGAAATGGTTTTTTTGAACATTATGAAGGCAGAGATAGATTCTTGGCAAGCAAGGGGGTGAGAGGTTACTGAGGGAAGGTGAAGTTTACAGTCAGTTCAGCTGTAATCTTATTAAATGGCATAGCAGGTTCAAGAGTTTTTATTTCTTGAAATAAAAGTCATTCATTTCATCTGATTTTCTGGCCAAGGTGCAGTAACTTTGAAGCAGCCATAACTGTCCCATGATTAACTGGTAGAGTCTACAAGCCACAAACTGGATGTTTTGCTGGCTTGGACCATTTTTTTGAAAGGAGTATATAAGGGAATTGGCTTTGAAGGAACAAGCCACTTTAAAATTGTTCCATCTAAGTAGCCAGCCATCAGAAATATCGAGTGTTTGAAGCTGACCATAGGAGACCACCAAATATATACTTTAAGTGATCAAAATTCTGTAACTATTATGCACTCCTACATATAACGTACTTTCTGGAACATTTCCAATTCATATAGTTATATATTTTGAGAATATAGAAATAGGGTTCTAATCTAATGTTATGCAATTCTCTATTTTTTGCAAAACAACTTAAAAATTACAATAAAAACAAAATATTGGAAACACTTAGCACATCAGGCAGCCTCTTGGAATGAGAAATATTTAATGTTTCGAGTCAAAGACAATTTGTCAGAACTGGGGGGAAAAGATGCAATTGCAGAGGATTAGTGGGGGGGGGGGGGTTGCAAATGGATAAGACAAAGGGGATCATCTCTGATATGGTGAGGCCTGGATTGTGGTGGGGATAAACTGAAGATGAAGTCATCCAGTTGACAGAGAGTGCACGTGAACAAAGGAACATAAAAGCTGTGAAATGAGGGCAGTTAGGGAGAGCACAATAAAAGAATGTAAAAAGCTGCAAAATGCAAAGCTGTATGAAATGCCTGGCAGGTTAATCGATGCTAATGGACAGAGAAAAACTGAGCCAATGTTACAGATGGATTTGCAACAGAACTGAGCAGTTCTGATGCAAACAGAGTAAGTGAGTTATCTGAAGTTCTAGAGTCTAGAAGGCTGCAACATGCCTAGATGGAAGATGAGGTGCAGTTCCTCAAGTTTTTGTGCCTTGTTATAACAGCGTAGGGGGTCAGAGTGGGAGTGGAAAATTGGCACGGGCTTGAAAAAAGCTTACTGCAATGACTGACTCTTGGTGAGCAGTTATTTCATTTTAAATAGATTCGTTTCGAGCAATTTTGAATTTATCAAGCTTCTGATTCTCCTTATGTCTTCTCGCACACTCCAGTGTTTTCTACATTGTTGAAATGGTGCATGTGCCTATGGGAAGACAGGACTCATGAAACATTCGAACTGCCTTTGAAAAAAAATTAACAATCCATTGCATGTTACTCCTGGGGAATTAGTTGAAGGCATTGAAGCAGTAAAGTTATGCTGCTTTTTAATATTGTGTATCAATATTTACCTTCTGCAGTCTTTAATTCTTGCTTTAAAGTCACATTGTTTAGAAACAATAAGCACTTTATTTCAGTTAGCTATTTTTCTATTTCCTTAAAACATAAAGTTGATTACTAATGACCCTTTTCCAGGATGAATGTTCCCTGAAGTGGGCTATGGCCACGGTTATTATCATCCACCTTTCTATCAATTTGATTATAGAGGTTGGATTACCTTCAGTTTGCACTAGTATTGCAGCAGCGTAGATATCCACTATGGGCTTTGTAAATGTACACTTAACCAATGACACGACTGTAAATGTCAGACTAGGACCCATTTGCGCACATCCATTTATTGTTTCATTTATGAGCATATTAGTCTGCTTGTAATTTGATTGGTTCACTACACTGACCATAGAGTTATTCCTAGAATGCAAGCTTTCTGGTTAACATGCGATATCGGTAGAGATTCTGGAATACTCCATGGCACTTTGATGTTTGTCATGAAACTCGTTTGGTTTAGGCCGTACACAGTGATTGGGCTGTGTCATCATACAGGGATGGTTGTGGACTCTTTTGGTTGGAAAGAGTAAATGGCTTTTTCTTGCTACTGTTCATTTTTACCTTTTTTGTTTTTATTGTACTTTTGGGTTTTTAGGTTTCGATCTCAGTCCTTTCCACGCAGACAGCTCCCTCTCTCCCTTTGGTAAGCAGTCAGACCCTCTCGCCACTATTTGCGTGTTCACGTGTTAACATCAGTAGTTTGTACCTGGGTGCTTGTATGTCTGCTTGCATCTTCATAGAGGATATTCACGTGACATCACCAGTCTATTCAGCGAGTTACTGGTCAAGTGCTAAAAAAAAATTTTTTTAGCAATTGTGAACGTAATTTTTTTTTTGCTTTCTTGCCTTTAAATCTTCTGAAATTTTGTCTGTAAAATGCATGTCAAAATCAGTTTGCATTCACAAAATATCTCAGAAGTAACAATTGTGATTGTAGATTGTCCTGCGTCATAGTTTATACTTAATCAAATATTTGCATTGTCGTAAAGGTGTAGTGAGTTGAATATAAAAACTGTTTTGAGGCATGGGAGTCTTTTGGCATTTATTGGCAGATTGAGCATGCACACGTCTTGTCACTGATCATTGGTGCAAATTTCATTCATTCAACTAAATGTCCAGGTTTACAAAAAATGAATTTTGTTTGCACCATAGTATTTATTTATAAGCTGATTTGCCAGTTTGTTCAAAGCTTTCCCAGTCTCCTGTATAAAATTATTATGGTGGTTTTTGGGCAAGTTGGTGATCATACCAAGTGGAGTGACCCTTAGTATTATGGACCAGAGGATCCCAGATTTGAAGCCTGGCCTGTGCTGGCTTAGCTGATTTTCAAATGGGTTGCAGTTGTGTCCCATTCTTTTCTCAGCTGATCACCACCAATAAACCCTACTACCAGTGGGAAGATTACCTTTGTGAATTTTGGCTGATTTCAGCATCTGACTTGGTTGTGATATGCTCTAATATTAATAGCCTGCAGAACTTGATTGGGTAACAACCAGTGAGAATGAATGAATGTAAAGTTGTCAGCACCCTTATGACTGTTTCCCAGGAAGCGTCAAGTACATTCAACAGACGAGAGTCAGGAGATTTTTTTATATATAGGGAGATGTAATTGTGATCAGTGTTATTTGCACAGAATGAAGTGTGTTGATAGATTTGGGAAGTTGATACTATTGTATCCAAACTAATCCATGCACAAGCAGTTGAGTTGACTGCTGCTAATTGAGATTGTTGGTAAATCCCGTTTTTATTTTGCTAATTGTCCTGCAGAGTTGAATAATAAGATGATGACAATATTGTAGGCGTACGTCTGAAACTGCTAATTGTGATTATTGATGCCTTCAATAGAATGTGTTGACTGTTGTCCTGTGCATGGCTTCTAAAGACACAGTGAGTGACACAATGCACATCTTCTATTCAGTGGAAGTTCACTTTTTGCTGGAATTCTTTTATGCATTGTTATACATCAGAATAGCCTGCAAAGCCTTTTGCAATTCATGTGAAGACAAGAAGACTCTGCCTGTACAAAGATGTACGCTCACCTGGGATACCAGTATAGAATTGGGGTCAATTTTTGGGAAATTAGAATTTTTCAGTAACCAAACTGAATTATTAAGAAGGTAGTACTTGCATAAGGAATTGGGCTTATTGATCCGTCGTTAATTTTAATACCGAAGGCAAATTTTTAAGCAAGTAATAGTTTGAAAGTATAGTGGGGTAATTGGTTTGTTTGATTATCAAGCAGGCTTGGGTTTATCAGGGCAACCCCTTGTCTTGGGTCTGACCAATTCAATTGGAAATAGCTCATGAACAAAGTGATTGGTTTGGTGTATTCTGTGAAACAATGTGAAAACAGCTAGCTCTAATCAAGAGACTGGCCTGAGGTTTGAGCCGAAGGGTGTGTGAAAATCAAATGGTTTAAGTAGGGGAAAAAAATTTGGGAGCTATTCCAAAGTTTTAAGGTAGTTATTTGCTTTCCTTGTTTTTGTTGTCTGGCTTCTTAACATGTGCCTCCAATGTACTACTTTAATTTATACACTTTTCCTTTGTGTGGCAGTTTGTTTACAGTTTCGAATCCAGGTTCATGTGTAGCTTTTTCCACTGCAATTAATTAAATTTAATCCTATGATGACAGTAGTAATGTCAGACTTGGATCTACTTTTTACACTGTAACCAAGGATAGTTCAGTCACAAAATTGACCTGACTTATTACCATCCCAGGAAGTTGCTGAGCAGCGAAGGTGATATTTCAGTTTTGTTCCTCTTTCAGAAATTGATCACTAATCCGCTATTTAAATTGAGCATAAAAAGCACAAGTTCCAAATAATGCCACAACCTGGGACTGACTTCCATATGCACATGACAGTGTACGTGTCTGTGGATGTTTGAATTTAATTCAGAATGTTGGTATAATTCAACATGTTGAGATGCACCTATGGTGGTGCTCGTCTTCCTGGCGAATACCACTCATAGCCTCTGTAAAAAATGCATTCTTCTTTATCTGTATGCATCTCTTGTTTTACTCTAGAAGAATTATAGAAATTCCAAGGTATCCATGTTGGCCAAAAAAAAAATAGCTATGCAGTTCAATTCCTCTTTCACCTCTTGTGCTGTAACCATTATAGGCTATATTTCTGCTGACATCACCTTTTCAGGGATTGTGTGTTCAGACCTCCACTGTCTGCTGCAATTTTTTCACCAACTATCTAAAATCTGTATCCCCAAGTTATTGAATTTTGTACTGAGGGATTTGGGTCCATCTTATCAAGTCTGTCTAGGTCCATCATAATTTCATACACAATTAAATCTCTCCTCAACCTCATTTGTTCCAAGAAAAGCAACCCCAGCCTAACCAATCTCTCCTCACACCTAAACTTGTCCAGCCCTAGCATGCTCTCCAAGGTCCTTTTTGTCTTCCACACTCTATTCATTTACCAGTTATTCTGTACTTGATTTGTTTGCCCTCGCCAAATGTGTTGCAGTTCTCTGGATTGAGCTCCACTTGGCGCTTTGCTTATGTTTGTTGCAGTCACCAGGCCAAATACTAGCCACTTATGATTACTTGCAGTTGATTTGTCTGGGCAGGTAATCATTGAGAAGTTGAATATGGTATCAATATTAGCTTTATCAGTTTGAGTATTTCATAAATTTAATTCATTTTTTGGGAGCCTGATAGCCTGTAGTTTTATAACCATTCAGGAAATGTAGATTTCTTTTTGAGATCTAAATTGTGCATCCTTTAATTACTGATATTGAAATCTCACTAAAATTAGGAAAGTTACCTCAAAGCAAGTCCTTGGCGCTTTTTTTGGAGACTTTTTAGGGTTTTTTATTACTTTTTGACGACGGTCACAGAGGTCAATTATTACACATCAACTATTAAGCCAGCAATAATGCATGAGATCACTGGTTTGTATAGCTGTTCGATAGTGACTTTACCAACTGAGCCACTGAGGGAGCTTTAGTTCGCTTCTTAGAATGACCTTCTAAATAACAAATGCTGATCATTTTTGAGTTTTGTGACCTTCATTCATGAGTTGAAGATGACATTCCATAAGTAACAAAGCCATTAAATTTCAGTGGTGTACCTAACAAGAAGCAATGTTTGTTGTAATATGTCGTGAGAATAGTCTGTTTCCACAACCATAAATAAAGTGTCTCGCTGTGTTGTGCTCCACCTTGTATTTTGAGTGGAAATAGGACTGCTAATGAATTTGATTGATAAGCAGGCCCTAGACTGAAACCTGCCATTACTTCGTTGTGAATTTTAACAGTATCAGTCATGTCATATTTTGGGTTTGTATTTGTTATTTGACTAATTTCCCGCAAATCAGTAGATGTTTATAATAATGTTTAAAACTTTTTTTGTCATTTCCTTTGGGAGGAAACATTATTCATATCAAACTTAATATTTGAGGAGGCAACCTACACTTTTTCCCTTTTAAATGATATTGAAATTTACTCCATTTTGTCTACATATCTGCCAAAAATTCTGTTCAGTAACTTATCATGGTGCTCCTTTCTTTAAGCTGGGATTGACGTCTCATCCATTACGGATGAACTTTCATCCAGTCACCCTGATGAAAGCTCAAAGCGAAACCAAGCTTTTAATGATGTTCCAGTGGAGGGTGCCCTCAGCTCAGATCTTGACAAGATTGTAACAGAGGGTAGGTATTAGAGCATTTTTTTAAAAAAAAAACGGATCCTGGGGGTGGGGGATGGAATTGCTTTTGGTTTTTTTTGAAGCTGCAGTTTACAAGTTAAGAATGTATAGAGTTACAGTTCAATGTTTTGTTTAAGTTTTTATCTTTGTCTATATAAGATTTAGAATACTGATATGCGGGATAAAGGATTAAAAGTGACAACAAGTCACCTGGAGTTGGACTTTCAAACTTACTGATGTGCTTGGTAGTTTCCCAAACTCTCATCTCTCCCTTTCTCTCCAGTAAAACTTTCACTTCACCCATCTTGTTTTCTCTAGTATGGGCCCAATCTTGTTCCCAATATCCAAGACATACCTGAACATTTCTAGCACAGAACTGATTTATTCATTCAGCAGCAAACCTGTTTGGACAACATCAGATGAAATTAAGCTTCACACATCTCAACCAAAACCACTCATTGTTTTAAGGTGAAGAGCAAGTTATAACCCTTGGCTTATTTTTTCCACCATAAAAGATTTTCTAAAACCTCTATTTCTCTTTATCCTCAGCTTCTATAAGTGTCAGGAGCCAAATAGATAGACTATTGTCTTCATTAAGGCTTCATCCTTCCCCTTTCCCACACATCCCTGAACCTGTGACTTTCTCCATGTTCTATTATGCCTACCCCTTTTGCTCTCTCCAGACCATTGTCCATGAAGTCCACATCCTGCTCCTTGAACTGCATTTTCACTAAATTTCTCATTATTCAATTCCTGTTCCAGAGTTGTATGCTAGCCAACGTAAATGGCTTGGTTTCCTCAGTTGGTCTTGCTTCCCTTCAAAAAGGCCAACGTCTTTTTTTAAATCCTGCTCTTGATTCCTCTGTCCTTGCAAACTACTGTTCCATATTCAATCTCCCTCTCTTTAAGTCTTTAAATGGGGCGTTACTTCCCAAATCTGTTTATCTTTCCCACATTTTTACATTTGAATCTCTCCAATCGACATTCTGGCCCTGGAATAGTGTAAAAATGGCCCTAACTGAAGTCGCTAATGGCTCTAATGCATTATCATTTCACTTTCTCCTGTCTTATTAAATGTCCAACATTTTAGATGAGCTCTTCTTTCTTCTAGTTAAGTGTAGGGAGAACTAAGTTGATGCCTTTGGCTCCAGGCACAGGCTACCATATCTTTCTGCTCCCCTCCCCAACCTTGGTTTCTGTCTTGACCAGACTGCATTTAGCTTCGCTACACGTTTTGGTCATAAGCCAAACAACTTTCCTGTGTTCTCCTCCACAAAGATGGTTTATTTCCATCTCCATCACCTCACTTGACTACATCTCTGCTTCAACCCATCTGCTGTTTGATTTCTCATTCATATCTTTAAGACATTGATAACTTGTTCGGTTTTACACATCCCTTTGCCACCCTCGCCTCCCAAAATTAACATTTCCTTTTGACTTTGCCTTTCGTTATTCTGAAATTCAGTCCCACCCCCCACAACCAGAAAGCACTTGTGTCTTTATATTTTCTTTTCTTAAGGCCTTGCTTTAAAACGACATCTTTTAGCAACCATCTTTATTTTTGTGGTATTTGATATCCATGTGATAATTATGTGAAGCGCCTTGGGATGTTTTTCTTTGATATAAACCAGTATTGTTCTTGGCAATGGAATTCTCGAGCATTTTTGGTCAGTTTCCCTCGCGTTCCCCTGCAACCCCCCCTCGCCCCACGTCTTCTTTCATAAAGGTACTGACTCTTGGTGCCATATTCTTAAGATATTTCCAAGCATTTGCGAGGGGACAGTGCAGCATTGTTTTGCCTTTGCTAATCATCCAAAGGCAGATTGTGAATGCCCATTTGAAAACTAGTTGATTTGTAAAGGAGGCATTGGACCCACAAGGAGTTGATGATAAAGGAATGCATTCTTTTTTTTAATTTGATTTAAGCTTCTAGCATGTTGATGTTTAGAATTTGTTTAATAATTTAATTGATACAATAGCTTCACTGTTACATCTCGAGAATAAATTCTTTCTTCATTCAGAACTGGCACAAATGGAGAGTAAAGACGTACAGCAGCTCTTCACTGATGTTCTGGGATCACAGGGAAATCATCCACTTCCAGAATCAACACTGAGTAGTGTCAAAACAGTATCTGAAAGCCATCTTCTCACTTCCCATGGGTTAGGAGAACTCATCAGACCTTCATTAAGCCAGCAATCTCTACTTCCTGGTAAAGGGAATACATATTTTTCATATAGTTAAGTTTTAGCTAGCACATGTCAGCTGTATTAGACCATTCAATAGATTACTTGGTTGGGGCTTGAACCTATTGGTTTGAGCTTCACTGTCCCTTTTTTAAAAATTCTCGTGCATGTTACTTGTTTCATTCCAGCTCATCTACAATTCATTTCAGCCATGGAAAGACCACACACTCTTTGTTATCTCACCCTTTCCCTTGTGATGCTCTGCAAGCACGAGTTTAACTGTCCTGCCCAGGGTTCTTGTAGTCTGTCTCACATCAGATTGTATTCACAATTAAAGATCAAGCTGATGTGTGAATGCTAAGTGTGGATATATTTGGGTAGAATACTCTAGTTTTGGAAGAACTTGGGTTGGTTAATGCAGAGAGAGACTTGGGAAAGCTTGATCAGGTTGCCAAGTTTTCCTGTTGTGTTCATTTAACTGTCTGTTCATTGCCCTGCTCTGTACCTGATGGTTGTTCTGTTTCCCTAAACACTTGCTGTTCACTCTGTTTGAATGTTTCCTAATCTGCTAAGATGTGAAAGAGGAGAGCAAGAGAACTGTTGGAGGTGGTGAAAGAGATCCTCAACAGTTATGGGGTTCTATGTAGCAAAGAGCTTGTGTTTGGCCTTAAGAATATAGGTTGCTTTAGCTAGGATAGTTCAGGAGGTTTTTATTTAATGTTTAAAGCTAGATATTTTGTCAAAAATACATTATTTGTATGAGATGGGAGCACCATTAAAAGTGTTCCTTTCTATCCAGGACTTTTGCTAGCACCCTTTGAAAATGTTTTCTGCAGCAAGTGAGGAGCAATGCCATTGGGTTACTCTGCCCTTTCTACCCCTGATTGTTCATTATTCTGGGACTGGGTTGTACTCTTGAGGCATGACGAATTCCAGGCATCTCAAGTATTCTTGCCGTTTGTATTTCTACACCCAGCTGCCCCTGTTAGAGCCACCACCAACTTTCTCATTGCACAAGTTCCAGTTTCAGTTTTCTTTAGATTCTCTCTCGTGGCTGCTTGCGACCTAAATATTTAAAAGCACCACCTCCATCCTTTTTGCTCACTTGTTACCTGGCAAGAACTGAAATAAGTATTTCCCTAACAAGTATTTCTGAAAGTTAAGCATGTCCTAAATGGTTCTTTATTGTACAATGTTATCTCTCCCTGGTGCTCCATGTGCCACACACTACTCTCTGGATATTGCCCTTCCTTGATGGTTATACATGAAAATTGAGGTATCTGATAATCTAAATGGAGAAAAAAACCACAGATAAATTAGCATTAAATATTTAGGGATTAATTTACATCAAGTATGTGGCGATATCAAAGAGACTTGGGGCACTGGGTTTAATCATAAAATATTAGTGCAGTTGCTAATGGGAATACAGTAGCATAGAGGTTAAGATTAGTGGTTCCTGGATTGATGATCCAGAGACGTTCAAACCCCACAATGTTCGGAGAGGCTTTTAAATTATATTAAATATGTTCTGGAATTGAAAGCGAATAATACTAATGATCCTGAAATTACTGCATTGGGGAAGGAGATGTGACATCATTAGCTGCTGTGGCCTGTGTGCGACTCCAAACCCAAAGTAATGGTTTGACTTTTAACTGCCCTTTGAAGCAACCACTCAAGCAAACCTCTCAGTTGTAGGGTTGGATATTAAATGCTGGGTTTGCCAGAGGCATTAACCCCATACCCCGTTCTGAAGATAAAATTGCAAAATAAAGTTTAAAGCATTGAAGGTGCAATCTTAAGGATATGCTGACCTTAGAGGAAACCAAGTGACAGGTCATTATGATACTGAGTCATTAAGAGCCCAGGGAAGCATGAGTAACATGTTTTGGAGATGAAGAGTTGATGGGATGATTTGATTGAACTGTTTAAAATAACTGAGTATAAATAGGGAAGAATTCCTGATAGTACAGAAATCTGGAGCAAGCTGACAGAATTTGGGGACAGACTGTGAAAATGTGAAATGTTCATTGAAGGAGATGATCATGGGCAGTCATGCCAAACAAAAGTTATTACTACGTTTGAGTTCACGTTTGTTTTTATTAGCTAAAGGAGTGGGTAATGCAAACTGCATTCTAATCAAGACGTTTGGTCAACTTCTGCCTCTTATTTTCTGTGTGTACCTTGTGCATCTTGGAACTGAGTAGGGATCTTATTTTCCTTTATGTTCCATAGGAGGGGCAATGGCCGTTGGGCAACTTGCTCTTGGTGGTTCTTTAGCACAGACTTCATGTGCAGCAGGAGAGTCTTTTCCCAATGTCTGTCAGTCACCATTTCTTGAAAGCAGGTAATCTTTTTAATTTTTTGGGTCTAATTAAAAATAATGCTGACTATTATTTACAGATTTGAAGCTGTTATGAAATCTCAATTTTGCTTCTCCAGTCTTGGTCCCAATGTGCTGCAGAAAGAGCCTCAGTAAAAGCAAAAAAAAGCTTGCAATTTGAATATTGTGTTATAAGATATGTCAAATGTGCAACACAGCTTCTTAGTGACAGTACCAAAGTTTTTTTTTCCCCAGAGTGACTGATCTGTCATCAAAATGGAAAAGTTGAGTTTCTGTTTGCCCAATTGTAGTGTGTCCACTCCCAATGAAGAGACTTTGTGTAAATTTATATAATAGTTGTCATCAAGAATGTGCAGGAGTACTGCTAGAAATTAACCACTAAAAGGTTGGCTTGTTAACCCAGCATGGTGATCATTTGTCAGTAGCTGACAAAACCCTGCTTCAAAGGTTGATTGAAGTTGAGTGGGGAAAATACCAATAATCTTCGCATTAGATTTCAAAAATGATGCAAACTCTCTGGCTTAGAATCCATCATTAGAGCATTAGCTTGACTTACAGGTGCAGAGCTACAGCAGTGACTGTTTGCGTATCATTGGCAGCTACTGAATCCAGGAAACAAAATGTGTTCTTCAATCTTCTAACACCTATCATTCCCAGGCCTATGTTCCTTTCAGACAATAGGTTTATTCTGGGCAGATTGTAAAGTACAAGACACATTGAGGATGTGTTGCATATAATAACATTTTTGATTGATGTACAGGGAAAGGAGTATCCCTTTCAGCCCAGATAGTGGAGAGCAACAGAGCCCGTGGACAACGCCAGCTACGCCAGCTACCCCAACCACTCCAACTACCCCCACCACTCCTACAGAGGGAGAAGGGGATGGACTTTCCTATAACCAGCGAAGTATATTGAGATGGGAAAAAGATGAGGCTTTGGGAGAATTATCAACCATATCACCTGTTCTCTACGCAAATATCAACTTCCCTAACTTGAGACAGGATTACCCAGGTATGCTCCTGTTACCAGTTTGTAAGATTAGTTGAAAGAAAAACTGTTAACATTTTAGATGGGAAAAACCCTGCATCATATGTTCTGACCATGGGTCAGCAACCGCAAACTTTATACCTGTTTCTCTTTCCACAGATGCTGCCTGACCCGAGCATTTTCAACATACTGTTTTTTTCCCCAATTTCAGATTTCCAGCATTTGCAGTTTTTAATTTTCATTGTTCGATTAGTTAATTAACAAGATTATCGCTGTAGTTTTAGTTGTAAAATACATGATGAAAATATTTAAATTCTTATTTTAATTGCTGATAATCTTAAGCAAGTAGAAGTTCCTTAATTTTTTTTAAAAATAATTTCTTCAGATTGGGCAAGTCGTTGTAAACAGATCACTAAGATTTGGAGGAAGGTCCCAGCAGTTGATAAAGCACCATTTCTGGTAAGTACTTATCTCCTTTTGTCACACAAACTTGTAGAAACTTGAGTAAAATTCTGCTTGTATTTCACTCTGCACGGTAATTGAACAAGGTAACAAGTTTTTTTTCCATTAAGTAGCTTTGTCGTTTCGTTCAGAACTATTAATATTTTTGGAACTCGAGTGGGATTTTGTGTTCACTTGCTGAAATGCATTTTGATCTGGCACTATCTGCAGTGACCCACGTTCAATTCCTGAACAAACTTGATTAGTGGTTTGACAAGTACAGGAGCATTATATTTCACTCAAAAGGAATTTGTGTTCTGTCAAATTCACACGTATTAGAGTCACACTGCTGACACCTGGTGAAAGTTGTACTTTATTCAGACTCTTAATCACAAAGTACCACTACTCTCACCTTGCACAGTATACTACCTGTCAAGGCAATCAGTGATCAGTCTCAGTCAGACTTGTGGCTTCCCTTCGTTCTCTGAGTCCCAGACTCAGCATCTCTCCTAGCAAGTGATCTCAGGGTCACTCTGTGATGCCAGTTTCTCGTGCTTTTTCAGGGTTCAATAAGGAGTTGAATCCTGTTTCCAAGACCCATCTTCGACCTAATTCTTTTCTTCGGCTCCATTGAGACAGTACCACATTGGGGCATAGAATACAAGTGCAGGGAGGTTTTGGTACAATGTTATAAAACGTTGGTTAGGCTACAGCTGGAATGTGGTGTGCAATTCTGGTTGCCACACAATAGGAAAGATGTGATTGCACTAGGATTCATTAGGATGTTGCTTGGGATGGAGTGTTTCAGTTATGAAGAGAGACTGGATAGGTTGGGTTTGTTTTCTTTGGAGCAGAGGAGGCTGATGGAGGTATACAAAGTTATGGGAGGCATAGATTGGATAGATAATAAGAAACTTTTCCCCATGGCAGACGTGTCTGAAGACCAGAGGGCAAAGGTTTAATTGAGGAGGAAGATAAGGGGGGATCTGAGAGATCTTTATCATCCAGATGCAATGTGAGCACTACCTGATGGGTAGTAGAGGTAGAGATACTCTCACAATATTTAAGGGATATCAGAACAAGCACTTGAATCACCAAGGCATCATGAGCTATGGACCAAGTACTGGTAAATGGGATTAGTGTACGTTATGGTCAGAATAGATGTGGTGGGCCGACAAGCTGCTTTCTGTGCTCTATGATAATTCATTTTGGGTCCGACCCATTTTGTCCATCTTTGTCCTGTTGCAGCTGGACAAACTACTGCAAAGTATTGCCTCCATTTTCTACTCCACCAGTTGTGGAGCGTTCTTGTTACTGGTTCTGAGCCAACCAGAGGAGTGTGGAATTGATTGCTTCCGACAGTTATATAAAGACCTCATTCCCCATGTAGATCTCATGAGCAAGTCTCAGCACTCGGGTATATCACTGTGTTAACATGGGCCTCATGGCCTTATTACCATAGTAACAAGCCAGCTCCCCTGCCTGTCATTGTGGGCTTGGATGGCATTGGAAGAGTCTTATCTCAAGATAACTTGACGCCTCACGATTAATTAGGCCTCTGAGGCCGTGGCCTTTGTAAAGCGAGCTACCGTTGCAATTCTTTACTTTTACTTAATGAAACTGAACAAATGTTCCATTGGAGTATTGCCCCTTGTACCAGTTTAGTTAATCCTGTGATTAATTAATCCTGGAGATTCACTCCTTCAGTTAAATTGTTATCAATTTCCATGCTTATATTGTCTTACCATTCCCACAAAACCTCAGACCATTAACCAACCAACCTTGCATGTGGCAACCTCCAAATTTGGTTCAAATTGAAAATGCTGTCTGTTGTTCTGTTCTGGGATGGTTGTTTTAACTCTGACCGCCACATTTAGCAAGACTAAAACCACGATTGCTGTGCATGTGCTGGTTCTTGATTGGTGCCAGTCATGAAAGTCTTTGTCCAATAAGTTACCAGTAAGAAATTTGTTTGAACTTTTACATTGAAGTCTGAAGATTATGTGATATTTAAAGTCACAGAATCAAATTCATTTGCCCTTAATTTCAGTACATGCATTTGAGCATCCTAAAACAACTTTTTGCAAAGACTTGTTGACTTCATGTAGGATGTGGTCCTTGTATCCTTTTGAATCAAAGAAATCAAGCTAGTGGCAGCTATAAAAATTGTATAGACTTGGTTTTGGTGCAAATGTCAAATTAACAGGTAGAATAAGGAGCATAGGTAACTGTAAAGAGATCTGTAAGTGCCTTCTGCATAGGAAAACAAAAGTGCAAGCCCTGAAGCAAGTTACTCAGTCCAAGCAATGTGTGTTGGCATTTACCCTCTTGACAAGCGATAGTTCTGTAGCAACAGTTTACATCTCTACAGCAGTTTTAACATAGTTGGAAGTCCCAAGCTGCTTCACAGGAACATAATCAAATAAAAGAAATTCATACTGGGCAAGAGAAGGAGATAAATGGGACAGGTGACTAAATCTTGGTGTAAGAGCTAGGTCTTGAGGAACATTTCAGAGGAGAGTAAAGTGAGGCACTTTAGGGCGTGAATTCCAAAGTTTGGGTTCTAAGTAACTGAAGGCACAGCTGCAGAGGATGTAATGAAGGAAGATCGAATTTATGAGCAGAGTTGATAGAAATGGTGTTTTTAAGTTTTCAGGCTGGAGGAGATGACAGAGATAAGGAGGAATAGGGTCATAAAGGGATTTCATCACTTAGGCAAGAATTTGAAGTTGAGCCCTTTGGTGTATGAGAGGTACAGTAGATTAGCAAACTATCCCCAGTACGTAGTGTGAGTTATGATCAGTAGACGATGAGAATATAGTCAGGAGGGAACCAGAGTCTGTGTTTGGGCAAACAAAGACAAAATTGTGAAGTTTTTTGCATTTGTAATCTGCTTTTGTCTGTGACTCTTAGAATACGAGGAAGACTGAGAAGTGCTGACTTAGTTTTTCTAACTCTTTGGATGGGGGCTTCACTGGCAAGGCTGGCATTTATAGGCCCTCCCCATCTCCCTCAAGGTGGAGGTAGACTGCTGCCTTGAACTGCTTGCAATGTTTGATGGAACTGATCAACTTGTAAGTCTCTTTCATAGAGTAGTTAAGAGTTAGTGGGATTGGAGTAAGAATGATAGCTTTCCTGCCCTCAATGGAAACACTTTTCCTCAACAATTTGACTCCTTCATGGTCACTTAATTGATGCCAGCTTTTTTATTTAATTTATACATTTTTTTTGGAGCTCAATTCAGTTGATGAATTTGATCTTTAATTCTCTTTTAAAACTTTAATTGGCTCAATACTCCTGTTTGGAATTCCATCAACATTAGAACGTACATTTCATAACCAGTTTCATCCATTAGCTGATGCCACTTTTATCAGAGCATTGATCTTTATATGAATTTCACCACACTGGCACTGAAGACTGCTTTGGTAATACAAAGTAATCGTTATTTCATAGAATTCAGTTCCCTTGCAGGCGATGTAGTTTAAAAGATCAGTATTGGAATAAAATGTGTTGTTACGTTGAATATCCAATGGACATTTAATTTATAGGGAAGGCTTGAAATGGTGGTGGTCGTCCTTGGTTTTTGTGGGCCATGGCCTTGATTGGTTAGATTGGAAATTTAGTTATTGCTGTACCTAGTTCTTGAGACTGTTGTCATTGGCATTTTCACTGCACAGATCAGAATCCCATGGCTGACATGAACTACAAGATATCTTTTCTATACAGATTTCATTTGATTAAATATTCTTTCTATCCTCAAAATATTATTTTGTGATTGATTCAGAATCTATCTTGCTTTTCAGCAAAAGGCCAAAGACAACAGGGCAGCTCAGCGCATCAACAAAGCACAGAAGGTAAATAAACTATGTTATTGAAATACTTGGCTTGCGGTCTTGGGCTTTTTTCATTTCACTGAAAATTCTTCTTTTATTTGCCAGTTTATGATACGCTAATGTGTGCTCTCCCTTTATCCTTGATTAACATAAAATATGATCTGTTCTTTGTTGCTTTCATAGCAGGTTGACATGCAAGGTAACAAGCAGCCAAAAATTGAGAGACAAGAGGTAAAGCAGGATCGTAAACCACCTCGTCATCCACATACCCTGACTCAGAGTCCTGCAATGACCAGTCTTGCTCCAGCAACATTAGTTGTGGGGAATTCTGGTTCCCCAGCAGAAATGAGGATTGACGGTTTAGGCCCGAATGCTTCATTACACGGTAATAAATCATTTACTACCTCGACTAATGAATTTGTAAAACTGCAAGCAACAAGCCCATCCCCAAAAGACTCCAGCAGTGACTTGTTCCCAAAACTGCATATGCAGTCTCCAACTGGAGTTGTAGCCCAAGATCCTTTTGGGCATTCGCTAACATCATATCCTCAGGAACCCAATGTTCAGTCTTCCAGTAATCCAAGTCAAGCATCGGCATGGAACAGCCCTCACCACCAGTCAAGTGTACCTCGCCCTGTTGTTCCAGGCCGACCACAGCTGCTTGCCTCTTCAGAGCTACATTCTGCCACACCAGGAATGTCACATCATCAGCATCCTTTAGTCCCAGACTCATTCCTCCGATCTAGAGTGCTTGGTGAATCACACGATACCCATACAGTTGATCAGCCATTAGGAAGTCCAGGGTTTCGATCATCACAGTCGACAGACTGTTACACAAAACCGCTTGAAGCTTTAACGCTGCCATCACCAACTGGAGACCAGTTAAGGCGACTTTCAGATACAGAAATTGGAGCACAGCATCCAAGAAATGAACAGTTTGCAGGAGTCATGAGACAAGATTTAAGTACAAATTCCTTGGCTTCCCTTTACAGAGCTGCAATGTTGGATCCAAATATGAGTGTACGGTCACTTTCAGATGGGAGGGATAGAGATATCTTCAAAGCCCCTTTAACTCCCAGATCATCATATGTGGACCAAACACCTACAGTACCTACTCAACGTTCTCAGGAACTACACCCTCAATCTCAGGGTGTCTCGCCACAGGCTCAGACCGATTTGTACCGCCAGTCTCCTTCCACACCATTTTCTGATCCATACCATCAATCTTCCTTGACACCACGACCATCTTCTAGTGAGAGCTGCTCCCCGTTACCTCCTAAATCACTTCCTGCTGACTCTCTCTCCAGGGTACCAATGAGTCCGCAATCTCAGTGTAGTTCACCGTTGACACCCAGGCCACATTCCAATGAGGCATTTCCTCAGTCTCCCATTGCCTCTAGATTCCAATCACCAGATCCTTATTCAAGGCCACCTTCAAGAGATCCTTACGCTCAGCTTCACAAACCACAGAGATCCCAAATGGTTGACACCGGATTTAAATCCTCTCCAGTGCCTCATGGGCAACCAAGTAGTACCGTTCAACATTCAGCAATGTTTTCTCAGCACAGTGACCCACATCCAAAAGCAGCTTATGTAATGCAGCCTCAGTCTCCAAGGCCTCTCAGTTTTGAGCCATGTGCCAAGACATTTGCCAGCAGTCAACCACAAAATCAATTTCCTTTCACTTCATCACCAGGAGATATGGTTAAAGAATCCCATTCTCAGCCGTCAGTATCTCAGATGCCTCGAACAAATAATTTTCCATCAAGTCATTTAATGGGGAATCAGCTCAATGTAACTGATGCTCATTGCTCTCAACTCAATGCTAGTAATCAGTCAGGGCCTCCAGATGCTGCATCTGTTACAAGAGATGAAGCTTTCACCAATATGCCTTTAAGGCCATCCTTGATCAAGCAAGATACACTACCTTTACAGCAAGATTGTCCATACCAGACTTCTTCTAACAATCGATCAGTAAGTGATTCATCTCCATCAGAGAGAAGCAGCGAGAGTTCCACACAAGTCCACACTCCAGCATCTCCCAGCAGAGACTTGCATGAGCTCCCATTCAACAGGGGAGCACAAACTGGAAATCTGAGTCAGACGGAACTTGAGAAACAGAGACAGGTAATGATAAGTATTACTGGAGTAACTTTTTGGGTGCATGTACGTTACTCTCATGGTATTTTAAGTTTTAACTGATGTTATCCCAGTGCGCTACTAGAAAGTATGAAATTTGAAGTATTGAAAGACCCATTAGCAGTGTCATTGTGGCATGCTGGGTCGCATATGCATTCCCAGTAGGAGAGAATTGCTGCACCATCTGAGCTTCTGTATTTTTGGATGAAACATTAAATTGAGCCCTTGCCTGCCACTTCTGGTGGATGTAAAAGGTCCCATGGCACTCTCTTGAAGCAGAGCAGGCAAGATCTTGTGTTCTGGCCAATAATCACCTGTAACCAATAAAACGCATTATCTAGTCATTATCACATTGCTGTTGGGAGCATGCTGTGCAAAAATTAGCTGCCTAATTTCTGACAATACAACGGGGACTACACTTAAGTAAAATTTAATTAGCTGTAAAGTGCTTTGAGAACTCCTAGGGCCACATAAAGCAGTACATGAATGAGGAGTCCTCCCCCAGTGAAAGAAAAGGGTAACTACATAATTATGTGAGTGATGTCAGATCCTTGTTTGCAAAATTCTCAATATGCTGTGAAGTAATGTGTAGCGTGAGGAGCTTCAACCAGCTGATTTGCGGCAATGACCAAACTTGGATCTGATTTCTGTAATCTCGAATTGATAAATGCTACTATTGCTGGAGTTTCAGCCCTTAGGTAATGAAACTCTTTACTGTTCAGGTGTGAGATAAGAAACTTTGTTGAAATTAAATTATTTTTCATGTTTTAGCGTCAGAGGTTGCGTCAGCTTTTGATACGTCAGCAAATTCAACGGAATAACTTGCGACAGGAGAAAGAACAGGCGGCTGCATGCGGTAGTGGCACTACCACAACCAGTTGGTCAAAAGAAAATCCAAGTCAGCCCCATGAGCTACAGACAAGAGCGCCACCTCCATACCCCCTCTCTCAGGTACCTACTGATACTGGGTATCTGATATTTTAACCAGCTTTCCAAATAAAAGTAGATCTCTTAATCGGCAGATATCTGATCAGGCTTTATATCTTCATTTGGAAAGGTTGAATCTTTCATTTGTAGAAATGGTTAGTGCAAGTTCTTGTGCATATATGTTTCGTCCCTAACTTTGTCGATCTGGATGTGCTTAGTGCCTTGCTCCCTGGAATGAATAAATGCACTATGCTTTTTGAATTTGAGGATTGGCATCCTCTGGTATTATATTTACTGGATGGCTCAAGCTTGAAGACAGTTTGTAAGCAAACATTGAGAGAAGAGTGAGCTTGATATTTATATGACAAATTACGATAACTCCAATGTCCCAAAGCACTTGGCATACAGGAAATTATTTGGAAGTGTCACGATGATCTTGTGGAGAGATTTTAAGGATATTGATTGAATGGCATATGTTAGCCAAGTCCTAATCTAACTTTTTAAATGATGTTTTTACAGATTATAGTAAGGAGTGAGGTTTTTAATATTTGCCACTTAAGGATTAAAAGTTCTTTTTGTTTTGCAGGATCGGTCTGGCCTTCGAGGGCTGATCCCTGCCTCTGGAAATGGAAGGTTAATAAATCCAGTGGTACTAGAAAAACAGCATTTGTTTCCTCAGGAAGAGAGTCTCTGTCGGCCTCCACAACCAGGCATTCCCCCTGCTGGTGAAGTGAATGCTCCCAGGTATGTGCAATTTAATAAGCATCTGTATGCATCAAAATGTACGCTGGTTGATTCAGTAATGTAGTTGGTCAAAGCATGTGATTATTTGGGGAAAAAAAACCGTGCTGTTCAGGATAATGCAGAAAATAGCTGGTCAAACAGCATTGCTCACAACTGTGAGTGTGTTCTTCTGTATGCTATTGTTTTAACTCACCCATTGATACATTTAATCTTTGAATGACGTGTGTATATATATACAAGCAGTGAACAACGGATCTCTGCACCAGTTTACAACAAGGAGTGCTTCTGCCATGTAGAGACGTGGGCTAAGAGGGAGGAGGGACCATCACAGCAACAAATTTAATTACTAGCAAGTACCAAATTCTTATTTATCACAGCATTCTGCAATTTTAAAATGGAACCTTGAGCGTTAAGCTCTCAAGCTATCCTATGAATATAAGTCAAGGGTATCCTGTTCCTTTACCTATGTATTTAACTTCAGTCTCAAATAGTTCTTAAAAGCGGAGAATGCAGAGGAAAAAAATGTGATATTTCCGGTCACTGCAGCTTGTGCTAGATCTGTCTAAGAAGGATGGCGGCAAAAGAAAGCAAGGAACTTGTGGGTGGTAGGAGAATTAGGGAGGAGATTGTAATGGGCACATGGAAGAAATTAGGTTGTAGGGAAATAAGTGGGAGAATGCGATTAATGGAAATGCCAGCATAGTCTTGATAAGGCTAAGTGACCACCTCCAATGTAAAGAAATATAAGAAGGGGCAAGGAGAGCAAAATGTGAGATCAGAAGAGTAGAAAAGTGGAATATTATTAAAGTGGTGTGAAGATATTAAATACTGTGTTCAGAGAGATCTGGGTCTGATACAAGAAACTTAGAATCTTAGCATGCGGTTAGAAAGTTAGATGGAACACAAAAGTAAGGAATTCTTACTGCAGCTGAGCAGGGGCTTGGTGAGACTACACTTGCAAAACTATACAGTTTTGGTTCCCTTGCCAAAGAAAAGGTGTACTTGGAAGACGTGCAAAGAAGGTCACTAATTGGATTCCTCGAGTGAAAGGGTTGTTTTAAGATGAAACATTAAGTAGGTTGGACCTGCACACTCTGGAGTTTAAAAGGATGTGAGGTAATCTTATTACTGTGAAGATGGACAGTGAGGGAGTAATGAACTAGAGGGTATAGTCTCAGGACAAAAAGTCGCTCATTTAAGACTGAGTTGGAGAAAAATTTCTTTTCTCGGAAGGTTGTGCATTGTGGATGCCTCGTCATAAAGTGTGTTCCAGGCTAAGAATTTTGAATTGAGGCCAACAGCTACTTTAGCCACAATCTCTCTGAATGGCAGAGCATACTTAAGGGTCCAAATGGCCTATTCTTATTCCTCTTGTGTTTTTTATGTTACATAATGTTCAGGAATCCCATATTTCTCCAGTTCTCACTTTCTTACAGGCATACAGCTCAAGTTTGACTCTCTTCCCTCATTTGCAAGCTGGTCTCAGGTGCCTTCAGGTCTTTGATTCCCTCTACACTGTATTTAAATTTCATTTGCAGTTGAATACTGCAAGCAAGGAATATTGTCCCTGTCCACTCACTGTCATAGAGGAAACACTTAGTTCAGTATCTGAAGATATCTCTTTCTACACCTTTTCAGTTGAAATGTGTGAATTTCCCTTTTCTTTCCCCATCCCATTTCCTAATGGCAATGACATAACTCATTGCACAAGCACAACATGAGATCTGTTGGAGCATTACAATAGCTCTTTTGCTGTTGTACAATTTCTATGCCTAAATATTAGTCATATAGCACAGAAACATGGCCCAACTGGTCCATGCCGACCAAAATTCCCATCTAAGCTAGTCCCATTTGTCTGTGTTTGGCCCAGATCCCTCTAAACCTTTCCTATCCATGTACCAGTCCAAGTACCTTTTAAATGCTGTTCATGTACCTGCCTCGACCACTTCCTCTTGAAGTTCATTCCATATACTGACCACTCTCTGGGTGAAAACGTTGACCCTTGGGTTCTTATTAAATCTCTCCCCTCACCTTAAACATATGCTCTCTAGTTCTTGATTCCCCAACCCTGGGAAAATGACTGCGCATTCCCCTATCTATGCCCTTTGTAATTTTATACATCTCTATATGACTGCACCTCATTCTCTGACACTCCAATGATTAAAGTCCCAACCTGCTCAACCTCTCTTCATAACTCAGTCCCTCAAGTCCTGGCAACATCCTCTTCGAAATCTCCTCTGCACTCTTTCCAGCATAATGGCATCTTTCCTATTGCAGGGTGACCAGAACTGAACACAATATTCCAAATGTGACCTCTCCAATGTCTTGTACAGCTGCACCATAACATCCCAACTTCTATACTCAATGCCCTGACTGATGAAGGCCAGCATGCCAAAAGCCACCTTAACCACCCTGTCTACCTGTGACGCCACTTTCAGGGAACCATGTACCTGTACTCCCAGGTCCCTCTGTTCAACAACACTCCCCAGGGCCCTACCATTCACTGTGAAAGTCCTATCCTCATTTGCCTTCCCAAAAGGCAACACCTCACACTTACCTGAATTAAAATCCATTTGCCATTCCTCGGCCCACTTACCCAGCTGATCAAGATCCCTCTGTAAATCCTGATAACCGCTGTCAATGACACCATCTATTTTAGTGTCATCTGCAAACTTATCATGCCTTGTACATTCTCATCCAAATCATTGATGTTGATGACAAATAGCAATGGGCCTAGCACCGACCATGGGAACACCACTCGTCGGGGGCCTCCAGTCTGAAAAACAACTTTCCACCATCACCCTCTGCTTCCTGCCATCAAGCCAATTCTGTCCCTAATTAGCTATCTCTCCCTGGATCCCATGTGATTTAACTTTTCACAGCCTACCATGTTATTTTTTTTTGTTGTTGTGTGGGTCCCATTATGAAATAATTTAATTGCAATATACATTGAGGTTCATTTTCCTGTGCACCTTGAAACTTGGCATTTGTGATTTTGTTTTATTCCAAAGAATTTGTGGTGTATGTTATGCAGCCAGCAAGCAGTAAGGTCTTGTCTTTGTTCTTGAAAGGAGTTGTGGAACATCTTCTGATTAAGATGATGTGATTACTGAGTATCAGTTCATCTGAGCTCTAGAGATTAATTTTTGCAGACATCCCATTTTTTTCATTGACTGGCAGAGCAGACTTGGAGCATAACATAGAGCAGTACAGTGCAGGAACATGCCATTTCGATGCACAATGTCTGTGCTGACCATGATGCCAATCTAATTAATCCCATCTGCTTGCACGTGGTCTCCATCCCTCCATTCCCTGCCTGTTCATGTCTGTTTAAATGCCTCTTTAAACGTTGCTATTGTGTCTGCTTCCACCACCTTCCCTAGCAGCATGTCCCAGCCATCTACCACTCTGTGTGTGTGTGTGTGTGTGTGTGTGTGTGTGCGCGTGCTGCGTTGTGTTTAAAAAAAAACAACTTTTTAAAGCTTTCCCCCTTTCACCTTAAACCTACGCCCTCCGGTGTTTGACGTTTCCACCCAGGAGGAAAAAGACTGACTATCTACTCTATCTATACCTCCTTACAATTTAATATACTTCTATCACGTTACCCCTCAGCCTCTGGTCCAGAGAAAACAATCCAAGTTTGTCCAACTTCTCCTTATGGCTAATACTCTCTAATCCAGGCAATGTCCTGATGATCCTCTTCTGTACCCTCACCAAAGCCTCCACATCCTTCCTGAACTGCTCACTATACTACAAATGTGGCCTAACCAAAGTTTTATGCAGCTGCAACATGCCTTCCCAACTTTTATACTTAAGATCCCGACCGATGAAGGCAAGTATTCTGTACGCCACCTTTACCACCCTATCCACTTGTGGCCACTTTCAGGACTTGCCCCCCAAGATCCCTCTTCATCACTGCTCTGAAGGGTACTGTCATTTATTGTTTACTTCTGCTTGCACTTAACCTCCTAAAGTGCAACACACACTTGTTCAAATTAAACTCTGTCTGCCATTTCTCTGCCCACACTTCCAACTGGTCTATATTCTGCTGAATCCTTTGATAGCCGTCCTCACTGTCCACACACCTGCCTATTTTTGTGTCAACTGCAAACTTGCAAATCAGTCCGTGTACATTTTTGTCTAAATTATTTATATAAATTACAAACGATGGAGGCCCCAGCACTGATCTCTGCAGAACGCTCCTTGACACGGACTGCCAGTCAGAAAAAATACTGTTCCACCACTACCTTTTGTCTTCTATGGCCAAACCAATTTTGAATCCAATCTACCAAGTCTCCATGGATCCCGTGTATCTTAATCTTCTGGATCAGCCTACCATGAGCGAACTTATCGATAGCTTTATCAAAGTTCATGTATCCAACATCTACTGCCCTACCCTAGTCAATCATCTTTGTCGCCTCCTCACTAAACTTGAACGTTAGGGGCAAAATGTATTGATGTTCTCGGGAACTGCAACAGTATTGAAGAGCAGGTAATTTTATCTGCAATATTAGATCATAGGGAAGCTCATTTTATGACGTCAAGCCAGTTGTGCAGAACATTTTGTGCTAGTGGTCACTTGCACTTTTTAAAGGCCTTACTTAAAGTGTATTTAAATTACCCTATTTGAAAAGAGGACACTAACTACTGCTGCTTGGCAATACTTATATCTCCACTTAATATTTTATTTTCTAGACAACCAGGGGTTGGTAACCCACAAGGATTCCACCCAAGAGGCAAACCAGCTAATCAACAGCAACAGTGGCAACAGCAGTTAATACAAAGGCTTCCTGGGCAGACCCGTTTCCAGCAACCAGAATCTTTGCACGTGAATAGGCCTGGAATGACAATGCAAATGAATAGCACAGCTGGGCTTAACCCTAGGATTGCCACTCAAATCACTTTTCAAAATGCACAACAACAAATTGTAGCTTCACCTATTCCTGTGAGTCCTCAGTATATAGAACTGAGGCACAATTCCCAACGACTGCCCATAGCTGCCCAGTTGGTACAACGTGCACCCCAGCCAAGGCCACGCCTTCCATTACCAAATCAAGAAATCAGTTCATTTGTGCACCAAATGCAGGGATGTAAGGTCATATCGAGAGGTCCAGGTACACCTTTGCCACAGTCACCAGTTGGAATTACACTCTTGCCCCAGCAGAATATTTCTACTCCATTACCATCTTCACCTCATTCAGTGGAAGTATCAAGTGCCCATCAGCATATCCAGACAAAAGATCCATTGGAATCTACAGTACAAGTTGAAGCACAGCAGCCATTTCAGACTAGTTCATCGACTACAGCATCCACTTCAAGTTGCAGTACTGATGGCTTGAAGGGCAACACAGTATCCTTTCCACTTAACTCTGTCCCATCCATCTCCAATGTAGTTAGAGAGCACACAGAGTTGGATCCAAGGAAGATCTCTTGTGATGATTCAGTTGAAAAAGCTTTAGATGAAGAACTAGGTTCACCTAAAGAGCTAGATGAAGAAGATGACCTTGCCAATTTGAGTCTTGACCCAGACAGCAAGACAGATGATGAACTTGGTAACCTTGATAACCTAGAAACCAATGATCCCCACCTTGATGATCTTCTGAAATGTGAGGAATTTGATCTACTAGCTTATACTGACCCTGAGCTAGACACTGGTGACAAAAAGGACATATTTACAGAGCAATTGCGTTTAGTGGAATCTGCAAATGAGAAGGCAGAAGAAAATCAGAGTATACTTGCTGATCAGGATGCTGTAGACCCAGCTGATAAATGTACAAATGATAATGTCAGCAGCTCTGATTTAGAAAAGACTGAGAAAGAAGAGGAGAGTGGAAAAGCAAAAACCAAATCGGTTATTATTGCAGATACTCTATCTTCTTCTGATAGGATTACTTGTGAGTCAGTGAATGATGTCAACACAGAAACGAGTGCTAACAGTCAAAGCAGTGATCCAGTCACTAGGGCCCCATCTACTGATAATTCTCCTAAGCCTACTCTTGATCACGCAATGAAGGTCGAAGAAAATGTTTCCCAAAGTTCAGCTTGTCAGTTTGTAGCAAATACTTCCACGGCTCAGACAGTTTTGATAAAATCAGAAAGCCCACCAAAGGGAGATGATGAGAGAGGAGCAGTGTCAATGCTACTCAATCTAGGTACTGGACTTAATGTCAACACAAGTATAGCACTGTGTCAGAGTTCTGCATGCACGACCAGTGGAACACTGACAACTACTCAAAGTGGTACAGTTGCTTCGGGTAGTCATGGATCTGCACGGATTCCCAACAATGAACATTCTAATGTGGACTTGGAAACTATGCCCTGCACATCTTCAGCACAGATAATATCCAAGTTGCCACTGGTTGTCCAGTCTAGGCCATCATTGGGTAAATTTGGACTTGATGAAATGTGCCAACATGTGCCCAGTATGGAGCCGAAACGTCGGTCTGTGGATGACCTTGTCAAAGTGGAGAGCTCTTTGGAGGCAAGTGAGCTTCCACTACTTCTCCATGATTTGCTTGAACAAGAGAAAATGGAACTGCAGCAGCAGCAGTTGGGAGGATCACAGTGTATATCTGCTCAACAGCAGCAGCATTCAGGACCAAAGACCCATCTTCCAGTTCTGCAACAGCTTGAGGTTTCACATCAACAGACTCATCCAGGGCTTCCCCAACACCTTCCAACAACACAGCAGTCTCAGCACCTTGAGGGGCCACAACAGAATTTAAACTTGCCACAGCCACGTATCTTGGGGGTGATACAACATCATCAGTTGGGGATCCCAAGATCTCTTCCATCTTCACAGCAGCAACAATTGGCAGCATCACAGCAACGGCTTGGAGCCTCACCACATGTAGTCATGTCCCAACAGCAGCAGCATGTGGCAACAGGGCAACATCCAACACAGCAGATAGTGGCCTCACAGCAGAGTCAACATTTGACCTCACCGCAGTTATTGCCAACTCAGCAGTTGGCTGTATCGCAAATGGGCATCATGCAGCAGACGCAGCAAGTTGTGATGCAACAGCAGCAACAGTTAGCCAATGCTTTCTTCCCAGATACAGGTACAGTAGGTAATGGGCAAGCTTACAGATAACGTAGGCTTCTTTCTCGTTGACTACTAATGGCCGCTGCACTGAATCAGTAGTAGAAATGTCATGCTCTGGTTTTCGTGATCTTTTGTTCAGGTGGTCAGTAAAAATCCCATGTCACTGTGAAAAAAGGAAGCTTTTGGTGTCTTGCCCAATATTCCCCCTGCCAACAGAACCAAAAGTAGAATGTAACTTGTAGATCTCATAGCTGTTTATGGGATCTTGTTGTGCGCAAAAGGCTGTTGCAATTACCATCACTGTGCTTCAAAGTAATGTACGTGAAGTGCTTTGAGACATTTCTGAGAGACATGATAACGCGCTATGTAAAAGCAAGTGACTTTGTTTACTTGTTTAATTTCAATTTCTGTTCTGTAGAAAGTGGGTTAGGATGGGGTTTTGTTGCTTTTTAAAACCTATTTTGTTAACCTAGCAGTTATTCAAAATTTGTGTTTTGCAATGCTATTTAATCTCATTTCACATTGTTTTGTGAATGAAAACGATAGCATTCAATAATTGGAAGAAATTACCATTAACAAATGGAGGCAACAGTCACAATAACCATTACTTTGTAGAATTAAAAAGAAAAACTGCAAATGCTAGAAAATACACAAGTTAGCATCTCATCAGAGCTTTGTTTCCTCTGGAATGACCAACTTTTGAAAGCCTACAGGTTAAGTGGTGTTTGTGTGTATTCTGGATTCACTGCAGATCAATCATAGTAATTCATTTTGTTAAACACAGTTTATTTTTCATTCTTCTTCCTCCTCCACACACCATAGGAGAATTGTCTATCTTCGTATGCTCTCAGGAAACCATGTGTCATGTTTGCTCACAGAAAACATTATCAAGATGTTGCAGAAAGGTGATGCTTCGAATGATTGCCCTTGCAACGTGAATTTCCAGAACTTTTTCATTGTGCCACTTTAGATTTTTTTTTCCAGCTGAAGATTCTGTGCTCTTCACATCACGTGCTTATCTGCCGAAATGTTAGTCTCTCCTCAGGTTTGGGTTTGTTGAAAGATTGTTAAACTTTGTCAGTCTAGTTCAGGTTCTTGTAGTTTCCTTTTTTATTGGGAAAACTCAATGGGGGGTATTGAGAAACAAAACACAATGTCGTCCCTCTCAGGTGCAGTGTGTAGAAGATGACATATTCTTTAGGTTTTCTTTGGCGTGAAAAAGTTAATAGTCTGATGTTTTCCCAAAAAAAAAGGTCCATCTATGGAATCTGAATACTGCCTCACGGCTTTGTCTGTTGATAGGGCAGCTGGTTCTATACATTGGGAGGCTATTTTGGATTCCTATAACTCATGATGAGGGACGAGTGTTTCCTTCTGATATTGGGTATCCTACAAGATGTCAACCTAAACTGGTACTGTCTGAACCCTGACCTCTGAGTTTCAGACAGGAATGCTGCCACTAAGTTTAAAAGCACTATTCTTTAGATTATATGGCATCACCAGTGACAAATCAAGTGCTTCCTAGACTGTTGATTGTGCACCAATAAAGCAGTCAGAAATCACAGCGATAAATGCACGAGGTAAATGTTAACTTCTAATCTTTATGCTCTGCATAGTGTGTTCAAAGTAACTCATAGTGGTTGCATCCTTGTCATTGCCCATGGAATATGTGCATCAAAGCAAATTAAACTAAACAGTTTCATAAATGTGGAAGGACATCTGCACCAATTCCTACAGCAGGCTAATCACATTTGCAATAGACCCTTTTCATTTGTGGACTTTTGTGATCATGGCATTAATGCTTGCTCCTTGAACATGCAGCAGTTACAATAAAGTGTTTGTGGATTTCAGAGACTGCTTAATGGCTATGCAGCCCTTTGTCCACTGTACTTGATTAGGGAGCACGTACCGGCTACTTCATTAAGGAAGAGGCAGTAATTAATCCTGGTGTTGATAGCAAATCCATGGTTTTCGATTTATTGGTCCACAGACTGAAGTAATTATATTTAATGCCATTTCCTTTCACTGTTATGACAGATATAGCTTCGCTTTGACAGGGCAAGTGTAGAACGTGAGGGAATTTTGAAACCAAAAGCTGACAACATGAATGTTTTTGCAGAGAGGGATATGAAAAGATAAGATCCTTTTTTAACCTCCCATCCCTCAATTGAGCAGCTATGAAAAAGCCATTTTAACTGCATTTTTTTTGTGTGGTGTCCAGGTTTGCTTACTGGCTTATAAATGACAATCTATTCCTAGACAGCTCTCAATGGTTATGGACTGCTGAGTATTGCATATCCGTTGGAACTACCTGCAGGAATTTGCAGCTGTATTGAGATTATTCACCATTTCTGAAATGCATCTCCAGGGTGCCATAAGATAATGCAGCATTCAGGGCACTATCGTGGTAGCAGGACTGTCAGACATGAGACAAAATGTAAGCATTGTGGACAAGAATGAGTATGCCCCAGTTGAGAGGGATGAGGCATCTACTTGCGTATATTTTGTTCAAAAACAAATGCACTGTACTAAACCTCGAGTGCAGGATGTGACAAATGACAATCAATGTAAGATGTATCTGATTTTACGTCTGTGATTGCAAAGGATCTCCAGTGCTTTGGGTTATTAGCTTATCAAGGCCATATTCCTGAGATCTCCCACACAGTCCACAGGCAGGATTCTTGGTTAAGTGTAAGTTAACCAAGCTACAGCCTAACCAAGAGGAAATATTTTGGGGGACTTTTTCTAAACAATTCAACCGATCTATAGTATGCAGAGGCCTAATGATCCTCTTCTTTAAAAGTGATGTGGCTGCTGATAAAATGCTATTTAATAAGTTTTGAGTATATTAGAAAAGCCATTATTGTAGTTTCCAAAGTGTAACTTCAGTTGCACGTTCAGAGAGCAACTGTCTTGCAGTTTTGCATAGGACGTTGGTCTTGCAGACTTGCATAGGGACTGGCACTTCAAAGCATTGGTTACAAGAGCAGGCAACTTGATATAATTAATCAATTGGTTGATTGAAATTTCGGCCAGTGTTTCCAGGTCATATTACAATGCAAACGGTGTGTGCGTATATCTGGGCATGATGATGATACTTCATGACATAACAAATAAAAGGGGGCTGGAGCTCATTTATACTTTGTCAAAATGTAAATATGTCTTTTGTTCTTGATGACTCAGTCGTACGATTTCACCAGGTATGGCATTTCACCAGTTTAGATAACATACAAATGTCTTCATTTCCATCCCAATAGTACTCAGAAGTGATGGATGGGTTATGGTAGTGTAATGGTTATCTTAACTGGCTCATGGTGTGGGCTGATTTTCCAGAGCACTAGTTTTCCAGATCTCATCATGGCAAATATAGATTTTAAGTTTAGTTAATTTAAATTAATTGAATGGAATGGGTAAGAAATTGTTACTCTGACTGATGCAATGAAAAACTATTGGATTGTCATATTAATCTTTTTTGATTTATTCATTTTTCAGGATCATGGCATTACTGGCAAGGCCAACATTTATTGCCAATTGTTAACTTCCCTTGAAATGAGTACTTTGCTAAGTGACTTAAGAGTCAACCACACTGGTGGGTCTGGAATCCTATATAGGCATGACCGGATGGCAGATTTCCACTGGTCTTTAATCTGAAGCGTTAACTCTGCTTTTCTTTCCACAGGTGCTGCCTGATTTGCTGAGTGTTTCCAGCATTTTCTGTTTTTATTTCAGCAGATTTCCTACCTTGAAGGATGTTAATGAACCAGATACTGTATGACAAACGAGTAGCTTCATGTTATTAAGACTAGCTTTTTTTTCTCCCTTTTTAAATTGCACATCATTAACTGAGTTTAAATTCCACGACTGCCATGGTAGGGTTTAAACTCTGGTCTCTGGATCATTAGACCAGGCCTCTGGGTTACTTGACATAACTTAACAGCCATGCTACTGCCTGCTTCACCAATGTCCTTAAGGAAAGGGATATCTGCTCTCTTTATCCTGTCTGGGCTCTGCGTAATTTTGGCTCCACAGCAATCTGCTTGACTCTTAACTAATCTTTGGTTGAGCAAACCACTGAAATGTCGGGAAATTAGAAATGGGCCACAGACAGTGGCCTTCAATAGTGTCCACTTCCCTATAATAAATTTGAAAGAAAACACTCAGAGGTAGTTTAGGATGCTTTCAGGAGTTGTTAGTCTTGATTAGATGGAGTCTCCTTTTCATGGGCACACATTTGTTTCTTTCTCATTCCCTGAGCTTGTGAACAATTGCAAAGGTCAAACCAGCCTTTCCAAAAAATGGCTTCCAGTATATCATTTGGACTGGGAATTTCCCTGTATTGTTCAATGTTCTTGTTTAAGATCTGTGTGGTGGGTTGTGGGAAATGATCAAATGCTGGTCTCTGGGAATCAGATGGTTCTGGAGTGACTTGCCTGCTGTTGAAGGTTCAGGATTAAATCACTCGTCCTTGGTATGTTTGAACTCAAAGTCAAAGTCGAGTTTATTGTCACCTGCACAAGTACACGTATGCATAGGTGCAATGAAAATCTTACTTGCAGCAGCATCACGGGCACATAGCATCAGATAAGCAGCATTCACAAGAAAAACATAAATTATATGCAATTTTTACAAGGGAAAAAAAATGATTGGAACAAAGGGAAAAAAAACAACTCCATTTTAGTGCAAAGTGATCAGAGTGATCATTATATTGCTGAACTGTAGTGGTGATTCGGGTTTTGCCAGTTGGTTCAAGAAGCAAATTGTTGAAGGGAGGTAACTGTTCCTGAACCTGGTGGTGTAGGACTTCAGGCTCCTGTACCTCCTGCCCGATGGTAGCTACGAGAAGATGGCATGGCCTGGATGGTGGGGATCTTTGAATGTTGCCTTCTTGAGGCATTGTCTCCTGTAGATATATTAAGACAAGGCAGGCCCATTTCCTTTGGGATACAGATGAATGAACAGCTAGCTTGGCTCAGAATCTGTAGTGATAAATGTGTGTCTGGCAACTGATTTTACCTACTCATTTCTAAATAATTCCCTTTACCTCTGTTAACTGATTAATTGACAGCCCTAATAAAAATACGATACAAAAGGAAATTTATAGCAGAAGACAGGCAAGCAGCTTGTGTTATCCCAGTGTTCAACAGGGGCAAAGAAAAAGAGACCACCAAGGGAGTTGTAACATGTAGGGACAGAAAATATAATAAACCAGAGTCAACATGGATTTCAGAAGGGGAAAGTATACTTTAACTAAACGTGGGACTCTTTAAAGAAGTAGGAGTAGATCGGCAGAATGCTATTAAGTGCAATTGAACATGGAGTTTTACAGACCATTACAGGTCAATGAGTTTTTTGCTCAGAACAGGCCAATTCTAATACAAACTGGAAGTGCTGGTTATCTGAAGTCATTGAACATGGGGTTGAGTGCCAAGGGCTGTAATGTGCTTAGTTTTTGAAGAGGTGCTGTGTCCAAGCTTAGGCTGGGGCATCATTGGAGCAGTTTCAAAGGTCAAAGGCAGAGGTCAGAGTGGGATGAAAAATTAAAATATCAGGCAACTGGAAGCTCAGGGTCACCCTTGCATACCAAGCGGTGATGTTCTCCAGGCAGCCATCCAATTTGCATTTGGTTTATCCAGTATGTAAGAGTTTGCATCAAGAGCACAAATGCAATATACTAAATTATACTAAAATACTGAAAAGTGAAAGTGAATTACTGCTTCACAGGAAAGGTGTTTGGGTTCCCGAATAATGGCAAGAGGTAGAAGGGCAAGTTTTGCATGGGAAGGTGTATGAGAAAGGCACTGGGTGTAGATGAACCAGAGTATCGCAGAGGCAGCATTCCTTTGGATTGCTGGGTGGAGAAGAAAGATGTTTCTGGTGGTGGCATCCTGTTGTCAATGGCAGAAATTACAGAGGACATGTATTATTGGATGTGGAGGTTGTTACAGTTGAAAGGTTGGAACAAAGGGAAAAGCTATCCTTGTTCTGGGTGGAAGGAGAGGCCGAGAGAGCAAAAGTGTGGCAGATGTAGCAGACACAGTTGAGAGTTGACATCACTGTGGAAGGTGTTATCAGACTAGAAATAGAGCTGGAGAAATTTGGAGAAAGGAACAGTCCTTGAGCTGTGGAAGGACACAGAGAAAAGATAGCTGTAAACATCTGTGAACTTGTAGTGGATATTGGTCACTAACCTGTACCCTGTAATGGAGAAGTCATCGAGAAAGGGAAAGAAAATGTGAGGATTGGAGAAGAATGAGAACAAAATAGAATGTGTTACTATGGGAACCTGCATGGGTCCAGATTATGCCCATTTTATTATGGGATACATGGAACTTTTCATGTTTCAGTGCTACTCGGGCACCCTCCCTTACCATTCTTTCCTCTTGCATTGAATACTATGTTGGTGCCGTTTCCTGCCCTCATAGAAAGCTCAAAAGTATTGTCACCTTTTCTACAAATTTCTACTCCGCTTTTACTTCCACTTGGTCACCTCTGATTCATCCTTGTTCTTTCTTGTCTATCTCCATCTCGGCAAATAGGTTAGTGACCATTGTCTATTCCAAGGCCAAAATAAATCCCACGGCTATCTTGACTGCCCCTCCTTGCACTCTGCTTCCTTGAAGGACTCTGTTCCATTTTTTCAATTCTGTTGAATCTTCCACACCAGTAATTTCAAAGTATCTTCATTTTTTCTGTTGACTGTAGTTTATGCTCCTCCAGAATTGACATGGGGCACCTCCTGTGCAATCTGCAGAAGAGTCTATGATTCCACATTGGCCTCATCATTCACCTTACAACCCACATAACCAGAGCAGAAGCAAATCATCTTCAACCCCAAATGACATCCTAAGAAGAATATTTGAAAGGGCTCTCAATTTGCATCTAGTCCATTTCCAGCACTTCTCTCGTCCCTGCTCCTCCCATCCAGAACAAGGGCAAGATTCCCCTTGCCTTGACCTAAATAAGGTGAAAGGGAGTTCGGAAATGGAAATAGATTATCAATATTGCCACTGATAAAGTCAATACCAAGGAGGACGGTGTCAAAATATGACAATGTTAACAAGCTTGTAGGATAGACTTGTAAATGAGAAATGAATTTCAGTAGAAATATGTTGAGGTATTTTTGAGCATAATAAGGCTATCCTTGGAAAATAATAGGGTTGTGGTGTACAGTGATCAGGTACAGGTTCACAAGTAATCAAAGATGTTAACAGATTATCAAAGCCATTCAAAACACAAAGCACTGTGGTTCATTTGTTAAAAAGAAAACAGAAGTCGTGTTATTACCTTAGTTAACATGCTATGCTGTACACTGCTCTGGGCTTCCTGATGCAAGAAGAATATACAAATATTGAAGAAAATGCAATTAACATTTTCAAGGGTGCTACTGGAACTGAAAGGGTACAAATATCAGAGAAGGGCTTGATAGACTGGGGCTCTCTTCTAAGCTGGGATGCTTTTAAAATTATGAAGGAATTCAATTGGTAGATATCGAGACAATGATTCCATTTGGAGATTCCAAACCTGAAGACCATGAACGTGATAGTTGCCAATAAATCCAGTAAGGAATTCTGGACCAGGTTCTTCACTAGGTAGTGTTAGAATCTGGAACTTGCTACCAAAGAGAGTAGTTGGTATTGGTTTATTATTGTCACTTTTACCGAGGTACAGTGGAAAAACTTGTCTTGCGTACCGTTCATACGGATCAATTCATTACGCAGTGCATTGAGGTAGTACAAGGTAAAAACAATAACAGAATACAGAGTAAAGTGTCACCGCTACAGGGAAGTGCTTGGCAGGTAGACAATAAGGTGCAGGGTCATAACAATGTAGATTGTGAGGTCAAGAGTCCATCTTGTCACATAAGGAAACCGTTCAATAGTCTTATCACAGTGGGATAGAAGCTGTCCTTGAGCCTGGTGATATGTGTCCTGAGGCACCTGTATCTTCTGCCTGATGAGAAGAGAGAATGACCTGAGTGGGTGGGGTCTTTGATTATGCTGGCTGCTTCACCAAGGCAGCGAGAGGTATAGACAGAGTCCATGGAGGGGAGGCTGGTTTCCGTGATGTGCTGGGCTGTGTCTGCAATTCTTTGCAGTTTCTTGAAGTCCCGGGCAGAGCAGTTGCCATACCAAGCCGTGATGCATCCGGGTAGGATCCTTTCTATGGTGCATTGATAAAAGTTGGTGAGTGTCAAAGGGGACATGCCAAATTTCTTCAGCCTTCTGAGGAAGTAGAGGTGCTGGTGAGCTTTCTTGGCTGCGGCTTATACCTGGTTGGACCAGGACAGGCTTTTGGTGATGTTCACTCCTTGGGACTTGAAGCTCTCGACCTCAGCACCATTGACATAGACGGGTGCATGTACACCGCCCCCTTTCCTGAAGTCAATGACCAGCTCTTTTGTTGACATTGAGGGAAAGGTTGTTGTTGTGATGCCATTGCACTAAACTCTATCTCCTTCCTGTACTCTGATCCATCATTGTTTGAGATATGGCCTACTACAGTGGTATCATCTGCAAACTTGTGGATGGAGTTAGAGCAGAATCTGGCCACACAGTTGAGAGTATATAGGGAGTAGAGGGCCGAGGACTCGGCCTTGTGGGGCACCAGTGTTGAGAATAATTGTGCTGGAGGTATTGCTGCCTATCCTCACTGATTGTGGTCTGTTGGTCAGGAAGTCAAGGAAGGATCCAGTTGCAGAGGGAGGTGTTGAATGCTATGTCTTGGAGTTTGGTGATGAGTTTGCTTGGAATTATAGTATTGAAGGCAGAGCTGTAGTCAATAAACAATAGTCTATAGGTGTCTTTACTGTCCAGATGCTCCAGCGATGAGAGTAGGGCCAGGGAAATGTCGTCCACTGTAGACCTGTTTTGGCGGTGGGCGAATTGCAGTGGGTCGAGGTTGTCTGTGAGGCTGGAGTTAATGTGTGCCATGATCAGCCTCTCTAAGCACTTCATGATGGTGGATGTCAAAGCCACCGGTCGGAAGTCATTAAGGCATGTTACCTTGTTTTTCTCAGGCATTGGGGTGATAGTGATCTTCTTAAAATAGGTGGGAACCTCAGATTGAAGCATCAATACAGTTAAGTGGCTTTGTTTAATAGTTTTAAAAAGAGTGAGAAAGAATAGAATGATGTGCAGAGGTTGTAACGTGATGTCGAGTGGGAGGAGGCGTGTGACATAAGTTCATTGGTGTAGACCTGTTGGATTGAATGGCTTGTTTCTGTGCTAATTAGTTCAATGTAACTGCAAGAATACAATGTTAATGTAACAGAGTAGACCGTTGTTTGAGTTCTGAATTGTTTCAGAAGACTTGATAATCTTGAAAAATTGTTATTGTCATTAAGTTGTCTGACAATTGAGACAACTTTGGACAACCAATTTTTCCATGGAGCACTCTTTCACTAAATTGTAAACCTTAGCAATATCATGAAATACCTTATATAGTTCACATTACAGCCCTTGGTACCACTTGCAGCTGGGGACTAGAAAATACTAAGCAACCAGTCTCCCTCCCTTAATCTACGGCTTCTGGAGGAATATTTGAGAGTGTAAGCCATTGTTAAAGCAGAATTCTAAATAGTTCAGCCTACTATTGAAAGCAGACTAATGCTACAATCTGATGTTTCACCTTTTTCAATAGTTGGCTAAGCGTTTTGTTGCTTTGTGAACTTGGGATTTCCTTCCAGCAAATCCTTCGCAGAAGTAGATGGGGATTGTTGGAATCATACTTCACTCTCACACTTAAATATCTCAGCTTCCATCTGATCCAGCTGCCTTATTACTTCGCCGCATAATTTTTACTTTGCGGAAAGGATAGATTGCCAATCTGAAATGCTTTTGAGGGCCATTCATCCAAATGCTGAAGTTTTGAACTTCCTGAGAGCTTCTACCCATTGCCATTCTGCTGTCTGAATGCCAACTTCCTGCATTTTTCCAGGAGTTAAACTGGGAAATCTTTCCACTAAATCTGCACCAGGTTAGACCTGATGCAGGGTCATTGATCCCATCCATGGACCTGAGGGTGTTTGGTAAGTTTGAAATAATTTGCTTTTAGTTGAATTAATTTGGTTAAATATATTTGATTTTCTTCAATGTATCTAATATTTCATTTTCTAGTTGAATTTTTCTGACATAGTTTTTTACAGCTAGTTATTATTTTTGAATGTCAGAAACATTGAAAGTTTTTGAGAATTGTCTGCAGGCCCAGGAAGGTGGCTTAACCACCTCTTGAAGCATTTCCTGATGCTGTCCTGCCATTTGTTGTCCTGGGCTTTGCCAATCTAATATTGGCTTTGGAGACCAAGTTGCCACTAGAACCAAGCGCAGGTACAAAAACCTGAGCACGGGAAAATAATAGCAGGAGTAGGCCATCAGGTGCTTCGAGCTTGCCTCACCATTTAATATGATCATGGCTGACCGGTGCTGGCCTCAACTCTTCTTCTTTGCCATTTTTCCATTCCTCGATCTATCCTCAATTTAGGTAAGAGGACCAAAACTATGCAGTATTCCATGTGAGGCCTCGCCAACTCCCTCTACAATTGCAACAAATCCTCCCTATTTTTAAAAGCCAGTCCCTTCGCAATGAAAGCCAAAATGCTGTTTGCCTTCTCAACTACTTGTACTGCCTGCTAACTTTGTGATTGATGCACTAGAACACCTGGACCCAACTGAACTTTACCCACTTTCAGTCTCTCCATTTAGATAATCTGCCTTTTGATTTCCCTTTACCAAAGTGCATGATCTCACTCTTCCCCACGATAAACTCCAATTGCCAATCCTCTTCCCACTCATGTCTATCTATCTATATCCCATTGCAGAATCACAGTATTATCATCACAACATGTCCTTCCTCCAGGTCAATAATGTAAATAATTAGCAATTGTGGGGCAAGAACTGAACCCTGTGGTACTCCACTAGTTGCTGCCTTCCAGTCTGAAAAGGGCCCATTTATTCCAACTCTGTGAGAGGTCCAGTTTTCAATCCATTCTGATGCACTTTCTCCAATACCATGGGCTTTTAATTTATGCACCTGGTAGTAGACTGTCAAATTCAGAAGACTTTTGCTTGATGAAAAGGGTCAGACAGATTCATTGTGTGTTAAGCTCCACAGGTTTATTATATCTCTGCTTGATTACTCTTTGAATGCGCTGAAAAATTGTTGTCTCATGATCAACTTAGTCTTGGCTTTCTTAATATTTTATCTGCCAATTATTTTTCTTTAAATGAAATTCGTGCTGGAATTGCTTTTGATAGAAGTATTCTGTCTTCGCCCACAGGTTGAGACTTTTCTGCCAATTAGCAAATGTTCAAAGCTCACAACTGATCAGGTATTTAAATATCTGTTCATTGTTGTGAACCAGACTCATTCAAAAATCGAGCAAGAGGTAGAATGAGTAATTATAGGCCAGTCAGCCTCACATCTGGTGGATGTGTTATTGAAGGAAATTTTGAGGAAGAATCTAAATCACTTGCAGTCAGCATAGATTTATTCAAGAAAGTCATGCCTGACTAATTTAATTTTTTTTTTGTGCAGTAATAGAAGTATTTGATGGAGTTGATATGGTCTGTATGGGTTATAGCAATCAGTTTGACAAAGTTCCACAGACTGATGGGGACAGTGGCATTGGATTAAAAAAAATTGGCTCAGTCGCAATTGAGATGTCTAGAAAGGATAAATAGGAAGGACCAATTTCCCTTGGTAGAGAACTTTTTAAAGAAAAAAATTATGACTAATAATTTCTTAATCATGATTCCTATAGTTAAGGTGACTGATAGCGGGTTTAGAAAGGATTTTAAAGTTTTCTTTCACCCCACACGGTGGTGGGGTGAGTTTCTGCTCTTCCAAACAAAAATGGTCATGGCAGAAACCTTCATTGCAATTATAAAATGCGGGGGGGGGGGCGGGGGGGGTACACTTAATGTGTCAGAGCTGACAGACTGGGTGCTGGGAAGTGGAGCACCACAATGGCGTGGCTAATAGAACCACTGACTCACAGCTTCAGTGACCCAGGTTTGATCCTGACCTTGGGCACTGTCAGTGTGGAATTTGCATTTTCTCCCTGTGACTGCATGGATTTCCTTTCGGTGCTCCAGTTTCCTCCCACATCCCAAAGACATGTAGGTTGGTAGGTTAATTGGCTGCTGTAAATTGCCCCCAATGTGTCGGTGAGGGGTAGAATCTGGGGGAAGTTGATGGGAATGTGGGGAAAATAAAATGGGATTAGCAGAGTTTTGGTGTAAGTGGGTGTTTGATGGTTGGTATGGACTCAGTGGCCCAAAGGGCCTGTTTCCATGCTGTATCACTCTATGAATCTATGGTCTAAAGAGTTCTTTTTGCCTGTCATCGATGTGAAGAACTAGTTGGTTTCCAGTAATCTTAAATTTTGATTCTGTGCTTTTTTCCCCTCTCTGGAAAAGTGGATAGTTTGCTGGCAAACTGACATGAAAATACCTTTCTGTATCTCTCATTTATCATCATGCTTTGTCCAGTTGTGTTTGATGAGAGGGGTTTTCCTTGGCATTCTTGGTATTCCCTTCTTGCAACCTCAGTCTCTCAAGGTTTTACACTTGATTTCTCCCTCTCTTATGGTATTTGCAATACTTAAATAAAAAGTAGCTTTGTCCCGATAGGTCTGGGTTTAGTCCAACAGTCGTCATCACCATGCAGGACCCTACCAATTAGAACATCCTGATGATCCCTTGATCGAACTAAATGGCAATCCATTAAATGCCAGTACTTTGATTTTGAATGCACCATTATGTTTATCTTTCTCCCCAAGTACATTGCTGATAACTAGTCCATATTTAGCTTATTTACTGAAGCAAAAAAAGCTGCTAGAGGTGACTGTCCCAACACAATGTGCACCTTGGCCAAAAATCTTGTGTCGAAATCCCCCATAAGGATAATTTTGATCATTGAGAGTGGAAGTTTCTCTTAACTTCATCTTTGTATTCATCGCAGGCATGACAAGATTTTGAGTGAAATATAGAGTCAAGCCACTTTTGTTTATACTGCCATGCTTTGTGCTGAATGAATAACCAACAAAGACTTGAGCAAAACTCTCACACCAAGCATTTGGTGATCATTGGCTGATTTGCCCTTCTAAGAGAAGATAATACGTAGTGTCATGTTTTTTCATCAGAGAGTCTTGACTTGTTGATTAGGCAATATTAGTGCTGTATCTGGATAGTTCTCTGAAAATAAGAGCAGTTCCTCTCAACTCCATAGGAGTTCTAATCTCCTGGATCATGACAGTCAAGGGTATGAACTTGTTTTGACTACTGGTATGAATAGTCTGGCTGGCTACAGTTTTTAGGCAAGCTGTTTATAGAGCATCTTTCTGAACCCACTGCCTATTTATGATGAGCAGAGAAGATCCTGAACAGGTCTACTAATTTACATGAGTTGTTAGGTTGCACTGTGGCCTTAGAATGTCAGCACAACCAGTGGCTCATTCTGTGCATATGTTGGCTTGTGACTGAAGACTCCAGCAATCACCTTTACTTCTCCATTGTCATTTACTTATCCACGCCACAGGGTATTGAGAAAGAGGAAAAAAGAGCAAAGGCAATAAAAAAAAGTTAGAAATGTCTTTATGCAGTATTTTCACAGAGAACCTGGTGGGCAACCACAATCTCACCTAGGATGGATTGGATCCACAGAGATCCCCACTCTCAAGAACATCCTCAAATCCGTGGACAGTTCCTTTGCCCACCGCGCCCTAAAAGAGCTTTCCTCTCGTGTCATGGAGCACAAAAGAAAGCGTTTTTCCCATGCAATCTCTGATGTCTCTTCGAAAGAAGTATCCAATTAATCGTGCTCCCCTACACTTTCCCCATATCCCTGCAAATGTTTCATTTTAAAATATGCATCCAGTGGATTTCAGTTGAATCTGTTTTCATCATATTTTCCAGTTGTGTTTTCAAGATCATGGGTATCAGTATTTAAAAGAATTTTTCTACAAAGCTCCATGGATGCTTTGTTTTTAATCCAATGAAAGTCTAACACGATTTACAGATGCAACTCAAAAGTAGAATATTATGACATAATAGACTGGTAATCAGAATAATTCACCTTAAAATTATGAGGAGAGACTTGTGCAAAATTAGGCTTTCACTGTGTCACATTAGATCAATTGATGTATCTTTGTATCTGCAACCAGGAATATTTTGGTGCAAGAGTTTCATCCTTGCATTTAAATTGGCACTGTTAGTAATTATTTCAGTTCACAGTAGATGAACTGTGAAAACAAATACAGACCTCCCCAGGTAACAAACACATCCATTATTCACAAAAATCACTCTGTTAACCATGCTTCCATGGTATTGTAATGAATCGCATCAAAAGTACATAAGACTGATAAGAAAGAATAAATACTAAAAGTGGAGAGAGAGGAAACTAATTCTGCTGTTCATAGGAACAAATGTATGTATGTCGGACTTTTGAATTTAATATTATGGGGGCTCATTTGTTTATGTAGGTGTCCATAAGTCGGGCGTTCATAACCCGGGAACTGCATGTAACAATGATGACTAAACAGAACAGCAAAATGGATATTTGAGTGCATTGTTACAAGTTCAATTGAATCTGATAACATTTCTTCCCTCAGTACCACCAAAGAGAGAATAACACATCATTTATTATGCTGCTTCTTGCTGTATGCAAAAGATTACTGTTGTGTTTTCATATGTAGGTGTTAATAGTCTGTGTGAAAATAACTGGTATGTTTGAGGAAAATGAAAAAGCATTGTATAAATGTTGTTTTAACTTTGTACGGAAGAATGCTAGATGGCAAGTCAAAGTGTTATTTATGGCTGCTTCATGGGCATTTCCCAATCAAATTTATATTATAGTAATATGCAGGAAACCTTGCTTACAAATTTACTAAATATGACTAAGTTGAGCTGGCAAGAGTGTTAACAACTTTTGCAAATTATTATCACAGCACGTGCTGTCGTTCTTTATGCCGAAGCTTTCCACACCCTAAATCACGAGAGTATGAACTTTATCCTTTTGGAGGAAGGTACATGAAGATGATAGTTGGCTTTGCCCAGTAGGCAATCTTCGTTATCGGTGTATGCTCCATTCATCCATGCAGGAAAATATTTGATGGTGGAAGGGGAGATAATTTTTTTGGTTATTGAAAAGCAAAAAATCTGAAGATGCTGGATTTCTGAAATTATATTAAAAAAATTTGCTGGGGATACACAACAGGTCAAGCAGCATCTGCAGAGAGAGCAAAATGGAGTTAATTTTTCAGATCAGTGACTCTTCATCAGAACTGGGGAAAGCCAGTTCAGATAAAGGGTCATTGACCTGAAGCATTGACTCTGTTTTTCTCTCCACAGATGCTGCTTGACCTGGGGAGTATCCCTTGCATTTTCTATTTTTACTAAACATTCTGGCTAACTAGCTTCAGATTTGAATGAATGGGTGCAGTTGTACAAGTTTTAAGGTTTTATACAATGTGGAAGTGAGATAACCTGCAGCATCACCTATCTGCAACACCTGGACAACAATTTCATGTGATTACCCAGCATGTGGTTTCCTCAAACTATCAAGTTAGGCTTTACTCCTACAGTATGTGAAGGATGAATACCAATGGAATAATGAAGATGATCCTACCGGGTAGGTAGTTTACTTTGACCACCTCCTTTCTCTCTTCTGTCCATCTGGTAGGCCTTTGTTCTTATCAGATGTATTTAGAATCTAATCATATAAGCAGCATTTTATCTCAGTTGTAGGGCAGTTACATGTGTTTTCACATATTGACAAACATCAATAGGAAATTAATGAGAACTGTCCACTATGTGATTGTGGACATGTTGATCCATATTTTAACTTGGTGTGTTGCACAGTTTGAAAAGATTTTGAATATCAGCCAACTTTGTATTTAAATTTGCTTGATGGCTCCAGGATTAATGCCTGGAGAGGGAAATATGATCTCTGATATGATTTGCCAAAGACACATCCAGTGGATACATAATTTGAGCAGGTTATACAAAGCCTTACAAATCTACTTTTCAACTGCACAAGTTGAAACTTGGGCTGAAGTCATCCTAACCCAGTTAAAATTGTATTCCCTTTTTAAAATCCAAATTATGCAAAACGCCAAGTTTCACAATGAAACAACTACAGTTCTGTCCTCTCTTCACCCCCATCATCTGTTTATTTGTTTGGAGAGCTTTTGACTTGATGATTTATTTAGTACTGTGTGTTTAAAACTGCTAGCTGCTTCTCATGAAGGATTCAATTCTAAAATTTTCCACAATATTAGCTATTGTTTGGAAAAGTTTACTGATGAATAAAAGGGATGGTGGTGTAAAAGGTGTACGAGTATTTTTGAAATTAAAATGCTTCTAAGAAAAGTTTTAAGGAACCTACATTTTGAACGGTTTTACCAGAATCTCTCTCTTTGTAGATTTGGATAAATTTGCAGCCGATGATATCATGGATCCCATTGCCAAAGCAAAAATGGTGGCATTGAAGGGAATTAAAAAGGTCATGGCACAAGGGAACATCACTGTAGCACCAGGGATGAATAGGTAGGTTTTTGCTGATTCTATACAAAATAATAAAGGGCAGGATTAATACAAATGAAAATATTTTATATCATCGAAAATTAAATTCGTTTCAGTGAAAAATGGGTTTCAGCTTGAAGAATTTTGAATTTTAAGAAGTCACTTGGCAGATGTTCATGATTAATCAATTTTTTATGGCTGTTCAGGCAGCAGGTTTCATTACTAGCGCAGAGGTTGGCTGGAGCTCCAGGAACAAATGAGGCGCAGACTAAATTGCCACCTGGAAACAGTCAGGTATGTCAGACTCTTTTAAAAATTCGCTCAAGTCGATCTTCTGATGTTTTTAGTAGTCATATATTAGGTACAGAGAAAGAGTAAGCAATAAAAAAACGAGACTAATAAAATAAGAAAATAGGTGGAATAGGCACAAGAACATATGGTGCCATCTATTTATGACTCTGAATTCACTTTTTTGTTGTTCACATTTTTTTCAACAATGCAGAGCAATGAGTCATCAAAGAATTGTCATCCTCATAAAGGTGTTTTGGGAAGTATTGGTAGGAGGTTGGTGGAGAGATGATGGGAGGATGAAGAATTAAAAAATGAATTGCATTTCCTTTTCATCCGAAACATGATATTTATGCTTATATTCCTTCGGGTTCCTTTATCCCCAGCAATCACATTACCTTCACCCACTGCCTTTCCCTCAGCCAAGGTACTATATTGAAAGAAGATTTCAGGGTGAATCATTCCAGGGCACCATAGGAATTGCCAGTGGCCACTTTACCAAATAAGTATTGCTAAAGCTCCAACATCTGAAAGCACATTGCTTCAGTGTTTTAACAAAACTTGATATCATTCCACATGCATACTGTAAAATAGCCGTGCGTTTGAATTGCATAACTTGATTTAGTCCTGAATATGTTTACATGTTAAAATGTATAAAGGGATTTAATGCTTCCTTTTCCATTCCTTATCTTTTGTGTTCAGGACTTTACTTGGTTTTTGTTTATTTCCCAATTCAAAAATTCAGTATTACTTTGAGGAGAACGTAAGATTTGTGGATAAATGAAACCATGCTTGCCCTAACTCTGGCCACCTAATGTACCTTTAGATTCTGTTTTTCACTGGAGATTAAACCAGCTTTGGTCATTTGCATGCTTATATATTAAATATTATTGCTTCCTCCTTGATCGAAAAATTGAATTTGGGGAATGCTGCCCTGAGCCATGTTTTATAAACTGTCAATTTGGAGCCAAAAAGTGGGATCTCTGAGATTCCACAGTTGGAAGCATTTGGAATGGAGAAACCAATGTATGTTGGTGAGGGGGGGAGGGGTGGGAAGCATGTTTATTAAAGGACCCAGTCAGAAAACCAAGAAGGAACTGGATAAAAATTCAGCAGCAGCAAGAGGGACTTTACCCAATTTTTTGCTTATAGCTCAGTATTAAGCTTTATATTCAGTTTGTGTGGTAGAAACAAAGAGCAAGAATTAGAAGTGAAAGAAGAAGGAAAGGTTGGAGGTGGAAATGTACGGATGGGTGGACTAAAGCTGTGAGTAAAAAATCTTCTCAAATAAATGAAATTCTAGGGTTCAGAAACTTGACACAAGACTGCAAGTATAAACTCCACTTTAATTGGAGTAAATTTTAGTACCAGATGTTAGCCTGGTTAGCAATTTCCATTTTTGTTCAAAGTAAATGTTACTGGTGAGGAATGGAATATTTTCCCACTTTTGGGTTGCAAATTTACCATTAAGCTCTCTACAGGGCAAATGTAGACAATACTTCCCTCCATCCTGTACCCAACAATGTCACTTAATAGCCATTCTTGTAGCCTTTAAATTATATTATTGATTTGCATTAAATCAGGGACACTGATCTTTTAGTAAGGTTGCCCAAATTAATTTATTAATCTTAGTTGAGAGGAAATTATTTCCCTTCAGTTTGGCTCAAACTCATTTCTCTGATGAAGCTGCTGTGTCTTTCAGGTGGTTCCCCTTTTCACTGAGAAAAGTAATGTAGCCATTTCCTTAAACCGAAGTGTATATTAAGACTGATAAACATGGAAGCAATAAAGAATTACCTGGAAATCTTTTTGACCCACTGACAGTATTACACAAAATAAACATTTTGAAGATTTCATCTATCTGAAGATTTATTAAGTGTCCACCTTTAAGTTAATCAAGTTCTGCCAAATTTGTAAGGCCCAAATCAGTAATGGCTGGAGTTGGATTGGTTTCATTTATCTAAAGCACCAGCCACTTTAAAGCTTGGACACCAGAGCTCTTATGTGTTGGTCACTTGCCTCCAGAGCTAGATGCTTATAGCCATTTCAAAAATTATGCTTACGACATCTTTAGCTGTGATTTGTCTGCAGAGCGTCTTGTTCACCACTTTGTACTGTTTTATTTATGTCTGAATTCTGACATATTTTCCCATTCCCAGATACATGGGACCCACTAGTGGGTACTTGGGCAGCTTCCAGCCTCCATTTTCTCTATATGTTCTCTAACTTCCAGTAAATTGTCCCACAATCCAGTCCTTAACTGGATTCCTTCCCCGCAGACTTCCACACTCCAGCCTATTGTACTGGTGCATACACAGTGTGTATTCGGTTCTTTAGTGTTTTGTGCTTTCTACTCTCTCAGAGACACTATTCTCGTTTGCTCTTTCTATCTTTGTTTGTCTTTTGGTGTTGCCAAAGCCACGGCAATCTTGAACTCTTTCTAGACTAGACTAAGTTCAGGATCTCACAAAGGATTCCCAGACTCCAATTCTCTTGAGCCATAAACCTTTGTTGTTCAAGTGTTCAGCCATTGTTTCATTACCTGTCAGTCCATTGCCCATCTATGCCTTTTCACAATCCAAACTCTGCACCTTGTCTGTTTCTAGCCATGGTGCATGCCTGTCCCAACTTCCCAATCCAAATTCCTACTGGCCTGATGTCCATCGCTCCACCTTTTCTCTCAGTAAACTTCTCTCACAAATTCTTCCCTTTCTCATTTTTGTCCTCCTCTGTTGCTTTCCACGGACCTCTATACCCTGGACCTCTTTATAAGAAAGACGGATATTGAATACATAATTCGAGGTATCATACAGAGCAGAGACTATACCCATAACTTCATTCTCATTCTTACTGCTAAGCGTTGTATAGTGATAAAGCAAAAGTATGTTGCAGCCATGGGGGGGTGGGGGTGGGAAACAAAGGGACAAAAGATAAAGATGGTGTTAAACAGAAATAATTAGATTGGAGATAAACCAAGCAGTGCATAAGAGCAATCCTTAATGTGGGGATATAATGACATATTATTTTTGAATCTACGTTTGAATGTGTGTAAACTGGTTTTGCACCAGTCCAAATCCACTAATGATTAGGTTTTCCATTTTCTCAGCAGGAAACTAATAGTGAACAGGTGCAGACTCGGCCAAATCCACCAACCTTTGTCCAAGGGTTTATAAGTAAGTTTTTGGCTTTATTATTGAACTGAGTGGTTTGAAATTTTGCTGTTTGGAGCTTTTTTAAAAAAATCTATGGAGTGTTAATATAACACTGTGAAACTAAGTGTGTTAATTTGAAAAACAGCAACTTAGAAGAATGAGAAGTTCATATTTAAGCAGCCGATTTGTCATATCTTTGCAGTCTTACGCAGTTTTTTGAATTCGCAGTAGGCCAATGGTGATGATAATTGTGGCACATTCCTTTGAAATCTTAAAATTAGTTTTCTCTGGTTTCAGGTTTATCATGTCAAAAACTTGTACCGTAATTTTAGCAGGATTCCAAAAGGTGTTACTTGCAAAGTGGCAGGAGATGCCTCACAGAATCTGTGTGAATTGCTGTACGTTCCATACAAAATGTTTTCATTCATGTGAATCTAAATCACCAGCCCCAAGCTTTCAAAAAAAAAACTACAGACTCCCACACTTTGTCCAGCATCCTGCAGAAGGAAAAGATGTTGCAGTCTCTACTGCTGTTAGATGAATATTTTACCTGCACAGAAATTCTTGTAATTATTACAACTGTGGAAGCAGAATCAACCTGACAATTTGTGTTCCAAGCAGTTTTTCATCTTTGTATCACCTAAGTGATAATTGTAGGAGACAAGAGGATTAGGCTTTGTTCAGACACATATATTTGCCCAACATTTCTTGATTTAAACTGACAATCAGATTCAAACTCAACAGGAAACATGCCTGTAGCTGCATACATCGTACACTACTTTTAGGTACACTGAACATTTTCTTAAACTGTTTTCATACGTATATTTTCAGGCTGGGGACAAAATATCCAACGACCAAAATTGTAACTAGCTTTTAAAACTGCCTGTGTGTTGTGATTGGATTTAATTGGGCAGCCACCAAGTGAAATTAGATAAATCTTAAATTTGTTGTCATGGATTCCTCCCCACATCTGTGTGAATTATATCTATTTTAATATAGGCAAGCCAGCAATGTTAAAACTTTTAGACTTCATTCCTAGAAGTGCACTGTAACAGCCCTAAGCTGGAATACTCTGCAGACTTGCAATGGGTTAATTGACCTAATCAATTAGAAAATGTTTGTTGATTTTTATGGCATGATTCTCTGTTTCTTATCCACTATTTCACTTTGGAGGGGGTTTAAGTTGGGTGTTGTTTTTAATGAGAAAATCCTGCAATTTCGTGCAAAGCTGTAATTTCTGCTTGCCAGAATTTACTATGATTTGTCAACTGTCATCTGTTCAGTGAATCATTCTCTTCTGGGGTGAATGTGGTCTCTCAGTTTAACTTGTTTGGATTGTCATTTTAGTGATAAAATTCAGTTTTGATTGCGGTGACATTTAAATCTCAGGGAAATTAGACTAGTAGGAATTGCAGTGAAATTCGCTTTAATCTAGAACAAAATTCCCAGTTATAAAGGTTCACGAATCTTAAATTTCCAAGTGTCAGTTGGCACACTGTGGTATATTGCCTTTGACTTGAACTGGGTTCATGTCTACTACCAGGGAGTGGAATGACAGCCTCCTCTCTGAGTCCTTTGTGGGGAGTCTCATCTCAGCTGTTGGGGGGTGGGGGCAGGGGGAACTCTGCCTTTGGGGTTCTGCTTGGAAAATGGAAAAACAACATGTTAGCACAGTTAGTGTTACTCTTCAAAGACTGAGGTTGGAGAAATGTGAACCATGAAAAATGCTGAAAATTCCTCCCACATGAATGATTGAGAAATGGAGGGCTATGTGGGAGGGAAGGGTTAGATAGGTAATAAAGTAGGATAAAATGTCGGCACAACATCATGGGCTGAAGGGCCCGTACTGTGCTGTAATATTCTATGTTGTTCTTGGAGAATAAAGCAGAATCAATGAAGAGAGAAACAGTTCTGATGAAGGGTCATTGTCCAGAAGTCTTACCTTTCTTTCTGTCCACATGCTGGGTGACCTACTTAAATGTTACCAGCATCTTCGATTTAAATTTCAGATTTGTAGGATTCAAATTTTTGTGAGCAACTGAGTTTGTGGGGCCTAGTAAAAGATTACCACTAGAAGTAATATGCACCTATACCATATGAAGATGGAAACAAAAATTGTAGACATGAGACCGCAGATCCTGGAATCTGGAGCAACAGACAATCTGCTGGAAGAACTCAGTGGGTCAAGCAACATCTGTGGGAGGAAAGGAATTGTCGAATCTCATCTGCTCTAGTCCTGATGCAGGGTTTCGACCCGAAGTATCCTGCATTCAGAATTATTTGCATGTGTTTTGTTTAGAAGGCTCCTTGTCACATGTTGCATTTTTGACACTCAGATTTATCAGCAGGGAAATGGCTGCATAAAGGGAATTGGAATATGCATTACTATATTTGCATAAAGGGAATGTTATTTTTGAGTCGTTAATAATATTTTTATTTTTAGGAGCCAATCGCAAAAAAAACCTAACAACCTATTTTTTCTATCCTTGTTAGGTGCTAAGTTTAACATCTTGTTCAACTGATTTCAGGCAACTGTAAGCAATGAAAATAGACACAGAGAGATTTTGTGCTTTGAGTGTTGTTTACAGTAGTTGCCTAATTATATATTTGGTTTTTGTGCTCTAGATGAGGCAGAACATCGCCAATATGAAGAATGGCTGCTTCACACTCAACAGCTGCTTCAGATGCAGCTAAAGTTTTTAGAAGAGCAGATTGGTGTCCACAGGAAGTCCAGAAAAGCATTGTGTGCCAAACAACGGACAGCCAAGAAAGCGGGACGCGAGTTCCCTGAGGCAGATGCAGAGAAACTTAAGCGAGTTACAGAGCAACAAAGTAAAATCCAGAAACAACTTGATCAGGTAGGGTTTAGAAGATGAGAGATCATTTTTGAACCAAGGTTGGCTTAGACTAATATCTTCCTTTGTTTCCTTGATTTATCTATAGTTTCTGTTTAGTAGTTATTGCATCCAGCATTGTAATGTGTTAACAGGCAAATGAAAGCGATTGGTTCCATCTGTCTTCCTATCCAATTTACTGCTACCTTTCTGACGAGACAACTACATGTGTGCAAGGGCATGTTTGGATGGTCTTGCTTTGCCTATTTAATTTTATTTGAAACCCCTCCGATTTATTTCCATGTATGGAACAAGCATTCATAGAAAAATGTACTTCACCCCTTTGTGAAATTTTCTCTCAAGTTCCTTTATTGTTCTCTGAAGCAATATGTGCGTGGCTGAAGTTCCATGCATGCAGAAATGTCTCCAAGCTATCATTGTATTAAAATGAAAGTCGTTCTTAATAGAACTGATTCCCTAATCAGGAAAAAATTTTGTTGAATGAGCTTTGTCAATGCTGAAGGTAAACTTGAATTTTTCCTTTCATATTCTAGAAATACAGGTAGTTCTGCTATGACGTGATCGTTACGTTTCTGAGAAACCTCATATTATAGAAAGTCAAGTTATAACAGAGCAGGCTATGGTTGCTTTCAAAGTACAGAGTTGAACACATTTTCCCAATCGCAATCCCGCGAAAATCAATGTGGCCCACAATGCAAATAGTGTTCCCTAATCCATCAATTGCATTATAACCAACGTGTTATAGCAGAAGTACCTGTATTTAAATTTGGTTGGAAAATTAATTGGTTCCCTGAAATTAGTGTGTGCCAATTAAGTGGTTTATTATAAAATTATCCTGATTTTATAACAACTCTTATTTCATTTTTTTTCTTCTAAAATTGTGTTTTAGGTCCGTAAACAGCAAAAGGAACATACAAATCTTATGACAGAATATCGGAATAAACAGCAGCAGAAATGTTCTCTATCTCCCTCAGGAGTGATGGGGACAGCCGCATCCCAGAATCCTCGTGTAATGCCCAAACTTTCAACACCCATGTTATCGGCAGCATTAGCCCAGCAAGGAGGATCAATCCTTGGATCCCAAGCATTAGCTCAGCAACAAAATACACTAATAGGACACACAGGAAATATAAGACTGCCACTTCAACAAGGACCAACTTTCTTGACGTCGGCTGTGACACAACAACAAGAATATCCATCTGCCTCAGCAACCGTATCTTCTTCTGCTCCAACTAGCTTTTTTCCTGGAAATTCTGCTGCTCAGACACTTACGAATGAAAACAGACTCCTGCAAGAGAGACAACTACAGCTACAAAGAATGCAGCTTATTCAACAACAAGGGCTGGTAGGACCAACTCAGCAACAAAGCATCATGGGAAAGTTACAGCAACAAAGTATCATTGGACAGCTTCAACCAACAACTCAGCAAAGTATTGTGGGTAACAAATCAACGCTGACACAGCAAGCTATCATGGGCCAACAGCAGCAAGGTTTCATTGGACAACAGCAGGGGATTGTTGTCCAGCCGCAACACCAACCAAGTCAGCAGCAACAAGCTCTTGCAGGTCAACAACTACCCCAGCAGCACACCAACATGGGTCAAGCTCAGCAACAGCCAGGAACACAGCACCAACAGAGTCTGGCACCTCAACAACAACACTTGAGGCTGATGAGTCAACAGCAAGGCCTCCTTGGACATCAGCAATCCCACCAACAGGGACTTGCAAATCAACCTAAACCTCCAAGGCCTCAGCAAGGTCTTATGGCACAGCAGCTGGCACACCAACAAGGTCTTGCAGGTCAACAGCAAGTCCTTGCTTCCCAACAGCAGCAACAGAATCTCGTTCTACAGCAACAGACATCCAATGCTGCTTTGCAACAGCAGGGACTCATAGGACCTCAACAAGGGATCGTTTCCCAGAGTCAGCAGTTGGCAACAATGACACCATTGCAACAACATCACCTTCAAGCAGTTTCAGGACAGTTGCACCCACAAAGTGTTATCAGGCAAAACAATATCCTTAGACTTTCCACACCTTTGCAAGGTCAGCAACAAAGCACAATGGGACATCATGCTCGAATGCAGGGTATAATGCGGCAGCAATCGCAAGATGTTTTGGGACAACACTTGGCAACGCAAGGCATAATGGGACAGCAGACTCCGCTGCAAGTCCTAAGGCAGCAGCTGCCAGGTATAACAGGGCAAGGGCAGCAGCAGCATCAATCCCAAGGAATGATCACACAGAACATGAGGCAACAGCATCAGCCCCTGATGTCAGTGGAACAAGGCCAGCAATCCCAGCCTCAGGGTACGATGGGCCAGGGTCAGCAGCATCAGACCCAAAGCACAATTGGACAGGGACAGGAGCACCAGCCTCTTGCTGTAATGGGAATGGGACAGCAGCCACATCCTTCACCAGCACCACCCCAGCCCCAGGGATCAATGGGACAAGGAATGGTACAGCAACCACCACAACCTACCCAACCCCAGAGCATGATGGGGCAACAGCCACAGCCGTCGTCCCAATCCCAAGGGACAGTAGGTCAGCAAACACCATCCCAGCCACAGAGTACAGTTGGCCATGGGATAGGACAACAAATGACGCAGGGAATTGGACAACAGCCCCAGCCCCCGGCCGCGGTGGGTCAGCAGCCCCAGCCCCCGGCCGCGGTGGGTCAGCAGCCCCAGCCCCCGGCCGCGGTGGGTCAGCAGCCCCAGCCCCCGGCCGCGGTGGGTCAGCAGCCCCAGCCCCCGGCCGCGGTGGGTCAGCAGCCCCAGCCCCCGGCCGCGGTGGGTCAGCAGCCCCAGCCCCCGGCCGCGGTGGGTCAGCAGCCCCAGCCCCCGGCCGCGGTGGGTCAGCAGCCCCAGCCCCCGGCCGCGGTGGGTCAGCAGCCCCAGCCCCCGGCCGCGGTGGGTCAGCAGCCCCAGCCCCAGCCCCCGGCCTCGGTGGGTCAGCAGCCCCAGCCCCAGCCCCCGGCCTCGGTGGGTCAGCAGCCCCAGCCCCAGCCCCCGGCCTCGGTGGGTCAGCAGCCCCAGCCCCAGCCCCCGGCCTCGGTGGGTCAGCAGCCCCAGCCCCAGCCCCCGGCCTCGGTGGGTCAGCAGCCCCAGCCCCAGCCCCCGGCCTCGGTGGGTCAGCAGCCCCAGCCCCAGCCCCCGGCCTCGGTGGGTCAGCAGCCCCAGCCCCAGCCCCCGGCCTCGGTGGGTCAGCAGCCCCAGCCCCAGCCCCCGGCCTCGGTGGGTCAGCAGCCCCAGCCCCAGCCCCCGGCCTCGGTGGGTCAGCAGCCCCAGCCCCCGGCCGCGGTGGGTCAGCAGCCCCAGCCCCCGGCCGCGGTGGGTCAGCAGCCCCAGCCCCCGGCCGCGGTGGGTCAGCAGCCCCAGCCCCCGGCCGCGGTGGGTCAGCAGCCCCAGCCCCAGCCCCCGGCCGCGGTGGGTCAGCAGCCCCAGCCCCCGGCCGCGGTGGGTCAGCAGCCCCAGCCCCAGCCCCCGGCCTCGGTGGGTCAGCAGCCCCAGCCCCAGCCCCCGGCCTCGGTGGGTCAGCAGCCCCAGCCCCAGCCCCCGGCCTCGGTGGGTCAGCAGCCCCAGGCTCAGCCCCAGCCCCCGGCCTCGGTGGGTCAGCAGCCCCAGGCTCAGCCCCAGCCCCCGGCCTCGGTGGGTCAGCAGCCCCAGCCCCAGCCCCTGGCCTCGGTGGGTCAGCAGCCCCAGGCTCAGCCCCAGCCCCCGGCCTCGGTGGGTCAGCAGCCCCAGGCTCAGCCCCAGTCCCCGGCCTCGGTGGGTCAGCAGCCCCAGGCTCAGCCCCAGCCCCCGGCCTCGGTGGGTCAGCAGCCCCAGGCTCAGCCCCAGCCCCCGGCCTCGGTGGGTCAGCAGCCCCAGGCTCAGCCCCAGCCCCCGGCCTCGGTGGGTCAGCAGCCCCAGGCTCAGCCCCAGCCCCCGGCCTCGGTGGGTCAGCAGCCCCAGGCTCAGCCCCAGCCCCCGGCCTCGGTGGGTCAGCAGCCCCAGGCTCAGCCCCAGCCCCCGGCCTCGGTGGGTCAGCAGCCCCAGGCTCAGCCCCAGCCCCCGGCCTCGGTGGGTCAGCAGCCCCAGGCTCAGCCCCAGCCCCCGGCCTCGGTGGGTCAGCAGCCCCAGGCTCAGCCCCAGCCCCCGGCCTCGGTGGGTCAGCAGCCCCAGGCTCAGCCCCAGCCCCCGGCCTCGGTGGGTCAGCAGCCCCAGGCTCAGCCCCAGCCCCAGCCCCCGGCCTCGGTGGGTCAGCAGCCCCAGGCTCAGCCCCAGCCCCCGGCCTCGGTGGGTCAGCAGCCTCAGCCCCAGCCCCCGGCCTCGGTGGGTCAGCAGCCTCAGCCCCAGCCCCCGGCCTCGGTGGGTCAGCAGCCCCAGCCCCAGCCCCCGGCCTCGGTGGGTCAGCAGCCCCAGCCCCAGCCCCCGGCCTCGGTGGGTCAGCAGCCCCAGCCCCCGGCCTCGGTGGGTCAGCAGCCCCAGCCCCAGCCCCCGGCCTCGGTGGGTCAGCAGCCCCAGCCCCAGCCCCAGCCCCCGGCCTCGGTGGGTCAGCAGCCCCAGCCCCAGCCCCAGCCCCCGGCCTCGGTGGGTCAGCAGCCCCAGCCCCCGGCCTCGGTGGGTCAGCAGCCCCAGCCCCAGCCCCCGGCCTCGGTGGGTCAGCAGCCCCAGCCCCAGCCCCCGGCCTCGGTGGGTCAGCAGCCCCAGCCCCAGCCCCCGGCCTCGGTGGGTCAGCAGCCCCAGCCCCAGCCCCCGGCCTCGGTGGGTCAGCAGCCCCAGCCCCAGCCCCCGGCCTCGGTGGGTCAGCAGCCCCAGCCCCAGCCCCCGGCCTCGGTGGGTCAGCAGCCCCAGCCCCAGCCCCAGACCACCGGGGGCCAGCAGCCCCAGCCCCAGCCCGCCGTGGGCCAGCAGCCCCAGCCCCAGCCCGCCGTGGGCCAGCAGCCCCAGCCCCAGCCCGCCGTGGGCCAGCAGCCCCAGCCCCAGCCCGCCGTGGGCCAGCAGCCCCAGCCCCAGCCCGCCGTGGGCCAGCAGCCCCAGCCCCAGCCCGCCGTGGGCCAGCAGCCCCAGCCCCAGCCCGCCGTGGACCAGCAGCCCCAGACCACTGTGGGTCAACAGATGCCATCCTCAGCCACAGTTGCTCAACCACCCCTTCAGGTTCCCTTGGTGTACGGAGTAGCGCAACAGCAGTCATCCCAGGGAGCAGTGGGAATGGGTCAGCAGCCTCAGGGGCAAGGCATGAAGGGTGTTGGACAGCAGCAAACACAACCTCTGAGCATGATGGGAGTTGCACAGCAGCAGCTCCAGCCTCCGAGCACAATAGGCTTTGGACAGCAGCAACCCCATGGCACAGTGGGGATGGGACAATCCCAATCTCAAAGCCCAATAGGGCAGGTAAAGCAACAGCAGCAGCCCCAAGGTTTGATTGGGGTGAGACAAGCGCAACAACACCAACTACTCCAGGGCCTGATGGGGCAATGGCAGCTGCAGACACAAGGTGTAGCCAGACACGGACTGCCACAGAACCTGTCAGGGCAAGGACAGCTGTCACAGACTTTGGTGAACCATGAGCAAGGACAGCAACAACAACGTTCACAGAGCATATTAGGGCAGGGCCAAGGACAGCAGCAACCGCAGAGCCTTATGATACAGAGGCAGTCTCCAGGTACAGTGGGGCAAGCACAGCGGTTGCAGAGTCTAGGTACAATTAGTGGACAGGGCCTTCAGGCATCTGGTATGGTGGGTCAGGAGAAGGAGCACGAACAGCAGCAAGAGCAGCCACCTCCAGGTACACTGAGACAAGGACAGCAACAAGCCCAAATTTTAATGGAGCAGGAATCTCTGCTGCCTCCCCAGTGCATAATGGGGCAGGACCGTAACCAGCTACCAACTCAGAACATGTTGAAGAGTGCAGTAGGATTGGGACAGCCTCAGGGTATAATGTATCAGAATCTACAAACCCGATCAGTGACTTCAGTGCAACAAACAATGCAACAAGGTGTTGCAGGGCAGCAGAGACCAATGACTCAGCAAAGTCAATTAATGAGACGTGTACAGCCATCTGTAGCAAATCTCCAACAGAATAACAGCCTCGGTTTTCAAGGAGTGGTGCGTGTAGCAACATCTCAGCAGCATGGAGCAGTAGGAGATCCAAGGCAAGGGATACCAAACATCATGACTTCACAGTCGTTTCAACAGCAGCATGCAGGCCTGCGTTCGGTTCAAGTGACTAGTCAACAGATAGGTTTAGGCCACCTTCGTCCAGGCATGGTTTATGTTCAGCAGATTAAAGCTGAGCATGGAGGTAAACCACAAGAGATGGCCCATCTAATTCAAAACAAACGAGCAAGGCAGAGCACAGGGTCAACAAATGAATTGGTGCCTGCCCAAGCTCATTGCAGTCGTTCCCAAATGCTCCATACAGAGGTAAATAAAAACAATTTGGGAGATGTGCCACTACAAAATGAAACCTTGGAAACAATAGTACAGCCACAGCCAGAATTACTCAAAAACCATGAATCTGAAGACAGTACTCCTTGCATGGCAGACCCTATTGGAATGATGCCTCAGAAGATGCCGGATTCCAAATCTGATGCATCCGCAATGAAACTACATGGCACTGCAGAAAAAACAAATTCTGCCACTGAGTCACAAACCAGAATTAATATGGAGATGCATGAACAAAGTGAGTTGACAAAAGCTTGCACATTTGACTTCCCAGTATCCCCTCCAAATCAAGTTACAAAGGAGGAATACCCTGGACTGCGAGCAGAATCATCACTGTTGAATCAAACCAATGGGCAAGAGGAATGTGCACAGAAAGTCATTGGAAGACAGGATAGCTGTTCTAACTTGCAGGAAGGTGCAGCTAAAGACACCAATGCAAGTGCAGGTCACTTAGTGAAACAGGAAAACATTGATGCAATTCGCTGTGGGTACTCTGAGGGAACTTTAAAACATGAGTTAAATACTGACTCCTTCAGTGCCTTGAATGTAGGGGACCAGTCTTTCCTTGCTCCCAGGTCTGAAGCTGGACAGCTGCTTCTCCAGAAACTATTACGCACCAAGAACTTGCAGCTTGTGGCACAGCGCTCTGGAGATGGAACACACTTGGCTCTAAAAGGACACATTGAAAGCAAGGCTGTGATGATAGATCGGAAACTCCAAGGTGCAACTGGAAATACAGAGGTTAGTTTACAAATTTCTTAGCAAGTTTGAAAGTCAATAAAACTGCAGAAACTGGAAATATAAAATAAAAACAGAAAATGCTGGAAACACTCAGCAGGTCAGGCTGCATCTGTGGGAAGAGAAACAGTTAATGTTTCAGGTGGAAGACCCTTTGTCAGAACTGAAGAGTGTTAATTCTGTTTCTCTTCCTACAGCTGCAGCCTGACCTGCTGAGTATTTCCAGCATTTTCTGTTTCTATAATTATATAGTGATCAAGTTTGATCTTTAATGTAGTTTTGCTGGTCCAGTGCTGCTTTTCCACTTCTGATATATATTGAACTTTTGAACTTCAAGCCATGAGTTGATTCTTTTTTAATATTAGTAGTTATGTTATTTTGTTAATGTCAAAATAAATTACTGTCTTTTCACTTCATACATTCTTAAATATTCCATACAATTATTTTAAATGTTGGGCTCATGGAAAGATATTTTTGTAACGATAAACAGAAAATGGTCAGAATGGAAAACGCAAGACAGCCAACGTCCAGGAGGACTAATAGGCAATTTATCAATTGAAATCATACATTGCAAGTCCAAGTGTTTGTGGTACAGGAGGTTTCTCATTGCAGTGGAAATCTGCCTTGTGGAGAAATTGTACTAATCTGTACATAAAGTATCTTCTATTGCTGGTGGGGGGAACGGGGGTGGCGGAAAATAGTCAGTAGAGTGGTTCTGAAGTGATCACAGGCCAGCCACAAGTTGGTCTGCTGTCCAGATATGTGGACATAGTGGAATTGTACCACAGTGTGCTTATTTGATTGATGTTACATCAGCACTAATAAGTCTGAGTGGAGTTGAATTTATAGTGCTAATGCAGAATGCAGTAAATTTGGTGTTGTTTTAATTTAGTCTGTCCACGTTTGCAACTTAAAGCCAATTCTGTAGTTACAAAGGGTGCATTGGCCAAAGTGCATTGGGAAGTTAGGTTAAAGTGTTTGTTCATAAATAAATAATGGAAGGCATTCAATGAAATACTTTTAAATTTAATAAATATACAATGAGAAATAAAGATTCAACAAGAAAAAGTAATCCATGACTAACTAAAGATGTTGTGGATAGCATTAGATTAAAAAAGGCTTTTAATGTTGCCAAGAAGAGTTTGGAATAGTTTGAAGAAACAGCGATGAATGAACAAATCATTTGTTAGGGAGAGAACAACATAAGAGTAAATCAGGAAGAACATTTTTTTAAAACAAAAGAGCTTCTGCAATGATGTGAAAGAGATGCGGCAAAAATAAACATAGTCCCACAGAAACTGGTGAAGTTACTGTAGTGAATTTAGAAAAAAAGGCCAAGACATAAAACAAATATTTTGTATCTGTCTTCATGGCAGAAGACACATTAGTACAATACCACAATGTAGCAAAAATGGAAGGGACCAAGGCTCTAACTCCTGTTAATTTTCATTTTGTATCCTTTTACCTCAAATTGAGTTTGTTTACCGATTGTACAATTACGTTGACCATACTGTCCCTTCCTTTCTCACTCTGGATTATCATTTTCCAAATTACTGCTTTGGTCACATACAAACACTCACACACACAGTCACCATTTGTTTTTAGTTTAAAGCTTTCTCTTCATTCAGTGATAGAGATTTTGTATAAACATTTAAAATGTGTATAGAAGTGACAAATTAGAGTAGTTGGCTTTTCTTTCTTCAGCTTTGGATCACATTTTAGGAGTCTAATATGGACATGTGCAAATAATTCACTTCTGCACACATCGCACCTGAGTGTGGATTTTATGATGTGCTTCAGAGTATTTGAGCAAAAATGTTAAGGTGTGAAAATATTTTTAATTTGCTTTTTTTATACACGCAAGATGAAGGAATTTCAAGAAATTAGCAAGAAAAACTTGGCCCCAAAATCAAAAAGAACACAGAAAACAACCGACAGAGGCACCAACTCACGAAAGAAGAGTAAAAAGGATGAGGGAATAAAAAGTACAGATGCCCTCATGAAGCAGTTGCAACAGGTAACAGCCCATGATTTGAAATAGCTTGATATCACTTAGAATCTTGGGACTGTAGAATCAGATTATTCAATTCCTGAGAATTCTCTAATATTTTTCATGTGAGCTTTACACATTCTAGTACCTCCCTGATGCCAAGGTAAAGGACAACTTGTGTACAACACATGGCAGAACCAAGCTAAATACAATAAATTCAAAGCAAAAGTGAAAAGGGGGGGGGGGGGGGGGGGGGGAAGAAAAGAGAATATGAGAATTGAATGTCATTTAACATAAGGGATTGAAAGAGTCCTTTGGAGGCATGTTAAAGAGTTATGTGGTTGTTTCTGAGTGAAGCTGTAGATTACTTACAGGGCTGTTGAAGTACGTTTCTGTATTGTAGGCATTAATTACTTTTTCATTTTATACCCCCAGCAATTATCCCTTCTTCCTTTGATGGAACCTACCGTTGAGGTGAATTTTGGCCTCTTTCCTCCATTTGGGAGCAGTCCTTTCAATAGCAAGAACCAACTGAAAGGATCATTTGGGAATGCAGTGCTAGACAGTGTTCCAGATTACTACTCTCAACTTCTCTACAAGGTATATTTGACTGAAATGACACACTTATGGCTATGTTTAGCATAGTTTGCTGCTTTGAGTTACGTAAAAGACCCATCTTTACTGACAGAAAACTGTGTCCAGTTAATTTTGATAAAAGGTTGCACAATATAATTGCTGTCTCATTCATATCTCCAGAGAAGAAGTAAAGCCATTCAATTCAAATGCAAGAATACTAAGCTGAATCTTACTGGCCTACACCCCCATAATCGCTGCCTACATTCTTCCCATGCTAAAACATAGCTGGTCTGGGTGCAGAACATCTATTTTACTGGCCTGAGGTGCTCCAGCAACATGGCCCAAGCACCAGCAAGGCACTCAGTATTAAGGAAACTCTGCCCCTGAAAGTTTTAAGAGCTTAGGAAAGCCTTGCTCCCAGCTGTAAAAGCTGAGGGATTTAAGTTTTTAAAGTGTCTCTGGCATTAAAATGCTCAAATAAAATTTAATGAATGCTTTTAAGTTTTTTATCTAAAAGGAGCATTTTCCCTTTTGTTTGAAACCTCATTTGGTGTCACAAATCATGCACCAGATCTAATATGGCACAGGATCTAAGAGGTTTTTTGTTCCCATCCTGCCCCCTTCCCCATTTTTCAGCTTAGATGCTGGAAAATATCAGCAAAGTGGAGCTCTATAGCCAGACTCCATGCAAAGTTCAATGGCAGAGCAAATTAACAGGTTCAGGATGTGTTGGTAGGTTTGGGGTTAGCATGTTTGACAACTTGTGCATAGAAGTCCTAGACTCTGTTCTATCTAAATGGGTACTTACCAGCAAGATCTGGGCCATTGCATGTTTTGTTCTAGTAACTATTTTTTATAAAAATCTCTGGAAATGTTGCATGTTGGGCCCAGGTGATTTTCTTAAAAAAAAAATAATTTTCTGCCTTGCTGCTTCAAACTTGGGTGTCTGTCTGAAGCTTAAATGAGTGATAGAACAGGCAGCTTCTTGCACGGTGAAAATAATAAAAATACCACCATGTAATACAAAGTTTAGTTCAGCATTTGCACTTGTTATTTTCTATTTGAGGTAATTATAGTTATTTATTGTAATATTTTTGTTGGGGTGGCACAGTGGTGCAGCAGTTAGAGCTACTACCTTGCAGCTTAGAGACCATGTTTCAATTCTGTCGTCTGGTGCTGTCTGTGTGGAGTTTACTCGTTCTCTCTGTGACCACATGGGTTTTCCCCTGAATGCTTTGATTTCCTCGAACATCCCAAAGTTGTGCTGGTAGGTTAATTGGTCATTATAAATTACCCCTTAGTGTAGCTGAGTGGCAAAAGGAATTAGAGGAGTTGATAGATATGTGAGAGAGAATAAGTTTCCTGTCTCCATGCAAATAAGATGATGGTGAATGGGATTGTTCCCCTGGGAGCCAACATGGGCTGATTGGACTCCTCCTGTTTTGTTATATGTATTGTGTCACTGCTATTGTTTACTTAATTTACTGCTTGTATTCTGTTGCCTTCCAAAACTAAATCTTGTATGTGGGCATCTGACTAAAAACAGTTAGTCGAAAAAGTAGTTAGGCTATGTCAAGGTAAATGAACAAACTAGTGGTAATGAAAATACTGTCTAGAATGTAGGTGAGTGGAGGCTTACAGATGGGAGTGGTGTGACATGCTGAACTCAAACATAATCCTATGAGTCTAATGGTAACCAAAGTTAAGGATATTTGGTAAAATATTTTGTATGCTGGTAGAGCTTCAGAAAATTTCAGTATTTCAAACCAAATTATTTCACAATGCAGTCTTGATTGTCTGCATTTGTTTTGTTGTGTTCTGTACATACTTGTGGAAGAACATCTTACAAATACTTACTGGTTTATAACTCTCAAAAGAAAGCTACGCTAGCTTGGTTCTTGAATACAAGGTTGCCTCTCAATATTCTAAAATCAAGTGAATTATTTTTTTCTGTCTGTCTTAGCAGAACAATCTGAGTAACCCACCAACACCACCTTCTTCGCTGCCTCCTACACCACCTCCCTCTGTCCAGCAGAAACTGGTAAATGGTTTGGCCACTTCTGAGGAGCTGACTGAAGGACAGAAAGAACATGAAGGACAAAAAGGTATGAGAACTCATTAGAGTAAAATTATTAGCACAATAAACAAGGATTTGATTGAACTCTTATCCAGAGGGGTTTATAAATCAGAATCAGGTTTATTATCACTGACATGATATTTCGTGATATTTGTTGTTTTGCAGCAGCAGTACACTGCAAGACATAAAGGCATAAAAATTATGATGTTACAAAAATAGTGCAAAAGAGGAATAATAAGGTAGTGTTCATAGGTTCATGGACCATTCAGAAATCTGATGGCGGAGGGGAAGAAGCTGTTCCTGAAACATTGAGTGTTTTAGATATTTTCTTGATTACTTGGCCTTGTACAACCTGTAAGAAGTTTTGCCATGGTATTCTGGTGAGACCAGAGTACTGCATTCAGTTCTGGGCCTTTAGGATATATTTCCTTTGGATAGGTTGCAGTTTTGATTCTGGAGTCCAAGGGCCTAAGTTGTACAGACAGGCTGCATTAGACTAGATTTGTATTTCCTGGGGTGAAGAAAATTAAGGTGTTTAATTGCAGTGTTTAAGGTGATTAAAGAAATTATGTGGTACAGAGAGAAAAAAAAGTTCCTCAAGTGGGGTAAATCCAGAATAAAGAGGCATAATTTGAAAATTAGGATTAGGCCATTTAAGGTGATGCTGGGAAACGGTACGTCACACAAAAGGCTGTGGGAATCTGCAACTTAACAATGAGCTTTGGAAACTAGGCAACAATGGCAAATTTTGAAACTGAGCTTTTTTTTTTGTTACGCAATGAACTTTTAGTAAGGCAATGAACTAAGTTGGGTAACTAGTGACAAAATACCAATCAGGTATAATCTAATTAAGTGACTCAAAGCTTGACTTGGACAGGTTACTTCTATTACACCTAGTCAGGATGTCCTTTTTGGCATTCACAACTACTGAGACCAATTTGTTGAGGTCTTTGTTGAAGTGTTATATTGGCAAGTATGACAGCAAGTAATGCAGAGAAGAATACTGGGGTGAAGACAAACTGGACAAAAGCTGATAATTTTTAAAATTGTAAAACTTGTTATTTTGTTAAGATATTTTAGGCACAACAATTAAGACCAAACTTAAATTTTGTATCTAAGCATTAGTGAAGGAAGGGTGGTTTGGATATTCCAATGTATCGTATTCTCACTTTTGTGGCTTATTCAAAGCACAAAATAAGGTTTATTAGAAGTGACAAGATGCCACTTTTACACTGTTCTGGCTGAAATCTGTTAGGTAACAGTTCATCGGATCACAAAACCAAACAATAAAGCAATTATGACTGCTACTCGTGCACACCAGTGAAGCAATGTCTCAAAGTCTGCCTTGACAGCCTAGTTAAATTGTGCTATTCCTACAGGACTGCAACAATCATGAAATAATGAATCACAGTCTGCCATTTGTTATGGGTGGCACAAAGGCGCAGCAGTTAACGCCGCTGCTTTGTTCCAGAGACCCAGGTTTGATCTTGAGCTCTGGTGCTGTCTGTGTGGTGTTTTCACATTTTCTCTGTGACTGTGGATTTCTGCTGGGTGCTTCAATTTCTTAACACATCCCAAAAACTTACTACTTGGTGAGTTAATTAGTTACTAATTTAGATGGGTGGCAGGAGAATAGGGAGGAGGGAAGGAAATAGTTAATGGGGGGTACAAGAGAAAAAAATGGTGCTTGTTAGTCAGTGCAAGCAGTCAGAGTCAGTCAGAGTTGAAAGGCCTGTTTCCATGCTGCTTGACTCTAAATCTCTCAATCCTTAAATATCTATGCTATAGTATTGTCCTTAAAACAAGCAGCTACTGCTGAGTACCCTATTCATCCATCCTGAATTAATTGTGGCTGCTAAATGGTTTAGAAATTCTTAATAGGAGATTTGTCAGTTTTGAAAACTTGCCCTGTGCTAGGTACTTACAATATATTTCTACAAGTGTTAAGAACATAGGAGCAGGAGGAGGCCATCTGGCCCATCGAGCCTGCTCCACCATTCAATAAGACCATGGCTGATCTGGCTCAGGACTCTGATTCACCTACCTGTCTTTTCCCCATAACCCTTAATTGCTCTACTATGCAAAAACCTATCTAACTGTGTCTTAAATATATTTAATGAGGTAGCCTCTACTGCTTCCCTGGGCAGAAAATTCCACAGATTCACTACTCTCTGGGAAAAGCAGTTTCTGCTCATCTGTCCTAAGTCTATTTCCCCGAATCTTGAGGCTATGTCCCCTAGTTCTAGTCTCACCTCCCAGTGGAAACAACCTTCCTGCCTCTATCTTATCTATCCCTTTCATGTTTCTATAAGATCCCCTCTCATTCTTCTGAATTCTAGCGAGTGTAGTTCTAGGCAACTCAATCGCTCCTCATAGGCTTAACCCCCTCATCTCTGGAATCAACCTGGTGAACCTCCTCTGCACACCGCCTCCAAAGCCAGTATATCCTTCCTCAAGTAAGGAGACCAGAACTGCACGCAGTACTCCAGGTGCAGCCTCACCAGTACCCTGTACAGGTTGCAGCATAACCTCCCTGCTCTTAAATTCAATCCCTCAAGCAACGTAGGCCAACATTCCATTTGCCTTCTTGATAACCTGTTGCACCTGCAAACCAACCTTTTGCGATTCATGCACAAGCACTTCCAAGTCCCTCTGCACAGCAGCATGCTGCAGTCTTTCACCATTTAAATGATAATCTGATCTTCTATTTTTCCTTCCAAAGTGGATGACCTCACATTTACCAACATTGTACTCCATCTGCCAGGCCCTTGCCCACTCACTTAACCTATCTATATCTCTCTGCAGACTCTCCGCATCCTCTGCACTATTTGCTTTTCCTCTCAATTTAGTGTCATCAGCAAACTAAGATACACTACACTCAGTCCCTTCTTCCAAATCGTTAATGTATATCGTGAACAGTTGTGGGCCCAGCACCGACCCCTGTGGCATCCCGCTTACCGCTGATGGCCAACCAGAGAAACACCCATTTATCCCAACTCTCTGCCTTGTATTAGTTAGCCGATCCTCTGTCCATACTAATACCTTACCCTCAACTCCATGCATCCTTATCTTATGGATAAGTCTTTTATGCGGCACCTAATCGAATGCCTTCTGGAAATCCAAGTATACAGCATCCACCTTTTCCCCTCTCCCCTCCATCCACTCTGTTCATTATATCCTAAAAGAACTCCAGTAAGTTCTTTCCTGAATCCATGCTGTGTCTGCCTGATGGAACCACTTCTATCCAGATGTCTTGCTATTTCTTTCTTAATGATAGCTTCAAGCATTTTCCTGACTACAGACGTTAAGCTAACTGGCCTATAGTTACATGCCTTTTGCCTACATCCTTTTTTAAACAGTGGCGTGACATTCGCTATCTTCCAATCCGCCGGGACCTGCCCAGAGTCCAGGAAATTTTGGTAAATTATCACAAACGCCTCGACTATAACTTCACCATTTCTTTCAGTACTCTGGGATGCATCCCATCGGGACCAGGGGACTTGTCTACCTTTTGGCCCACTAGTTTACTCATCACTACCCCTTTAGTGACAGTAATTGTATCGAGGTTCCTCACCTCCATCGCATCCATACATCTCTCTTTGGCGTGTTAGATGTGTCCTCCACCGTGAAGACTGACACAAAATAGTCGTTTGAGGCCTCGGCCATTTCCACATTACCCAATGTTAATTCACCCTTTTCATCTTCCAAGGGACCTACGTTCACTTTAGCCATTCTTATCCGCTTTATATAATTATATAACTTTTACTGTCTGTTTTTATATTTTGTGCTAGTTTACTTTCATAATCTATCTTCCCTTTCCTTATTGCTTGCTTCACAGTTCTTTGTTACTTTTCAAAGTTTTCCCAGTCTTTCAGTTTCCCACTGCTCTTGGTGACTTTGTATGCATAAGCTTTTAGCTTGACACCTTTTATTTCCTTAGTTATCCAAGGCTGGCTCTCCCCACCCTTGCTGTCCTTGCTTTTAACTGGAATATACTTTTGTTGAGCACCGTGAAAAATCTTTGAAAGTCTTCCACTTTTCCTCAACTCTCCCACCATATAGCCTGTGTTTCCAGTCTACGCTAGCCAACTCCCTCATCCTGTTGTAGTCTCCCTTGTTTAGGCATAATACACTGGTTTTAGATCAAACTATTGCACCCTCCATTTGTACGAGCAATTCAATCATACTATGATCACTCTTTCCAAGAGGATCCCCAACTACAAGATCGTTAATTTAAGATAGCATTTTCCCTTGTAGGTTCACTAACATGCTGCTCAAGAAAGCTATCACGGATGCATTCCATGAAGTCCTCCTCAGGACTGCTTTGACCAACTTGATTTTCCCAATCTACGTGGAAGTTGAAGTTCCGCATGACAACTGCCATTCCATTCTTGCATGTATCAAGTATTTCTTGGTTTGTTGCCTGTGCCACTGTAATGTTATGATTTGGTGGCCGATAAACAACTCCCACCGGTGATTTTTTTTTCCCCTTTTACTTTTCCTAATCTCTACCCAGATGTTCTCAACATTCTGCTCCTTGGATCTTGTACCGTCTCTCACTGTCGCCCTGATCTCCTCCTTAATTAATAGCACTACCCCACCCTCTCTTCCCTTGCTGCCTATCCTTCCATATTACCTGATACCCTTGGATATTTAATTCCCACTTATTGCCACCCTACAACCACGTTTCTGTACTGGCCACTTTAAGGTCCTGGAAATTCAGTGCAATGCTTCGAACAAACCAATCTTAGACTCATAGTCATACAGTGTGGAAACAGGCCCTTCAGCCCACTGAGTCCATACTGACCATCAAGCAAGTATTTTTACAGTGGTCTTACTGAACCAATTTTATTCTCCCCACACTCCCATCAACTTTCTCTGGATTCTGCCACTCACCCACAAACTGGGGGCAATTTACAGTGGGCAATTACATACCAATCTGCACGTCTTTGGGTTGTGGGAGGAAGTTGGAGCACCCAAAGAAAACCAATGGGATCCCAGGGAGAACGTGGAAACTCCATGCAGATGAGACTGGAGGTCAGGGTTAAACCCCAATCACAGGAGTTGTAAGGCAGAAACTCTACTAGCTGCACAACTGTGCTACCCAAATCTTGTACCGATTTTAAAAAGCTGATTGACTAATTTTGAGTGAAATTCCATTTCAAAAAATGTTTTATTAAAATAAGGATATATTATGTGTTGTAAATATGGTGCAATTAAATTAAAATGATTGTATTTGATCAGAGTTTTTTTTTGGTGTGATCCACTGTCATGTTGGTTTTAATTTCTGACATGTAAGTGGCATGATATGCAGCCCACAGTTGAATATTATGTAACTTGCCCTTGGTTTATTTATTACAATGCAGTGTAATTCTATTTTTATTCTACTTCGTTGCAGATCTCATGACAACAGAATTGAAAAATATGGACATGTTGGCTTCCTTGCCCACACCACCACACAATCAAAATGAAGATCTAAGGTTTTTTATTCACAGCTAACACTTCTATAAAATTCTACTTTTTTTTTCTTAAAAACTTTGACTTACTTTAGGTCTTTAGTTTCATAAAGTTAAAGCTTTGCTGCCTGAAACAGTAAGTCACTGTGTTATTTAAACAAAGTAACAGGTGGGAGTTGCAACTAATTGTCATGCAATCCCAGAGCATTGTGCAAAGGCATTGCACTTTCTTCCTCCTAACAAGTCACCAAATCAGTTTTTACTGGGTAAATGTGACTTCTGTCAATTGTCAGGGGAAGTTAATGTTGGAAATGCTTCCTTCCTATCATTTCAAGAAGTAATGTAGCACAAGTTGTTAGGTTAGTTTCCAGAGGCTTGGGCTTTTAAACAAGAGATTAGTTTGAATACCACCACAGCAATTGGAAGATTTACATTCAAGAAGTTCAATAAATCTGGAATTAAAAAGATAGTCTCAGTAATGGTAACTATGAAACTACCAGATTGTCATTTTAAAAATAACATCCGATTCTCTCATGCCTTTCAGGCAAGAAAATCTGCTTTTCATACCTAATTTTTTTTTCGTGACCCCAGGAAGACAATAATGTGATTGACTCTAAACAGCTGTCTGAAATGGCCTATCAAGCTACTCAGTTCAAGGGTAATTAGGGATAGGAAATAAATGGTGCGTAACTAATGAAGTCCAGATCCTATGAAAGAATTAAAAAAGGAGCTCCAATTACTCAACCCATAGTAACTGCTTGTTTAAGAATGAGAACAAAGTTTAGCGGTTGTGTAATTCACAAAAAAAACCTAAATTGACAAAAGATGCTCGTAGAAATGCATCACTGTCTCACAGGTTAATTGAATAGTGTAGTAACGTGCATTTTTCTGAATTTCCATCCCATGGACTTCAATAGCACAATGCATAGGCACTGCCATAATCACAGATTTCTCGTATACAACCCAGGATGAATATTTTCCAACTTTTTAAGCTTCAAGATTAGCTTTAAAGTAACCAAAGCACATAGTTCTAGAGTGAAAATGAAAAAGCTGATTGAAGGAAAACTCACAGATGAGGTCTGGTAGCCTTATAATGAAAATCTATGTTTCTACCCACAGTTCAGGATGTTGAGGTAGTTATAAATCCAAAAGGCATTGAGTTGTAATTTCTTCTCAACAGTAGAGCAGAGTTGGAAGATGATAGGCACACCCCTGACAGCATTGTGCCAGCATCCTCACCAGAAAGTGTCCTTGGGCAGGAAACATCCCGATTTCCCTTGTTGACTGAAGTGAAGGAAGAGTCAATGGACCGTGCCCTGTCTCCTGTAATTCCCATAATTCCAGGAGCTTGTATCCCAGGTTGGTATGAGAAATTAGTAATTGCTAGTTGAGCAATGGTTTTCTTTTTTAAAAGAACAATCTGGCACACTGTGGGAGCCTTTGGTCACAAAGATTTCTATGATTGATTTTTAATGTCACCCCTGCACTTTCTATACTGCTTTCTGCAGCATTGAGCTCTTGGTAATTATCTGAAACTTGCCCTTTTTTGCCTTTTCCTACCCTATATGTTCCTTGACTTCCTGATTCAGGAGTTTATCCTATTTTAGTGGGAAAATATTTGGTTTGAACCTTCATCTCCCTGAATGCCTTCAACAGGTCTGAGACTGATTTCCCTTCAAGGAACTTTTTCCAATCCATTTTTTACCAGCTTATATGTCACTCTGGTAGGGTAGGTCTGGCCTTCTCTGTCTGATCTACCTTCCTTTCTGTTGCTGTGGTAAATCTAACCAAATTTTGATTGCTGCCCCCAAAATACTCTCCCACTGCCCACACTTTCCCATTTGTCCAAGTCAATTCCTTAAAGAAAGTCCTGTACTGCCCCCTCTTGATTAGTTTTTGAAACACTTTTTTTGTGAAAACATTCTCTCGAATGCTCTTCAAGAATTCTACACCTATGTTATTTACTCAAAATAGTTGAAAGCTCCTACTGTTACTGCTTTATTATTTTTGCACCTCAGAAAATTGTTTATTTTCTCTTCTCTTTACCTCTGATTGTTTGGGGGGCTCTAGCATTCTCTCAGCAATGTGATTGGCCTTTGTTCATTTCAATCCATGATTGTGTCATTTGTTGATCTTGCTGCCATATTATCCCTCCCTACAGCTATATAAGTGGCAAATGTTTCCTTAACCCTCACTTTTTTAAACCACCTCTGATCTTGCTTGAAAGCACTATAAACCAGGAATGTTAAACTGCTGTTCCTGCGTATCTGTAAGCCATGTTTCTGTAATTTCCCATGTCTGTATGTGCCCTCAGTTCACTGCTTTTATTTACTAGAACTCCATTGCATTAAACTGAACACAATTAGTACTGCCATACCTCTTTGCTTGCTTTCATGTCACAAGCTTTGTTTCTTCTGCTTTCCAAACTTGCAGACTCAATTAATTTAGGCAGCACTGTGGCACAGCTAGTAAAGCTGTTGCCTCACAGCTAGAGCAACCTCTGGTGTGATCTGTGTGGAGTTTGTCCCTGGGTGCTCTGGTTTCCTCCCACATCCTAAAAAATGCATGGGTTGACGTGTTAATTAGACACTGTAAATTACCCATTGTGTATTTGTGGGTGGTAGAATCTGAGGGGAGTTGATGGGAATGTGGGGAATAAAATGAGATTAGTGCAAAATGGTGCTTGCTGGTCTGCATGGATTCGGTGGGTCAAAGGGCCTGTTTTCCTGTTGTAACTCTGTGACTAAACTCTTGTCATCCGTATTCAATTTTGACTCTGTTCTGTAGTTACTGTTGAGTTCCCATCCTCCTGCCAAGATGATAGAATTATATGGGTGTGGGAGATGGGAAGTGAGTAAGGCTGTGATTTTGCTCTTCCCAATGTTTAGTTGTCAGAACTCTTAAGTTGTCTATTGGTTTGCATGTGCATCCAAGCAGGCTGACAATGTAGAGCAGTGGACGGAACAGGAGAGGCAGAGCTGGGTGTTGGTGTATGTGTGGAATCTTATGCCATGCCTTCAAAAATGTTGGCATGGGATAGCACATAGAAGGGGAAAAAAAGGGCCAGAGAGTCAACTGCAGATGTGGAAAGAGAAGTTATTCCAGTGGATTTCCTGGCTGCAGCCTGATAAGGATGCCATAGTGATGATATGAAAAAGAGCTGGATTGCCTGTTGTGGATTTTGCAAAATTTTTGATTTTAGGCTTTCATCATATCAGGAATCACCAGACTAAACTCTCTTGTTGAAAAGTATTGTAATTAGTGCTGCACCTTTTTTGTTGTGCTTCATCTGGGATAAGAACCTTGCTGCTTGCCATGGGGATGTACCTCTGCACAACAGGAAAGCTATGCCATTTAGATCACATCGGAACATCATTGCATTATCATCAAAATGTATTTAAAGTTGGATTTGTTAATGCAATATGTGAAAGATACTTCCATTCAAATGTAAAAGCAGCCTTGCAAGTTAATTTTGTGATTTTAAGGAAGAAGAGCAAATGAGCATTGCAGTATTATTTAATGTCTTGCTTGGTAAGTCCACATTTAAATTCTGGATTACTAATTTGTCCTTTTGAAATGCTTGTTTTTTCTTTAGTATTTCCTGATACAAAGCCATTTGTAAATACAGAATCATTCGTTGAAAATACTGAGAAGGGCACACCTTTCTCTGGCCCATGGAAGAGTGGCAAAGGAAACCAGGTTGCAGTCACACTCACTGTCTCAGGAACTGTTGCCAAGGTAAATAAATAATTTAAAACTTATTTCTCGTCTCAACCTTTGAGTTTGGTTCATGGCAGCCAACGTCCATGCTTGACTCCTTAGAAAATTGTATGATGTGATTAAATATTCTGTTCACCACAAGGAGGCATAGTGCAATATGTAATGTAAATTCTGTGCACATTGACACTTAACAAGAGATAGGTACAAAGAAACGAGATTGGGAATGGTAGAAACTGGTCTCGTACATTTGTTCTCAATAACAACTATTTGTTATAGGATATAAATAGAATGATGACCGTTCTTGCTCAGTTGCTCCAAATGAAGATCCCAGGTTCCTACGAAGTTGCGTCTGTTCCAGATGGTTCACGTACTTTTCTGCCAGGTGGAAAAAAATCCATGTTGGAAGCCCCTGATCAAGGTATGCATAAATTCGACCTTTTCAAAAGTAAGTCATTTGTACCCATTACTGGGAATCAGATATTGCCCATGGATAAGAAGAAACTGTGCTCCATAAGTGGAAAAAGTAGCAGCCCATGATTAGTTGCAGTGTTCTGGTAACTTTTATTCAAATAAGCAAACCAAGTTTTTAAACTGACTTTGCAACTTTTCTATTGGAAATTGGCTCTTTACATCCTATGTTTCCACCAGATGGGGTTTTGGCATGTAGTTGATTCCCCTAATGGCTCAGCATTCAAAACAGATGGCTCTCTACATATTTGCTATTGATTTCTGTATGTTAACATTTAAAGAAATGAAAAAAGATTGTTGGACTCACCAAGCTATCATATCCTCCCTATTATGTTTGACCCTACTTGATTAAACCCTCAAAGCGAGGTTCTGCAGAATATTTCCCATCCCAAATGCTATTTAAATATTTATTTCAACATATATTGTTCATTGAATCATATAGAAATTACAACAATCAGGCCATTTGGCCCAACTCTTGTTGAAGCTTCCATATATATTTCCTTACGGTAGAGAAGGAGGCTATTTTAGCCTGTCGAGTGGGCTCACGGAGCAATCCAGTTAATCTACCAACCCATATGTCTATGGGATGTGCGAGGAAACCAGAGCATCCAGAGGAAACCCACACAGTCACAGGGAGAACATATCAACTCCACTCAGACAGCATCTAAGATCAGGATTGAACCTGGGTCACTTGAGCTATGAGGCAGCAGCTCTATTAGCTGCAACACTGTGCTGTCCAAAAACTTGCCCTCCATGTGAGCAGTACATATTAACTCTTGTATGCCCATATCACTTTTCTTTCCTTTTCATCCAGCCATTCTTTTCTTTCTTTCATTTGTATCTACGATTACTTGTTCTAGACCCCATGATCGCTGAAAAGTGCTTTGTCAATCCACTCTTGCGATCCTTCATAACTTCAAACATTTCTATTAAAGCAGACCTTGATCTCCTTCCTTGTAATTAAAAGTGGTCATCATTATCCATTCTCATTCCTAAGTAGTTAGTTATCTATTTCATTAACCAATAGTCATTTTTGTTTCAAGTGCATTTCAAATATCCATTACTCGAGGGAGTGAAGGGTAATATTGGTTTTACTTCTTAAACTAGTTTGGGACATGTTTGTTTTGTACTTAAGGGTTCTGGTTTGGCAACCAAATTACATAGCCTGCTTAGATTTGCTTGCCGTAGTATTTTGTGAAAGTCTTCACGTTTTTATAGTTTAAAAAAAAGGTTCAACTCTGTCTTTATAATGGGCAGCTGTACCTCAATGGGCAGACTACATTAAACAGAACTTGTACCATGCCATTTTCCTTTTTAGAGTACTGTCTATTTATTTGTATTGTGGGGGGGGGGTTAAATATAATAAAACAATAACAATCATACTTGCGGTTGAATTACCAAAACTAGCACCACTTTCCTTTGCCTGAAATGTTAATAACATCGACTGTTTTAATTTTTTTTCTAACTAGGCTCCAAAGAAGATCCAGTGGATTTGGAGAAATTGGTGTTGGAAAAACATAATTGGTTCAAGCAGTATGATGTCACATTACCAGGCTCTGCCCTTAAGAAACCAGGGGAAGAGATGGCAACAGCCACACTGGTAGGTGAATACTCCCAATCAAAGAACTTGTGGCTCTAGGGGTACCCCTTGATGGGGAAAGGGGTATTTAAGGACGACTAGTAATGGCTATAGGAATCTATGATTTCCTGGGGTTTGCTGAAGAAGTCAGTGAGGAGTTTTGCTATTTTCCTGAATTTAACCACTCTTGCTCTTTTTAGTTTATTTCTTCTAGGAGTTGACTTGACCGTTATATATGATTTGACAGATGGATTGATCATTGAGGCAAATGTTTCTCTCTGCTTTAATCTACTAACATGTCTCAGGTGGAAAGTCAGTACACCAAACTGCCAAATGAAATTTGGTTGGTAAACAAACAGATGACTTTCAAAAGCACTTTTGTGGGGGAGAAGAGAACAATAGAAGATTGAAAATAAATTTAAGGAGAGCATTCATATTTGCAGTGACACCTGTGGCTCAGTTAGTAGCACTCTTGGTAGTCAAAGTTTTGGTTCAACTCTGACTCCAGAGATGTGAATTGAAAAAAATACACATCACTTTAATGCATTATTAAACAGAAACCTCATTTGCTGTTTTGTGGATTTAGACAAATTAAGGGAGTTATCCCCAATGTCCTTAATTCAACATCACTAGTTACCTGGTCATAATCATGTTAATGTTTGTGGGAACTTAAGTGTACCCAGATTGGCTGGTGTGTTTCTTGTAGATGATGTTTACACTACTGACTGCACTTCAAAAAGTGCTTAATTGGTCTGGGGACATAAAAGGCAACCCAGTCCTGAAGGCAATTAACAATGTAAGCATGGCTAGAGTAGCAAGAGGCTGTAGAGGTAGGAAAGAGCAAAGCGTGGAAAGACCGACCAGTTAAGGTCAAGAAGTTTCAAATCAATGCTTTGGGGATGGAAATCGACTGACGCTAGTGTTACTGGGGAGTCGATGTGCAGACAGATTTGAATGACACTGTTTGTAATTTTTTTTAAAGCAGGAAACTGTCATTTTGAATAGGTTGGTAACGGATGTTATTTCAATACATAACGACTCTTTTTGCCTTTATCTTTTCAGGAAACTTCCTCAGACTGTCCAGTGAAGGAAAAAATCGTGGTGCATCATTACAGTAATAATATGTCCATACTCGATGTTCACCAGCTTCCCATAATACAGCCAGAGTGCTCTCCACCCTCGTCCCCAAGTATATCATCACCTGGAACTCCAGCAGAATCGAGTAAACCTGACCCATCAGTTGAATCGCCAAAGATCAAGCATCCTCTCCCACTGGATGAAAAGCAATTTGAAGAAGCTCAACCACAAATGAAGAGGTGGCGAGGAATCCGTTGGAAGCGTTTGGAATTTAAAGTCATATTTCATAAAGGGAAATTTAAACATGTCTCACAACATGAAATTGAAGAACTCATTCAGAAGCTGGGGACATCATTAAAACCAGACCCCATGCCCAAGGACACTAGGAGGTGCTGTTTCTGTCATGAAGATGGTGATGGAATAACAGATGGGCCAGCAAGACTTTTGAACCTGGATTTGGATTTGTGGGTCCATCTAAACTGCGCATTGTGGTCCTCTGAAGTGTATGAGACTCAGGCAGGGGCACTGATAAATGTGGAAGTGGCTTTCCACAGGGGACTCACCACAAAGTGTGCTTTTTGTCAAAAGACTGGTGCCACTACAGGTTGCCATCGGGTTCGGTGCCCAAACACCTACCATTTTGCTTGTGCTATCCGTGCCCGATGTATGTTTTTTAAGGACAAGACTATGCTTTGCAGTCAACATAAATTGAAAGGAGCAAATGAGCAGGAAATTCGGTGTTTTGCTGTTTACCGCCGTGTCTACATTCAAAGAGATGAGGTGAAGCAGATTGCCAGCATTGTGCAGCGTGGCAAACGCAGCCATATGTTCAGGGTTGGTGGACTGATTTTTCATGCCATTGGTCAGTTGCTCCCCCATCAGATGCAGGAATTCCACAGCGTGACAGCTCTTTATCCAATTGGATTTGAAGCAACTCGAATTTATTGGAGTATGAGATACACTAACAAGCGTTGCTGCTACCACTGCACCATCAATGATACTAATGGGAAACCAGAGTTTGATATCCAGGTTATTGAACAAGGACACGAGGATCTGATTGTTACTGATTGGACTCCACAAGGTATTGGTTTATAATTGTCACATGTATAAAGGGACAAGTTGTGTTCAGGATAAATAATCATTTATTGAGCTAAAATATTACAGTAGTTCCAGCAGTTTGGAAATACTTGATGGCCCCATCCAGCCTTTCTCATTTAAAAATGCCAACAGGAAGTTGCATCTCATTATATTTTTGCGTAACTTGCCATTTTACTTTGAATGCAATATTTTGTCTCCCACTTGTGAATCTTAGTTTCTCATCCTGTGTAGCTTTAGAGACCGTTTATGCTGTTGGCTTTCTCTCCTAAAGTTGTAGTATTGGAAGTATATGTTCCTAATTATGTAGACTATTATGGGCGGCACGGTAGTGTAGCGGTTAGCGCGACGCTATTACAGCGCCAGCGATTGGGGTTTGATTCCCGTCGCTGTCTGTAAGGAGTTTGTACGTTCTCCCGTGTCTTCGTGGGTCTCCTCCAGGTGCTCTGGTTTCCTCCCACATTGCAAAGACATATGGGTAGGTTAACCTGGGTTTAAAATGGGCGGCGCGGACTCGTTGGGCCAGAAGAGCCTGTTACCACGCTGTAAATAAAAAAAATAATTAATGTAAAAATTTAAACTTAAAAAAAAATTTAATTTGAAAAATTTTTAAAAATGTAAAATTGTACTGCTCTTTAAACACACTGGTGCAGACGCAATCGGTCAAATGGCAACCTTCTGTGCTGTTTGTTTGATTCTAATCTACATAACTACTTATTATTCTGTTAATGTCTTGTTAAAAATGCATTTTTCTGTTCCATTTTTCAAATGCTTCTCATAATTTCCATCATTGCCTTGTGTGGTCAGCTGACCTCTTCATAATGTGACAGGTATCTCTAATACTCTTAGCATAATGGAAAAGTACGTCTAATTTTTCAGTATAATATGCTGCCGATCTGTTGATATGCTTTAGTACAAATTGTCATGCTTTCTCTCCTTCTACATTACCTTGTTGCCAGCTTAGAACAACCATGGCAAGTATTAGGAAAAAGTTAATTATTTGTTCTCCAGATCAAGAATTTGTTTGCAAGCAACAGGAGAAAATAACTTGATTTTGAGGGAAAGGGCTTGTGTTGGGAAGGGTTATAAACTTTGGAACTTAGTATTTCTGACACTTAAGATGTCAAACCATAACTAAGAGATATTCAACATATGTTTTCTACTTATTTCCCTCTTTTCTCAGGTGTTTGGAACAGAATTCTTGAACCTATTGTGCAGCTGCGGAAAGAAGCAGACATGCTAAGACTTTTTCCTGACTACATTAAAGGAGAGGACATGTTTGGCCTGACTATCCATGCTGTCCTGAGGATTGCAGAGTCGGTAAGAAAAGATAACCTCCAAATAAAGAAATACTTGCAAATTTAAGTTGACAAATTCATGTTCTTGAAGTACTTGCACTATTATTAGTTCAGCATGTCACGTAAAAAATCATTTAAACTGAGTTGTACTTTGATGACCAGCTGTACAGATAATCCCCCTCCACTGTAGAGAGTAATAAATGTCATAAGAAAAGGCAGGTGATTGAATAGGGAGAATAAATTGTGTAATCTACAAGCAAAGATGGTCATAAATTGCAGCTCTGGGGAGAGAATATATGAAGGATGGCAATGTGCCATTGTAGTCATGAAACAGGATGTCCAAAATGGACCAGGTATACACTGTGAATATATCCAGGAGTCACTTGAGCCTGGAGAGATGGCAAGGAAAATTAGGTCAGTGTATGGTTTGCTGAGATGAGAGTTGAATGTAGAGAGGACTAGAAGCTGACCCATGGGTAGAGAGGTCAGGGTTTTTTTTCTGGTTAAAAATAGCCATTGAGATAGAAAAAGTACAAGTAGTTTTAAGTATGTAAAGATACAGGGGTGCGCAAGATCCCATAGATCTTGGCTCATCTGTCATTTGGTCAGATGGACAATTTTGGTTGTGGTGGAGTGGTAAAGCTGTTTTTGTTAAAATTTGCTATCTATGGCTAAGCAAAATCATTTAATGTTGGCAAAAATGGACATTTGCTTTGCTCAAGAGTGGTTTTATCCTTTTTATGTTAAAAACTTTTAAATTATTTTGTGAATTCATCTTGTGTTTACTTTTAGTTGCCAGGTGTAGAGAGTTGTCAGAACTACATATTCCGATATGGTCGGCACCCACTTATGGAGCTCCCACTAGCTGTTAATCCAACAGGTTGTGCCCGTTCTGAACCAAAGATTATGACTCATTACAAACGGTAAGTACAGGGAAAATAAGTTGCTGCTAATGAGGATGAGAACATGCTGCAGAAAAGAGAAATTATAAAAAGTGATGTGTTATGGGATTTAAACTACAATGGAGTTACAGTCCCAACAACACAGCAGTGTCATGTCTGCATATAATATGTTATATTTTGATTCCCTGCTGAAAAATTCTAGCCTATAATTAAAAAATAATGCAGTTTGTTTTTTCTCCAAATGCTAATTTTATTTACTGCCTCCAATCCCCATCAATGCATTTGTCTACTGAACTACTTGACCTAGTAGATTGGAATAGTTTGGGAGTATGATGTTCTGTGGCTTCCACTTGGGTTTGCCTAACAGGAGTACAAGTTGTAGTTCAGCACTAGTCTTCACTTGGTTTGTACACTTAAGTGTTCCACAGTGTGGCATATTATTGCAACTAGTGATGTGCTCCCGGAGAAACAGAGAGCTGGCAAGTTCAAGACTAATTTTTAACCACTCAGCATTGTAACTCTTATATTTGCCTCTTGGATAGAGCTGTTCCATCACAAGGACTTAAGTTTAAAATTATGAGTAAAAGAGATTTATCATTTACACCCTTGATTTCTTTTTGTTTTATTGGCCTATACAGAAGTATGATGTGTAGAGCACTGATACCCCAAAATGCAGGTTTAGTCTTCAGATATTGATGATCTCTTCACAGATCTCAAGGCTTTGCTTCTCAGAAGTCTATTTTTGTTGTTAAAAATAGCAGATGTAATGTTAGGACTTACAGGATTTAAATTGTCCAATTATAAATATTCTTTTTTTTAATCTACTGAAGGCCACACACCTTGAACAGTACCAGCACATCAAAAGCATTTCAGAGTACTGTAACTGGAGAAATTAACACTCCCTACAGCAAACAGTTCGTCCACTCCAAATCTTCTCAATACCGCAGACTGAAAACTGAATGGAAAAATAACGTTTACCTGGCTCGATCTCGAATACAGGTGAGTTTAATACCAGCGAGATGAAAAATACCAGTTAAACAAACTGCAAACTCTGGAATCAAAGTTCTATTTAATTTCTTTGTTGTCTGTGTTTGGCATCCTCCAGCCAAAAAGTGGTCAGTGAAAAGAAGATTTTAATTGAGAATCTAACTCCCTGAGGACAATCAGGTCCTCGGTTAACCATAATATTTACAGTGATCTTTTAATATGTTTGTACATAAGCTTTCATTCAAGATTCTTGGCTGATTTTTCTGCTGTCATGTGCTTTACAGTGTTTATGCACACAGGAAAAGGTTTACTTTTGGGAGTTTTCTGTATTTGCTGTAAAATAATAATGCTGTGTATCATACAGTACATTTAAATACTTCTCTGATTTGTTTTTAATCAAAGCTTTAGCTTTTGAATGTTGTTTCCCCCCTCAGCCAGTAAGAACCTCATTTTGGACGAATTGGTCTTAAGTGATCTTGGGTGAATTATTTTCGATTGAAATAGTCTGCTGGTTTCACCTCATCATTCTGCTCTGCAATCGATACCCATGACACCTGTTTACATGACCTTCTGATATTCTGTTACATTCAGAAGCTTAAAACTTTATTTCACAAGGCCATGAAACCAATATTGACCTTCAGATTTAGCTTCTACAGATGATAAGCTAATGCAAGTGAATATAAAGTATTTCTGATTTCTTGATCTTATTTTTTGAATTGTGATAGCATAACATAATGTATATTCTCGGCATTGAGCTTTTATGATACCTGTGCAGGTTAAACTTTGAGACAGTCAGCCACAAATAATGAAAACAGCAGAGTTCTTAGTACTACCTATTGATAGAATTCATGTAAGTATTAGTACTACCTGCTATTCATTTTTTCTGTTTCATAGGGTCTGGGTCTTTATGCAGCCAAAGACCTTGAGAAGCACACAATGGTGATTGAATATATAGGGACAATCATTCGCAATGAGGTTGCAAATCGCAGGGAGAAATTGTATGAGACTCAGGTATGGATTAACCACATCAGTGTGCATTTATGTCATATACTCAAACACAATTACGAAGCTAGCTTATTAATAAGGCTGATACATTTTAACACCACTTAATTTTTAGGCCATCGAGTCAAATTTAGTTTTAAGTCTAAAATAAAAAGATCATTATTGAGCATATTATTTTTCATTTTAATGCCATCAGTTTTTATATTACCCTGCTAAATTCTAGTATTCATCCAATTTGTATCTTGTGTATTTATTCCTGCAATGTGTTTCTCAGTCATAGCTTTGCTGATATGGACAGTACCAGAATGTTACGTCAACTGTCCATATCAGCAAAGCTATGACTGAGAGATACAGTTGATCAGCATTGGAAACTCTGGGAATAGACTGGCTATTTTTTGTTTGGAGGTTTGTATTTGCCACTGGAAAATACAAGTAAAGTGAGGAACTGGAGCCAAAGAGTATGCTTATATTCTGACTTTAAGAATTTATCCACTTCCCTTTCAAAAGAAACATTTAAGGAGTCTAGGCAAGGAAAATGGTATGTGCGTAGCTTTTTTCATGGAGTTGACATAAGCATCTAGGCTGAATGCAACCCTGCTGCTTACGTCACTTCTACAATAGTGCTCCACATTTACCCATTTTCCTGTAGAGTGATTCTATGATTCTAAATTGTAAATTTGAAGTAAGCTTAATAAGGCAGATATTAGTATTGATGTGATTGATTAGAATTGATATCTGTCTTGTCAGAATGGTCCATCATTTATTAAATCTTGTGGTGAATGGTTGAGTATCAGATTATGATAGAAGCATTGTGTTAAGTTCTGTCGGTATTTGTATTTTAATGCATGAAATTTGGTATAGATTAAATCATTCTTTAAAATAGCCTACATGAAATGATGTACATGGAATTGTATGTTATGCTGAAACGGTTCAAGTTTCTGCAACTGTTCTCACCTTGTATTCCATCTCATTACTGCATAATTGTCAGTCTTTTGTTGGGGGTCCCTCTCATCTGACTTTGGTCACCCTGCTTGAAATGTTCATTGCCCCTGGGCATTGAAACTGATGTTGATTTGAATTGATGTGAAGTTCTGAGCACAAAGAAACTAAAGTCATTGAGATACCATCATAAACCAAATGTTGAAAAGAAATAAAAAGTCAATCAGCATCTGTGGACAAGAAAAGCTGCTTTATTTTTTGGGTGTGAGAGCCTGCTTTAGGACCCTGATGGTGCCCAGGGACACTTGCTTTTTCTCTATACAGGTACTAACGGACCTCTGCTTTTCTTTTTGTGCTCCAGATTTTCATTGTTCAAAATTATTTTTTATTAAAGCTCCAACAGTTATTTTAAAACTTTATTTCTACAGCACAGTAACAGGCCCTTGCAGCCCAACTAGTCCGCAACGCCCACTTAAACCCATGTTAACCTACCCGTACACCTTTGGAACCATTACACAGTGGCGTCAGTTCTCAATTTCCATGTTGTGAGACCAGAATGTGCCATCACCGCAGTTGTGGTTTGGTGGTGTTACAAAATCACAAGGCTTATAGGAGTATTTTAAAAGAAGTTGTTATTTCTCATTGAGTTTTTGGGGCAAGTGAAAGGTCACATTACCGGCCTTTTTCTGCTACAGTACCTGCAGAACTTAAAAACAAAACTTTAAAAATAAAATAACCAAATTTTTTTTATAATATATTTGCTCCAGAATATATAGTTGTTCGGTTTGGTACCTGAGTGAGGAACCATGCACTTCAAATTGAACGTAACCATCTTGTAGGGTTTCTTGTATCTGTGATTTGAAAGTCTGAGCTCAAGGCATATATTTAAATTTCAGTTGACTCCATCACTTTGTTTTTGAAAAGTACTTTTATTAATACTTTTTGTAAAGTAGTTTGTTTAATGCCATTAGATACATGGGACAGAGAAATTTTAAACCAAAGCAAATCAACCACTGTGTGATGGTTAACATCCAGGTAGTGTTGAACCCTTTTTATGTTCCAGCATAGCAAAGCAGTTGCAACTGTTCAATTTTTGTCGCTAAATCAAGATGTGGCTTGTTGCTGCCAACTTTTAATGACCTTGAAGGTGGTGGTGAACCTCTGCATTCCTTCTGGTGAAGATCCTCCCACAGTGCTGTTGGGTAGGGAGTTCCATGATTTAAACCTGTTGAAGAAGCAGTATATGTTTTTAAATCGGGATAGTGTAGTCCAGTAGCTAAAAGCATTCACTGAAAATGTTATGTTAATTTCTGAGCCGCTTCCCTCGATCACCAGCAAAGATCTAGGACTTGATCCATAAAAATGACTTGAGATTTATGAGCAACTGAAATGATTGAAAGTAAAATTAGAAAAGATCTAAACTCAGAAGAAATAGAGTGGTCACAAAAACCAAGAAAATTATTTGGAGTAACAACCCCTAAACATAATATTCCTCGTCCAAAAATGTGCAAATGTCATTCGGAATAAAACATGCCTGTTACCACTAAAAGATGCATCAGTAGAATAGTGTAAAGGACACAAATTTCTCTGCTTTTTCCTTTACTGTTTGATGTAGTACCAGTTTCTCGCATTAAATTTTGTAACTGATGTAGCTACTTCAAATCTTAGAAACTCACACCTTTTTTCTAAAGTATGGAATTACATTAACAATGGGAAAACTGAGCATGCTATGGTTATAAAAAAGTTGGACGGGCTCAAGAGAAGTACAAGTTTAGAAGCTAAATTTGTTTTTGCTTTTCTTCAGAATCGAGGTGTTTATATGTTTCGGATTAATAATGAGCATGTGATTGATGCTACTTTAACTGGAGGCCCAGCCAGGTAGGTGACATTTCTGTCGGGATGACATGAGCAGGAATTATGAAATATGAAAGTTGGTGGTACTTCCAGTGATTGACAAGCAAGGACCCTAAATTTTTTGTGTGTATGGAAGTGAAACTTCTATTCTCTCGGGAGTTTCTACCACATTTCCTTGCTGTCCCGTCTATACAGCCTTAGCGTGCAAGAGAACAGAGTGGGAAATCTGCATCTAAGCCATCTCATCAGAAGGGTGATCCATAAAAAAGTCTGACATGGCGATTAGATAACTTAAACTTTAAGTAACATTGTGCCTTATTTCATTGCTGAGTGCAAAGGAAAAGAATATATCGTTTATAAATTGCATATTTTTGAATTAACTCTTTTAGAAAAGTTTTTCCAATTATTACAATAGCAGAATTGTTTTGTATTCTACTTGAGATGTATTCACATCCTGGCATTATGCATCAGTACTGGAAGTAACTTTACTAATTGTTGAATTTGTGGTACTTTTATTTTGCTGTTGGTTGTATTGTGAAATGTTCATAACTGTGACTGCATTATAATTGGGTTTCCCTCTGTACTTTTATGGCACTAACTGGCTGCTTTTCTTTTGTGGGGGAAAAAATTCTACTGTGCAGATATATCAATCATTCCTGTGCCCCCAACTGTGTGGCAGAGGTTGTGACCTTTGACAAGGAGGACAAAATAATCATTATCTCAAGCAGGCGAATTCCAAAAGGTGAAGAGGTAAGTGGTTTAAAACAAAAGAGGAAAAGGAAGATAAGAATTAATACAAGAAATGCAATGTCCACACCGATGTTAATCTGAGGTATAGCAAGTCCAAGAGTAAGTTTGCTTACTTCATTTCCTGTATATTGGTAGTTTAATCCAAAATTTTACTAAAATGGAAAACCAGATGGATATTGCCATTTTAAGAAAATTTATTGTCCTTGAGATGAATTCCTTTTTCGAATAGTGTTTATAGACCTGCATGTGGACTATTGTATAGCACGTAGAACTAATAGATTAATACTGGAACAGCTTGCCTAGTCCACTGGATATCTCTGACCATTGTCAGCCTCTCTTCTCCCTCCACCCACCAAGTACCTACATAACATTTCCTAGAGCTATATTTCAACAGTAAAAATATATGCTTGCATGATAAAAAATAGTCCATTCATTTCAAATAGAAAAATAGCACAAGAAGGATCTACATTTAAGCTAGTACTAGGTTTCAGTATATAAAAAAAATTTGCAGAGGTAACAAAAGTGAAAAGATTTATTGTTGTATATTGCAGTGCCTAAGATCCTTAAAAGTATATTTTCCTCCATGTAAAGGTATGGAGAATTTGTTAATAAATTGGGAGGGTGTATAATTTAATAACTACATAATCAAAGATGCATCAGCGGACCTCCAGTTCAGTTATCTCAAAAGAAGTAATGCATAGATAAAGGGAAACTGGTAGAAAGTGCCACATCAAAGGGAAGATAAAACCTCTTGGTGCAGGTGGTTTCATATTGGCATGGATAGAAGATTGGCTAACAGGAACAGGGAATAGGCATAAATGGGTCTTCTGGTTGATATGATTTGATGTGATGTGCCACAGCATCCAGTGCTGGCGCTTCAACTTTTTATGATTTGTATAAATGACTTGGATGAAGGCATTAAATTTGCTGATGACACAAAGATGAGTAGGAGAGTAAATGGAGACACGAGGCTGCAAATGCTGGAATCTGGAGCACAAAATAAACTGCTGGAGGAACTCAGTGGGTCAATCAGCATCTTATGGATGCACAGGGATGGTTGATATTTCAGGTCAGGACTCTGTATCAAGACAGTGTAGAGGGAAGATGGCAGATATAGAGGGGTAAGACGGGCTGGTAGGTGATAGGTAGAAACTAAGTGAGGTTTGAGGATGATGGGCAGGTGGGGGAGAGGGAAGGAGAAAGGAGGTGTTCAGAGATGGTAACTGGTGAGTGATAGGTGGAAACAGATAAGGAAAAGAAATTATGGATAGATGGAGCCGAGGGGGAAGGTAGAGACAAAGGCTGGAAGGTGATAAGTGGCACCAGACGAGGGAGAAATGGAGGGAAGATTGATCCAGATAGAGAGAACAGAACAGATGTGGCAAAGACAAATAGAGAAAGGGATGGCCTCCTTACAGGAGACAGGGTCAGAGGAGGTGTAGTCAAGGTAGTTGTGGGAGTTGTCTCAGTTTCTCCATCTCCACCTCATCTGTTCTCAAGATGAGACTTCTGAAATATCCTTTTTCAGGAAACTATGGCTTCCCCTTTACCATAGTTAATGGAGCCTACACTTGCGTTTCCTCCATTTCCCACATGTCAGCTCTCACCTCCCCTCACCCCAGACAGAACAGAGAGGGAGTTCCCTTGGCCAATTTCAGGTAACCCACTCCCCCTGTGTTCCTTTCCCTCTCCTACCCAGAATCTCTTGCCCTTTATTCACCTTTTCCAACCCCTGTTACCTAGATTTGTTACCCTCTTCGACCACAACCCCCCCCCCCCCCCCCCCCCACAAAAAAAAATCTGGCTCCATCTGCCCATCATCCCCCTCCCCTCATCTGGTTCCACTTAACACCTTCCAGCCTCTGTCTCTACCTTCCTCCTCTCCTACCTGGCTCCATCTGCCCATCAACCCCTGTTTCTCCTCTTTTCCCTTCCATCCCCCTCACCTGGTTCCACCTATTACTTACCTCTCCCCTCCCTCACACCTCTTTACACTGGCAATCTTCCCTCTACACTCTCAGCCCTGATGCAGGGCCACAATCCAAAACAAGGACAATTCCTTTCCCCCAATGGATGCTGCTTGACCCATTGGGTTCCTCCAGCAGTTTGTTTTTTGCTGCAGGTAGGAAAGCTAGCTCGTTTTTATCAACATATAAATCCTATATGTGACCGATGTAAATCGAATGTGGCTTCTTTGACACATATGTTTTGGTCCTGTCCTCTTTTGGAAAGATATTTTTAACATTATTTCAAATGTATTGAAGATTGATTTACAACCTCATCCTATCACTGCAATTTTTGGATTACCAAGGATAGAGTATGGCCATCTATCTGCCTCCGCTAACCGTATGATAGCCTTTGTTACATTAATGGCCAAACGATCCATTTTGCTTAAATGGAAGGATCCAATACCCCCTTCTACTTTTCAATGGTTCTCTCAAACTATATCATGTTTAAACTTGGAAAAAATTGGGAGTGGTACTGTTGATCCTTCGCTTAAATTTGAGGAAGTTTGGAGTCTATTTATTCAATATTTTCACATGATATAGATCCCCTTGTAATAACCTTTCAACTTAGAGGAATGGAGTTGACGACATAATATTGCTCTGTTTCTACTGAGAAATTTTAGTCCAGTTTTTTTTCTGTTTTTTTGAAATTTTTTTTGTTTAGCTTAGTTTGTTTTGATATATTATAATTTTATTGTTTTGGGGATTTTTTTTCTTTCTTTTATATTTATACAATAAATCTTTTTCTTTCCTTTTATATTATATTCATTCACTAAGAGATCATTGGATCTACAGATTTTTTTATACTTTATTGTTCTTTATGATTATCCATGTTATTATTCTCCTGATCTCTTTGTATTACATGTATAAACATTGATATATTAATCTGTACTAATTTGAAAACTAATAAAAAGATTGAAAAAGAAAGGAGAGCAAGTTGCGAAGGGGACATGAGCTTCAAACGGATATAAATAGGGTATGCGAGTCTGGCAGATGTGAGACAATGTGAAATTGTCTATTTTGGCAGTAAGAAAAAATAAAAAGAAATACCATCTAAATGGTGAGAGATTGCAGAGCTCTGAGATGCAGAGAGATCTGGTTGTCCTAGTGCTTAATTCACAAAAGGTTCATCTGTAGGTACTGTAAGTAATTAGGGTAACTAACAATGTTATCATTTATTGTACAGGGAATTGTACATTGCTTCTTTTACATAGAGCATTGGTGAGACCACATTTGGATTTCTGATTCCATTATGGCCTCCTTATTTAAGGAAGGATGTTAGTGCATAGGATGTAGTTAAGAAGATTTACTAGACTAATACTTGGAATGGGTGTGTTGTTTTTTGGGGTCAGGTTGGACAGATTAGTTCAGAAGAGTAATTGAAACATAAGATTGTGAAGTGTCTAGATGGGTGAATGTGGAGAGGATGTTTTCTCTTGTAGCAGAATCTAGAACTAGGAGTCACAGTTTACAAATAAGGGTTCACCCATTTAATGCATTGATAAGGTGAATTTTTTTTTTCTCTGAGGGTTATGAGTCTTCAGAACTCTTTTCCTCAAAGGGAAATGGAAACAGTCTTGGAATATTTTTAAGGCAGAAGGAGATAAATGATTGATAACCTTCCACCCACTTGTTTACCACAGGTGACAAGAATGCTGAGTTGATCAGCCATAATCTTATAGAATGATGGCTTGAGGGGTCATTTAGCCTGCTCCTAATGTGTATGCTCAGAATGCTAACTGTTCAACAAATATTTGCTGTATTAATAGCTTTTTTCTTTCTTCAGCTGACTTATGACTACAAGTTTGATTTTGAAGATGATCAGCACAAGATTCCTTGTCATTGCGGAGCTCTCAACTGCAGAAAATGGATGAACTAAAACATTCAGAGCAAATTCAGCTGACTCAAAATTCACAATAATTTCAGATGGTTCAGAACTCCAGACATCTGCTATACTCTGATAAATCAAACTGACAGATCATCCTACATGAAGATGGGAAGAATTCTCACTGGTTCACAAAGAAGTATTTACTGCGTTCCATGTTGGAGTATATCTGTGGTTGGGAGTTAGTGTAGTGCTAAGAAGTGCAGAACCTTTTAACAAAATTTAGCAAACAACGAGTTACTAAAACAAATGGACTAAGCAGGTGTACAAAGATACTAAGATACCCAGCCAGTGACTGCGTTTCCTGCCAGGTCTATGGGATGCTTCTGAATGTAATCTCTGGATTTTTTTTTGTCTGTAGTTCCTGCAAGAGAAAGAGAGAGAGAGAGAATGAGAATCTCTCACCTGTGCAGACCTTTTCTGATGGGACTTAATCTAAAGGATAGATTGTATTTCTAATGAAATTCATCCAAAGGAGGGAAGACTGGGATTGAAAAATCTATAGCTTTCCTAACTCTGCTGGAAGAGGTCTCTGATATTAGACAGAGGTGTGGTACATCTCAAGGTGAAAGGGAATGGCATTTTCATCTGATTTAGTTTTTTTTTTAGAAAAAAAAATTTGAATATTGCAGGGTTCATATAAAATAAACACTTTTTTGTGGGAGCGAATTGATTTTGAAACCAAGGCAGCGATGTAATAAACAGCACTCCTAAAAACACTAGAGTTTTAAAGAGATGGTGTCCCTTGGGTGTGACAAATTTAACTGCATTAATATGTTGGATTTCTCATACTATTTGCCCTAATTGTATCCGGGGGGATCAGTGTGGGACTTTTTTGTTTGCAAGATTTCTGATTACTTCGCCAAAACCTTTGTTGACTTTTTAAGCAACAGACCCTTTTTGTGTGTTATCATCAATCACAAATTCTTTATTTCAAAAGAAGTTAACTCCATATTTGACCAATATCTAGAAAAAGAAAAAAATGTAATGAAGTAGCTTGATAGAAACTGAGAAATGTAAGCATCCATCCACGTTGGTCACAGTGTGTAAGATCTGAGTGACCATGTAAGAAATGTTGATCTTTTGCACATCCTTATTCAAAAATAACTGTGCAAAAGATACTTTTTGAAAGACAATCCACATTAGTAAGGACTCACTAGGACCAGTTTTAATGGTTCTCTGTTGGGAATTTACTGGAAATGAATTAGGGACACTGGGGCTGGCACAATAATAATATTGTTAAGGTCTATCTGTAAATGTCCAGTTGAAAACCAAGGATCAAAATGATAAATTGACCAGCTTCCAATTCTGAATCTTGAAGATCCCTTTTAAGCTGTCGACCTGACAACACACATTTTCATGATTGATGAGAGTTTCTTCCATCACGCAATTCATATTATTTTAAAGCTAGAGAAATTCAGAGCTATTTAAGGAGGCCAGTGGGGACCTATAAACTCAATTATAAGTCCTCAGTTGCTGATCAATAATGCAAAATATAATGAAAAGGAAGGTGGCACTAAAGACTTGGTCTGAAGCCTCCTTGATCCTAATCAGTCAGTATCGACAGGCAAATCGTTAGGGCATTTGGTTCAACGCACAAACGGACTCTCTCTGAAATCTCTTGCAGAGGAGACTTGCACTGAAGGATTTCTCACCTACTTGATTCCACAAGTCATTTTACTGTAGTTTTGTTCCTGTAATATATATATAAAAGTGTGAATTTTATTCGGAACAGTAGGATAGGTCTGGATGGGGGAGATTTTTTTTATTGGCGCGATTCGTGAAAGCTGCTTCCCCCACTGCATCTTCTCCACGCTGCAACTGTAAAAATGTAAATACAAAACTTGTAGAAATCTCCAAAGCAGAAACCACTGGATCAGATTCTCATTCGTACAAATGAACGGTTGGTATTGGTGATATAAAATAGCTGCTGGTTGGATTGAAGCAGGGAAGACATTAGCATGCAATGAGAAGATTCTAGGTAATGTAGATCATGTTAGATAAATTTAAGCTTACAGTGTTTTACTGTTTTTATAATAAAAGCTGATTTCACCCCTCTTCAACTGGTAGGAGCCGGTGTGTCTTTTAATGGAAGATTCTAATTTAAAAATGGGGCTTTTTCATGTTAACTGAAGATGTCCACAGAGCCCTAATGCATTGTGAGATCCTACTTCCCCAAGCTGGGGAGGTTACAGTCACGTAATGTATTGTTGGAACGTGTTCAGTTAATAAATGAAGATGTCCTGTTTGCAGTAAAGCCTTGTTCATACTGTTTACACTCTGAGCTAGGTATTTTGTGGTGCATTTTATCCTTGCAATTGGGGCAAAAACAAAAGCAGAGATTTGAGTATTTTTTAATGACAAAATAAACTTCCAGAATATGAAAGGGTTTTTTTTGTTTGTGTTGTGTGCATTCTGTACAGCAAATGTTGTCACTGGTAATGAATTAAAATTATCCTTTTTTATTGTATGTGGCATGTTTTTTTTGTACTGAACATAAGTTGAATTGTATATAATTTATGTCAAAAGAGCCAAGATGTTTCTTGCTCTATGTATTAAATCTCCTGCAGGAATAAGCTTATTCTGTACATCCCTGGTACATGTAGAGACCGTTTATGATCATGTTGGCTAGATTGTACAAACCTTTTTTAAATACAAATGTAGCATCTTTGCATTACTGTATGATAAATAGGGACATTGTTCCTACAGAGGTGAATTTACTGCATTAAAACTGTTTGAAATAAAATCATCCTTGGATTATATTTATTGGTCTTGGCATGAGATGGTAGTCTGCCATGGTGAAGGATCCATATTGAAGAGCTTTGTCTTGGCTATGTTGTGCTTGTTTTTATACGTAGTTCATTCCACTTATATGTCTTAACCATTATAAGATGAGATATCTTTATTAATCATGTGTATGTCAAAACACACAGTGAAATACATCTTTTGCGTAGAATGTTCTTGGGGCAGCCCGCAAGTGTCGCCACGCTTCCGGCTTAACATAGCATGTCCACAACTTCCTAACCCGTACGTCTTTGGAATGTGGGAGGAAACCCACGCAGACACTGGGAGAAAATACAAACTCCTTACAGACAGCGGCCGGAATTGAACTCTGGTCACTGGCACTGTAATAGCGTTACGCTAACCGCTACACTACCGTGCCGACCCTATTCTGATCGCTGATCTATTGCTGATAACATCTTCATTAAACATCAACGCAGATATGTGATTGCAGGGAGTTAAAGAAGAACAGGTGAAATTATCAAGTATTTTATCAGGGTGTCTTCAGTTTCTTGGAGAACGGACTCCTGTAACTATCCAAGGTAGAATGTTTCTGTCTTGGAATAATGACCCAGCAGTGGCACCAAAGACTTTTCTCTCTACTCGAATTTTTTTTTCTGCAGAAGCAGTTTTAATTTTTGGATGCAGGTATCTGAACCTTATTCTGGCACAGTAGGATAATCTACAATCCGTGGTTTGTTAACCCAGCATACACTAAAGGAATTTCAAGACGGTCTCTCAAGTGGTGAATGATACTTTAGTATCTAAACTTAATCTTGAGCACGTCATTCACTGGCGACTAAGTCTCTAAAGCCGGCCTTCTAGCTGATTGGCGTATTCCAATTGTAAATCCCAAAGATGCTTCCATTCACAAATGTTCAAAAAAAAACTAAAATAGTCCATTTTATATATTGTTTAAACTTAATTACCTTAAATTTCTCTCTCTGGTCATCACTCATCTCTTTTGAAATGAATGGAGCCGCTTGGCTGCATCAGCTCTAAACTGGAACGCGTTCAGAGGGCAGAGCTCCCAATGCAACTGCTGGGACATTGCAGGATGTTAGCGTTCCATTGGACTCCAATGTTGGAGCACAGTCAGAATGACAACGGGTTAATCTTTGAGGAAGCCCAAGACTTCCATTGTTAGCACAAGTTTTTGCTTTACAAATGCTGTACCTTGTTGGACGAATTGTAACTGAGTTTTTAAACGTTACTCAGCCATAAAATGTTGTATAACTGAATTAATGTTCATGGACATTGTGTGTCTTTGGCAGCTATTAAATGTTAAGTTTTAGCAAATTTAAAAGGGTTTTCTTCAGGGTTTTAGTCTATTGTTGAACATCAATAAAGATTTAAACAATAACAGTATAGTTGACTAACTATACTGTTGTTGTTTAAACCTTTATTGATGTAAGACAACTTTGAATGTTTGCACATTGAGAATGTGATTTTGTCTCTAACATCTAGATCTTTTTCTATCCCAGCTTGTGCAAACTGCCCAAATTCTTCTCTTGCAATTTCATTAACAAATAGAGCCAAAAGGCATTTAGGAATATTGTAACAGAATGTTTTCCATTTTTTTTTATTAAATGGCAGATGAAATATTAATACTGTTGAGTTAAATAGGTCTAGTGAAGTGATGTCTAAGATGTTGCTTACAGTCACTACATAGCTTATAGTTGGTAATCGTAGTATTACAGTGTTACACTCAGAGACAGCTTTAGTATACCAGTACACACTAGATGCGGTTGTGTTCTGGCTGTGGGCAATCTGAACTTGCAGCCTGTCAGAGCTCATCAATGTGACTTTTGCATTGCACGCAATGCAGATATTCCCTTGAACATGAGGAATCCACAGGACTGGAAAAGAGCACTGGCACACAGCTGGCATATGTCCAGACAGAAGCAGAACTCTATCTTTCATCCTTGCTCTGAAACCTTTACCGCAAATGTCATGGGGTGAATTCCAAAGCTCCAAACTGCTTCAGAATGTTACATAAAGCAAAATCTTGATGGAAACTTCTGAATCATTACCTTTCTGAAGGAGGGATGTGAAATATAAATAATCAGAACCAACAGTGGCTGATAGTCTTGTGATTACAAAAATAACACGTCAGAGTTGTACAGCAAAGAAATGGGCCCTTCAGCCCACCATGTCCAGGCAGACTGTTTTGCCCATGTTAGGTCCATATCTTTCTATGCTTTGCCTAGTTAAGTATCTTCTAAATGCCTCCTAAATTGTCACTGCTGCCAAAATCTTCTATTTACTGAAATGTACATTAAACCAGCATCGGGAAAATTTTAAAGCGTATTTGTGTAAATGATTTGGGTGAAGATGCCATAAGCATTCATTCCCTTCAGCTCTAGCACACAATGGCTGCAGTGTGTACCATGTATGTAATGCAATGCAATTACTCCCTCAGGATACTCCAACAGAACATCCCAACCTCACAATCTCTACCACCAAGAAAGACCAGAGTAACAAGTACACAGAAACACCGCCAGCAGCCAGTTCTCCTCCAGATCACCCATCATCCTGACTTGGAAATGTATCACTGGATCCAAATTGTGGAACTCCCTCTCCCACACTGTGGGAGCACCTTCACCAGGACTGCTGCAGTGGTTCAAGAAGGCAGCTACCCGCTTCCTTATAAATTTAAATAAAGTCCTGTGGCAAATCTTAATGTTTTATTTGGAATATACAAGAAGAATCTCTAGGACCACAAAATATTGTAGCATTTCCACAGTATTTAATCAACTTTCTCAAAAAAGATGGCCTGAGTAGCATTTATTTGTCAAATTAAGCTACCTAGTATCAACTTGTCATTGGTGTTTGTAGCTTCAGAGATACAAACCTGCATAAGCAGCACTGTGACAATTCTACTATCCTGCACTTGAAGTGGAACAGTGTGATCCAAATTCTGGAGTAGGACTTGAATCTACTTGCTGATTCAGGAGAGAGTTACTAACTAATCCAAGCTGGCACTTTAGTCTTGGCAAAGCAACTCCCACTGCAAGCTACTCACAAAAATGTCAGAACATTCTAATAAAGTTTGATATTAAATTTCTGAATGAGCAGCCTCAAAATCATACTATTACTATCACAGAATGGTTACAGCGTGGAAGGAGCCAATTGGCCTGTTGAGTCTACTGGCTTCATGTAAGAGCAATCCAACTTGTCCCACTCCCCTGCCATCCCCCTATAGTCCTATAAATTCTTTAAAATTTTATTTGAAATGGACTGATGTGTGTTGCTCAGCAATGTGATGCATGTGCTGAGATGTCAGGTATGGTGTTCCCCTCCAGTAAAACAATTTTATTAACCCATCCTCAAGACTGATCTGAAATGTTAACAATTCCCTCCCACTGATGCTGCTTGACCTGCTGAGCTCCTCCAGCAATTTGCTTTTGCTCAAAGCTGTCCAATTAGAATTGGAGAGCATGTATTTCTATACAATTAAATCTAATGTCCTTTACCTCTGAATGTACTAAAAATTACAGACTTGATTGTGACTTGTAGCCAGATAAGCAATTAATTGCATATCTTAAGTATTTCTTTAACAGCAATTAAACTTTGGTCTTAAAAGGTACACGGCTTCACCTTAGTATTGTGAATTTCATATATTTCAAAGGAAATCCAACATCTGCCACACCTATATTTTCTGCAACTGATATCAAATTTACTCTCGGATCAAATTCTATACAAATCAGCAGTGAGGAATATCGGCAGTGTGATTTAAAACCCTAAGTTTGCAGTCATAATTGATTTTAAAACAGCAGCCTCTGAGTTACAGTAACACTGGGGAACAATTAATATATTAAGTTCACCCACTGTTGATTTTCTCCATCTGACAAGCATCTTTTCTGCCTTTAGGCAAATTTCATATTTCAGGAAACCACAACAAATCACAGTTGAAAAGGAGGAAAACACCATCTGCTAAGTAGAAAGAAAACTCCCAAATAAATCAAATCTGTTAGAAATGAGTAGATTAAATAATTACCATTGCCACTGCTCCAAACTTAAGGAGACATTGACGCAGAGGTGGTTGCGTTCAAAAGAGTTGCTGCATGTTCTTCAACGATGCGATGCATGTGCTTAGATGTGGGGCATGATGTTCCCCACCGGTTTATGACTGGCTGAATAGGAGTCAGTGGAGCAAATATTTTAACCCACCCTCAAAACAGCGCAATTATCAATGTAGTAAATGTAACAACCCCTCAGACTACTTCTAAACAGCACCAGGAACTATTCCACAAACCAATAAGTTGAGGGATTCAAGAAAGAGGCCTGGGAACAAGGGCTCTAATGAAATATCAAATTCTGCATATATGAAGGACAATTCCCTGTTTTCCTGCTGACCATGCTGAAAGTCTATTTGTTATCCTGAAACATTCCATTCATCATATAGTCAGAGTACATCAGTTCAGCGTAAGCAATATAGGAGGACGTGTCCATTTGCATAAATCTTGCGGATGTTTTGCATGTGGACTTGCTAAAATTTTGTATCGCACTTGCACCTTTTACGCCAGCTATGGCTTAGCTGGTAGCACTCTGGCCTTGAGTGTAAATGTAAGATAAGAAAAGATTTCTTTACTAGTTGTACGTACTGTATATCTCAACACAGTGAAATGCATCTTTTGCGTAGTGTTCTGGGGCAGCCTGCAAGTGTCGTCACGCTTCTGGCACCAACATAGCACGCCCACAACTTCCTAACCCGTACATCTTTGGAATGTGGGAGGAAACCGGAGCACCCAGAGGAGAACGTACAAACTCCTTACAGATAGCGGCGGGAATTGAACCCGGGTCGCTGGCACTGTAATAGTGTTACGCTAACTGCTACACTACCGTGTGTAGGTTCCGCCACGTGCACAAGTGCAACTTCAACAATCCAAACACAAAAATTCAGGCTGATGCTCCAGTGTGGTATTAAGAGAGCACAGCACTGTTGGAGATGCCGTCATTTGGAGAAGATGTTAACCCCTATTGCGCCCACTAAGGTGGAGTTAAAAGATCCCATGCATGAATTTGAAGCAGAGCAAGGGAATTCTTCCCTGTAGCCTGGGGCCGCAACCTCGCACCACTAAACCAGATCACGCTACAGTTTGTGGGATTTTGATGTGTATATATTCACTGCCATGATTCCTGCAATACACTGGCTTCAGTGGTTCCAAAGTGCTTTGGAACAAATGATTAGAGAGAATGCAGAAAAGATTCACGAGGATGTTGCCTGGATTGGAAGGCTTGAGTTAAAAGAAGAGACTGGATAGGCTGGGACTGTCTTCCCCGGAATAAAGGAAGCTGAGAGGTAGCCTTCGAGGTTTTATAAACTTATGAGAGGTGTAGATAGCCAAGGTCTGTTTCCCATGGTAGGGGTGTCTAAAACCAGAGGGCATAGGTTTAAGGTTAAGGGAGGAAGCTTAAAGGGGATCTGCGGGGTATATTTTTCACACAGAAAGTAGTTAGTATCTGCAATGATCACCCCTCCTCACCTGGGTCCACCTATTAGTTACCAGTTCTTGACTCACACCTCCCCCTCACCTCTCTATACTGGCCATCTCCCCTTTACACTCTTAGTCCTGATGCAGGGTTCTCGACCCGAAATGTCAACCATCCCTTTACCTCCACAGATGCTGAGTTCCTCCAGCAGCTGTTTTTTTGCTCCAGATCCCAGCATCTGCAGTCTCTTGTGTCTGCCAGAGAAGGTGGTGGAGGCAGGATCAGTAGCAACATTGAAGAGGCATCTGTATAGGTATTTGAATGAGCAAGGCATAGAGGGATATGGAATTAATGCAGGCAAATGGGATGAGTATAGGTAGGCATGATGGTTGGCATAGATTCAATGGGCCGAAGGGCCAATTTCTATGCTGTGCAACTCAGTGACTCTATTTGTGTGATTGAAATGCAAGTTGCAATGTGGTAGCGAAATGTTAACATCATAATTGAATGCAGAAAAAGTAAGCAGTTAAACTTTCAATGGAAAACTACCATGGATGTACAAAAGCAATTCATCCAGAGTGCAGATTCAACAAAAGATGCTGATAAACAATGAACTAATGAAATCCCTTAAAATATCTTTTTGGTCACCTTTTTAATCTCTCCCGAATCGAGGTGCTTAATCCTGGAAGTAGGGTTTCTAACAAAACTTAGTAGAAAATTATTAAACTTTGCTAAATTATTCATCCCCACTTAAAATACTTGTCAGCTGAAGTCTGCCTCCTGAGCAGCTTAGGATTTGACTCCACTACCACTATCAGCTGAATGGAAATCATAACAGGATAGCACTTTACAGCTCTCTGCACGTACCGATGTGCTCACAGAGGAAAAAAAACCTACACTGCCTTCCTCCTGGTCCTTAAAAACATGACTGCAAGGGTCAATTGTTTAACTGTTAGCTGCAGGACTGGCATCTAAAATGGACTGGATTTTGTTTTCATAAAAATAGCAGAGAAGATAAAACTATTCATTTTTTTTCCATTTTCCTTCCAATAGAGGAGGCCTTGCAGCCCATTGAGTTACAATTTCTCACTAATTTTCACTGTTACCTCTCTCACATTCTCATCAACTCCCCCTAGATTCTACTCCTCCTCTACACACTGGGGGCAATTTACAGCAGGCAATTAACCTACCAACCCACACATCTTTGGGATGTGGGAGGAAACCGGAGCACCCAGGGCAAACCCACACAGTCACAGGGAGAATGTGCAAACTCCACATGGACAGCACTGGAGGTCAGGATTGAACCCAGGTCTCTGGAGTTAGGAGGTAGCAGTATGCCACCCTTAAAGATTTCAATATTCTCACAAACCCAACACTGTGAATGCAAGAACTCAGCAAGCTAAGCAGCATATGTGGAGAGAATAATAATTAAAGTCAAACCAAAAACCTTTCATCAGATCTGGAAGTAATTGGATAAAAACATTTTTAAGATGCAGGAAAGGAGTAGGCAAAAAACAGGGTCTGTGGTAGGGTAGATTAGGGAAAAATAATTATTTCAAAATTTCCAACTGGTTACAGAGACTGCCCATGCTGGAATCTGGAGCAAAAACCAAATTGGTGGAGGAACTCTGCGTGTCGAGCAGCATCTGTGGAGGCAAAGGAATTGTCGATGTTTTTCGTACGATGCAAAGTTTGCATCAGGACCTTGTTTGTTGCTGGTTATTTATCTCATTGGTATTTATTGGGACTTTGTTCAAATTGCTGCAAACTTTGGGATACCTGGTGGATATAGTAGGTGTCATATAAAATGGGAACAGTTAAAAAAGAAACGTGTCTATATATATTTCCTTGCAACTCCCGCTCTCTTCTGAGAAATTCATGCATTTTCTCTGCGATAAATTCCACGAGAGGGAAATTACGTAAATGGTGAGAATTATTCCGGCCGTGTAAAACTTTTGTTGTTATACCGTGAAAGATCGGGTAGCCTTGAGAAAAGCGCTGGAACAATAAAGGAAATAATCTAATTTCAATATTTATAAAACAATTTCATACCACTTATTGTAGCGCCCGTTTAGCTCATTTCAATCCTTAGGTTAAATTATTGGCTTGCTCTATCTGCTGGAGTTTTCCTTTGTTATATTAGCCCGTTGTGTTTTTGTTTTGTTTCTCTTTTTTTAAATAGTTATCCTAGTTGCTGGTTTTCTACTTGTCTTTGAATGGGTGTAAGCCTCTTATAGTTTTCTAAAAAGTGTCTCATTCGCCCACTGGTTGCCTAAGCACGCAATTGTAGTATTTGTGTAGCAGTGTGCTAATATAATTGAATACTTGTACTGTTTGTGGATTTAACCGTCAACAATGGAGCTCAATTGCCGATGGATATTTTATGTCTCATTGGTTGCCTCTCAAATTTAACGTCAAATCGATCTTATTGTGGTTACTACTTGCAACTTATAACTGGTGCAAAACTCAGCACGAAATCTAATATTCCTTATCAATGTTGCAGAAATTTTTCCTGAATACATTCTCAAACCTCATTTCTGACTTCTGCTTCTCCCAATCTGTGAACATCATAATCTCTCACGTTGCTTTCATTGAACGCTGGTCTGATTTTGGTATTTAGTGCATCCCGTTAGCGCAGGAGGAAGGTCAGCAAACCCGCTGAACACCCGGGATCGCCAGTGTGAGTGGATACCGCAGCTGAGACTCTGGCCTGGACGTTTGAGCCTACAGGTGGCGCTGCCGGATACAGGGGCAGCCCAACGCCAGGCTGCGCCCATCTTTCCTCCTGGTCTGCCGGCTTGTTGTTTAGCGGGCGCGGACCGGAAGCACGGAGATGTGGATGGGATACAGAACTTGAGAGTCCGGAGAAGAGTTAATGATAATAATCGGAGGGAACGGTGATTCGAGTCGTCGGAGGCGCAGGGATGGAACCGGTAAGTTTGGAGGGGCTCTCCTCCCCCGAGCTGTCCTTGTGGACGGGCAGCCCGGCGCCGTGTGGTGGGCGCCACCTTGTTCTGTCACACACTGTTCTGGCATCAATCACCCAGCCCTGTTGCGACTAGGTGCAGGCGATGTATTGCGTCTAATTGGTGTCTTTAAACCTAATTCCGTTTTTCTCAGCCCTACTGTTTGGCGCTGATTGTATTTTGGCGTTATAGTTTTCATTCTGGGATTGTAGGATTGCAATGGGCGCAAATGGCGTTATATCGAATATGGTGGGGAAAGCCAGAGCCAGTAATACAGAAACACTCAGCAGGTCAGGCAGCATCTGCGGGGGGGGGGGAGAGAGAGAGAGAGAGAGAAACAGAGAAACAGTCAACGTTTCGGGTTGAACTCTGACAAAGTTCTCATGAAGGGTCTTTGACCTGAAACGTTAACTGTTTCTCATTCCGCTGATGCTGCCTGATCTGCTGAGTGTTTCTGGCACTTTCTGTTTCACATTTCCAGCGTTTGCAGGTTTTGTTTTTGAAATTTTCATTTACTGAGTAATGCAGGATCTAGGCCTGGATGTACCGTTTTCTGACAACACCACATTATTTTCTATATCAGTATGTCGGGAAACTGACTAAAGAGCAGAATATTTTAGACTTCCTATTGCGAAATAGGATAAGATCAGTGAATGAATCTTGCAGTAATGGCTCAAGGGAATCATAGGATTTTTGTTTTCAGTTTGTGACGTGATTGTCCAAAACCAGGGTCTTCAAAGTGAACAGAGCAAACTGTATGAGTATAGATGGTGAATGGCTGAGGTAAACTAGATTGAAATGCGAGTATAGACAAGCAATGGCAAGCATTTAAAGATCACTGGTAATTTGCAGCAAATGGACATGCCCTGATGGTGGGGTCATGAGAAAAGTTATTTTTTTCTTTCTTCTTTCCACCTCCATGACTAACAGGTTAAACATTGTGTTAGATTAAAGGAGGCTGCTGCTCAGGAAGCTGCCAAAAAGAGTAATAAACCCAAGAAGATATTTGAAATCAACAGAGAACAGCCAAGAAATTCAAAGAAGGGAAATAGAATAGTAAGAGTCATAAATTTTAGAGGAACTTCTCTATAGCGACAAAAGTAAACATTACAAATAAGCCCTTCCAATCAGGAGAAATTATAATGGAGACAAAGGGAACGGCAGCAACAAATACTTGGTATCTGTCTTCGCAGTGCAGAACACAAAACACTATTACTGATGGTCTGGACTCAAGGGTCCAGTGGGACTGAGGAACTTAAAGAAACTAGAATTAGCTTTTTTTTAAAAAATGCAAGTCCTGGAGAAATTCATAGGGCTAAAAGCCAACAAATTCCTGGATCCTCTTTTAAAGTTGATAATGGAAATCGTGGGTGTATTGGCTTTGATCTTCCAGAATTTCCTAGGTTGTGGAATAGTCTCCAAAGGGAAGAATTACACCCCTGCGATTCAAGAAAGGAGGGAGAGAGGAAAGTCAGAACTATTGACCAGTTAGCTACCCTGACATTGGGGAAAATACTAGAATCAATATTTAGGGATGTTTAATATGGGGCAGTTAGAAAATTACAATATGATGGGGGCAGAGTGGTATGGATTTTTGAAAAGGAACAATTGTGTTTGACCAGTTTTTGTTTTTTGTGGTTGTAAGTAGACAGAGGCAATCAGTGAACGTAGAATACCTGGATTTTCAAAAAGCATTTGACAAGGTGCTACACAAGTTTATCTTACAGTTAGGGCCCATGGGATTTGGTGTAATAGATTACTGGGGATTGGGTTTCCTAAATGGACGGGAACGATTGGCAACAAACAGGTCATTGGCAGGATGTAACAAGTGGAGTGCTACAAGGATGAGTGTGTGAGCTTGTAATCTATATAATGGCTCAAATGAAGGGACTGATTATTTGGGTAGTGTTGGTGACGGGGGAGACTGTGTGGCTAGTGCAAGGGATGGACCAGATGGACAAAACTAATGTCAATAATGTGAGCAATGTAACAGGTGGCTAATAGTTTGCAGATGTTGCAAAGTGGATGATGCACAGCTCCCATTTTAGATTTAAACCTCCCAGAGGTAGTGAAGAAAATGTTTAGATTCTTTGCACCGATTGGAGTTGCATAAACCCATTTTGTAATATTTATGTATATGCAATTGTTCCCTTCAAATTCAGTCCAAGTGAGTGAAATACTTGTAATATTTAGAATATATTACAGCATGAAAAGATTCCACTTGGAAATTTGTCATGGTTTAATGCTTCATTTGTCAGCCTGCAACCTGGTGTAAACAACAGCTTGAATAGAGTGCCACATGTTTTGTTTTCTTCCTCTTGGAAAGTTGGCTCAAAAGCCCAATGTTTTATGTTTTACTAATAGAAAACAGTTAAGTTAAGGAGTTAGTGAAATAAAGACCCTGTCGGAGAGATAGGGGTATGGACAAGGTCTTAGGTGCTCTGTGTGTGTGTGTGCATCTCCCTCTTTTCTCCTGTCTGACAGGCCCAGGCAACATTGCACACAAGAAGTTTAACATGGGTATATATGAATTCAGAGCAGGAGGAGGCCACTCAGCCCCTTGAGCCTGCTCTGCCACACTGATTGTAAGCTCAACTCCACGTTCTAATCTACCCCCGTCACTTTTCACTCCCTCGCTTATCAAGAATCTCTCTCCCTCTGCCTTGAAGTCCCTGTTGCCCTTTGAGGAAGAGAGTTCCAAAGACTCTCAACCCCCAACACCAACCACCCCACCCCGAGAGAAAAAAACTTTCCCTCCTCTGCATTAAATGGGCAGCCCCTGAATTTTACACAGTGACCACAAGAGGAAACAACCTCTCAGCATTCACCTTATCAGGACCCTTCAGGGTCTTAAATGCTTCAATCAAGTCCTCTCTCTCTTGTGAACTCCAGCGGATGCGAGCTTAGCCTGTCTATCCTGATCTTGTGAGGCAATCCAGGTATTCATCTGCAAAATCTTCTCTGGACTGCTTCCAACACACTCGTACCCTTCCATGAACAAGGAAACCAAGTACTTCAGGTGTGATCTCACTGGTGCCTTCTCTGTCATCAGCCTCCTGAATGGACCTCGCGTACACTAAAAGATGAACTCTTGACCTCGCAATCTACCTGGTTGTGGCCCTTGCATCTTATTGTCTACCTGCAATGCACTTTCTCTGTAACTGTAACGCTATATTCTGTTTTCTTTTTACCACCTCAGTGCACTCGTGTATTGGCATGATCTGTCTGAATGGCACGCAAAACAAAAGTTTTTTCATTGTATCTTAGTACATGTGATAATAATGACTCAATACCAATATAACAGGAGCATCATCTCCCTACTTCTGTATTTGGTTCCATTCACAATAAATAACGTTCTGTTAGTTTTCCTAATTATTTAAGACCCTTCCCACTCTGGACATTCTCCCTTCTTCCCTCTCCTTCCCCAGCCCTCAGCATCAGGCAGAAGATACAAAAGCCTGAAAGCATGTACCACCAGGCTCAAGGACAGCTTCTATCCTGCCGTTATAAGACTACTGAATGGTCCCCTAGTACGATACGATGGACTCTTGACCTCACAATCTACCTCGTTATGACCTTGCACCTTATTGTCTGTCTGCACTGCACTTTCTCTGTAACTATAACACTCTATTCTGTATTCTGTTATTGTTTTTCCCTTGTGCTACCTCTATGCACTGATCTGTATGGATTCCGCGTAAAACAGCTTTTTCGCTGTACCTCGGTACATGTGACAATAATAAACCAATTTACTAGTCTTTTGTAAATCGTGCACTGGGACATCCAGATCCCTCTACATATCGGAGCTCTGCAGTCTGTCATCATTTAAATAAAATGTTTTTAATTTATCCTGCCAGAATAGACAATTTCACATCTTCCCACATTATTCTCCATTCACCAGATCTTTTCCCACTGAAACCATCCAAGTCCCTTTGTGGCCTCATTGTGTCCTCCTTGCAATTTACTTTCCTACCTATCTTTGTCTCGTGAGCAAATTTAACAACTGTGCCTTCAGCCCCTTGATCCAAGTCCTTCATATAAATTATTTTCAAAAAAAAACATTGAGTCCCCAGCACTGATCTCTGTGGCACACCACTTGTCAGATCTTGTATTATTCACTTCACATCCTTGCATTGAATGTTGGCTCGAGGCCACAATTTTAATTTAATTTTTTTAACCAAGGGTAATGACTTTGAGGAAAATAAGAGCTTGAACTCAAACGTTTTGCCGAGACATCGCTAGGAACCTGTAACACAGAAAATGTTGGTACATTCAGCCAGTTCCTTTGTTTGCTCCTGTGCTGTATTGTTATCCTTTTTTTTTACTTGCTCAATTTTATTGCCTTTTATTTTCTGTTGGTTGTAATTGCTGACTTGCATTTTCTTTTAATTCCTGGCTATTCCAAACTCAATTGATTTTCATTTCCTGTTTGCTGAAGAAGTTTGGTTCTGATTTTTCTCTTGTTGGATGTGAAACTTAAGACGTACTGTTGGAATCACAACAGACTTGGATATTTAGCTCCCTTTCTAATGTATGCCTGCTATTCACCACAGCCACATCTTGTGGTAGCACGTTGCTCATTCTAACCACTCGTGGATAAACAAGGTTTTCTGAACAGTTTATTGGATTTATGAGTGACTATCCTGGATTTATGGCCCCCAAGCTTTAGACTCCTCTAACCACATGTTATTGCAGATACCAAACATTGTTTTCTGAAAAAGAGACTGAAGAACCTAGCATGAAACGTCTCTGCCAGATACTTAAAAGCCCTTCACGCCAAATTAAAGACCCTGGTAAAGTACTAACGGTCTTTAATTTGGAATGAAGTGACAGACATAAAGCTGTGGTCCTGTGTCATGCTAAGCATTAAAGAATAAAGTTTGCAGTTAGAAATACCAGATTTCATCATTGTAATGGAATAAATTTGGAAGGATTCCTATTTCATAGAGTTTGATAGTCTTAAAGATTGGTTTGCCTCTTCCCGCGTGACAATAACTATATGGTTCATGCAGTGAAATTCTCAATAGTTTTGAATAATTCAGTTATTTCCTGATTCAAATTTCCATGTCTAAGTAGACTTTTTAAAAAATTCTTGTGAATGCAGTGGCAGAGAATCTTAGCTGCTGTAATCAATTTGGTTGACAGGCTTTACCAGTTAGAAAGGTCCCCTTACTCCAAGCCTTTTTTGAGTTCCATGTGAGAAGGGCATCTCTGTCTGGCATTACACCATACCTTTGTGGAATATTGTTTCTGTTTCAACAATAAAGCAGCATTGTCAATCTGCTTCCTCTTCAGAATTATTCTTCATAGAAACTGTGATTGAAATTGATTCTTCTGTCAGTTGAGTTTGATTCTGCATTTAAAGGGTATTAAATAGTCTGGATTAGTCTAAGGGTGTTGTATTTAACAATGATGGAAACCATTCGCTAATTTAACTATGCATGGTTCTAAAACACATAATTGAATAATTAACTAATGCAAATGTGAAACAGTATGAACTGATACGGTTGGTACTAATTTTGAATTGGCTTATAAAATGTAATTGATTTTAATAAGCATTAGTGTCTTCAAAGATGATTTATAATTAGAATTTGGAAGGATTATGCGACTTCAAAAGTCCGTATTGTAAGCAATCCTAATTTAGGATTCATGGGAGTTATTCAGATCTCTTTATCCTGTCAACTTCACAACAAAATAAAATTGACATTCCCACACAAAGAAAACCATATGCACTGCCCATAACTAATTTCGCAAGGGAGGTGAAGAATCTTGAGTGAAACTCCCAAAAACAAAATGTGGAATTTTGCTCTCGACCTAACTTCCCCGATCCAAAAGTATGTTGAAAAAGGAAAATTATATAAAATACTCCTCCTTGGAGCTGTGTAAGGGGAGGCACTGGTTATATTTCATTCTCGTCTCTGAATGTATTTAACTACAGTTCCAGAATGCTGATTATAGATGTCCAGTGAGCATTCTGTCAGTTCAAAACTGACAGGAATTTATTTAGAAACTCGTTAGCAGTACAGCCAACCAAAGACTACACCACCATCTCTTCCATGTGGTCTCCTTCCTAAACCTGAAATGTTACTTGACCAACATTGACAACTTTGTGCTTTTTTTTTCCCTGTTGGTCATTGGTCCCGGGCAGAAAATCCTCGTGTGCTAAATGTGCAGAACAAGTGGAGCGGCACGTGCTAGAATTCTCCTGATTGTTTGTGTCTGGATGTCTCGTAGTGCATCAATATCGGTGGGTGAACTGCTGGCAACTGCATGCAGTTTAGTGTATCTGGGTGCACCTCTGGAGAAAGATAGTTGCTCTAAAACTAACTCGGATGCTTTGGCATATGGGCTAAACGTAGATGAGTGGAATTAGCTCAGACAGACATCTTGGTCAGCATGGATGAGTTCGGCTAAAGGGCCTGGGTCTGTGCTGCATGACTCTGACTCTACCAGCATTTTCTGTTTGATTTCTGGAAACCAGTGTTTTGATTTGTATTGTGCAGATCTGTTTTAACTAATATTCTGATATCTTTGAGCCAGCACAGGTCTCAATCAGCAGAATCACAGTGGCTTCAGACTGCTCTTTGAAGGTCAATGATCACATACAATTTGTGTTTCATGTTTTTGGTTCCAGTGTAGATTATTTTATTGCATCGTATTATCTTCCCACACTACCGTCTGGCCATACAATCCAAGAGTCACCTCCACTATCGATAATGAACATTGCAATCGGTTGGTCAACCAGGATAGATCCTTGTGGAACTCCACTGATCTCCAACGTCCGCACCACCGCCAGAGTCTGTTCCGCTCATTGCTGCTCTCTGATATCTCCTAGCACAGAAGCGGGCCCTTGGTCCCACCCTCTCCATGTCAACCATCAAGTACCTATCTGTACTAATTCCATTTACTAGCACTTGGTCTGCAGCCTTCTATGTCTTTGCAATTCAAGTGCTCATCCAGATACTTCTCAAATGTGGTGAGAGTACCTGCCTCCGCCAGCCGATGGGGCAGTGCATTCCAGTTCGTCATACAGCGCAGTAACAGCTCCTTTGGCCCAACTGGCCCATGCCGACCAGGGTGCCCATCCAAGCACATCCCATTTGGCCCATGTCCCTCTCAACCTTTCCCATCCACATACCCGTCCAAGTATCTTTTAAACATTGTTAATGTACCTGCCTCACCCACTTCCTCTGGCAGCTGGATCCACGTAAGTTTTAAAAAAAAAAGTAGCCTCTCTGGTCCCTATTAAATATTCTCTTTTCCCCCCCCCCCACCCACACACACCCACACACACCCATGCCCTCGTTCTTGATTCCACAAACCCTTGGGGTGGGGGTGGGGGGGAGGCTGTGTGCCCCTTCTGATTTTATGCACCCCTATAACATCACCCCTCAGTCTCCTGCACTCCAGTGAATAAATTCCTAGCCTGCCCAACCTCTCCCTATAACCCAGTCCCTTGAATCCTGACAACATCCCCGTTAGTCTTTTCTGCACTCTTTACGCATAATATCATCTTTCCTATAGTAGGGTGACCAAAATTGGACATAATATTCCAAGGTCAGCCTTGCCAACGGCTTCTACAACTGCAGCATGAGTTCTGTTGTTGTTTGCTAGTCTTCAGTATAGCTGGCTATTTTACACTAATGTTGTACTTACTTAAAGGGATTAAAGCTCAACAGACCTCTTTATGAGACTGGATGAAAATCCAGGTGGATTTTGACCACTGGCTTGTTTACACATGCTAATTTACTTACCCAGGAGAAGATTTTCCAGTAGATTTGAGAACTAGGCCCTGCTGCTCACTCTTTCAGGAATCTCCTGCAACAGTTAGTGGTATCACCCTCCCCATAAATATCAACATGCACAAAAACTTCCTGCAAAGATTCTTTCTCCATTTCCCTTCTCCACCTTCCCACCATCACCCCCCCCCTCCCCCATCCCCAAATATTCGCAGGGAGGAACTTCCTGGAAAATGTCACTGCATTCCCTGTCTTCCAAAAGCACTATCTGCCCAAGATTGGAGTACATTTACTGCAGAAGATACACAGAACTTTTTGAGCAATAGGCACAAAGTAAGCCAACAAATCCATGAAATCTTTAAATACAGAATTCCTGCAACACTAGTAACTCGGCCAACTGATGATTACACAGTCCCCATCTGTGCTTTCAGCCACACTGATAGCATCCGATGTGATGTGCATTTTCCTGACTATGAATTAATACTTTGTAATTTCTGAGGCCTTTTTTCTTTCTTTTTCAATCTTTTTATTAGTTTCCAAATTAATACAGATTAATATATAACATCGATGCTTGTACATGTAATACAAAGAGATCAAGAGAACAATCATGGCATAGATAATCGTAAAGAATAATAAAATATAAAAAAAATCTTTAGATCTCACGATCTCTTAGTAGATGAATATAATATAAAAGAAAGGAAAGAAAAAGATTTATTGTGTATATAAAAGAGAAAAAATCCCCAAATCAATAAAAATTTGTAAATAATATAACAAACCAAACTAAAAAGAAAATTTCAAAAAAAGACCGGACTGAAACTTCTCAGTAGAAACAGAGCAATATTATGTCGTCAACTCCGTTCCTCTAAATTGAAAAGGGATCTATATCATGTGGAAAATATTGAATAAATGGACTCCAAATATCTTCAAATTTAAGTGAAGGATCAACAGTACCACTCCTAAATTTTTTCCAAGTTTAAGCATGATATAGTTTGAGAGAACCATTGAAAAGTGGTAGGGGGTATTGGATCCTTCCATTTAAGCAAAATGGATCGTTTGGCCATTAATGTGACAAAAGCAATCATACGGTAAGTGGAAGCAGATAAATGGCCAGACTCCATCCTTGGTAATACCTTTTTTGACGACAGTTGCCACCTTTGTGTCCTAACCTGCAGTCCTCATCAACAGTGGCTTCATTCTACACTGGTCCTAATGATCTCTCATCATTAAAGGAAGCAGAATTACTTGCAGTGGAGAAATGGTTAACTGGTACCGTGTGGCCTGTTCCTATTTGCCTCCTGGAGTAACTTTCCATTCAGTGAGATCCTCGCTGATCTGTGATCTATCTCCATACACCGGCCATTGTCGCAGATCCCTTATTCTTTTGGTTCAATATAACAATTCACCTGGCTGTCTGCAGAAGAAGGCTTCAAATTGCTTCTACCCTGTGCGTGTGGTGGTTTCCTTACCTTGCTATTAAAAGGCCTTGCTCTGACTTTTCAACGATGACCTCCAAGTCCCCTGCCATTTGACATATTCTCCTTGCTTATCCAATTGTTTTCCCCCTCTCGAAGACTTAAGGTAAGTCATCCCATAATGTAGGTTGTAGGAGTGTAGGTTGGACAAACTTGGATTGTTTCTTCTGGAGTGTCGGAGACTGAGGGGAGACCTGATAGAAGTTTATAAAATTATGTGGGGCATAGATAGGGTAGACAGCCAGTATCTTTAGCCCAGGGTCAAAATGTCTAATACCTGAGGGCATAGCTTTAAAGTGAAAGTTTAAAGGAGATGTGCGGGGCAAGTTCTTTCTACACAGTGGTGGGTGCCTGGGATGGGCTGCCAGGGGTGGTGGTGGAGGCAGATACGATAGAGGCATTTAAGAGGCTTTTAGATAGACACATGAAAATGGAGGGATATGGACCATATGCAGGCAGAAGGGATTTGGTTAATTTGGCATCGTGTTCAGCACAGACATGGTGGGCCAAAGGGCCTTTTCCTGTGCTGTGCTGTTCGATGTTCCATACTAAGTTCCAGGAGCATCAAACCTAGTTTGTGAAATCTTAATTGTAATTTAACCCTTGGGAGTCTGGGTGGGATTCTGATAAATCCAATCTGCAATCCCTCCAACCCCAGTGTATCCTTGGTGCCCAGAGCTGTTTGCGGTCTAACCAGGGCTTTGGTGGTTTGCTTCAAGCCCATTGTGCTACTGGCCAGGTAGCTATTCTGCAATAATATTGAGCTGTTGTAAGAACAAAGGACGTAGGAAACTGGAAGTGGCCCTTTTTCGCACTCTGCTATTCAATAAGATCATGGCTGATCATGCCCTTGGTTCCACTTTGCTGCCTGATCTCCATTAACCTGGATTCCCCTGTAGCCCAAAGATCGGTCTGCCTCACCCTTAAATAATTTATTTACTCGGCCTCCACATTTCTGTGAAGTAGAGACTTCCAAAGATCCACAAACCTCTGAGAAGAAATTCTTCCTCGTGTTAAGTCTTAAATGGGTAACCCCATATCCTGAGACTAGCGGCCTTAGTTTGGACTCTCCTAACAGAGCAAGCATCTACGCTGATAAGCCCTCTTAAGATGGAGCATGTTTATGTAAAATAGCTTTAAGTGTAACTGATAGGTCCAGTCTCTGGAGTTATCTACAGAAGTTTGTAACCCATTCAAAGCAAAATCATTTATTGTGTTTGGTCCTAAAATGAATGCCAAGTTTAAACATGACAAATGCAACTGGTGACGTTTAACTTGCAGCCATGGCAATTGATTTTAATTATTCACGTAGAGAATTCCTTCTCGTGTGTTGTTGTTCAGCCCAAGAACAGTTGTGTGTCTCAATTACAGTTTGCAACGTGTAGTTCTGGTGGCTTCTTGTGTGGCCTGGCTGTCAACACTGCTTTTCTGCTGTCTGAGATCTGTGTCAACATTGCGAGTTCCCAGTAGTGGGGTGTATTATCTTTTTTAACCAAGTCTTCCTGCCAGCTGATTTGAGTAAGGGTGGCAAATTTGTATTTGTCACAACTAGCCATCGAAGGCCCAAGCAACAGAAACAACTGGTGTGACATCAGAGTTTGCCAATTGCAAAGTAACTTCAGTGTAACTTGACGAGTATGTGACTTGCTGTTGAATGAATCTTTTGGAGAGTTCTGGGGATGGGGCAGGAAATTGGACCTCAGGCACATGAATGGTCGTGAGTCTATTCCAAGGTTAAATGAGATCAAAGGGCTGTATGTACTTGCATTTACTTGACAAAATTCTCGGACCTGAAACATTAACTGTTTCTCTTTCCACAGATACTGCCTGACCTGCTGAGCGTTTCCAGCATTTTTCTGTTTTAAATTCCAAGAAAATCTTTATTGCTGAGTTATTTTGACTCTCAATTCTCATAAGGTTCAACAAATACTAGACGAGCAGTTGAAATCCATGGCATAGAGGGCTACAGGGCAAGTGCTGGGAAATGGAATGAGTGTAGATAGGTAGGTACTTGATGGCCGGCGTGGACGTGGTGGGCTGAAGGGCCTCTTGGTGTTCTCTGACTCCAAACCTCATGAAGAATACATATTAAATGCGGATTCAAATAACTAAAGAAAAGCAAAATACGACAAGTGCCAGAAATCGGGAATAAATCGAGGAAAAGGCTGGAAATACTCTGGTCAGGTAACGGCTGGGGAGTGTGAAACAGAAGGAATGTTTAAAGACCATGATTCTTAAGAGCTGGGAAGAATTGGAAATAAGTTTTGTTACAGAGAAAGGGGGAAGGGGATAATGAGAACAAAATGTAGGGGAAGGAAAGGACTAGGGTGATAGACTGGGAGGTGCTGATGTACAGAGATTTCTGGATATCCTTGTGCACCAGTCACTGAAACAGGTGTGGGTGCAGCAATCAGTTAAGGTAAGTGGTCTGTTGGCCTTTGTAGCAAGAGCATTTGAGTACAGAAGCAAGGTTGTCTGTGCCAGGTTGCAGATCAGGAGAGACTGAATGACACAACTGACAGTGGTGCAGGCTGAGAAAGCATTTTAAAAACACATTCAGCTGGAGGAGAATTTGGGTGGAGCGGAGGTGGAAAGCTAAATTCAGGACTGGAAAAGTTGTTGAATTCGGTGTTGAGTCCCGAGGGCTGGACAACAAGAAACTGCTCCTCCAACTTGCGTGGGCTTCTATTGTAACTGTGTAGGAAGCTGAAAGCAGGTCAGATGGGGATGGAGAATTAAAGTGACAGACAACTAGAAACTAGGGGAAGCTTTGCAGACTGAGCAGAGATGTTCTACAAACTGGTTGCCTGGCCCATGTTTGGCTTCCCTAATGCAGAGGAAACCACATCCTGAACACCAAATGCAGTATACCAAGTTTAAAATAACCACACCCAGTGACATTTGTTAATGGTTTAGATGGGGTGTGTTTGATGTCCAATTTCGTCTCTGTATCCATATGGCAGGCATCCAGTGTTATTTTGAAGTCTTCATTTGATTTGCTTGGAATTGTGCTTGCCACTAGATCTGAAGTTCTGTGGAGTCGAGATCCATTGCAGAGAATTAAGCTGTTTAATCCAGACTGATGCTCCGGTGTATCCCTGAGGGAATGCTGCACTGTCAGATGAGATGGTTTGAAAATGGTCCTGTTTGTTCAATGACTCGGGGTTCTATTACTTGTGAAGAAGGGCAAGGGCTTTCCCCTGACATCTTGTCCAACATTCTTCCCTCAAGCACCACCCCAAGCAGACTAATTGTTTGTTGCTTATTTGCTGTTTGTGGGGTCTTACCTAGTGCAACTTATCTGCCACATTTGCAAACTTAGCAGCAACTGCATTTCAAAAGTAATCCATTGACTGTATCCATTAAGGTGCAATGTATAAATGCTACTCCTATGGACAGATAGGAATGGCGTTCTTTCTCTTTTTCTGCAAACCACCGGCTGATGTGATGTGCAATAATAAGGATCTCGGGTTAAAGTTGTTGAGCATTTGTCCACTGACACAGGCTGTGATCCCGTTAATTGGAGGAAGTGGAACTGTGGTTGAACTCTTTGTATAAAAGTAACCCACTTTTAGGATATCACTGGAATAACTAAAACCCAGCATGGCCCTTTTCATTGTTTAACTCGTAGCAGTGAGACATGCAGATAGAAAACGAAGAACTGCAATCTATCAGCTACCACACCCAATTTCATTTCTTCTCACCCCACCCATGAGTATTAAGTTTCATGTGTATCAAAGAGTATATGTTTGTACAACAGCATCATTAAGCAGTGAAGTTTGCTCTGCCAATTTACTGCCACGGTCATGGTTTGATCTAGTTGGCAGTGTGACAGCTCGTTAATGATTTGCTTGCTTCAATACTGATACTATATTGTTGTCTGACTTTTGAAACCCCAGCTAACCTTTCTCAAATAAGTCGTGGCATTGGGATGCTTCACACTTGTGGGAAACATCCCGCCACCTTGCACCAATTGTTCAACAAAGCTTTTGTGGCATGCCACTCTGATCCCATGTTGTACCACCCATATGCAGCTTTGTGTCCACACCAGCCCTTACAATCTTCTCTGCAGTGTGACAGTTGTTTGGGGAAACTACATTGCATATTTTGTAAACATTCAATGTTCCCTGTGTTGTAGTTGTTACATATTTTATTTCACAGAAATATGGGACTTGACATGCCAATTGGAGTCTATTTGCTGAGCCCATTGTTGTGTGCACACTTGCCCTGTCTCGTGCTTTCTCTCACTCCCCTTTGTGTGAGTTCTTGCATTTCCACACAAAACACGTGGATTTTGTTGCAGTTTAAAATCCCTCCGAACATGAAGGACTGCTGTCAGCCTTTTGCGCGCCTGTGATTGACGATGCCAGACGTTTCAATCTCTGGTGGAAGGGGGATGCCCCCTTTCTCAGCAGAGGGTGGTCACTGTCTCATCCTCTCATTACACGTGAGTGCTCAGAATGTGTTGGAATACAGACTGGTCTCTTCACCTTCCTGCCGGTGCTATTCCTCTTGCCCAGAATCCATTCAGAGACTTTTTTTTTCTCTCTTGGGGGTAGTTCAGTGACCAAATACTAATGGAGTTGGCCTTTCATTAGTACTTGCTCTGCTGAAATAGTAACTGTTTTCAATGAAGCTACATCTATTTCATCTGAAATCACACTATTGCAATGAGAAGCATTAACACTTCTTAAAAATAAAATTGACTCCTACTGAGGGTTCCGTGAATCTTCTGTAATTAAACCGAGGAAGCTGGATTGGTTTACAGCTATTGATTCTTGCTACCATTTAGTTTGATTGGCTTAAAATTTGAACTTGAAAGTCCAGGCTTAAGTGATGCCTCGATTGGACGACTCCATTCAGGAAATTTCTATGCTGTAGTAACCACCAGCAGAACAGTGTCAGAATGTTACTGTTTTCTCCAGGAAAGAACTTGCAAATGTACGGGCCCCTCCTAGGTTGCATCTCTGGCGATCTGTATTGTATATTCAGTATTCCACATGAAAATTAGTTAACAGTACATCGTCCACCTTCCCTTTTCTGAGCTTGAGTCCCTATTCCTGTGCAGAGTACATTAAATCTTCCCACCCAGGGAACCAGCTGAGCCAGACTGTGTGCAGACGCAGGAATTCTGGCAGCAGATCACTAAGGTGCAGTTAAATGGCAATGTGCACATCTAGACCTGTATACAGTGGGATGCGTTTGAATCAATTGTGATGCCTATAACATTCCTGGTTCAAATGTCTTTCAGTACTCCCCTCTTTCTCCTGCCCCACCCCCCCAAATCAAGTAACAGCACTGCAGAATGTGGTGGAGCATGCCCACATGACTGCATCCCCTCCAGCGTTCATCCATTTGCTGAGCCAGTGCTTGATTGGTTCAATCCCCAGTTTCAGCTCTTGAATATGATGCAAATGGCTTGTGTTTAGTTTGTAGAAGTACATGCAGAATCCCAGCATTTGTTGCTTTTGAAAGAATACCACAAATTTCTGAAGGACCTTCTTTCATTTGTGGATAAGGAGAACTTCATTGCCGAAGATCCAGCGTGGTTGAAGTAGCTCCTTTGCCTGTGTCAAAGTAGAGTTTATTGTCATGTGCACAAGTGCATGTATGCATAGGTGCAATGAAAAACTTTTACTTGCAACAGCATCATGCAAGTAGTGTTCACAAGAAAAACAGATTATACAATTCTTTTACAAGAAAGAACACAATTAGAACAAAAAAATACAGAAGTCCATTTTAGTACAAAATGATTATCGTGTTGCAGTACTGAGGTAGTGATTAGGGTTGTGCAGGTTGGTTCAAGAACCAAATGGTTGAAGGGAAGTAGCTGTTCTTGAACCTGGTGGTGTGGGACTTCAGGCTTCTGTATCTCCTGCCCGATGGCAGCTGTGAGAAGATGGCATGACCTGGATGGTGGGGATCTTTGATAAATCTTTCACTTGGCATACCTCAGCAAAGCTGCCTCTCAAAAGGAGTTTCACTCATTACCAATTAGAAGAAAAACTAGTTACCCACAAATTACAAAATTAAACTACAAAACCCAATCAATTGTTTAAAATAGTACTTTTAGTGGGTATGCTGTATTTTTTTGGAACTGCTGACTAAAATGAATTTATAACTGTTCAGAAGTTAATAAACATTCTCCTCTAAGTAATTAAATTTAATTGCAACAACTGGAAGCAGTTTGCCCATTCTAAAGTCTCCACCAAAACAAGTCTGTTCTACTAAAATGAAGCAGCAGGAAACACTTTGTCAATCAGCAGGAAGTTTTTTTTTCATCTTCTCCCAAGAAATGTTTACCGAATAATATGAAGACTGCTTATCGGGTGCATTTTTGGAACAGTTGTGGAGAATGAATACTTTTGGGAATTGGTTGTGTACTTGCTCTAAAACTAAACAACTCTGCTGAGTTGCCTCAGTTTATGATAAAGTTACCAGATGTCTTTACAAAAAAAATTCCAAATGCTGCCTTCTGGCCACTTTCTCAACCTATCAGACTCCTGGCTTTATCCATGTACTACTTTCAGTTGCTTAGTACCCTGCTAACACAGGTACACCTCTGGCCCTGGACTTTGCACCTCCTAGGCAAAAATAGGAAGGTAAACCACAGCAATAACGGCAAGTAAATTTGTCCAATCATCAATATAATTATAAAACAAAACTGCTACAATAATAGATACTGGCAGTGCTGCTGCCCAATAACAGATGCTGTATACAGCTACATTATGAATATGACCAGAGCCCTCGCTCTCATTCCCCTGTTCCTATTCCTTTTTGACCCAGGCATGATTCCCACCTCTTCTGCACAGCAAGACCATATACGCACCAACTGTTCAGCAACCCCAGGGATGGACAAGCACAGTCACTTCTGTGGCTGGCAGACATTCAGGTCCACAATCTGACTCCCTATCGATGCAGAAACAGGGAATGCAAACCATGCAACAAAAAAAACACCTAGAAAGGAAAACTGTCCAAGGCCAAGAGTGACACAGTTATAGGAAGAAGGATGATCTCCCAATCTTTGTAAACAGAGCCACAGGAGACCAAGAATGTTTAATATATCGAACAGTGCATACTCTGATTTATCATCAGGAACTGTCAACGTCATTAATGCATGTAATTAAATGAAGAAACCACCTCCGTGAGGCAGACATCCACAATGATGGGAAGTGAATGCACAGATGGTGCACATGAGATTTTTATTTGTATTGCATTGTGTCCACTCATCCATCAGCCCTTCTCTGCCGAATCAACAAGGAGCGCAAAAACGTTTGACTGTTTCTCGTACTATTTTTTTTCCATGCGCTACTATTCTTTGCCAGCATCTCTAGCTGCTGTTGTGCCGAGTGTTCCTGAGTACCAGTTATGGAGTGAGACAGCACAACTGTTTGTTAATGAGAAGAATGTTGCACTGGTTGGAAATACTCTTGTGACAGAATTTGCACTTTCTCATTGTGACAAATGACATGACTATTCACGGTTACCAAAGGAGCCAGTTCCAACAGCATTGGTTATAACATGGTATTAGTCAGGCTGAGCAATCATGCCATCTTCTCACAGCTCCCATCGGGCAGGAGGTACAGAAGCCTGAAGTCCCACACCACCAGGTTCAGGAACAGCTACTTCCCTTCAACTATTCTGTTCTTGAACCAACCTGCACAACACCAATCACTGGAGTTTGGCAACATTATGACCACCTTGCACTAAAATGGACTTTGTTTTGCTCTGATTCCGTTCTTGCAAAAATTGTGTGTAATTTATGTTTGGTTTTTCTTGTGAATGCTGCTTATCTGATGCTATGTGCCTGTGATGCTGCTGCAAGTAAGTTTTTCATTGCACCTGTGCATACCTGGACTTGTTTGTATGACAATAAACTTCACTTTGTTTTTCACACTATATTTATCAGTTTAAAGTTTTTTGGGCAATGTCAATGCAAGTCAAAACTATAGATGGTGGAAATCTGAAATAAAACCAGAAAATGCTGGAAACACTCAGGTCAGGCAGCATTTGTGGCAAGAGCATTTTCTGTCTGTATTTGGGCAATGCCAAGTTTCATTCAGCTGTTTTTTTTTCCCTTCATTAGGGCGCAATTACTTCAGTGATATAACTCCCAACCATCAACTATTGCATTGGGAGAAGTCATTCTCAAGCGGTGATTTGTGGCTTTTTTTTTTGTAAACAAAATGTTTATTAGTTGCCCTGTTATTTTGCTTTGCCATCCATCCCACATAACAAGACTAACATGCCCTTAGAAGCAGAGGGGGCTTTTTTTTGTATCCATTTCCTCCCCCCCCCCCCCCCCTTAACTTTCTCTGCCTCTTTCTCAGTATCGCTCTGGATTTGAGGAAGCATGATCTATTGTGTGGGAATAGACTAGTTTGAGCTACTTGATTCTGGGAGCATCAAATTCTATTCTGGGATATTTGCATGCACATTTTCCAGCAGAAGTCATTTGTCAGCAATCAACACCCTGGTTTTTTTTTGTCTTCCTGGGCCCTGAATCAGGTTGAATTGCTGCTAAGGTAGCACAGCCTTGAAATTTAGCATTAAGTGAAAATCTAAACAAATGGCAGATAGGAATCAAACCAGAAAATGCTGGAAACACTCAGCAGGTCAGGCAGCATCTGTGGAGAGGGAAACAGTACTGTGTCAGGTCAGAAATGGAAAAGAAGGTTATTTTAAGTTGCAGAGAAGGTGGTGGCAGGGATGGATAGAGCAAGAGGAATATCTGTGATATGGTGAGACTGAGTTAATGGGGCAGTTGCAGAGTGCTAATGCTGCTTTGTCTTGTTACACGTTGCTGATAGGGCTGTGGGACATGCTCAGCAGATCATGTTGTACTAGTGGAGGAGTACAGTCTGACCTCTTGGGCATGTCCTGCAACTAGCACCACATACACAGGCAAAGTAGTATTATTACCCTGTAACTGCAACGTTAATCTGTTTGACCTAGTCTCACAGAATGTTACAGTACAGTACAGGCCCTTCGGCCCACGATGTTGTGCTGATTTTATCCTGCTCCAAGATCTATCTAACCCTTCCCTCCCACATAGCCCTTCATTTCTCTATCATTCATGTGTCTAAGAGTCTCTTAAATGTCCCTAATGTATCTGCCCCCACAACCTCTGCCGGCGGTGCGTTCCATGCACCCACCACTGTGATTTTTTTTTTAAAAAAACAACTGGCCCCGGCATCCTTCTCCTCCTCCCCCCCCCCCAATACTATCCTCCAATCACCTTAAAACTATGCCCCTTGTGTTAGCCATTGTTGCCCTGGGGGAAAAGGTCTCTGACTGTCCACTCGATCTATGCCTCTTATCTTGTACACCTCTATCAAGTCACCTCTCATCCTCCTTCTCTCCAAAGAGAAAGCCTCAGCTCACTCAACCTATCCTCGTAAGACATGCTCTCCAATCCAGGCAACATCCTGGTAAATCTCCTCTGCACCCTCTAAAGCTTCCACATCCTTCTATAATAGGCGACCAGAACTGAACACAATATTCTGTGTGGTCTGACCAGAGTTCTACAGAGCCGCAACATCACCTCACGGCTCTTGAACTCAATCCCCCAACTAATGAAGGCCAACACACCATATGCCACCTTAACAACCCTATCGACCTGTGCTGCAGCCTTGAGGGATCTATGGACATGGACCCCAAGGTCCCTCTGTTCCTCCACACTGCCAAGAGTCCTGCCATTAACCTTGTATTCTGCCTTCAAATTCGATCTTCCAAAGTGTATCACTTCACACTTTTCCAGGTTGAGCTCCATCTGCCACTTCTCAGCCCAGCTTGGCATCCTATCAATGTCCTGTTGTAACCTACAGCAACTTTCTACACTATCCACAACACCACCAGCCTCTGTGTCATCTGCAAACTTACTAACCCACCCTTCCACATCCTCATCCACGTCATTTATAAAAAAAATCACAAAGAGCAGGGGTCCCAGAACAGATCCTTGCGGAACACCACTGGTCACCGACCTCCAGGCACAATATGCTCCATCTACAACCACCCTCTCTTCTATGGGCGAGCGAATTCTGAATCCACACAGCCAAGTTTCCCTGGATCCCGTGCCTCCTGACTTTCTGAATGAGCCTTCCATGAGGAACCTTGTCAAATGCCTTACTAAGATCTATGTACACCACATCCACTGCTCTACCTTCATCAATGTGCTTTGTCACATCCTCGAAGAATTCAATCAGGCTCGTGAGGCACGACCTGCCCCTCTCAAAGCCATGCTGACTGTCCCTAATCAGCCTGTGCTTCTCCAAATGCCCATAAATCCTGTCTCTAAGAATCTTCTCCAGTAATTTGCCCACCACTGAAGTAAGACTCACTGGTCTGTAATTCCCAGGGTTATCCCTACTCCCTTTATTGAACAAAGGAAGAACATTTGCCACCATCCAATCATCTGGCACTACTCCTGTATCCAATGAGGACACAAAGATCATCACCAAAGGCACAGCAATCTCTTCCCTCGCTTCCTGTAATAACCTTGGATTTATCCTGTCCGGTCCTGGTGACTTATCTATCCTGATGTTTTTCAAAGGTTCCAGCACATCCTCTTTCCTCATGTTGATATGCTCTAGCGTATCAACCTGTCATATGCCATCCTCACAAATGTCAAGGTCTCTCACTGGTGAATACTGAAGCAAAGTATTCATTAAGGACCTCCCCTACCTCTTCTGACTCCAGGCACATGTTTCCTCTTTTATCCCTGATCGGTTCTACCCTCACTCTAGTCATCCTCTTATTCTTCACATACGTGTAGAACGCCTTGGAGTTTCCCTTAATCCTACTCGCCAAGGCCTTCTCATGCCCCCTTCTAGCTCTCCTAAGTCCATTCTTAAGCTCCCTCCTGGCTACCTTGTAACTCTCCAGAGCCTGTCTGATCCATGCTTTCTAAACCTTCGGCAAGCTTCTTTCTTCCTCTTGACAAAATATTCTATGTCTCTTATCAACCACTGTTCCTTCACTCTACCATCCTTACCCTGCCTCAGTGGGACAAACCTATCCAGAACACCATGCAAGTACTCCCTAAACAGCCTCCACATTTCTGTTGTGCACGTCCCCAAGGACGTCAGTTCCCAATTTATGCTCCCAAGTTCCTGCCTAATAGCATCATAATTCCCCCTCCCTCAGTTAAATACTTTCCCATATCGTCTGCTCCTATCTCTCTCCAAGGCTATGGTAAAGGTCAAGGAGTTATGGTCACTGTCTCCAAAATGCTCTCCCACCAGGATCTGAAACCTGATCAGGCTCATTGCTCAGTACCAGGTCCGGTATGGCCTCTCCTCTAGTTGGCCTGTCTACCTACTGTGTCAGGAATCCTTCCTGGGCACACCGAACAAACTCTGCCCCATCTATCCCCTTTACACTAAGGAGGTGCCAATCAATATTAGGGAAGTTCTGTTTTTTTTAAAACACCTTTCCAAAATCTGCCTCCCAATCTGTTCCTCAGTGTCTCTGCTGCTATTGGGTCTGCAGAATAGTCCCAATAGTGTGATCACCTCCTTCCTGTTTCTGACTTCCACCCACACTGACTCAGTAGATGATCCCTCCAGGATGTCCTCCCTTTCTACAACTGTGACACTGTCCCTGATCAGCAAAGCCACTCCCCCACCTCTTTTACCTCCATCCCTGTCCCTCTTGAAAAATCTAAATCCTGGAATATCCAGCAGCCATTCCTGTCCTTGTGAGAGTGATCAGGCGGCCCTCTTTAATGGCCACCACCTTGTAGTTCCATGTACTGACACATGCTCTAAGTTCATCACCCTTGTTCCTTATACTTCTTGCACTAAAGTAGATACACTTCAGCCCATCCAACTGACTGCAATTTTGCCCTTTCAACTGCCCGTCCTTCCTCAGTCTTTCTATGCACTGCATCTACTTGTACACTAAATGCACCAACTTCTGACCAATCACTCGGGTTCCCATCCCCCGCCAAACTGGTTTAAACCCTCCCCAATAGCTCCAGCAAACCTGCCCGCGAGAATATTGGTCCCCCTCCAGTTCAGGTGTAATCTGTCCCTTTTGTACAGGTCGTACCTTCCCCAGAAGAGATCCCAATGATCAACATATCTGAAACCCTGCCCCCTGCACCAATTCCTCAGCTATGCATTCATCTGCCAAAGCAACCTTTTCTTACCCTCACTGGCGCGTGGCACAGGCAGCAATCCAGTGATTTACTACCCTTGAGGTTCTGCTTTTCAGCTTCCCACCTAACTCCCTATATTCCCTCTTCAGGACCTCATCTCTTTTCCTACCTATGTCATTGGCACCAGTTTGTACCACGACCTCTGGCTGTTTGCGCCCCCACCACCCCCTTTCAGAATACTGTGGACCCGATCTGAGATGTCCCTGACCTTGGCACCCACAAGGCAACATACCAACTGGGAGTCTCTTTCACGTCCACAGAATCTCCTGTCTGCCCCCCTTACTATTGAATCCCCTATCACCACTCTCCTCTTTTTTTCCTCTTTCCCCCCCCCCCCCTTCCTTCTGCACCACACAACCAGGCTCGGTGCCAGAGACCTGGTCACTGCTGCTTTCCCCTGGTAGGTCGTCTCCTCAACAGTATCCAAAGTGGTATACCTGTTATTCAGATATTCACTTTTTGTCCTATCTATTTCTCCTGCTGCCTTGTCGACAACTTAAACTTGCCTTTTTCACTTCTTTCCCAGTTCTGGCAAAGGGTCTCAGACCTGAAACATTGACTCCGTTTCTCTTCCCACAGATGTTGCCTGACTGGCTGAGTGTTTCCAGCATTTTCTGCTTTCACTAAAAATTTATCACTTTGGGGGTTTCCTATAATGCTGGGTGCAAGTCCAATCAGCCCTTTCTTCCCCCAAATAAACACTCCTGTGTCCAAAAGTCAACATGTTCTCTGATTTCAATTTATTAAGATGTTTTGGGATAATAAATGTCTGAAAAGCACGTTCTAATTAGTTGGATGTTATCCAGGAAAACCACTATTATTCTTGGGGGAATTCTGGAAATGTCAACTGGGTGTCGAGACTGCGGTGCTTTGAGCTGTGACCTTGTGTTGGCTGTTAATTTATCAGATGAATTTGCCAAATGTTTGGAAATATGAGCTATTTTTATACCATTCGATACTGATTCCAAGCAGAAGGTCGTGAGCTTTTTGCTTGTTAGGGTTATTTTCATGGGCTTGTTGCAGGTTCAAAGAAACTAATGTTTTTGGGGGTCCACAGTCTTTTGGCAACTTACGAAAACCTGATTAATGGGAGCTGATGTCAAGACACCAGTTACCCAGGATCAGAGTACTTTTTTTCTTGAAGAAACAAGGTTTTATAAATACAATTCTGTAGTATGAATTCTGGCAGTGGAGGAGGCCAAGGACTGGCATATCTATGATAGTGTGGGAGGGGGAGATGCAGATTGCGGTTACGGACAGAGCGCAGGTGTTCTGCGAAATGGTCACCAAGTCTGCGTTTGATCTTGCCAATGTAGAGGAGGCCACACTTGGAGCATCGAATGCAGTAGATGATATTAAGGGTGGTGCAGGTGAAAATCTGTCTCACCTGAAAGGACTGTTTGGGTCCATTTCACAGAACACGTCCTCAGCCTCCTCCACTGCCAGGAGAATTCCAAGCACAAACTGGAGGAACAGCAGCTCATTTTCCCTCTTGGGACCTTGCAGCCTAACGGCATGAACATTGAATTCTCCCACTTTAAGTAATCACTGCACCCCTTCTGCACAACCCCCCCCCCCCCACCATGCTTTTTTTTTCTTCCCTATCTTACTTGTTTCCACCCTCTTCCTTCTCACCTTTGACCCATCCCCTGGTGGATCTGCTCTCCCCTCCTCCCCCGCACCTGCCTAGCACTATCTCTTGCCTGCATCTACCCATCACCACCTTGTGCCCACCCCGCCTCCCCTCTTTTGTCCACCTATCACTGCTCTGCTTTTCCCTCCTATATATTGGGCTTCCCTTTTCCTATCTTCAGTCCTGAAGAAGGGTCCTGACCTGAAACGTTGACCGCCTGCTTTTCTCCACGGATGCTGCCTGGCCTGCTGAGTCCCTCCAGCATCATCGTGTTTTTCATCTAGATTCCAGCATCTGCAGTCCTTTGTTTCTCTAGTGGAGTTACATTGATCTGATTCAGGAGCACAGTGCTCTGCCCTCTTGGTGTTCAAGTATTGGAATTGGTATATTATTGTCACTAGTTTTGCATACTGTCCATACAGATCAATTCATTACACAGTGCATTGAGGTCCTTGGCAGAGCAGTTGCCCTATCAAGCCGTGATGCATCCAGATAGGATGCATCTATAAAAATTGATGAGTGTCAAAGGGGACATGGCAAATTTCTTTAGCCTCCTGAGGAAGTAGAGGTGCTGGTGAGCTTTCTTAGCCGTGGCATCTATGTGGTTGGACCAGGGCAGGCTGTTGGTGATGTTCACTCCCAGGAACTTGAAGCTCTCAACCCTCTCAACCTCAGCACCATTGATGTAGAGGGGTGCATGTACACCGCCCCCTTTCCTGAAGTCAATGACCAGCTCTTTTGTTTTGCTGACATTGAGGGAAAGGTTGTCATGACACCATGTCACCTAAGCTCTCTGTCTCCTTCCTGTACTCCGACTCATTGTTACTTGAGATACGGCCTACAACAGTGGTATCATCTGCAAACTTGTAGATTGGAGTTAGTGCAGAATCTGGCCACGCAGTCATGAGTGCCTAGGGAGTAGAGTAGAGGGCTGAGGATGAGGCTTGTGGGGCACCAGTGTTGAGAATAATCGTGCTGGAGGTGTCACTGCCTATCCTCACTGCTGTCTGTTGATCAGGAAATCAAGGATCCAGTTGCAGAGTGAAGTGTTGAGTTCCAGGTCTGAGTTTGGTGATAAGTTTGCTTGGAATAATAGTATTGAAGGTGGAGCTGTAGTCCATAAACAATAGTCCAACATAGGTGTCTTGACTATCCAGATGCTCCAGAGATGAGTGTGGGGCCAGGGAGATGATGTCCATTGTTGACCTGTTTCGGCAGTAGGCGAATTGCAGTGGGTTGAGGTTGTCTGGGAGTTTGGAGTTAATGTGTGCCATGACCACCCTCTCGAATTACTTCATGATGGTGGTTGTCAGAGGCACCAGTCGGAAGTCATTAAGGCATGTTACTTGTTTTTCTTAGGTACTGGGATGATAGTGGTGGTCTTAAAACAGGTGGGAACCTCAGATTGGAAGGAGTGGGAGCCTCTGCTATAAACCAAGTGAGGCCAGGCTGGATTCTGTTCTGCAATGATGTGATGCATGCATCCTAGCAGGCAAGAGCCATCAAATAAGGTACAATTTAATGGGACAGCTAGAGACCACAAGAGACTGCAGATGCTGGAATCTGGAGAAATACCTGAGATGCTGGAGGAACTCAGCGGGTTAGGCATGAAGGGTGTCGACTGTCCATTTACCTCCATAGATGCTGCCTGATCTGCTGAGTTCCTCCAGCATCTCGGGAGGTGTTTTGGGAGAACTACCTCCCTGCTTCGTTTGCTATTGAACTTTGATCGATTACAGAGAACTGTACCCAGGTTTTTGCTTCCTACTGGTGCTCCTTGTGACATTTTGGATCTTATTTTCTCTACCTCTCATCTGTTGCAATCACTTTTTTTTTTGAGTTTGAGCAACTTCTGTTTCTAATGAAACAGAGTTCCCGTCGGAAATCTCCCTTTTGTTCTGGTGCATTTCTTGCACGTTTATTTATTGGTATTGGTTTATTATTGTCACTTGTACCGAGGTACAGTGAAAAGCTTGTCTTACAAACAGATCGTACAGGTCAATTCATTACACAGTGCAGTTACATTGAGTTAGTACAGAGTGCATTGAAGTAGTACAAGTAAAAACAATAACAGTACAGAGTAAAGTGTCACAGCTACAGAGAAAGTGCAGTGCAATAAGGTGCGAGGGCACAACAAGGTAGATCATGAGGTCAGAGTCCATCTCATTGTATAAAGGAACCGTTCAATAGTCTTATCACAGTGGGGTAGAAGCTGTCCTTAAGTCTGGTGGTATGTGCCTTCAGGCTCCTGTATCTTCTACCCAATGGAAGAGGAGAGAAGAGAGAATGTCCCGAGTGGGTGGGGTCTTTGATTATGCTGGCTGCTACACCAAGACAACAAGAGGTAAAGACAGAATCCAAGGAGGGGAGGCTGGTGTCCGTGATGCGCTGGGCTGTGTACACAACTCTCTGCAGCTTCTTGCAGTCCTGGGCGGAGCAGTTGCCGTACCAAGCCATGATACATCCAGATCGGATGCTTTCTGTGGTGCATCGATAAAAGCTGGTGAGAGTCAAAGGGGACATGCCACATTTCTTTAGCCTCCTGAGGAAGTAGGTGCTGGTGAGCTTTCTTGGCCGTGGCATCTACGTGATTTGACCAGGACAGGCTGTTGGTGATGTTCACTCCCAGGAACTGGAAGCTGTCAACCTTCTCGACCTCAGCACCATTGATGTAGACGGGTGCATGTACACCGCCCCCTTTCCTGAAGTCAATGACCAGCTCTTTTGTTTTGTTGTGTTACGGACTCAGTGAAGGTCGCTTTAAGATAGAGAGTGTGTGTGTATGTGTGTGTGGGGCGTGCTTACGTCAATAGAAGATAAAGGATGTAATGATGTTGTTGAAGAAGTCAGAAGAAGGAGAGAGAGAGAGAAGGGAGAGAGACACCAGCCTGCTTGTTTTCTCTATCGATGGATGAGAAACAATAACTGTGTTTGCCACTGAAATCCATGTATGGAAGTTGGAAGTAATCCGGTGGAGTTCACTTTGTTGCTGACCTGTAGAAGGAAACAGGTATTTGTGTGTGGACGACCACGATTCGGATGCTTTTCGGGGTGAGGAAGTCACTACCGAGTAAACACTGGAGTGTCGTTTGGGTTCCATCGTGGAACATTTGGATTTCGTATGTACTCTCTCTATGTTTTTCTACATCTACATCTTATCTTCAGACAACGGTGGTTGTTGAAGAAGCCCTTGCTCATGTTTCACCTTATGGCTTGTGGAACTGAACTTTAAGAACCATTCTGGAACTGGGAGTTTTGGACTTTGTCACACACACACACAAAGAGTTTAGTTTTGGGGTTAACGTTCGAGGTTTAACATTTTTGAATTCTAACATACATTTTTTTTTACTTTTATTTTACGTATTATCATAAGTAGTGATTAATAAAATAGTTTTAAACACTGAATCATGCTCAGTGTGTTTCTTTTGTTGCTGGTTTGTGACAGTTGACATTGAGGGAAAGGTTGTTGTCATGACACCATTCCACTAAACTCTATCTCCTTCCTGTACTCTGACTCATCACTGTTTGAGATATGGCCTACTACAGTGGTATCATCTGCAAACTTGTGGATGGAGTTAGAGCAGAATCTGGCCACACAGTCATGAGTGTATAGGGAGTAGGGTAGAGTAGAGCTGAGGACGCAGCCTTGTGGGGCACCAGTGTTGAGAATAATCGTGCCGGAGGTATTGCTGCCTATCCTCACTGATTGCAGTCTGTTTGTTAGAAAGTCAAGGATCCATTTACAGAGGGAGGTGTTGAGTCCTAGGTCTTGGGGTTTGGTGACAAGCTTGCTTGGAATTATTGTATCGAATGCAGAGCTGTAGTCAATAAACAATAGTCTAACGTACGTGTCTTTACATTTGCCTCTTTCAACCATCCCCTTGGCTTCCAGTTGTTAAGTTTCATTCAATTAGCCAAGAGCTTTTTGTCCATTTTGACGGTCTTTCAAATAATGACCCACATGACTTTACTGTTGGCAGGCATTCATGAATGGTAGGTTTGGGCTATTTCTGCAGAACCTTGCGATCTGCATGTTCTTCCCGGTAATTTCAGTGAAAGATCACAGTGGACCTGTAAGGCTCTTCTCTTATATACACTTGAACTGTGAAAGTAGTCAGGTTTGTGTTCAGTGGATATTTTAAGCTATCTCACACAGTGTGAAGTACTGGCAGTGGAAACAGCAAAACTCTTTTTCCTGAAAAGCTGAGATGAGATTGAGTGAAAGCTTCAAAACTCTGATAGATTTTTCTTAGGCAAGGGTTACAGAATCAATTTGGGTAGATGGAATTGAAATACAGACCAACCGAGATGAAATTGAATGGCAGAACAGGCTTGTGAGACCAAATGGCTGTCTCGGTTCCAAGTGTAATTAGAGGTCGCTGATTTGGTGGGGGGGGGGGGGGGGGGTGTAATTTAAAGTTGTGATTTAAGCAGTTCTCTAGAATTTAGAAGAAAATCATTGAAACCTGCAACATTTTTTAGGTGGCTCAGCAGGCTGGATACTGGGGTGATGCTCCCCGACCAAGGGGAGTCTACAACCAGGGGATGGAGTTTCTGAATAAAAAGTAGGCCGTTCAGGACTGTGACGAGGAGGTGGTGAATCCTTGGAATTCTCTACCCTGGAAGTTGTGGAGGCTCAGTCACTGAGTGAATTCAAAGTATAGGTCAATAGATTTCTGGATAATAAAGAGGATGGTGCTGGAAAATGGTGTTGAGTTAGAAGATAATCCGTGCTCTTGAATGGTGGAGCAGGCTCGAAGGACTGAATGGCTGACTGCTCATATTACTTGTGTTCTCGTGTAAGAATATTTGCACAATTAGTTTATTGTAATTTTTTTTGATTGGTTCTCACCAAATTAATGGCTTGGCAGCTAACCTGTATCAGTGACACTATTTTTAATATTGTAATAAATGTTCACTTTTATTTTGCTTTATCTGTTTGTCTAGTCTCCATGTTTAGTTTAATTTACTTTACTCTGAACCCTGAAGGTGTGAATTCCTCATTTGCTATCTGGCCTCTGTACAATACTTGCTACTGGATTTAACGTTCTTGCCATATAACACTGTAACCCTAACCCTGACTCACTGAGCCACAGCAGCACCCATGTACTGGCCCACTCAAGTTTTTGAAAGCCATGCTGCCTCTCCTTTTGATAGCTGTAGTTGGAACAGAGCAGGTGCCAAGAGCACAGACATCGATTCCAGGCCCTCAATCTATGAGATTTGCTTTCACCTGAACATTAAAGCAGTTTACTTAATCCTAGAGAGAAAACCGGTAGTGTTGTGATTCATTGTAATACTTCCATTGCTATATTTAGCTTGGTTAATGGTTGCAAGGATGTACTTCTGATGCGTTTCCTAGTAACTAACGTATCTGTTTATCTCTGCCATTTTTATTTGCGTTTCAGAAGTATCTCTCCTACAATGAATTGCTTAATGTTCAACGTGATCCTGGTGCCAAGAGGATCTCGTCTTTCTCTTGCATCTTGAAGTGTTGTGTTTCATCTCCCTTTTGAGTGAAAGCCAGCTTTGTGGAAGTGCTTGTTATCCTGGCTGTGCTGTCACTTGAATACTTGGATTGGTTTTCCATTCTATTTTCAGTTTCTTTTCTGTTGTTGCTGGCCAGAGATTTGAGTTTGTGGGATGTGATTCAAGTCTGTCCCTTAACAATAGCAATTTGAGGATTTAGAGCACAAAGCACCACTTCTTTTAACCTTTCTTCACTGTTACCTGCTTCGTCCCACCTGTGTACGTGTATTCATTTCGGGCTGGGCTGTCCAGCAGCATTGGTAAGTTTTAAAAAAAATTGCCCCTCAATTGGTCAAACTTGTGCAAAGTAGTCTGTGTACTACAGCCTCAATTTATAACAACTCTTGAGCCTACCCTGCTCGTAATTCTAGCATTGCAAACATTATTGGGTATGTCAACCTGTGAGCCCTGCATTCAGGGCTAGTACCTTTTCAAACAGCCTTCACACTGTTTGAAATGGATGAAGGAGTTTTGTCTCTGTAATTGGCATATGGTTGCTTGTGCTAAGATTCTTATTAATGTCTATGAATGCATAGTTATCGCTGTAATGCGTTCTCTTAACTTGCAGTTGATATGGCAACACAGTGCTGCCCCAGAGACCTGGGTTCAATCCTGACCTCGGGTGCTGTCTGTGTGGAGTTTGCACGTTCTCCCTGTGACTGCGTGGGTTTCCCCCAGGAGCTCTGGTTTCCTCCCATGTCCCAGGGGCGTGGGTCAGTAGGTTAATTGCCCCTGGTGTAGATGAGGGGTAGAATCTGGGGGGAATTGATGGGGATGCAGGGTAAAAAATGGGATTAACGCAGGATTTGTGTAAATGGGTGGTGGATGATCTGCATGGACTCAGTGGGCTGAAGGGCCTGTTTCTGTGCTGTATCTCTCTGTGACTCTATCATCATCTAAGTTTAAACTTCTGGCAGATTTTAATTGCATTGTTTCCTTTTCCACAGGCTACTGCTGTCATCGAAGACATGGAGAAATTGAGTTCGATTGGAGATGGTATATTTTTCATTCTAAATCATTTTATTTAAAGATTTCATGTGGAAAAGTGGTGTTTTGAGCACTGAATGTCAAACTAGCCTAGATATTTAAGGAAGTGTAAATGTGGCCAGCTTCTCTAATAGTTTAGAGCATCAAGTGGATATGAAATGGTGGCGGGGTGGGAAATAGCTAGTTTCTAAACAAGGAAGTTAGGGAGGTATACTGAGTGGAGTGCCCTAGGTATTGGTGCTGGGACCTCAACTGTTTCTGGTCTGGATCACAATCCTAATGGATAAGAAAGGCTATTGAACTAGTAGTTCCTAGACAGCTAATTGCCCCTTGAATGACTCCAGAGTTTCTGCATCTAAGCCCTGGGCCCACTCCAAGTATTAATCTCTTTTGTGAAGCAATGCCTCCTGACATCACTGTTGGACTCGCTGAGTTGTACCTACGTCCACCTGTCCTGTAGTTGTGGTTTAACTTGAGGGAGTGCTTGGGATAAAACATGAACTGTGATTTACCTTCTTTCAAGGCTAAGATTTTTTTCTGGTCTACCCTCATAATTCAGTATTCAGGTGCCAGAAATGAGTCTTTTGGTCGTCCTCTTCACTGTTTCCACATTTTGGACTTTGGTGACACTGTTCAAGCTGGGATCTGAGTTGAGCACTATGACCACAGGCTTTACAATTTGTCATTGTACCTTGGTTTGTGTTTGTTTTGTAGATTGCTGTTTTGCAATGACTGGATGCCCTAAGTCTTAAGACATCATTCTCCAATTTTTTTTTTCCCCTTGGTCCATGATCTTCGTCAGATTCATCTTGCAGGTGTTTTTTTTTACCTATTGTGCAAGAACTCAGCTATGGCTAATGAACTTCAACATCAGTGCAAGTGTATGTGTCTCCATTCCCCTCTGCAGCCACTTCATCAGACTTGATTTTTCCCTACCTTTTAATTGAGTAAAAGTACTCCATCCAAGTGGTTTTTGCAAATCAGAAGTCTCAGCACCAATCCCTGAGATGCAATGCCCAGTACATTTCCCAACCTAATCTTGTGCTCCTAAATAGGGCACCTACTACCTTTAGTAGCAGTTTTTCATGTTGAACTTTACCAAAGAATTTCTGGAAGCCTGGGTGTACTTTATTGGGTACCAATGTTTCTTGACCTTGTATGTGGGCTCTATTTTACATTCGTGTTTCTTGCCTGAACTAACCTCTGTTCTGGTTTCAATTTGATCCACCAACAAAACACTGTTGCCAAGAGCTCTGCTTTCTCGTCCTCCATACCCACAATATTCAAACAGGAAAAGGGAGCAAACAAGTAACAAGGGCAAATGTGGTTGAACTGTCAGGGCTTTGTGGACTAGGTTATCTCTGCTCTGGGATTATGTACCCTCAGGTTACCGATTTGGACTCCCCTGTTGCAGGTCACTTCACATTTCAGTGTCCATTTGGGGTATTACTTTTATTTACAAAAATGTTGGGCAGACTGAATCTGCCCATCTGAAAGTAATGATGACCAGATTTGCCAGATTAATCTTATAAAGGTAATACTCTGATTTATTCCCATCTCAGTTCCCCTACCTTGGTTATTATTAATATGACTATTGGACCTGTTGTTATCGCAGCTTGTTCTATCACTTTTCCTGAAAGTATTATCTTGGTTTATTTATAATGCTTGTTGTGCCTTTCATGAGTTTCATTTGTGGCTTGTTCCTGAGGATTTATTGCTGCTTCACCATTTTTAAACTTGGGCAATCATACAAATGACATTCAAGTCATCACACATTTGCCTTGAAATGATATAGTTTGTAGTTTTCCCCAGGTCATGTCAAATGTGATTATCCAGACTGCCACGACATCCACGCTTGTTAAACTTGCCATTGCTTGCTTGAAGTAAAGGTATTTTTTCATGTACTGAAATAGGACTTCATAAATTATGCTCAATAGTTCAAATTCTAGAATGTTAGATGTTGCCAATTTACATGAGGTTTGTTAAAATCCCTCATTAAAATGGCATTTCTGTTTCCAAAATGGTATTTTGTAAAGAGGTAGGAAGTTGTATTTATAGTCAATAGACAACTCCAAGAATCGTCCTTGATCCTTTCTCACTCTGTTTTAATTGCAAAACTTGGACCTTGAGTTTATTTCTCAGGTGTCCCTAGCATATGCAGTCCTCCATCTTGTGTCAAGTATTCGGAATTAACCAGATTTCTAAGAGTTTGCATCATGAATCTCAGATGGCATAACAACCAATGAGTTCAAACACCATTTTTGTGAATGCTCCTAACAGCCTAGGTGGTTGTGTCTGTTTTTAACTGCATTCCTTTTTATAAACCTTCTGCAATTAATTTCCTTTCCTCTATTTTTTTTCTGTGCTCTTTACCCTTTCTTAATTAGTTTAAATTCTTGCTCACTGCCTTAATTATCCAATTTGTAGAGGCGCTAATACCAGTCTGGTTTGGATGAGACCTGTCTCATCTGAGGAGCTTTTCCTGCACATGAATTTTCCTAAAGCCTAGGAATCTGAAGCACTCAAATCTATACTTGCGTTTGAGTTCCGTCACATTGATGCATCTAACCTGTTTCTGTTTTTACTAGTGCAGTGCATTGCACCAAAAATAATCCTGAAATTACTGAGAAGGGACTTGCATTTCACCTTGTCATTAGCTTTGGGATGCCCGGAAATGCTTTGCAATCAACTACTTGCTTTAAAAATGTTGTCACTGTCAAGTGCGCAAATGCAGCAATGAATTGTGTGCACGGCAATTCTCGCAAGCAGCAAATGAAATGAACATCCAGTTAACCTGTGCTTTTTTTTTTGGTGCTGAATGAGGGAGAAATATCGATCTGGGGTACACTGAGGAAAACTCCCCAATGTTCTTCATAATGCCATGGAATATTTTGAATCTGAATGAGGCCAATTGGACCTTGCCCAATACTGAGGGTCTGTCTAGATTACGTGCTCCAATTCAGGAATGGACTTATACTTTAGTCAGAAAGTTGTGGGTTCAAGTTAACTACGTCAGTCTGATGACCCTCAAAGTCTTGTACTTCAATTTCAAACATAACCTCTTTTACAAGACTCCCGTTCTGCTCTTTCTTCCCTTTTTTTTAAATCCCCTTCCTCGTGCCAGTCAGCCAATGAAGCATTCAGGATTGGGCTGGCTATACTACTAGTTGTGCAATAATCTACTCTTTTTCAAGGATAGTGTCACTCATTTGCCCCTGGGTAAGCCCTTGATCCACTGCTGTGGTGTTAACAGATGATCCCTTTTCTCGCACCTCTATTGTTGTTCTTCTCAGTGTCACAAAATGCAAGTCTACTAGAAAATTGCAATAGCTAGATTTTTTTTCCCCTGCTGCTATTTGGTCACCTTTCTCCTTGCCCTGTTTCAATTTCTCTCTGTGCGAGGTAACACATTCAGAAGCCTTTCCTCACAATGCAGGTTGTGGGACATAACCTGCTGTTCATTGAGCTCAGCGTTATGCAGCCCCCTCAAAAGAATTCTTTTGACATGAAGTACAGTCACCGTAAAGTATGCAAATGTGGCAGTCAGTTTTTTGCACAGCAATTCTCGCAAGCAGCAAATACATTGCAGGTACAGGATGCCCTGTGGCATGGTGCCACGTATGCCAGAGTTCACCAAAGTACCTTGGAAATGCAATGAAAGATGGTTTAATTCTCAAGCTAACTAAATTAGATGGGACAGCAGAGTCTTATCTGGCAAATGAGAAGCTTCAGGAGGATGTAGACAATACTCAAAAGTGGCCTGGAAAATTTGTGTTGCACTCTGAAAGTGAGGGCTGTTGATTACTGCTGGGTCACTTGTTCATTTTAAATTTGAGATTGATAGGTATGTTATCCAGGGGTATTGAGGCATACAGCAAAAAGGCACGTATATGGGGTTAGGTCGGAGACCAACTATAATCTCACTGAGTGGTTCAACAATCTTGAAGTAAATGCTCCTATTCTCGTGTTCCTGGGGGCAAGTTGCTTGAGGTCGAAACTGGAGCAGGATTTGAGTGACCATGGATGCAACATTATCTTGTTCAGTAACGGCAGAGCACCAGTCAACAGACCAAATGAAGCTGAGCTATTCTGGCAAATCAGTGAGAATGAGTCTGGAGCCCTCCTGCTGTAGTTGTAAGTGCTCTGGCCAAGCTTCACCTTGACTACCACAAATACCAAGGCTGTTTTGTGTTGCTAGAACTGAATTATGAGAAAAGAATATAAATCCTGCACTCGTTGACCCTAAAGGAAAATAAGAACAGACTCTACAAAAGTTAGAAATTAAGTGGACCAAAAAGGAGTTGATTGTGCAGGGTATTTAAAGTTAACTGATGACTATAGAATAGGTAAAAATTGGCAAAAGACAAATTTAGGACTGATGTCAGGGAAGGCACCGGCAAAGTGAAAATACCTGGATGAGTTTCACTTCAAGCTAATGAAGGTAAAATCTCTGGAGTCATTCTAGAGGCAGGTCAGTCTTTCGTAAGCTTCTACAGAATGATGAGGTAGACAGACCTGATCGCTTCCTTCGGTTGTCCTTATCTTTGTGACGTTTGGAATTGGAAATTGCTGAAAGGAATTTGGGAATGGTAGAACGTATTGAAGATGCACTCCTAGAGCCTAAATATTTCCACAGTAACCATGGTATAAATAGTTCAAAAGCACTTTCTTTCATTTATATCCCACTTTTCTGAAGCGACCAAGAGCTAAATTACACCCAGCGCAATTGTACTCTGTTTATCATCCATACATGTTCCAACAGTGATCAGGAGTACGAAGTATAACCCTGGAAGCAGATTATCTGTGTAACCTTTGACCAGGAATTAACTGGCCAGGGCAGAAAATCTAAAATGTCCAGAGAAAAATAGGAGAGAAATGAATTTAAAGCATAAGAATAAACCTGTCGCAGGTTGTTTGCGTTGTGCCAGCGGTTGCTGTTCTAGGCAGTCCTGTACATCTGGGGGGGAGGGAGGGGGAATAAATTATTGTATCCTTAAGAATCTGGACCTGTTAACTCTTTTTGTTGAATTGCAGTGAATGACTCCAACAATGAGGTCTACACCCGCTTTATGAAGTCACACAGATGCTATGATCTTGTCCCCACCAGCTCCAAACTTGTGGTATTTGACACTTCTCTGCAGGTAATGTAAGGGTGTGGAGTTAATGCTTTACTTGTCCAAATATTGCTGGTGCCTATACACTTAAGGGATATTTAAGTTTCTATTAATGCTTTCTCCATTCCTTGAAATACTCAAAGCAGTTTACATTTACAATTAATTACTTTGAATTAGGCAAACCTTTTAGCCAAGCAGCTGAATTGATTAGAACCATTAATGCACAAATTGTGCAAGCTTGGAGCATGGTAACGATCATTTCTTTGTGAAATTGCACCTCTTGCACAATGCACCAGGCACTTCCATATACATTTCACTTAGCAAGTCCAGTGTTTTACTGCTGACAGGTGTGTCCTTAATGACATCACTATTTGCGCAATGCTTATATCCACCTTTACTGACATAAATTGGAGCTCAAAACTGTAACCTACAATCTTTATGGATTGGTCACAGTGGAAGGAGGAGCACATTGTGCCAATTTGTTACTGATACTATTTAGAAGGACAAAGCTGACATTGTGAGACCTGACTGAGCAGCTTCAGGACTGACTGCAGGCTGCTCAAAGTCCACAGAGTTTGTTGCAACTGTTTTCTCCGGTATTTAGCTCTGAGATTCTCACTCCGTGTGTGCCTCATTAGTGACATTGCTGGCAGCACTCCACTCACTGGAGAAGACATTGTGGCAAGGAGGGAGGAAAGATGTGTCTATCAGAGAAGAGCCTGCTCTTTGTGAGTCTTCAGAGGCACCAGATCCTACCTGGACCTCTCTGAACAACATATCTGCAGGCTCTGGTTTTCCAAGACTGTCACTGAGATCTGTGACATTCTGCAGGAAAACCATGGAGCTTGGACTGCCCTCTCCTTGGGATTGTGGTCATATTGGCTCTCAATTTCCTCACCAAGTGACTGTATTATATCTCTGCCATTTCCCCCCAACCTGCTGCTCACCACCGCATCCGGGAGCTTTCCCAGGTACTGCAGTCATACAAAAATGATTTCATTTGCTTTAATTTCAGAATCAGATTTGTTATCACTGACTTGTATGACGTGAAATTTGTTGTTTTGCGGCGGCAGTACAGTGCAAAGACAAAATTACGTTAAATTACAAAAATAAATAGTGTGGGGGGGGGGGGGGGGGGGGAAGAAAAGGGATAATGAAGTAATGTTCATGGACCGTTCAGAAATCTGATGGCAGAGGGGAAGAAGCTCTTCCTGAATTGAGTGTGGGTCTTCAGGCTCCTGTACCACCTCCCTGATGGTAGTAATGAGATGAGGGCATGTCCCGGATGGTGAGGGACCGTAGTGATGGATGCCACCTTCCTGAGGCACCGCCTCTTGAAGATGTCCTCGATGGCGGGGAGGGTTGTGCCCGTGATGGAGCTGGCTGAGTCTACAACCCTCTGCAACCTCTTGCGATCCTGCACATTGGAGTCTCCACTACCAAGTGGTGACTTTTGGCAAGGTGAAAGTGGCATCTCGGTGACCAGGATCGCTGATTTCCCAAAAGTGTAAGCGGTCATCGATTGGACTCCTCTGGCCACAGGGGCTCCCCTCAATCACCTGGACATTTTCATCATCAGGAAAGGTTTCTGCTTGTGGATCAGCAGTAGCATTTCCTGATGGTCAATGCCACGTTTCTGGCTAGTATGTATAACGGCTTCATCCTCAGTGAGACCAAACTGCCAGATGTTTTCAGCAGGCCCCTAGGGGACAAAGCATCCCCACAAAATCCCTGGCTCCTTGCATCATCCACACTAACTGAGCATAGATACAGGAGGAGCCACACAAGTGCAAGATTTATTGTGGCAAGCGCCATTGTTCTTCTGAACTGCATCAGTCCAGGGGTGCCCTGCAGTTTATGCCAACCAATGTGGAGACTTAGTCATGGAGTGCGGCAAACAGAAGACATCAGCAGGTACTGCAGGAAGACCTGGAGCCTGGGGGCCACGAGGCAGACCTTGAAGAGGAGCAGGAGGAAGCAGGTGGCTAGTAAATACACGTCCCTACTCGGCATCCACTGTCTTCTCTCCCAGCTCGACAGAGGAGGCAAGCATTGGTTGTGTGGTATATAAGGGATGTCCTGATGGACACTCCGCATAATCAGTCTGTAAAATCATCGTCCCCAAGGCAAACCCAGAGAGTCTCCCCGTACTCCCATGGTTACCACCAACCTAGGACATCAATAATCAGGAAGGGAAGCCCAAGTGACACTTAATTCCTCACGTGCTGCTTTGCAGGTCCATCTGCACTGATTAGAAGATGTTGATCAATGAATTGCTGATCCAGTTACTGAAGGGGCTTGCTTGCTGTTCAGTGGTCTGCAGATCACCCTGATTTTCATTTTTGTATGTGAAATTTATTCTCGCATTGCCCCACTGAGTGGGGATTCTCACATCTGCAGGAGACGACTGTAGCCAGCTCCTGCCAACCACCTCTGGCAGGTCTGCTGGTTCCCCCCCTGGTGTGCATTCTGCTGACCCTTTGAATGTGGGAGGGATCTCCCTCTCCCCCTGCAGCCTGTCTCCTGTAGATGTGGGGCTGCCGTGCGAAGTGTGCCTTTTGAAAGCTGATGCCTTCTCTGATTGCTGCTCAGCAAAGTGTCTGCAGCTGCGCTAAAATGAGTGTGGTGTTGTCTGGAACGGTACAGGTCCCATATTGGCAAGCCACCCCAACGCTATTTCAAACATCTTTTTGGACAACTTCATGATTTTTTTTTTGCCAGGGCCCCCAACAAGTGTTAGTACTGCAAGCAGTGATGGTGTAGTACACCAAAAATAGGCAAAACCCAATTTCTAGGCTACTTTGTGTAAACGTGGTTCCTGGGATAGCAATGCAGTGTTTCTGATGATGGTGAGTAATAGCAGGGCATTTAGCAAGGTAGCAGGAAAATATCTTCTCTTTGAATAGTATCAAACAATTCCTAGCACCTACATGAACCAGAGCAGACAGGCCTTGGTCTTAACATATTATCCATTGCACAACACTCCAACAGTACAGCACTCTCTGCATTTTACTAAAGTGTCGGCCTAAATTTATGGTCCCAAAACTTTTAGCGTCATAGAATTATACAGCACAGAAACAGACCCTTCAGCCCAGCTCTTCCATGCCAACCATAATGTCTGTCTGGGCTAATACCACTTGCCTGCATTTGGCCCATAACCCTCAAGGCCTTTGCTCTTCATGTACCTGTGCAAATGTCTTTTAAATATTGTACTTGCACCAACAGCTTCCTCTGTCACTTGTTCCATATACCCACCACCCTCTGTGTGTGTGGGGGGGGGGGGGGATAAAGTTGCTCCTCGGGTCCCTTTTTAAATCTTGCGCCTCTCACCTTAAATCTATGCCCTCCCAGTTTTAGACTCCCCTACTCTGACAAAAAGGCTGTGACCATCCACCTTATCTACGCCCCTCATGATTTTATAAACCTCCTATAAGGTCACCCCTCAGCCTCTGTCGCTCCAGGGGAAAAGTCTCAGCTTATCCAGCCTCTCCTTGTAACTCACGCCCTCCAGTCCTGGTAACATCCTCGTGAATCTTTCCTGCACCCTTTCCAATTTAGTGACATCCTTCCTATAGCAGGGTGACCAGAGCTGTACACAGTGCTCTACGTGTGGTCTCCCCAATGACTTGTACAGTTGCAACATGACTCCCCAACTCTTGTACTCTGCCTTGACTGATGAAGGCAAACGCTGCCTTCACCACCCTGTCTATCCTTTCAAGCAGTATAAATGCACAGTGTGATGCTTCTGGACCACATCAATACTATTCAGAAGATTTACTTTATATGTTTGAAGCTGCTGCTATCAATCAAACTTGGCCAGATGTCCAGAGACTTTAGGTTCTACATGTGACCTTCTGGTTCCAGATTGAATGTTCTGTGCTCACGTCGTGCTTTGCAGGTCTGGGATTGAACCTGCAGCTTCTGACTGAAAGATGTCTTTATTAGTCACATGTACATCGAAACACAGTGAATTGCATCTTTTGCGTCAAATGTTCTGAGGGCAGAACACAAGTGTCGCCACGCTTCCGGTGCCAACATAGCATGCCCACAACTTCCTAACCTGTACGTCTTTGGAATGTGGGAGGAAACCCACACAGACACTGGGAGAACATACAAACTCCTTACAGACAACAGCGGGAATTGAACCCGGGTCACTGGCGCTGTAAAGCATTACGCTATCCGCTACACTACTGTGAAAGCTGAGAGCTACTGAGCCAAACTGGCACATGAGTGGACTCGTGTTACTTAACGTATTTAAAGCCCAGAGTCTTCCCTCCAAATATCCTTCAAAGTTCTCAAGTACATTCAAGGTATTACTAACTGCCCCACAGGTGAATAAGTTGGAGGATCATTTGCCCGGCGCAGTACCATAGTTATGTCAGTCTCTCAGTTGGCAAACATTGGGGACTGTGTAAATTGACTCAATCCACACAGCTGGTTCAGGAAGATCTGAAGGGAATAAAATCACCACCAATAAAATTAAGAAGTGTTTTACAATAAGTTTAGTGAAGGCAATTTCTATGTTACTTTGCTTCCATATCCTAATTTTCCCCCTCAAAATGTTAAATCCTTTTAAATTTGATGTTTGTGTTTGGTTTACACAGAGTAAGTAAAATTGGAGTTAAAGAGAGTTGAAGAGTTTGAGAATAATTGGTGTGTTGGCCTTTCATGGGTTCATTGTTAATATTCATCAAAGAGAAAATTATCTGATCACCCTCTTGATCTTAATTTCTATTCTTAAGAGTAGGTAGTGTTACTAGAAAATTCCTCCAACTGGTCAAAGGTCAAATTTGGTGGAATATTCATCTGGGCTTCTGAAGGAATGTGAAGGAAATGGCAGGATCTCATCCAAATGGATTAGTTGTTCTCATCGTGGTTCATACTAATGATTTAAATATATTTTCCCTTAGTTCCTTTTATGACTACATGTGTATTCCTAAATCCTGTTTATAGTATGCATATAACTTTTTAAGAAAAATGTACTCTGTTTGGCACGACTTCTGATACATTGTCATTACCAGCCACTGCTGGTAGTTGGATCTTATTTGATGGCACCATTAAAGAATGTTTGCCGAGAAGCTCAATCCTGTTTACTTGCCTTTTTAAAATGTCGATTATATAAGAAGCTGTAGATGCTATCTTCATGAGTTTTGTTTGGGTTTGACCAATGGATGTTACCAGTCCTATATGTCATGCAAATGGAATTTGCTGCCTTTGAACCTAGACAGTGAACGTTAGCATGCTTTTGACTGTGGGGCTTTGCACTTGAGCTCAATCCTGTTCTTGCTGAGCATCCATATAAATGTACTTTAGGCAAGGGTCACTGTTCAACAATCAGGGATGGGAACCTTGCATAGCTTTCCTCCATTTTCCCACTTCCCATGGCATCTTGGGGATGTTGTGTCTTATTGGTTGATGCACTGTTAACACTGCTGAATGCAGCTAAACTCTGTTCAGACAAGGTATCAAACGGGACGTCTGCTTGACTCAGAAACACTGAGGGGAGCCCACGTTGCATTTTAACCAAATGAAGTACGGCTGCATATCTTGATTTAACTGCTGGAATGTGAATTTCAGATTATGTATAATTGTAGGTTAGGTGTGTTTGCAGTGATTACTTTTCTAATTTGTGCAGGAGCTTCCTATCCATAGTATCTTATGGAGAAAAATGTGATGTGCATGCCTATCATTAAATAATGCTAAACTTGTTCACATCTGGCGTTCAATAAGGGACGCTTAAGAAAGTACCTTTGTAATTTGATCTATAAGGCTGTGGATTAAGTTTCTAATCTGTCCTATGAATAAAAGGTTTTTTAACTTTTGAATACCACGCTTGCATTAAACCATCCAAATTGGGGTTCAGATTGAATGCAGATAAGTGTGCATTATTTTAACCTGACAACAACATCTAGTTTTGGAGCTCCCTCTCAAACTGCATGAACTGAGCTCCTCTTTCTCCCCTAGCAGGCATGCTTGAGGCAGTCTTGAGTAAAAACTTAGTACAAAGCTACTTCATGCAAGTTGCACCTGTGTGTATTACAGCAGGTTCTGCCTGAGGAGTTTCCAGAAACTCCTTCTGCATCACAAGCCCAAAACACCATCCATTAAATTTCTATTCATAGAACTGTACAGCACAGAAACGGGCCCTTCGGCCCACCTCGTCCATGCTGACTGTGATGCCTGTCTACACTAATCCCATTTGCCCACATGGTGCCTGTATCCCTATACACCTGTCCTATCCAAGGGCCTGTCCAAATGCCTTCTAAGCATTGTAATAGTATTTGCCTCGACCACCTCCTCTGGCAGCTCGTTCCAGATATTCACCACCATCTGTGTGTGGGGGGGCGGTGGGAAACCTACCCTCAGATCTCCGTTGAATTTCTCCCCCCTCAGCTTAAACCTGCGTCCTCCAGAACTAGAGTCCCCTGCCCTGGGACAACGGTTCTGACTATCTATCCTGTCTATGGCCCTCATAATTTTATAAGCCTCTCTAAGGTCACCCCTCGGCCTCCAACGTTCCAGTGAGAGCAAACGCAGCCTGTCCAGTCTCTCCTTATAACGACAGCCCTCCATTCCAGGCAACGTCCTGGTGAATCTCTCCTGCACTCTAACACTACGACATCCTTCCTGGAGTGTGGTGACCAGAACTGTGTGTTTTACTCCAAATGTGGTCTAACCAGTGTGTTGTGTCACGAACCAGCAACAAAAGAAACACACTGAGCATGATTTAGTGTTAAAAACTATTTTATTAATCACTACTTATGATAATACGTAAAATAAAAGTAAAAATGTTAGTATGTTAGAATTCAAGAATGTTAAACCTCGAACGTTAACCCCAAAACTAAACTCGTCGTGTGTGTGTGTGACAAAGTCCAAAACTCCCAGTTCCTGAATGGTTCTTAAAGTTCAGTTCCGCAAGCCATAAGGTGAAACATGAGCAAGGGCTTCTTCAACAACCACCGTTGTCTGAAGATAAGATGTAGATGTAGAAAAACATAGAGAGAGTACATACGAAATCCAAATGTTCCACGATGGAACCCAAACGACACTCCAGTGTTTACTCGGTAGTGACTTCCTCACCCCGAAAGCATCCGAACCGTGGTCGTCCACACACAAATACCTGTTTCCTTCTACAGGTCAGCAACAAAGTGAACTCCACCGGATTACTTCCAACTTCCATACATGGATTTCAGTGGCAAACACAGTTATTGTTTCTCATCCATCGATAGAGAAAACAAGCAGGCTGGTGTCTCTCTCCCTTCTCTCTCTCTCTCTCTCCTTCTTCTTCTGCCTTCTTCAACAACGTCATTACGTCCTTTATCTTCTATTGACGTAAGCACGCCCCACACACACATACACACACACTCTCTATCTTAAAGGGACTTTCACTGAGTCCATAACACCTCCCACCTAAAAAAATTTTTCCCAAGAAAAATTCAACCGCGCATACAGTTAGTAATGTTAATAATTATCATGCTACACAACTACAGACTATCAGATTAGTACAGATACATGTTTCCCATTTAACATCGAGAAAGACAATCAGCAATCACATTATCTTTGCCTTTAATGTGAGTTATCATGAGATCAAACTCTTGCAAAATTAAACTCCAGTTTAACAGTTTTCTGTTCTTGTTTTTGACTCGGCTCAGAAACACCAATGGGTTATGATCTGTATATACAGTCAATGGTTTCTGAGCGGTGCAAACATATACACTGAAATGTTGCAAGGCTAAAACAAGCGACAGTAATTCTTTCTCTATGGTGGAATAATTCTTTTGATGCTCATTAAATTTCTTTGAAAAGTAAGCTACAGGATGGTCAATATCATCAAGGTCACGCTTCTGCAACAACACAGCTCCTGCAGCTTCATCACTGGCATCTACTGCTAATGAAAATGGCTTTTCAAAGTCAGGTGATTTGAGCACAGGATGGTAGCATAAAATGGCTTTCAGCTTCTCAAATGCTTCTTGACAAGAATCTGTCCAAACAAACTTTACTCCCTTCTTCAGAAGATTAGTTAGGGGAAGAGCAATATCAGCAAAATTTTTACAAAATTTTCGGTAATATCCAACCATTCCCAAAAATCTTCTAACAGTCCTCGTACCTGTGGGAATAGGGAACTCAGATATCGCTTGAACTTTTGCCTGAACAGGAGCTTGCTTGCCTTGACCTACAACATAACCAAGATACGTCACAGTGGCATGGCCAAATTCACTTTTAGCCAAGTTAACTGTAAGGTTAGCCTTGGAAAGTCTTTCAAACAACCTTTCTAACGCAGAGATGTGATCCTCCCATGTATCATTCCCAGTCACTAAGTCGTCAATGTAGGCATCTGTATGTTTTAACCCATGAATCACTGAATTAATCATTCTTTGAAATGTTGCCAGAGCATTTTTCATTCCAAATGGCAAAACATTGTATTCATACAATCCAGAAGGGGTTACAAAGGCTGAAATTTCCCTTCCTCTATCTGTTAATGGAACACACCAGTACCCTTTTAATAGGTCAATCTTTGTAAGAAATTTTGCCTTTCCCACTCTGTCTATGCAATCATCCACCCTAGGAATAGGGTAAGCATCTGACTTTGTTACAGCATTCACTTTCCTGTAATCTGTGCAAAATCTAACAGTTCCATCAGGTTTAGGTACAATAACACAGGGCGAACTCCAATTTGAAGTAGAATGTCTAATAATATCATTTTCCAACATGTATTTTATTTCCTGATCAACAAGTTTACTTTTTTCCACATTCATTCGATATGGGTGTTGTTTGATTGGTTTTGCATCCCCAACATCAACATCATGGGTAATTATCGATGTTCTGTTTGGAACATCTAGGAACAGATTTTTAAATTTTAAAATTAATTCTCTCATCTGTTGTTTTTGTGAAACTTGTAAATGGTCCAACTTCGTTTCAAGGTTCTCCAGGATATTTTGGTTTTTTAGTTTCGATGGAACAATATTTGGTCTAAATTGGCCTTCCTCAACATCAACATCAGGCATTCTAGAAACAACCTTTACACCATCCACCAAGGCCACAACTGAATCCCTCTCATAATAAGGTTTTAGCATGTTTACATGACAGAGTTGTGTTTTCTTTCAATTCTGTCAACTCAGGATCCTTTGTCTGTTCCACCATAAAATCCTTCCTCGACAAAGACAAATCTTTAAATTCAGGCTCACTATAAGGATGTTGATCCTCCAGTGAAGACAGAAAAGTCTCAGATAAGGCATCATAATTTTCTTCCTGTTTAGGACTGTCACAAGGAACTACATCAGACTGCACCGGACTGTCTGTCTTGGCTAATTCTCTAGCTCTAGCTCGAGTCACCGCACATGATGGGTAAACATCTGGATCATTCTCAGACTCATCAATCCTTGGTTTGGTCGTTAACCGTACCACAGGAACAAGTTCTCCATCTGCAAGGTCATTTCCCAATAACAAAGAAACTCCTTCCACTGGCAAACTAGGTCTTATCCCTATCTCGACTGGTCCTTCTACGAACTTTGACTTTAAAATCACCCTGTGAAAAGGGACAGACATGGTCTCACCTGTAACGCCTCGTACTAGATTTACTTCACCAGTGTCACTTTCTTCACCAAAATTTAAAACACTGTCCAGCAAGAGAGATTGACTAGCCCCAGTATCTCTAAGAATTTTCACTGGCACCTGGGGTGACTCATCATTCAGTGAAACAAAGCCCTCTGATACATACGAACGGAATTCCTTTCTCACCTCCTCCAACTTTTCCGCTTTTCCCTCTTGCAAGGACTGGTCTTTAACAGCATCTCCTAAACCTTTTTGATTTTTAATTGCCTGAAAGCAAGCATTGGGCCCAGCTTCCTTCTTTTTCTTCAAAAGGGCACAATTAGATATCACGTGGCCAGGTTTCCTACAGTAATAACAAGTACGCTCAACAGGTTTCTCCAGCCCTGGCTTTTTTTCATCTTTTCCTTTTTGATTACCTCCCAATTTAATCTCCGGTTTACCTGGATTGTCTTTGTAACTCTTTTGAAAGGTTTTAGGTTGTCCCCATTTGGATTTATGGGTTAAAGCATAATCATCTGCCAACCTAGCAGTTTCTTGTAAAGTTTCCACTGCCTTTTCATTTAAATATGTAGTTATCTCAGCTGGAACATATCTTTTAAAGTCTTCCACTAACATCAATTCTGTCAATTTATCATAATCCCCATCTACATTTTTAGCCAGGCACCATCGTTCAAAACATATTCTCTTTCCATTGGCAAATTCCATATAAGTCTGATCTGCAGATTTCCTCAAGTCTCTGAATTTTTGTCTATAAGCCTCAGGGACCAATTCATAGGCCTTCAAAATAGCTTGTTTTACCTTGGTATAATCAGCTGCATCCTCAGCAGACAAAGCAGAATAAGCTTTTTGAGCTTTACCTTTAATCACACTCTGTACCATAAGAGCCCATCCTTTCCTTGGCCAGTTTGAACTCACAGCAACCTTTTCAAAATGTTGGAAATACTGATCAACCTGATCTTCTTCAAAAGGAGGGACTAATCGAACCTCCCTGCTGGCTGAAAAACCATCATCAGAATCAGATTCCAAACTCCTACGCTTCATTTGTAACTCATGCTGCCTCTGTTTCTCCTTTTCCTCACTATCCAGCTCCATCCTCTTCAATTCCATCTGCTTCATTGCTAGATCAGCCTCTATCTTCATCTGAGTTAGCTTTTGTTCGGCCTCTATCTTTAATTGGGTTTGCTCTCGTTCAGCCTCTAATCTCTTTTGTTCGGCCTCTAATTTCTTTTGCTCTCATTCAGCTTCTAATCTCTTTTGTTCTCGTTCAGCCTCTATCTTTAACTGGGTTTGTTCTCGTTCAGCCTCTATCTTTGCCAGCTGCACCTGTGCCTCAGAAATTGCTATTTCACTGCCAGGAAACTGTTTTAACACTTCCTTCTCAAACACCTTCTTTTCCACATAATGGCCAGCTATCAGTCTCTGAATATCTGCCTTTCTCATAGACTGCTTTACTTCTGTAAGGTTTAGCCTTGTAGCAATCTTTATCAAATCATCCTTTTTCGCCACCTCCAATCCCTTTTGGGTTGGTGACTCCAAAAATGCCTTAATATCCATTGCTGCTGGTTTCCACACACACAAGCCAATTAAAAAGAATTTATCAGACCTCCCTCAAAAATCTTTGGATTGAATCCCGAACAAATCTCGTCAATCTGGGGAACGATCCCAGACGACACTCGTTAATCTTTGGATTGGATCCCGGACGAATCTCGTTAACCTTGGGAACTATCCCGGACGAGCCCCCAATTTTGTCACGAACCAGCAACAAAAGAAACACACTGAGCATGATTTAGTGTTAAAAACTATTTTATTAATCACTACTTATGATAATATGTAAAATAAAAGTAAAAATGTTAGTATGTTAGAATTCAAGAATGTTAAACCTCGAACGTTAACCCCAAAACTAAACTCGTCGTGTGTGTGTGTGTGTGACAAAGTCCAAAACTCCCAGTTCCTGAATGGTTCTTAAAGTTCAGTTCCGCAAGCCATAAGGTGAAACATGAGCAAGGGCTTCTTCAACAGCCACCGTTGTCTGAAGATAAGATGTAGATGTAGAAAAACATAGAGAGAGTACATACGAAATCCAAATGTTCCACGATGGAACCCAAACGACACTTCAGTGTTTACTCGGTAGTGACTTCCTCACCCCGAAAGCATCCGAACCGTGGTCGTCCACACACAAATACCTGTTTCCTTCTACAGGTCAGCAACAAAGTGAACTCCACCGGATTACTTCCAACTTCCATACATGGATTTCAGTGGCAAACACAGTTATTGTTTCTCATCCATCGATAGAGAAAACAAGCAGGCTGGTGTCTCTCTCCCTTCTCTCTCTCTCTCTCTCCTTCTTCTTCTGCCTTCTTCAACAACGTCATTACGTCCTTTATCTTCTATTGACGTAAGCACGCCCCACACACACATACACACACACTCTCTATCTTAAAGGGACTTTCACTGAGTCCATAACAGTTGTACAACTGCGATACGATGTCCCAACTCTTGTACTCAATGCCTCGACCTATGAAGGAAATCTTACTTAAAAACCCTCTCTCACTACCCCACCTGTGTCACCACTTTCAGGGAGCTCTGGCCTTGGACCCCAAGGTCTCTCTGTACATCAATGCTCCCAGCTCCCTGCCATTTACTCTTTGTCCCAACAGAATTTGACCTCCCAAAGTGCATTACCTCACACTTGTCTGGTCTAAAGTCCACCTGGCACTGCTCCACTCAACCTTCCAGCTGATCTCTGTCATAGCCCCCACATTCTCCTCCAAACAAGGGTCCCAGCACCAATCCCTGCAGTACACTACTTGTTATAGACTTCCAGTCAGAAAAACACCCACGGACCTCTACCTTCTGCCTCCAATCAACCAGCCAGTTCTAGATCCAGTTTGCCAACACGCCTCAGATCCCTTGTGGACCAGCCTACCATGCGGGACCCTAATCTGGCTCCTCACTGCCTTGTGTTAGGACAGTAAGACGCACAACTCTACCTATTTATGACCGAATTTAAGATTGTCTATTTATCTGTCACTTGTCTGTTGATTTAAATCCAGATCCTGTGAGAAAGGAGTGGATTTTCAAGGACTGATCTTTGTGGGAATCTGAATATGTGATCCTTGCCTCTTTTCTGTTCTCCCTCAGGTTAAGAAGGCTTTCTTTGCCCTGGTGTCAAATGGAGTCCGTGCTGCTCCCCTCTGGGATAGCAAAACGCAGAGCTTTGTGGGTGAGTCTCATTGATGTCATTGCATACCTTTCTGAAGCAATTCTGAAGAATCATTACTGTGGTAACGCTTAAAAGTAGAACTAATATCCCAAGAATAACCAATTGTTACAGATAATGGATCTTGTAGTAAGTGCGGTGCGACTTTGTAATTGATGGGCCTCACAGTAGCTATTGACCCTGGCCTGTATCTGCTGGGGAGGGCTACTGTTGAATGCCCCTCATCCAAGTAGCATTACCACCACTGTTACCTGCAAGAATTATTATTCTGTGGTTATGCACAACTCCCTTTCCACAGCAAACATGGCGATGCACCTATTGGAAAGATGCAAGCCAGAGGTGATGTCGATTAGCGCGAGGTAGTTTGTAACTCTTTCCTGGCATTCACCTGGGTTAGGAACCCACTGGACACACCCAGGCAATGACAAACTAACAGTGGTCCCTAGGTATTAAGGGGGTGTGTCGTTGAATGGGCGATAAATAAATTGGGGAGGGTAATGCTAAGCTTTTATTTTGCTTCCCAGACAGTTCAGTAAGTAGCTCAGAGATGACTGATCTGCATTCCAGCTTCAGAGTCAGTGGTTTGAATGGAACAATTTCACTGGTTCACAGCTTTGCCTGAACTATGATGGCTTGTTCTGCTGGAGTGAGAGGTGTGTGCCTAATAGTGGTAAAATGGGATGTGAAAGCAGGCTTGTAACACACACTCTCACACGGGTGGTACACACAAGGTCCATTTTCAAAGCAAGATGAGCAGGGAGCCATTATTCTCGGTGCCTATTTGATTGTTACAAACAATCTGCCAAGCATACAAAAACATATGTGAGGTGTGGATCCAATGATTGAAAAGAAATCAGGGTAGGCAAGCCTTTTCGATCATTAAAATATGACTTGTACCATTAGCAAACTAACTCTGTGTTTTGAGCATTAAAAACTTGGGTTTGGTTTTGGCAAAGTTTTACACTGGTTGGTGCTATCCTGAAAGATCATGTTTTTCCAGTGACTTTGGCACCAGTGTAATGATGTGCACCGGCCCTGTCAAATTTCCCCAGTGCAGACTGAATATTTTTTAAAAAATGAAGATCTCAAAAGTACAAATTAAGATGTGTTTTCAGTACGAGTCTGATTCCTTGCAGGTACTTAAGAGCTGATTATACCAACGCGATACAACGATGCAATATTAGGGACTGAAGACAGGGTTGAGCGCGTGTGCATGGCGACAGAGTCACCCGGATCGTGGATTGCTTCTGTCAATCAATTAAAAAGTGGAATTTGGTCGTTTGCGTTTATTCATCGTACACTCCAAGTTACCATATGCACATTTAGCCAGGAAGTCGTGCAAATGAAGGTTACTAATGTTAATAATATGCAAATAAAAGAGCTTCAGTCTGCTTTCCATTTTGACTGTTTTTTTGTTCTATTGCAGGCATGCTCACAATCACAGACTTCATTAATATTTTACACAGATACTACAAGTCACCACTGGTACGTAAGGACACATGCACTCGCATATGCAGGGGTTCCAATGAATCTTAAATACTGTGGTGTTAATGATTCTCAGCACGTCTCTGCATTAAGTAAATTGACACTGACCTTGAATCTCAAAGGACCTTTATCACTTAATCTCAGTGAAGATGTACTTTCAGCAGCAAATTGTCTTTGGCTGCTAACGCCATATACCTACAAAAAATAGCCCCTGGTTGTACTCAACTCTCAGTTCCATCAAGTTGCATTGAATTCCCCCAGCCTGCCCTGAAGAAACATGGATGCATGTGTGCTGATACCTTATCCATGTGGCCGTTCTTTAATTCTGTGTCAATTCTGTTCCCTCATGGAGAGCACCACAGCTAAGTCTGAACCTGCTTTCACTTAATAAAACGAGCTGTCTGAGGAAGCTGTAGACGTGGGTATAATTATAACATTTAAAAGACACCTTAGACAGATACATGGATAGGAAAGATTTAGAGGGATGTGGGCCAAACACAGGCAAACGGGACTAGCTCAGGTAGACAACTTGGTTGGCATGGATGACTTGGGCCGAATGGCCTGTTTCTGTGCTGTATGACTCTGACTGCCTCTTGTAACTACGTCCCCTCATTTAAGATTCTCCCACGAGTGGAAACATCTTGGCATCTACGTGTGCTTTCTACCAAGTGTCAGCCTTCCCAGATTAGAAGTGGAAACCTTGACCCATTTCTTTCCCTTTCTCTCTTGCCTCTCTCCTTCTCAGCTAAACTATGGAGTGAAGCCATGGGCTAATTGTAGCTGCTCTGTTAGCCATTGGTATTCAGTACAGATAGGCATCGTACTTGAAATTTGCTGGTCTGTTCCCTAAACCCACAGTTAAGGTTACTTGAAGATTGGGGAGGGAATGGAAGGAGAGGCAACCATTTGATTTCTGAGGATCGTGGCTAATTTCTTGTCTTTTTCCATCTGTACAGGTTCAGATCTATGAACTGGAGGAACACAAAATCGAAACATGGAGAGGTAAAGTCAGTACGGAGGGCTGTGGGTTGTGAGAATTTAGGAATTGTGGAGAGTAGGCAGGGATGTGTTTTGACATGGGCTAAGGGGAGAAGGTTGTATCCTTCAATTGGCTTGTCATGACAGGATTTGAGTAGTGTTTAATTGTTGCATTCTGTTGTTGGGCCTTTATATAATACTGATGAGTTATTTTCCAAATGCATTTTGGACTTTAATAATATGCATATCCAGCAAGTGATTTAAAGAACCTTTTGTGTCCTGTGGTTGTTTCTCATCCTTCAAAAATCAATCCTTTGCTTTATAATTTGCAGATCCTTGATGTAAATCTGCAGCTAATCAAGAATAAAAATCCTGAAAGCTTTTTAATCTGTTTTTAATGTACACAAATGTTGTAAAACTGAAAGGTGCACTGTTTACAAATTATCAATTTTTTTAAAGGAGGGATTCTGAAGGCAAGATTGTATTTAAACAACCATTATCAAACATTTTTAATCCACTTAAAAGCACAATAAGATTTTATTGAATTCTCTTCCCTTCCCCACCTCTCCACACCATTAACTTGGTAACAGGATTACTATTCCCTTGGACTATAGAATTGATTATGATAATATACATTTTGAGGAACATGAGAGTTTAAACAGATAGCTCCTGATTGACTGTAATATTGAATTAGCTGTGTCCTCTCCCCTACACTCCTGAGAAGGGAGAATATAACTTCCTGCTGAAATTGGTTTGCAATGGAAGCAATTGCTCTTCCAGTGGTTCAGTTGCTAAAATCACTTTGCAGGCTGGTGAGGTTCCAGATTCCAGCCCTGGCCTTTGTTGAGATTGAAGTTGTAATTGGTGTACTGTCTGCCCTGCTATGAAACAATTTTTGTGGTGTGTAACTAAGAATTTTTGTTCTTTGGTTTTAAAAATACTGTACACTTGAACAATTGATTTATTTTTGAGAGAAATAAAATTAATACTGCAGTTTGATGACCTTGTCAGAAAAGTCATCTATCTGAAACATTAATAAAAACAAAAAATGCTGGAAACACTCAGCAGGTCAGGCAGCATCTGTGGGAAGAGAAACAGAGCTGAGATTTTAGGTTGAAGACCCTTCGTTTATCAGAAGGGCTGTGCTGAGTATTTTCAACATCGCCTGTTTGCATTTCATGTTTCCAGCATCTGCAGTTCTCCCATTTTTCATTTACCTGAATCGTTAAATTGAGTTCTCTCTGCACCAATATGGTGCCTGACCTTCTAACAACTACCAGTATTTTCTGTTTTTATGTGTTGGGTTTCCAGCATAACAACAGTATTTTGCTTCTGATTTGTTTTGGACTCGGGTAGCTGGCATGAAAGTGAACTTATTTAAGGTGTGTTTTAACTTTTGTTTATTTGTCTGGAAATAATCATGCAAGGGTTTTGTTACTGCTCCTAATAAGTGGTTCAGTTGAAAATTTTATAAAAGCTCTCTTGTATAGTGGTCTTAACTCCTGTGATTTATTCAATATTGCCACATTGATTCTTTCCCTTCCCCTATCTTCTGTCTTATTAGAGGTTTACCTACAAGACTCTTTTAAACCATTGGTGAGCATCTCTCCAAATGCCAGGTAATGAAATATTCTAATCACAAGCAGTAATATGTACGTAATTTGATTTCTCAGAGCTAATTCTGCCCAATTACATGTTCTAGAGGATTTTGTATTGCACTGAATTGTAAAAGTCCTATGCCCTCTTGAAAAGAAAGTAAATGGCAGATTTTTCAAACACTATTTAGCAGAATGTTCATGAATAATGTTTTGAAGAGTGAAGAACTACGTGAATTTTATAGATTCTTTATTGATGAAACTGGGGAGTATGCAGAACTGAGGCAATTTTTCCCCATCCAAAAGTTATCATTAACTCTTCTCTTTGATCCTTTAAGTATCTGAAATTGTGTGTGGGTTAGAGGAGCTAAGTTGAAAATGAAGCTGGTGCTTAAGCCAATAGTAAGGCTGACACAGGTGGCCATCTTCAGCCATTATCTACGTGGGTGAAGGAAATCACCACAGGAGATGAATGGCAAGAGTGGAATAAGTTGAACATGAAGTGCTGATGACTGGGGGGGGGGGGGGGGGGGGGAAGAGTACACCAAAGGTGTGGAGATGAAGAAGTTTGGAAAGCTTTGGGGTGGCGGAATCTGGTTGGAGGATAGGAGGTGGTGGGGGTTTGGTCAGTTCTGTAGGAATGGGTGGAGAGGAAGAGAAACTATTTCTAAGTAGAGAGCAAAATAACTTTCTTTTTTATATATAACAAAAAATTAAGTGGATCTAAGATCCAGTACTGAGAGTTTGGATTTGTGTATTGGGATCTTGATGTATTTGGAATAATGAATATTGCTTTTTGTTTACTAGCCATGTATTCATCGAATTTTGTTCATAGTAGCAAACAACTGATGGGCTGAACAACTTTTCTTGGTAGTTTTAGCAGTTATTGTGAGAATAGTTCACTTCCTCAACGTTTAAGTTACAGAATAATTCTATAATGCATGCTAGCTTCCTTGCTGCTGAAGTTCCCTGTTTATACTGCAGGGCAGCTTTGGTGTTGCTGATTGCGGAAACTTGCACACTTGATCCAGAATTAACATTGTGCAGACCACAGCCTGATTAACTTGTGGTCAAAGGTGTTCTTCTGCAAAGGGTAGTTATATGGAGCATTCTTTTTCAACAGGGGCAGACCCATGCATTGCAACACTGGGAACAAATAGAACTTCAGCACGTAGTGACCCTTAGTGTTTACACACCCAGGGTCTATGCACAGCTTGATGGAGCCACACACAAAGGTAGCCATCAGGATGAGGGCCGTGTTGGGTACATTCTTCCCTCCCTGTTTCTCTGGCGATTTGTACATCATGTCTTTGCGGACATGATCTATTTTCGATCCCCAGATGAAATGAATTACGACACTGGTGACTGCTCCAGCCCAAGAGTTGGGGGTGAGCCAGACGCACAACACTGAGAACATCTTGTGCCAAGTTTAAGTGACTGCTTGTATCATTTAGTGTCAAGTTGTGCCTCTTGACCTTTTCCATCACTGCAGCTTGTATGATGCAGTTTCATCGCTGATCAAGAACAAAATTCATCGTCTTCCGGTCGTTGATCCATTAACGGGGAATACGCTCTACATCCTTACACACAAGCGCATTCTGAAGTTTCTCAAACTCTTTGTAAGTATCCTGAACCACAAAATGAACAAAGATAAAGTTAGTGAAAATCAAAAGAAACTGCAGATGCTGGAAATCTAAAATAAAACTGCAAACAGAAATCACTGGTCACTGCACAGCTGTGGGAAGAGAAACAGAGGTAATATTTCAGGTCAAAGATACGAGTTAGGCATAGATATTTCTGTAAGCACACTGTGCACAGAACTCTTTGGCTAGTCTCTGTTTTTACATAATCATTTCTCTAGAGTGTGAACAGCATTGATGTTTGGGTTGGAGATCTGATCCATTCACTCCTGGTGTTTTTTGAAATTCGGTGGCACAGAATTGAAATTAGAGTCACACAGCACCGAAACAGTCCCTTCGGCCCAACTGTTCCATGCCGACCAAGATTCCCATCTAAGCTAATCACATTTATCTGCGTTTGGCCCACATCTCTCTAAACCTTTCCCATCCATGTACCTGCCCAAGTACCTTTTTAAATACCTGCCTCAACCACTTCCTCTGGCAGCTCAGATTGTGTCTCTGTGTTGGTGTTCACTTTTTTTTTGTTGAGAAAGGTATCTGGAGATGAGCTGTAAGTGCTAGCCTTGTCCGTTAATGAATAAAAATAAAACCCATTGAACAGAATTTTCTTGTACTAAAGAGGTGGGATTCTGTATCAAGTGACTTCCCCAGTGCAGCATTTGTACTGCAGTGGAAGCAGAGCTCCTCACATGTCTTGTACAACGTGGAAATATTCCCGTTTAAATTTTGTGGTGGTTTTGGATAAAATAACATTTATAAATTAACTTCAGTTAGATTTGGGGGATTCTTGATTGTGGGGATGAGGACCAACTGACATATTCTTGAACAAAGAATAAAAATCTGACGTTGACTTCAGAAATGTACTCTTAGATGCCAAATTCTAAACCATAAACAATCTTATGGATTTTTGTGCATTTGATTTTATAATAATTGCTGTATTTCTGATTATTCTTTTATTGCAGATTTCAGAGATGCCCAAACCAGATTTTATGTCCAAAACATTGGGAGAGTTGAACATTGGAACATACAATAACATTGCAGTGGTGAACAAAAATACTCCTATTTATGTGGCCTTGGGGATCTTTGTGGAAAAAAGAGTATCTGCATTGCCTGTTGTGGATGAATCTGGTAAATAAAAGTTCTTATTTTTAACCCTCATTGCAAAATGTATTTCAACACACCATCAAAGTCACATCCTGCAAATGCAAATGGAACAGAGCATGTCATAACAATTAGCTGACCAACACCATAACTTCTCTAGTTGTCTGTTTGAACACTTCTGCTATTGTAAAGTAATTTAGTTTCAATGCTCTTTTGACACACTTTATTCAAGTACTGTACTTATTCTGGTGACAGTAAAGTTGATACCCATATAGAAGATTCGTCAAAGATGGAAACTTGAGGGGAAGGTTGGGAGGGGGAGAAACAAGGTGGGAGTTGGAGAGGTAGTAAACTAGGCAGTGGAAACCAAGACAAGCAGCAAATGGGGACAGAGTACAGAAAAACATTAAAAGGCTAAATTTAAAGACATTTTGTCTAACTGTTCACAAGTTGGATGAATTAATTGCATAAATAGTTGTAAATGGGTAGGATCTTATTGCCATTGCAAAAACATAGCTATAGGGTGACCAAAGATGGGAACTAAATATTTCAGGATATTTGACGTTTTGGAAGGATAAACAATATGGAAAAGGTGGTGAGGTAGTGCTGTTGATAGGAGATGGCATCAGTTCATTAGTTAGGAACAAGCTTGACTCGGCAGATTGTGGAATTGGCATGGATGGAGCTAAGGAGCAGCAGGGGGCAGAAAGCATTGGTGGGAGAGGTTTCCAGGCCTCTGAATGGAAGCGTTGATGTAGGACACGATATAATTAGAGGTACATGTAACAGGACTGATACAGTAATCATACAGGGCTTGAATAAAGATAGACTGGGCAAATCAAATTAATACTAACCATGTAGAGGATGAATTCCTGGAATGTATACGAGATAGACTTCTAGATCAGTACATTGAAGCATGGACAAGGGGACAGGCTATTTTAGATCTAGTGCTGTGCAGCAGGGAAGGGTTAATTAACAACCTTGGCATAAAGGTGCCCGAGAAAAAAGTGACCGTAAACTTGATGGATTCTTGCATTAAGTTGGAAAGTGCTGTTGTTCACTGTTTTCAATCTAACTGAAGGTATGAGGGGTAGATTGGGGGTATTATTGATTAGCATTTAAAGAAATAATGCACAATTTTCAACAAATGTATGTTCCTTTAAGCCACAATGAGAAAAGTGGGGAATTAAAAGTAGTGTAAAATCCAAGGAAAAGGCTTAAAGTCACAGGTAAGGTTGTCAGCCTGAGGATTGGGAGTGTTTTCGAGTTCAGCAAAAAGATGACCAGGAAATTGATAAAGACAGCAAAGACAGAATATGAGACTGACTGTTAGGAAATGCAAAAATGGACTGTAAGAGCATCTCTAGATATGTGAAAAGGAATAGACTGGCCAAGGCAAATGTGGGTTCTTCACTGGTAGACATGAGAATTTTATGATGGGGTATCAAGGAAGTGGCAGAACAAGTACTTTGTCTTCATGGAAGAAGCTGTATATTTAAAAAAAAGAAAACCTCCACTAGAGAAATTAATGAGGCTGAAAACTAATAAATCCCAAGGACGTGAAGGTCTTTGTCCCAGAGTTTTGAAAGTGATGGCTGTGGAGACAGTGGGTGCTCTTATTATCATCTTCCCAAGTTCCATAAATTCTGGAATAGCTCCCACAGACTGGAGGGTGGCAAATGTGATACCGCTATTTCGGGGGGCGGGGGGCGGGAGAAAAAACAGGGAACTGCCAACCTGTTAGCTTGACATGAGTAACTTCAAAAATGCTGGAATCTATAATAGTATATGTGGTATCAAGATGCTTAGAAAATGAAGCAGAGCCGGCATAGGTTTATGAAAAGGAAATTATGTTTGTCTAATCTATTGGTGTTCTTTGAGGATGTATCTAGTAAAGTATCTGAGAGGGAGCCCATGGGTGTGGTGTACTTGGATTTTCAGAAGGCTTCCGATTAGGTCCCACACAGGAAGATGGCAGACAAGGTTAGAACGCGTGGATTGGCAATTGGTTGACAGATAGAGAACATAAAGTAGATATAAACAGGTTCTTCTCAGATTGGCAGGCTGTGGTTACTTGGGCGCCACAGGGATTGGTGGTTGGATCCCAATTATTCCCCCTCTATGTCAATGATTTAGCTGAGGAGACCAGTTGTTGCACTTCCAAGTTTGTTAGTGACGTGAAACTAAGTGGGAACCTGAACAGTGATGAGAATGCAAAGAGGCTTCAAGGGGATATAAGCAAGCTGAGTAAGTGGGCAACAGCAGGGCAGATGGAGGAAGTGTGGGGGTAAAAATGTGAGGGTATCCACTTTGGTAGAGGAAAAAAAGGCAAGGTTTTTTTTAATGGTAAAAGATTGGGAAATGTTGATGTTGGAAGGGACCTGAGTATCCCTGTACATAATTCACTGAAAGCTAACGTGCAGATGCAGCAGGCAATAAGGAAGGCAAATACTCTGTTGTCCTTTATTCCACAGGTTTGGAGTTTAAGAGTAAAAATACCTTGCAGCTATTGCAGAGGACCTTTGAGACCACAGCTGGAGTATTGTGCACAATTTTGTTCTCTTCACCTAAAGAAGGGCATATTTACAAGAGGGGAGTGTGCTGGCAATTTGTCAGACTGGCAGGTCTGTTGTCGGAGAGATTGAGTAGGCTAGGCTGCTGCTCAGATGAATGAGAGGTGACCTCATTAAAACATACAAAGTTCTTAGGGGACTTCCCTGGTTGAGGAGTTTAGAGCTAGGGGGAACCACAGTTTCTGAACGAGGGGTAAGCCATTTGGGACTGAATTGAGGAGGCTGGTAAGTCTTTGGAACTCTCTACTCTGGAGGGCTGTGGAGGCTCAGTCATTGCATTCAAAAGAGAGAATATTCAAGGAATCGAGGGATGTGGAGATAGTCCAGGAAAATGATATTAAGGTAGATTAGCCATGATCTTGTTGACTGACAGAGAAAACTTGAGGTGTCAGTCGGCTTATTCCTACTTCTATTTCACTCATTGTGGAAATAGACCTGAGTAAACCTGATTCCTTTGACTGCGATTTCTTTTTTCCCCCACGTGACTTGTCCTGTATTGCTTTATTGTATCTAGCCTATGGACTAACACTGAGAGATTCACTTGTTTGAGTAGGAAAGTTCAGATAGATTCATTATTCAAATACTTCAGAGTCAAACAGTTGAATTATTAGTCCCAATGTCTTTTTTTGGCCTGCAGAGTACCTATTTAATGCTAATTGTTCCTGAATTTTTCCTCTGCAGGACGAGTGGGGGATATCTATTCTAAGTTTGATGTCATTGTAAGTACATTGCAGTAAGACATGTATTCACTCTTTTTGTGGCTCCCTGGCAATTCCCTGACCAACACTTTGTGCTTTAGAACCTGGCTGCAGAGAAGACCTATAACAACCTGGACATTACTGTGACCAAAGCATTGCTGCATCGCTCACAGTACTTTGAGGGTGTGCTGAAGTGTTACAAACATGAAACTCTTGAGACAATTATCAACCGACTTGTGGAAGCAGAGGTATGGAACAACTAATAAAACCATGGTTCATGTTATGAATCATTGGGATTTTACACACTTTGTAATTTTTTTTTGTTGTTCTCCCCCTTTTCCTGGGAAATGCTGACCAAATTGAGGTACGGTTCCATGAGCACTTGGCACCCTCTGGTTCATCGGCCAAGAATATATTCTTTATGTCCATCCCTGTCCTTGTGCATATTCCAGGATTGCTTCACACTGGGGCAAGCACTCGGCAACTGAGCCATGAAAGATCCTCGTCTTTTGAGTGTTGTCGGAATCTTAATCGGCACAAACTGTATTCTTTGTGGCCTTACTACCTGAAACGTTTTGCCACTAACTGGTCTGAATTGCACTTGTTTTGGAGAAACTGAATACACATGAGTTGGCTGTGCACTTGCTGCTGTATATTTAATCATCTGCCAGGTTTTACCAGGGAAATTGTCTCCAATATGATTTTAAAATGGAGACACTAGGTAGGTAGAGAGGGATAGAGATTTCTTGCCTGCTTGTACAAAAACAAAATAAACAGCAAAATTTGTGTATTTCTTAATTGCCAATTGGAGTGTTGCACGTAAAGGATGTTAGTGTTCTATTGAGTGGGGGAAATATTGACGGGATATTTAAAAATAAGCTAATGATGAAAATGCACAGATCCTTCGGTATCTATCAAGATATAACACAGACTGTTGTTCCAACTGTTTGCTTTTAATCCGAACTAATTTGATGGATTTACACCCAAACGTGCTAAACCTACCTTTTATTTTTCAATTGCTGATTGACCTGTGCATTTCTGGCATTTATTTTGTCTTTTTTCTTTCTGGCATTTGCAATTCTGCCTTGCTTTTCTCGATTTTCTTTATTTAAAAGAAAGTACAAAATAAGTGGCTTTACTTCTTGCATTCTCAGCAATGCATAAAATTGGATTTCTGCAAAATTCCAATATTTTATCTTTTTCCAGTGTAACATTTTGCTCTATTTCATTTTTATGTAAGCAACAGATTGTATATTTTTAACTGGGGCAAGTATCTCATTCATCCTCCCTCATCCCTGATCAAAGAAATTGCACATCAGACTAGGTCTCATTGATAGCTGACGATGGAGGGAATACCATAGCACCAGATGTAGACTGGGCAGATTGACTTTACTCATTTAAAACAACTGATTTAAGAGCAAAGTACTCCATGTACCCTGATGTTTGGCATAAACACTTTAATCTCTTTTCCAGACTGTGTTGTGATAGAAATGAATTTTTTTCCTTGTTTCTATTTGTTCTACTTTCTTTTCAGCAAAATTTAGAGTGAAACTAATCGAGTTTCTCAGTGTTTAATATATCAACAGACGTTGTTGATATTACTGGAGACATGAATGGAACACACACACATTCCAGCAAATCCCATGGGGCATGACATAACACGTGCTACATTATTAACTTTACTTAAAACCTCCTGTATTATTGAACAGTAACTAGTAAAACCTCACACTGCAAGATTTCAGTATAGCAGTAATGTTTTCTACATTTTGTGAAATTGCCTTTTATAAAAGTATCCATCAACATTTTGTGCCAAAATAGATCACAGGAAGCACTTCCTTTCTTAAACAGGTTAGCTGAAATTTTAAAAAAAGACTCCACGGTTCTTGAATGTTGTCATTTTTGACCCTCCCATTTCCAACCCTGTTACTTTTTCACCTTCAAACTGCCAAGAGGAGAAAACCTCGCAGAGCACTGGAATTAGTGATTGTCTTGTTAAAAAGGAAGGGCAAAGAGCTGGGACATATCAAGATGTGTTAAAGCAGTAAATTCAGCGAAAAATGGATTGCTTTTGGTCTCATACCCAGGACTAGTAAACCTTTAATTTTCACAACATCAACCATTACCCTGCCTGCTTCATTGATCTCCTGCAATAACGATGTGTTACTGACCAAGTGTTTCCCTCTCTGTAGGTTCACCGGTTAGTTGTGGTAGACGACAATGATGTAGTGAAGGGGATTGTCTCGCTCTCTGATATTCTGCAGGCACTGGTGCTGACTGGAGGAGGCAAGTGTACAAAATCCACCATTTTAGCTCTTAATCTCTATTTCCACTTTCAACCCTACCCTGTGCACATAGTGTAGTATCATCCCCAACCAGTATGAGTTCAGAGAACTCGATCCCAGTGCAGGTAGACTGGCCCATAAACTACAACCATTGTAAGAGAACTCTCTTGCTGAGGAGTGTGAGCCAGCTCAGTTTATCCTGCTACTGATTGCTTTGAACAACTTTTTAAAACTAAACTTTATTTGCCTTGGGCTTCAATTATCTATTTTTTTCTCCTTACTACTTTGCTGCTTAATTTCCTTTACGCTCGTTGCTTTCAAAATATACTTTGAGTTTGTCATGCTAGAGCACACACACCGTTAGTGTATGAAATAAAAGTTCTTATTTTATCCTTAGGTGATGTATCATCAGACCTTGAACATTAGGAGATGTCTGGACAAAGTATACCAGTGACATTTTCCCCATGTAGAGACCTCACCAGCCTGGAAATCTTGTATCCACGGACATGCACCCACGATGGCACAAAGTCTTTCACCAGCAGTGTGCTGACCCATTATGTAGAGAAGGATGCTTGCTACTGCTCACAATTCCCATTTTTGATTTCACTTTGAAATGTTTCTACACCTCCCTGCATTAAGCCATTGATTTTCTTTGTCCACTGAAATGATACTGCAGGTCAGGTCAAAGGAACTGAGTCTTTTGTTATTTTAATAATCCCATCCTACAAAGGTAGGGAGCTTTCAGGAGTGCTTTTGCTGACTGATTATTTCGTTATCTGAAGGTTACTTTGTTTTATACTTGGTTTTATGCTTTATCTGTGCTGTACAGAATATGATAATACAATTTCTGTAACCTCGTTTGATACAGTGACATCACTCCTTTGCTCTTCTTGACTAATGGGCATGCTAGAGTCTGACCAATGCAAACAGTTTATTAATGACTGAACATATGAATACTATTTAATAAAATTTGTCCTTTTTGATTAAATATTGAGCAGGTCCACTCCATTTTCCAAAAGAATATATTTTTTGACGTATCATTTCCCACATAACTATATGTGGTGTTACGAGTACCAAAAAATTGCAAGTAAGCTTGCATTATTTTTGCGCTCTTGGCTGGAACATGGTACAAATGACGTGACTGTATCTGCCTGTTTCTGTAACCTCCAACTCCAGTCAAAAAAATTGCATTTTAACATGAAGCAGTCCTTCCCTTTGTTTGAATGTTATTAAATAACATGGAGCTCCTGAATTTGTGTAAGCATTTCACTTGTTAAACTCACTTTGTATTTGGTATGGTCATCTAGTTTTGGATGGTCATGTCCCTAAATATTCCTAATTGGAAAGTTGACTGAGGTTGATTTTAACTTGAGAAAAGCTGCAAACAACAATGAAATATATTCAATCCAGCAACATAAAGAAGTCTGAAGGAAAAAGATATCTAATTGATTCTCACGTATTTAAACACCAAATTGTATTTTTTATTCAATGAAAGGGTGATTACAGGCAATTGAATTCTGTGCTTGACTTGTTATTTTTGTTGTAAATAATTTTTACAATATCATTTTGTAGTTCATGAATTTGAGTGTCAGAAATGTTTTTAATTTCTACCAACAAGACCAAGTCTGAAGGGAGATTGTGTTAATGACTTAACTCCTGGAACGGTAAAGTCCAAGTTGGAAGTGTTGCTTGTCAATAGATATGCAATTGGGCAAAGTTTTGACTTTGAATTTTGCATTGACAAAAGTTCAAATCCAGAGTGCAACATGTAGGGACCTTACACTACACCATTTTAGATTCAGTTGTGTGCAATGTGCATGGTAGTGTTCTATGCTGATTTATCTTTCTTCTAATTAACTGGTTGTTTGCAAACTGGTGGTTAATAGCTGGGACGTGAATGTTCTGGCATGGTAATTCCAGTGTTTCAGCACAGTTGGATAGGATATAACATTCTAGTGATATAATTTGGCAGGTTCCTGATGTCGAAGCAGATCGGTGAGAGTACAGCTGCTGTTATGGAAATGAAACAGTAAAAGATGTGCCCAAGATTTAACACTTGCAGAGAAAATGAGCTGTGTTGTGTCTTGAGCCCCAGTTCCTAGCAACTGGTTTAGTTTCTGCTGCACAGTGTGGTTGTCAGGCAAAGAGTTTGGAAGTGGAGTCGGATGAAGGTAACTTCAGGGCTCCAAGCTGATTGTAAGCTAAAAGTGGTTATGTGGTGAATTACTGTAAACTTTGGATCAAACTTTTAGTTGAGATTATTGGCTAAACAAAAAGTTAAAAGTGAAGTAGAATGAAAATCAAAAGAATGCAGATGCTGGAAATCTGAAATAAAAACAGAAAATGCTGAAAACACTCAGCAGGTCAGGCAGCATCTGTGGAAGGAGAATCGGGTTTAATGTTTTACATCCATGGCCATTCGCCAGAACCGGAAAAGAGCAAAGAACAGTAGAACAAACTCGATCTTTGAGGGCTTCAGCCTTTTTTTAAAAAAAAACCCACTCAGTTCCTTAGAGGAGTTGTCTTCCCAACTTTCCTGTTCTCCTGCCCCCTCTCTGTGCTGGTGCACACTGCTCGAAGTCCTTCAGAACTTCACCCAGGTGGCCTTCTCTCTGCCTAAGATGTCAAGTTGAGGCTGATTCTGTACCTGATTAACATTCACATATGAACACTCCCATCAGTGGGCCCTGGATAGTGATCGGCATTGAAAGCCTTGGGCTTTTGCCACATTCCCCAACCCAATGATAGGTTTAACTAAGTGGGAGAGGTCTTGATTAATGAGGTTTTAAAAATTAATCATGCCACATTTGTAAAGTTGCCATTGAAAAGTTTTTGAGAAAGATTCCGTTCCCTTGCTTGTAAACCCCATGCAGATGGTGTATAATCCACACCACTATTGTGACTGTTTGGGTGCACGTGACAAGGTTTCTTCCTGCTGAAACCACACTGGGCATTCACCAGCAGCGTTTCTCTGGACACTGCTGTGATAATGTTTGTATTTTCAGTTGTTCAGTTGAAGAATGAAATATTGTGCAAATCTTGGTGCAAAACTGAAAAGAATTTTTTAAAAAAGGGTGGTAATAGTCAGCTAGTCAGGCAGCATCTGTGGAGAGAGGAAATACAGGGTCATTGTTTTGGGTTGATGACCTTTTATGAAGAGCTTTCAGTGTCTTATTGGTGACATTTAAGATTACATTTCACCTAGAGATCTCTGTGGCACATGACCAAATCATTGTGTTGATTTGTTGCTGGGCATTTTATTCCTTGAAAATTGAAGGATTGAAGTTTTTCCAGAACATTGGCAAGAGATTGCAGTTCAGAAGTGAAGAGGAAAATGACTGGAGGGGGGTAATCAGTAATTCCAGACTGAGAGAGTTTCTGTGCACTTCATAAATCCGTGTTCCCTCATTCACTTCCATCTAGTGTTTGGGTCTCTACAGCAACTGCCTCAGAGAAAGTTGTTTTGGCCTACAAGTGGGATGAGATTGATGCACTTAGTCGAGTGGAGTAGGGACAGGTGGGGGAGAGGGTGTTGGGTGATGGATCAATGACAGCTGAATTGTGAGTGAATGTCTTGACAGCCTCAAGCATTCAAGGGCAACGTTGGGCACTGAAATGTGACTCCAAAGTTTGGAGAAAAAGAAAATGTAATACTTTGTCTTTGCCCCTGGAATAAAATCTCTTTTCATAAACATAAGAATCAACCTCCCCGTATCCTTGTGAAAGGCAAAAAACTGCAGGTGCCGAAAATGCTGTAAATACTTCGCAGGCCAGGCAGCATCCATAGAGAAACACTTCAGGTTGATGACTGTTCATCATGAAACATTAACTATTTATTTTTCCATAGATGCTGCCTGCCTTGCTGAGTGTTCCCGGCATTTTCTGTTTGTAATTCTGCCTCTGTTCTTGTAGAATTGTCATGAACCACCTTGCCAACCATGTGCCGTTTATGCATTACGTGGTAGACTGTCTGATTTTCTGTTTTTCTTTTTAAAAAAAAAATTTGTTTTGCTGAATGGTTTTATATGAAGTTGAATGTGTTTTGCTCATTAATGTAATACTGAGTTTTGTTTTGGTTTTAAAATTACAGTAAAATCAATGTGAACTTAAAGTGCAGTGGTTATTTCCTCACAGAATCAAAATCATATTTATTCCATTTGTAGTCCAAACCTTTCTCCAGTAGAAGTGTTTATACTCCTTTTGGTGTTTGTGTGAAGATTTGAAATCTCATTTGAAAGAGGTATTAATTGTAATATCTTCAAAACCATAAATAAAATCCTTTGAACCGTGTGTCTCTTATTTTCAAAGTTTCTGATTTAACTGGTACATGTTCAGTTAATAATGTGATTCATTTTTGCTTGAGGTTCTTGTAATAGAGACCAATATAAGTGAGGAACTTTGGGAAAAATTAGTTCCTTTCATGTACTATCAATTGTGAGGGACCCATTTCTGGTGTGTGTATCTGTCTGTCCGTCTTCCATCCGCTATCTCCCCCGTCCATGAGTGCCTGATAGATACTGTAGGTATTGATCCCTAAGAATGTTACAGTGGGTTGAATGTTCAGATGGCACCTCACATTGCTAAACTGGCAGAATGTCTTGTCTTGGCAAAAGCAAGCAAGTTGAGCTGGAGTGCGACTTAACACTATCCTGCCACACATCTTAATTTGTAATTAAGAAGTGAATAAGCATCGGTCAAGAGCCATGGACATTTGATGCTTATTGATAGTGATTTTTCTGTAATCTCAGTTGTCATGCACTATAGTAGGTGTCTTGTTTAAAGTATATGCTTCCTTCAAATGTCACGCTTCCAACTGTGAATGATATCCTGCTCGCATTATATTTACCCAGTGAGTGTGTCACCTTGACCTTGTTACAGTTCCAGTATCACTTGTACGTAACTAAGAAAGGATGCAGGAACTGACAGATCGAATGCAGCATGGCAGATCGCTGAATGTGGTTAAGCGAGCATTTCAGTCAGGAGAAGAACTTGTAATTCTCCAGACCCTTTCAGGAATGTTTTGAAAAATAGTCACTGCTGGAACGTAGAAAGCATGGCAGTTAACTTAGCAATTGCCACAACCTGTAAGGAACAAATGATCTTTCTTGTGACTTTAGTTGACCAAGCAGTTGTACCTCAAACAGATGATCTCCCCTGCACTTGTTTAACTAGAATCAAGGATGCTTTTGTTAAAAATGCATTATGGGATGTGGTTGTCACTGGCAGAGCCAGCATTTACTGTCCATCCCTAATTGCCCTGGGGGAGGTGGTGATGAGCGGCTGCCTTTGAACCAATACAGTCCTTCTGGTGAAGGAGCTCCCATGGTGCTGTTGGGGAGGGAGTTCCAGGATTTGGACCCAGCAATGATGAAGAAACACTGATTATATATCCAAGTTAGGCCAGTTTGCGACTCGAGTGGGGACACTGCAACTTGTACTTAAGGTACAAGTACATGGTGGAGGTTGTGATCTTAGGAATTGCTGCTGAAGGAACCTTGGTGTGTTGCAGCAATCCATCTTGTGGATGTGCACGCTGCAGCCACAGTGTGGTGTTGATGGAATGTGTGAATGTTCAGGGAGGCGGATGGGGTGTCAATCAAGTGGGCAGCTTTGTCCAGGATGGTGTTGAGCTCCTCGGGAGTTGGAGCTGCATCATCCAGGGAAGTGAGGAGTGTTCCGTCGCACTCCTGACTTGTGCTGTGTAGATTGTGGAAAGGTGTCGTCAATTTGGGATCAGGACGTGGCCCGATTTCTACAGCAATGTCCTGGGGCAGAGTTGATTTATCTCCAATAACGAGAACTCTTTTCGTCTTAGGCTGTCTTCAGTCAGTGACTTCAAATTTACTAGGTGCTTTTTGGTGCAGGTTCTTGGAAGGAATTACTGAAAACTCTGGATTAAACAATAGATGAAAGTTGACCTTAAAAGCTCAGCCAGAATGTATTGCATGTATATGCTCACTCTTGTGATGTGGTCTTTCGGAGTTGAGCAGTTTGAGATGTTCTGAAAATGCTGTCTTCCTCAACTCATGGACCTAGTTAGAGGGAATTTAAAGGAAAACGCAAAGGGAGAAAGAAAGTAGATGCCTGTAGTGATTGGGTTGGATGAAATAAGGCAGGAAAAGGTTCATGTCGCAAAACACCAATGTAGATCATTTGAACTGAATGAGCAGTTTCAAGGCTGCAAATTCTATGTAATACAGCAGAAAACGTAAGGTAGTAAAAGTGGAGAACAAAGCCAGTTGTGGTATGTCAAACGCACTCAAATTCCATTTTTGCATCGTGCTTTCTTCTTCTCAGGCAGTCCCTTGGGATTGAGGATGACTTATTTCCACTCTGGTTTTGTGGGTTACAAGGTGGCCAATGTGGAACCGCAGACTTCACAGATGCGGGATAGTATTGAGAACACTGAAGCCATGCATCGGGAGCATCCAGAGGTACATCGCAAGGAGCCAACTATCTCACAAGTTACAAACCTGCCCACCCCATTTACCATTGCCCTACCCCAGCTGTGCACTGGGTACTGCTTTAAATACAACAGCCCTTGAAAGTGTGAAGTAGAGAGGTCATAGTGTCCTTAGTTGCAGATTGAGTGTTCGCTACAGATGTGGCATGACCTACCATAAAGCCTTTTTACATCTTGTTTCGGTGACTCCCCACTTGCACGCAAGAGGTTTCTGTAAATTTTTACTAGTGTCAGGTGGAAATTCCAAATTGTGTGTCCTGTTCATTGAAGAGAGGATTTTGTACGTCTCTAATAAAGAATAATCGTGTGTAAAGCTAAGATGGAGCAATTTTACATTTCAATTACAGTCAGATTTGACAAGTCCCCCTTTATTGGTCACTCATCTGTGTTCCTCAGCAACTTCATTCCAACGTGTGTCCATTTCACGTGCAACATTCAATGAGGTCACAGCTGATCGTCTACCACTTCCTCCCTGATCCCCACGCCTTTATCATCCAAATATCCATCTGATCTCAGCCTTCTAAAGATTCACATTCTCTGAGTGAAGGAATTTGTCTTCCCTGATCTGAAATAACCAACCCCTTAGCCTCTCAGCATCTACCTGTCAATCTTGTCCGTTTGCAATGCCAAACAACACCCAACTCTACCTCACCACCACATTTCATGACTCCTCCACTATATTCCGAGTGAGTAGAAATGTCCTCTAATAAAGTGCTGGGAAGATTATGCCTTCACTCCTTGCCCAATCTATGCTTCCTCCCCATCAGCTCCTGCCTTGCCCATCTCCCTGACAACCCTGAAACTAAGCCAGGCTGTTAGTAACTTTGGTATCTCATTTGACCCTGATATTAGCCTCAGACCAAATCTCCATGCCACCATTAAGACTAGTATTTCCATTACGTTCCTCTCCCTCAGCTAATGAAACCCACATCTATGCCTTTTGCTACTCTATAAATGGGACTGTTTCAACACTCTCCTGGCCAGCCTACCTTGTCCAAACCCCCCTTAAACTTGTGGTCATCCAGAATTCTGCTGCCCATGACCTAACTGGCCAAGTGTAGTTCACCCATCACACCGCTGCTTGCTGTGATGTATAGTGTCTCCCAATTAACCTGTGTTTTCAAATCCGTCAATGACTTCATCATTCCCTATCTCTGTAATCTCCAGTGCTATAGACCTTCAGAGACACCTGTACTCCAACTCTGGCCTCTTGATTACTCCCGATTTGCACTGTTCCACCAGCTACTAAGGCCTTGGCCTCTGGAATTCCCTCTCTAAACCCCTCTACTTCTCTAAGCCGCTCCTTAAAACCTACCTCTTTGGCCAAGCCGTTGGACATCTACCTGAATACATCCTTGTGTGGCTTGGCGTTAGGTTTTTATTAATATTCCTGTGAGCCACCTTGGGCTATTCTGCTACATTACAGTCAGTAAAGGAAGTTGTTCTTGCTTATGAACTGGAATTTCTAGCTTGCAGGCTGGACATTCCTGATGACAATGCCAATTTAATGCATTGCCTCGGCTGGGATTAAGTTGTTCCATTTAAGCTTCAGTAGGTCTTTGAAGTGCATAAATGAAAATTCACAGCAAGTCTGCAACTTGTTGCACCTGATGCATCTGCAGTGATTGAATATAGCTTATGGGGGTTTAGAAAAAAACTCTACTTCCACTACACTGTAGGTGTTTGCACTATTTTGGGAGGTTCTAGAATAGTGCTGAGTAGGCACATGATGTTTCAAATGCTCTATGTACGATATCCCAAAACAGAAAGTGACCATTCCCCACACAAACCTCCTGCCATTCATATTTATGTCACCTTATCAATATGATTTTCTGTTCCTTTCTGCCTCATTAGTTGATTTCCCTTTAAGTGTATCTAAGGTCCGGATTAACCTGCTCCTTATGATCACAGACAGCTTCAGTCGATGCCAAGGGCTTGCAAGTATGGCTGGTTTTTAGCCTTTTTATGGGTCGGCAATGTTGTGCCTCAGTTTATGCCCAGGTTCAGTGAGATAAAATGCTGGGGAATGAGTGTACCTTCAGTCCTTGCCACAATCTATGTTCCCTCTCCATTGGCTCCCACCCCCAATCATGCCTTGATTCTGTCAGCCATCACACATCAGACCGGAAACATTATTCACACTGTGTAAATGCTGTACAGAGCTGTAGATTAAGTGCTTTGCACAGAGCAGTTCAGGCTAGCCTGACATTTATTTGTTTCTTATAGTGTCAGAATCCAGGGCAAACTAAATGTACCGTTCCATCAGGAAAGAAGTGTAGCAGGAAGGAAGGGATTATGCTCTCCATTCTGTGGCTGTTTTGTAGAACACATCACAAATTAAACATTACTGGTTAAATGTAACTATAGAACACAAGTATGCTTTAGACCAATTCAACTCTGCTTATCGATGTCAAAGCACCTTACAACTCCACCTTGAATCACTACTATGTTGATACGTTCCTACATTTTGTTACACTACCTATTATGCACTGGTGAGATTTTTATAAATATATAATGGGACCTCCCAAAAACAATTGCTATAAGGATGTTTGTACGGTGCAATCCATTGAAAGACAAAAGGTGACACCAGCAAGTGGATCATCCATTTTTCTTTAGTATCACAAATTCTACTGTTAGTTTAGTGTCATTCTGCTACTGTGGTTACAGAGTGAGCTATTGATTGTGGGAATAATCCCTGACCCATGCTGATGGAGTGTCTACTCAGTTTGTGCTGAGCTGGTGTCTGCTAATCTCTGCAAAACCCATTCACTTTCGGTGGAGATTTTGCCCAGCCAGTCAGTCTGTCTCTCGTATCATTAATGCTTCTTTCAGGAATTCCATTTTGCCTCTGGCTCGGATCAGTATTTTTGGTAACTAGAGCTGACGTCCAGTTTGATGTTTTATTTTCTTTCCCAGGCAGGACGTTGCTTTACAACTAAGTATTCCTTTTTGAACAGAGGATCAAAGTTGAAACGGAGACTCACCCTACAGCTGCTGGTTACGATCTAGGGCACTGATTGCATTGTGTTGTAACATTTATGGACAGGCACACACCCACAATTATAGTATGGAATGAAATTCCAGGTCAGACAAACAGGCATCGGAGGGTGAAGCGATGCAGTATTTCTGACCAGGGAAGGACACGTGATTTGCAAAAGGCTCGAATGCAAATATTGCAAGTAATTGGGAAAGCTGACAGAATGATGTTGTTTATTGCGAGGGAAATTAAATATGAAAGTAGGGAGGTTATGCTTCAGTTATGTAGGACATTGGTGAGACCACATCTGGAGTACTGTTTACAGTGCCGGTCTCCTTATTTATTGTGTTGGAAGCAGTTCAGAGAACATTTACTGGACTAATACCTGGAATGAGAGCGTTGTCTTATTGGAGTCGGTGGTTAAAAATATGGGGTCACCCATTTAAGAAAGAGATGAGGTGGTTATTTCCCCAGGAGGGTTGTGGGTCTTTGGAACTCTCTCCCTCAAAGGGCAGTGGAAACAGTCTTTGAAAACTCTTAAGGCAGAGGTGGGTGGATACTTGAGAAGCAAGAGGGTGACAGTTTACTGTAGGTGAACAGGAATGTGGAGTTGAGATTAAAATCAGATCAGCCACGATCTTACTAAATAGGTTATAGGGGCCAAGTGGTGTAACAAAACGTAGGGACATATCAAAATGGTGATGATTCAATGTGAAGTCGTAGGGTGCTTTGACATTCATAAGCAGAGTTGAGTTGGTCTAAAGCATACTTGTGTTCTATAGTTACATTTTACTTTAATTTTTTAAATTTTATTTACAGCGTGGTAACAGGCCCTTCCGGCCCAATGAGTCCGCGCCACCCATTTTAAACCCAAATTAACCTACCCGTACGTCTTTGCAATGTGGGAGGAAACCGGAGCACCCGGAGGAAACCCACGCAGACACGGGAGAACGTACAAACTCCTTACAGACAGCGACGGGAATCGAACCCCGATCGCTGGCGCTGTAATAGCGTTTCGCTAACCGCTACGCTACCGTGCCGCCAGTAATTTAGCCAGTAATGTTGAATTTGTGATGTGTTCTACAAAACAGCCACAGAATGGAGAGCATAATCCCTTCCTTCCTGCTGCACTTCTTTTCCGATGGAACAACGCATTTAACTTGCCTTGGACTCTGACACCATAAGCAGCAAATGAATGTCGGGCTGGCCTGCTCCTAGTTGGTGTGCACATGGGATTAAAAAACTCACCAATGAGCTGAGGGTGATAGAAAAGACAATGCATTTCTATAGCGCCATTCACAACCCCAGGATGGCCCAGAGTGCTTTATGTCCAATCGAGTTATCATTGGAGTGCAGGAGAATGAGGGGTGATATTATAGAGGTGTATAAAATCATGAGGGGCATACATAGGGAGAATGCACACAGTCGGTTTCCCAGGGATGGGGAATCAAGAATTTGAGAACCTAGATTTAGGGAGAGAGGGGAGAGATTTAATAGGAACATAAGGGGCAACTTTTTCACCCAGAGAGTGGCCAATATATGGAATGAACAGCCTGAGACAGTGGGTGAGGCGGGTACAATAATGACATTTAAAAGGCACTTGGACAGGTACATGGATAGGAAAGGTTTAGAGGGATGTGGGCCAAATGCGGGCAAGTGGGACTAGCTTAGATGGAAATCTTGGTCAGCATGGACCAGTTGGGCCGAAGGGCCTGTTTCTGTGCTGTATGACTCGAAGTACTTCTGATCTGTAGTCACTGTTGTAAGGCAGCAGACAATTTGTGCACAGCAAGATCACAAAAACATCAATGAAATAAATGTCCTGATTATCTTCTGTCAAAGCTGGCAAAGGAGAAGATGCAGGAGTTTGTTACCTCTTGGGTTGTTGCCGGTTTTATTGAGGCAAGTTGGTGCTAACTGTTACCGGCCCAGGTCCCTGTCCACTTTGAGCAAATACTCTGGCCCTAGCAATTCCAGCAGATCAGGGGTGCTAGCACCAGCAAATGCCAAAGATGTTTCAGGGCTCCGGACTTACCTTCCCCTCTTCCCATCCTTGCATCCCAGTGGAAGCCCACTCTCCGAGCTCTATTTCTTCCCTACATCGAGTCCCTGTCGCTCCTGAAATTTATCTTGCTTTTTGAAAGAGTTTATTTTAAATTCAGATATCTTAGTCCAACTTTTCCAGGTTGACCTGTTTTTTGAAATACTTTCCCTGCACGAGGAACTATCCACATGGGTGTCAAATACAGTGCACTAAATTGAAAAAAGTACGTCACTCCTTTACCTGGAAGGTGTGGTCTGAGATCCTGTATAGTGAGAAGGAAGGAGGTAAAGGGGCAGGTGTTGCAGGGGAACACGTAATAAAATAGGACACTGAGCAGTGGGAGTCCTCCCCCCTTTTACACTGGGGAACTAAGGTAGAGACTATTGCACAGGGCAGTCCCGTGCACAGGCTCCCAGGCTGCCTGTTGTTTCTGCATCCTGGATGAGTCCGTGGTCCAGAATGCGCGAGGTTGTAGCCCGTCTTTGAATATTTGAAGAGGCTGCTCTTCAAGTTCTGGTTGCAATTCAGCCCCGTGCTCCTGACCTTTCGCCCCCTTGCGAAAGGAGGGCAGGTTGGCCAAGGGACCTCCTACTCCTGAGCCTGGCCAAAGTGGTCTAGGCAGCAGGCAGTCAGGTGGGGGTCTACCTGCCCCTCTTCTGAAGTTATGTTGGCACCTAGGTATCCATGGAGGAGGAGGACCTGGCAATTATACACATACTCCCACTGTATGTTGTTGGTGATGCAAAATCTTTATGGTTTTATTTCCATTTCACTATTGTTGGTGCAAGAGTTAACATCATTGTATAACTTGCTACATTAACCACTGCCTGTTTTTATACCAATTTCCAACACTTGCAAAGCAGTGTCCTTGCTGCTTAGAAGTCTCTGGGAGAGTGGGTCGGAGCATCTGTAGAAATTTAAATATTTGGGAATGAAACAAAGCTACAGTCTCAACAAATGTGTTGCAGATAAACGAAGGCCAAGGTTCCCTAAAGGAGGAAAATAGAAGGACAATTTTAAAGGGGGGTTCAGTGACTTTGCCAAAATCTCATTTGATTATTTGACTGATTGCAACTTGATCAGCTGTCATTTTCTTGCCCCCCCCCCAGTCTAAACTGGTGCACAGCAGAAGAGAATGGATACCCATGAGTATCTCAATTTGTGTGTTCAGACTTCAGCAGATGTTCCCAAATATGTTCAGCTTTCATTATCTTAATCCCTTTAATCAAATCTGGCAGGAGTTGATGGGAACTTCAGAATTAAGGTGGTGAAAATTGTCTGTTGATGGATTTACACAATATTTGGGATGGGGTCTTAAGCAAGATGAATTCACGTTCCACCTGGCTTGGAATGAGCAGCCAAAGTTGGGTTACCCATCATTCTGAACAGTGATCCAAGGACGTTAGTATTTGAGAGAGGGAGGGAGAAAGAAAGAGAGAGACGGTGGTCATCACTGATCTGTTGCCAGCACAGCCCAAATAATGTGCTGATATCAGCGCTGTTAGCAACCTGCTTTCAGATCATTATTTCCACATGAGGAGGAATATGTGCAGAATTTGGTGGGAGTAAAGGCACTGGAGTGTCCTTTGACACTAATCTGTGTCGGTTTGTAATTATTGTGGTTTAGCAGTAAATTACAATATTGTCAGTCTCGCTCGGGGAGTTAAACAGAGGACAAAGAACAAACACGGGACTTTATTAGAGTATACCTTCCAAAATAATCACTGTTTTTGCAGAGGCCGGCAACACTGAGAACCGAGCAGTACCTGGGAGAGACTGAGGGACTGCGACTCGGCAAGAGAGACAGAGAAATCTGCACTGTGCATTGAACAATTGGTGAGTTGCACAATATTACATTTGGTTTCAGAATGTTCCGGTAAATCTCCCATTGCCACGTAGCTGAATGCAAACTTTGTAGAGTAACTCCAGGGACATTTGTTTGGATTTGTGCTCCCTGGGTTGCAATGGAGTAATTGCAGACTTTATAACAACTGCTTAAACTGGCATTGAAACCTATCACCATACAGACACAGCATTGTGATGGCTTGATTTTTAATTAAGTGTTTTGGTACCTTCCTTTTTTTTATCATTTATTTTCACCCAGAAGCCTGTGAGGTTCACACCTCATCCTTGTAGAGGAAGGTTAGACCCAACTAAAGAAAAGGGGGGAAAAAGACTTGTGTTTCCTTTCACTACTTTTCAAAATGCTATTCAGCTATTAGAGTTGTAATGTAGTAATTGGGGTGGCTCAGCAGACAGAGCTGCTGCGTCACAGATTCAGAGACCCGGGTTCGATCCTGACCTCTGGCGCTGTCTGTGTGTGGAGTTTGCATGTTCTCCCTGTGACCGGGTGGGTTTCCCCCCAGGTGCTCCAGTTTCCTCCCACACCTCAAAGACATGCGGGTCGGTGGGTTAATTGGCCGCTGTAAATGTTAATGGGAACATGGGGAGAATAAAATGGGATTAATGTAGGATTATTGTAAATTAGTTGTTGATGGTCGGGGCAGACTGAATGGGTTGAGGGACCGTTTCCATGCTGTACCTCTCTGACTCTATGGTATCCAATTTGCATGCAGCAAGATCCCATAAATAGCATTATGATAATGACCAAATAACCCATTCATGGGCTGTGGTTTTGGTTGACTGGAGCCTGGGGAGAACTTGCCTACCTTTCTTTCAAAGAGTGGCCAAAGGAAAGGAGCCTCCGTTTAATGTTTGACACAAGAGAGACTGCAGATGCTGGAAATCTGGATCAATACACACAAAATGCTGGATGAACTCGGCAGGTCAGGCAGCATCTATGGAGGGAAATGAACAATCGACGTTTCGGGTCGAGACCCTTCATCGGTACTGGAAAGAAAGAGGGCAGAAACCAGAATAAAAGGATGGGGATATGTTTTATGTTTAGTTTAATGCTTTATCTGCAGGATAACACCCCCTGATGGTGTGGCACTGCGACCAGTGTTGTACTGGGAGTGTCAGCCTAGATTACATGCTCAAGCCTCAAGGGTGTGGCTTGGACCCACGGCCTTCTGTCTGCAGTGACAGCTGCCCAGTGAACCACAGTTGCCGGGTTTGTGGTGCAGATCTTGAGCCACAATCCTGCTTCCTGCTTCCACCTCTCTGCTTGGAGGGTTCTCTGCTCTTAAATGAAGCTTGCAAGGATGGGATTCATAGGCAGGCATGACAATGCCCAAATGTCTCTTCCTTGTTCTTATTGATGCATTTTTCTTTTGAAGGTGATAATTCAAAGAAAGAAGGAAATGAACTCTGGGGTGAGAAACTGTGGCAACCATAACCTTTTGGATAAATATGGCACCTATCCTGGGAGATCCATGTAAGTATTTGTTAACAGTTTGGTAACGTGCAGCACGGTGGCACAGTGAGTAGAGCCGCTGCCTCACAGCTCCAGAGACCCGGGTTCAATCCCGACCTCGGGCGCTGTCTGTGTGTGGAGTTTGCACGTTCTCCCTGTGACCGCGTGGGTTTTCCTCGGGTGCTCTGGTTTCCTCATATCCCAAGGACGTGCGGGGTTGGGAGGGGGGTGTTAGCTTAATCGGCTGCTGCAAGTTGCCCCTACTGTGCAGGCGAGAGATGAGGGAATCAGAGATGGGGGGAGTTGATGGGCCTGTGAGAGAGAACAGGTCACAGGGAAATCAGTGAGGGAGTGGGACTGAAGGAAATGCTCTGACAATCGGCTTCGATTCAATGAGCCGCCTCCTTCTCTGAAATGCAAAATCTGAATTGTCCATCTTCTAAAGGATGACATTCAGGATTATTTGTGAATATATATTACTGCTTTAGACCGTAGGGCATACTTGCCATTTGCTTTATATTGCTGTTAAATTGCACTCCTGCAACTTGGATATTGTGACTAGAAATTGCCTTCAAAAGTAATTTCAATCAATCAAGTGCTCGAGTCAGCTCCATATATAATGCATGTGATGTATTTTTCGCTGCGACTGAATCCCAACCTGCATCATTTGCCCCACTTTAATTGTTTAACCCTGAAGCCAGTTTCCTGCAACTTGTGGAGGGCACACACTCGTCGTTTACTTGACAGGCCAAGTTGATACCAATGGTGTTGAACCTGGTCACTGTATAAATATCATGCCCATGGAAATGAGCAACTGCATCAATTTCTGTTTACCTTTTAACTTTGCCCCAAGGAGCTTTACAGAAAGTTCATTGAAACGTAGAATAGTTACAACACAGGGGAGGCCATTCAGCCCCTTGTGTCCAGTTCTGCCCATTGGCCCTTTCTCTGTTGTCGTGCAAATTATTCTTCACCATCTATTTATCCAGTTCCCTGTTGAGGGTCACAGTGGACCCTGTCTCCACCACACCTGCAGGCAGTGTGCTCCAGATTCCAACCACACATTGTGTAAAAATCATTCTTCGTTATGTCACTTTTATCCTCCTCCACTTTATTTTATACCCATGACCTCTTGTCCTCGACCCTCCACCAATGGGAACGCTCTCCCACTGTCCACTCTGTGCAGACCCCTCATCATTTTACTTCCATCAGATTTCCCCTCAGCCACCTTTTCTCCAGAGGAAACCGTCCCACCCTCTCTAATCCACCCTTGTATCCGTAGTCCTTCGTTCTCATATGTCTTCACTGGGCTCTCTCCAATGCCTTCACATCCTTCCTGTAATGTGTGACAAGAAATGAACACAATACCCCAGATGGGGCCAGACTGGTGTTTTGCGAACATTCTGCATGACTCCCCTGTTTTAATACCTATGCCTCCATTGATGAAGCCCAGAATTGCACGTGCTTCATTAACTGCTTTCTCAACCCGCCCTGCCACTTTCAATGACTTGTGCAGCCATCCCCCAGGTCCCTCTCATCCGGCAGCCCTTTTAGAACAGTATCTTTGTTCTATTTTGCCTTTCGCCTTCACTTTGTGTTTCTTCACATTCCATCTGCCAAGTTGTTCCCCTTTCTGCCAGCCTGTTTCTATCCTGCTGAAATCTAACACAATCAAGTTTGCTCCCTTCTTCCACAGGTGAGGTTGGAAGGTAAAGGGTTGCTGTCGGCGTGGAGTCCTGCTGGACTTGAGCACAAGATGAAGCTAGAGTCAGCTCTGCAGCTCCTCTTGGTGCTTACATCCAGCAAGGCCCACACCAACAGCAATGCCTCGCTGGCCTTGTGGTGGCAGTCAGGACCAACGCCATCCTCAGCGAACAAGTCCAGCACACCTCACTGGTGGGCACTTTCTTCCCCTCCATCTGCGGGGTCACAGAAGCAGGTGGAGGGGCTGTAATAGGCAAAACGCAGGGATCAAACCCGGACGCTCGATGGTTCGCTAACCCTTGGCCAGCGGGGACATTTTATTCCACTCATTCTTGGCCCGGTTAAGTCATGTGTAAGTCACATGCTTAAGTTTATTTGTACGGAAAACTGGATGTGTGTTTTTTTTTCTGTTTTGAAGCTCGGTTACCTAATGCCAAGTTTGCATTTCTTTAACCAGAGGAAAAATACTGATTTCCTCTGTAGGGTTTCGACCATTTCCCCCCACAGATGCTGCTCGACCCACTGAGTTCCTCCCGCAGATTGTGTGTTGCTCCAGATTCCAGCGTCTGCAGTCCCTTGTATCGACGTTAAGAGGTACTTGGACAGGTACTTAGATGGGAAAGGAGTTCAGGGATACGGATCTAATGTAGGCAAGTGGGATTAGTGTAGATAGGCATGATGGTCAGCATAGATGCGGTGGGCCGAAGGCTCTGTTTCTATGCTGTACAACTCTATGAAATGTCGACAATTCCTTCCCCCTCCACAGATGCTGCCTGACCCGCTGAGTTCCTCCAGTAGTTTGTGTGTTGCTCCAGGTTCCAGCGTCTGCAGTCTCCTGTGTCTCCAAAGATTTGTTCTGTCTTGCAGCTGTTGGGAGAAACCTTTCTCATCACATCTGGCCTCGAGGGCTGAAAGAGTTGTCATCTCCAGGAGACAAATGGGAGAAATTCCGTACGCTGCGCAGGATTCCTTCAACCGCTGGCAAGCCCAGCCCAGATGTGGACGGACTGAGCCAAGCACGTCAACGGTTGCCAAAGGGCTGAAGGTGCCACATCGGCAGGACCACAGCCACTGGGACAGGGCCGGACTGGAAGACTTGGGGACGTGGGAGTCAAGTGATGGAATGGGGAGGTTTCATGTAGAAAAGGTGAAGCAGAAAACAGTGCAAGACGATGCAAACTTCAGCGGCTGGAATTCCCCACAGCAACTAAAACGACCACTGACAAGGCAGCCCAGGATGCTCCATCAATTGCTGCGTGAACCCACCTACCAGCAATGGGCACCCCTGTCTATAAGGGATTTGCCTCCCGCTAACCAGGCTGTTGATTGCAGACCCTACAGAGAGCAGTGGCCCGGCGCTCACCGCTCTCACAGAGGCGCCTCCTTTCCATCAGAACACAGTCGGTTTGTTCCCCTGAAAATCCAACCAAGTAGTTCCGAAGGCAAAGCTTCCAGCCCGCGACCGGCCAAGCCCCCAAGTTACGAGATGTATCTGCAGATGAAAAAGAGAGCGGAACGGGCACAGAGACCCGAAGCAAGCCCACGGCTAAGTCAGCCCATCGTTCAAAGCAAGTCAGCCCCTTCACAGCAAGCGGCGGTGCGTGAGAGAGGCCCGCAGCCAAGCTACGAGCTCTCAGCACCGAACGTCAAGGCAGCAAGTCGCGCCCGAAGTGTCCGGGCGCACAGCGGCAGAGATGACCCAACAAGTTCGGGAGTAGAGTTTCACGGGCGCCTGGACCACCTTTTGTACCTGAAGGGTGGGAACAGCGACAGGGTGACCCAAGTCCACCCGGGCAGCAAGTATACAGAGCCTGGCCGCCCGGGGGAACTGCCAGCTCGCCCCAGTTATGGTACCTGGCATGCTTTGGATAAGTATCTGTATCCTGCAGGCTCCGAGCACCTCAATGACGCCAACCTCCCGGCGTGTCACACATCTGGGAGAGGCGCCAAGAGATTCTATCAAGGCTCCCACCTGAAACATGAAGCTCTGAGAGTGCGAAGCGCGGCTGTGGAGATGGGTGGCCTGGCTGGCGGAGGCGAGCCGAGGAACACTATGAAGGGCGAAGTTCTTCGGAGTAAAAAAGGCGAGGTGGTCTTCTGTTTAATCTCCAGGCCTGACCCGGGACGGAGCGCCGTGGAGTCGGGGGAAGGACGAGCGCCATCGGCACACACGCTCCCTGAAACGGACAGGGATCCACCCGTCCCCAGCAAGTCACCCGATCCCCGGCAAACCCTCTTGGCCGGAGATGAGAGGAGGTTCCAGGAAGGATGGGGTGAAATTGAAGGTTCTAAACCTTCCAATGCGGAGGCCATGTGTTGTGTGGACGGCACGGCCTTCTCAATCAACCAGTTTCATTCAGCTGGGACAACATATAGAAATATCTACGGCGATATTAAGAACTATGGGGCCAGCGGTCGACTTGACTTTTCAAACTTAGACCACTACTTCCGTCCTGGGAAGAGGAAAGAGTTTGGAGACAGAGTAAGGCAGCAGCCGTCCTGCAGCGACGGGGAAGAGATGACAGGATGCAGGGTGAAGGGGTTCGATCCCCACAAGGGTGACAACTCGAGTCAAGTGCAGCGAGGGAAGCGAGAGGCGCGCTGCCACGTTTGGGGCAGTGGTCCTGTGCAATATGAAATGGGGGAGGCTGCTTCCGCTGCCCGTGATCGTTTGTTAGGACACGCCAGTGATAAAGATGGGGAACTCTCCGACGCGGCGTGGTACGGACGATGCTGGGGTGTTCCTCTGCAATGTGGGGGCAGTAATCGTACCACAGAGGACGGGAATAACTCACAGACACGGCACCGAGGTCGGAAATTGCCGGAATGGAAGCAGCCCCTTCAGTCCTCTGCGGCGACAGGCCACTGGGCTGAAAGTGAATGTGCAAACCGGACCCCCGTAAACGACGGGGTCTTCATCATCGATGCTACTTGTGCGATAGTCAGAGCGGAGTACATTTCTCCGCCGAAGAAAGAACGGGTGAGATTTTCACACCCGGTAGAAGTTGTGGATTCCAGAGGCGCGACTGAAGCGAGCGCTCGCCCCGACAGCCGGAGCCAAGGCCTGTGTGAGGCGATGCAGGAGAGAGCTGAGTGTCCGCCTCTGGACAGAAAGCCCTGGTACACCAGGGCGCAACGTTATTGCGGAGACCGGGCTGCAGAATGCAGAGGTACCGGGAATGGCATCAACCCCGGGAAAGAGCAGAGCCCATTTTCACATGCCAGGGTGAAGGAGAGCATGAGCGAGAGGGCAACCCGAATCCTCGGCCTTCTTCTCACGGACACCGACTCCGCTGACGTGCGGCTGCCGGCAACTGGAGCGACAGACGCAGTAGACAAGGACGGTGGAGTGGCCGAGGCGATTCGCGAGGGCAGCGGTTGTCCTCAGACGGACTCGACAGCGGAGAAGCGATGGGGACCGTGGATTGGGAACACGGTGGCCAGTTCGGGCAAGTCTGAGGAAATAACACAAGGTGTTGGCCGGGGAAGTGTCGAGCCAACAACTGTTCCCACGTTGCAGCCTTTTTACGCTGCCCGCGACCCGCTGCACAATGGAGACGCCGCTTCAGCGGCCGGTGATACCCGGGAAGAAAGTGCAAGGCGCCAAGAAATCTCGGAGGAATCTTCCTTCCTCCCTGTTGATCACTATCCCAACACAGAGGAGGGAGGCAATTCCGACTGTGACGGCCTTCGGAGGCTGTACGAGCGCCCATCTGAGGCGTCGTCCCAGAACCTGCAGGACATGGTGTTCGAGTCCGTTTCACGCCTCCGCCGCCACACGGCCCCTGATTCGGAATCTGACGACGAAGAGGTGGCGAAGGAAGTGTTAACCCCAGAAGGAGATGGGGGAGCGAATGAAAGCATGTCCCGGGTCAGCACAGACAGCAGTACCTCGGCGGACACGGTGATCTCATGCGGCGTGGGGCAGAACCTGGCGACGGGGAGTGAGGGATATCTGGACCCAACCCATGGAGAGGACGTCTCCTTCAGCCCCTGTTCCCCCGCAGAACACGAAGCAGGAAGCGAACGGTGTGTGGAGGGGAGCCCCCGAGGGGACACTGGGGGCCAGAATGGGGGCAGCCCAGAGAAATGGGAGGATGGTCTTCGGGAAGTGGAACGTGATGCGTTCTCCACCGTGGAGAAACTGCCAAATGAGCTATCGGAGAACCGACCAAGGGGCGGCGACACCACAAATGCCGCCGGCCCGCAGCCTTCTGATGAGGCGGAACGTCTGGACCACGTCGGGAGAGCGGCCGGCAGGGGGAGCCCGAGCCGCTGGGACAGTGAAACTAACAAGTGAAATTACAAGAACAGAAGCGCCTGCGCCCTTTGGCTGCCCGCTCCCGCCTCCAGCCCGGCCGCTGCCGTCAGCTCACTGACGGTGTATCAGAGCTTGCGGGCGGTTCCATGGTCTCCAGCTCAAGCGTTGATGAATCCTTACTACTTCCCCGAACATAGGAGTAGGCCACTCTGTCCCTCAATCCTGCCCCACCATTCAATATAATCGGACTCGGGCCTCAACTGCTCTTCTGTGCCAGTTCTCCATAACCCTCAATTCCACAATCTTTCAAAAAACAATTATCTTTAAATACCCCTATGATCTCGCCCCACAGCCCCTCGGAGTAGAGAATTCTAAAGTTTCACCAGTCGCTGCAGGAAGAAATTCCTTCTCACCTCGGTTTTAAATGACTGTCTCCTAATCTTCAGGGAGTAGAACGTCGGGTTACTTGAAAGCTTAAAGCTGTGAGGCCACTAATGGGATCTTATATCACACACACACACACACACACACACACACACACACACACTTTCATGGATCCCGCCTTTTCCTTTATACCTGTGCCTGTTCTAAAAGTAGATGGGAATCTGGGTGCTGAGAGAGGTGCCGTATTTTCCTCCTTGCTCCCAGTAATCATTAGCACTGTGTATTTGTCACGCAGATCCAGCATGTGCGAGGGAGCCATGGGGGAAAGTTAATCAAGTGCAGCATCACAACCAGAGATGCAGAAGTGGTTTATTGGGACAACAAAGAAATAAAACACTGAGAGTGTAAGTGTCATCTTGCTTCATGAAAAGACACATTCATTTGACTCGGATGCCTTAAAATTAGACAGGGATACACGTCGGGGTTTGTGCGGCGTGGCCCGTTGTGTATCAAAATTCTATATGAGGCGTTGTTGGGGAAGGCATTGAAAGGTATTGAGTGGGCAGATATATGTTTGAATTTCATCTATCGGAATAATTACAATGTGTATTGAACATGCAGACTTGGATGCGTTTGAAAACCCCACTGTGTAATGAAGGTCATGTCGCACATATACAGGGTAAGAAACGCAGCAGGGTGCATATATTGCGCAGTGACACACGCGCTAACATGCTCTATAGTGCTGGCGCATGAGCAGATATTTTCAGGTTATCGCATGTTATTTTATTAATACTCCAACATAGTAAAGTTTCAAGTGAATCCGATGGGTTTCAAGGGAGCGCGGGGAACAGATGGAGGTGAGTTTCAAGGGAATGCGGGAACCGGGGCCCCGCTGAGCTTCGATACCGAAGCAACGGGAATCCCGGATAGCGGATAATCGGAGTTATGTTTAGTCTAATATTTTAAGAATTTTCTGTTTGCTGACGCCACGGTAGGTATGGTAGGTGTCGGTACAGAGAACTTCTTACTGGAAACAAAGTTTGTAAAAAAATAAGACGTTAACATAATTTTTCCAAGAATGTGATGAACCATTTACACAGCGCCGTGCAGGTGGGCCTTGAACCTACACGAGGTTTTCCATCGCCACGTGATATCCGAACGTGCGGGCACCTCAACCTCCACCTCCGAGTGAAACGTTCAGGTCTGCGTGTTTTCAATGGCCTCACCCTCCCCATCTCTGTAATCCCCTCCAGCACGGCAACCGTTCAAGGTAGGCGCGCTCTTCCTGCTCGGTCCCGGGTTGCGCCGGCCCACCACTGGCGGCCGCGCCCACAGCTGCCTGGGCCCGAACTCTGGAACCCCCACCCCCACCCAACGCTTCTGCTTTCCTTTCTTCTTTAAGATGTTCCTTAAAACTCACCCACTTGTCCCAAGATCTAGCGCGACCCGGTGTCGGATTTTCTTTGATAATCGCTCCTGGAGAGGCTTTGTTAGTCGCCTCAAAGGTGCTGTATAGAAGTTGTTTTAGATAATTGACAGTAGCCTGACTGGAATTCCTTGCGCAAAACAGCAACAATAATGTGTAAACTCTTCAATTTTTTTTTGTTTTTTCCTGAAAAAAATCCTCTATTATATAAAAAAATATTGTTTACAACATGTGGGGATAGGAATTGGTCTTATCAACTCTGCTAAACAGGCGCTATGTATCAGCAGGTCGTTATATTCCACGCCTAATGTTTGTTTGATACCGACTGTGGGCATGGAAGCACATGAGACGGTCGGTTCTGTTGTCACATTACCGTTTGGTAATCACAATGAAAAACACATTTCCTTTCCCATTTGTCGGTGAGCAAGTTCGTTCGTTCGTGCTAAGCAATCCCACGTTTCCAGTTGGAATCTCCATATTTTGTATTGTTTTTTTTAAAAAATTCGGGCTTATTTTATTTCCGTGCACAAAAGTAGGGCGGCGGTTCCGAACACGTGGGACCGGTTGCAGAGATATCGATAAAGAATGAAACATGCAAAAATAAAAGTGAAGCACAAATCTTGCACTGAACGGATAGATGGTAAGAATAATGTGCGGCTTGTGTGAGGGAGAAGAATTTAATTCATTTATTGAATCGCCATTGGTAAGGGAACGGCCATTGCTCCTTCCCCCAGCAACTAATCAAAGTACAAACCGACTTCACTTGCCTCCGGTGGGATTGTCTCTTCCATTTTGTTATAGTCGAAGTCAACCGGATAACTTGTGGTCTGTGAGGGACCGCAAGTAGTCTGCACCAGTTAAAATCTCGTTCCCTTTGAAGGATTTTTTAAAAAGATATAAATTGAAAGATTACATTTTATGCTTTTATCAACAGCTCATAATGTTAGGTATTGAATGTTTGAAATCGACTTGTGTAACCAGTTTGCTTGATGTTTGAGATCACGATTAGACGCTCTTTGCTGAACTGTATCGGATTCACATGGGCTTCTGGGCCGCCTTTTTCAGATGAGCACACTGGCGTGATAAGTTATTGATATGTTCAGAGCAGAGCAAACTAAACTGTCACGCAGGACTTAAGTGGGCTGGAAACATGTAGGTGTTGGCATTGACAAAAGGGTTAATGTGTGCGTGGAAAAGAGCAAGTTAAAGAGATAATTGGAACACTCCCTACGAATCAGTGGGCACAGAGGTCAGAAAGGTCACAGATTTCATCTCTTGTTGCTGCTGCGTCATCCATAACTCAGGGTTGAAGAGATTAGTAACACATTCTCCGGACTGGGCAAGCGATGGATCATTTGGAGGTCCCATTTAAACTGTATTTAAGATAAGATCCAATTGATTTGTAAAGATGACCCCCATCCTCGCAAGGAAAGAGCTCACTTATTCATTACTTTGCTGTGTTTATGGATCGGTCAGGAAAGGCCTTATTTACTCTGTATTTAGATGTGCCAGTTATATTATATCGGCTATATTTATGCAGATATACATTTTCCCTCCCCTAAATAGAGTATCTCTATCAGGGTGGATGTGGAGATAATGTACGTCACATTTACTGCCGGAGAAAAAGAAAGCCGATCATTTCATACTGTTTGATTTGGACTAAGAACTGGAAATATGAGAACACTTCAATCTGAAAACTTCCCTTCCTGGACAGCTGTCACACTCTGACCTCAGGACCCTGGGGTGCACCGAATGATATGAACGAGGGAGATTTCAGTTCCACTCCGGCTTGTGCCGGTGGTCGATCTCGCCCACACAGCAGTCAGTGTTACATGCCTGCTGGCCATAAAGAGCCAATTATCTACTGCTGTCCTTCTGCAAAGGGAGAAAGAATGTCATTGTGTCTGAGGCTGATATCAAAGTTTCAGGACTGGCACCTTTAAGGAGCCATTCCAGAAGGCAGCTCAGACCAATGGACCAGTAGCCCAGCGGGGGTGGTGTCTGTGGACACATTCTACATCACAACATCCTGCTGCATTGTTTAAAAAAAAATCTGCCCATCTTCTGCCAGTTGAAAGAATTTGGGTTTATTTATTAAAACTCAAATTATTTTGAACACTTGTATCCAATCTCCTCTCACCTTTCTTTGCTCTGAAGAGGGCAGCATCAGTGTTGCATGTGGAAAGTGTAGTTGTTTTTGGAGGAGGAGTTGATAAAAACAGCTGAACTCCGCGATCCTTGACAAGAAAGTCAATTGATCTGGAAAGTTGCAAAGCAGGGGAATTTTAATTGTACACTGGGGCAAACATTTATCGTGTAGAGCCTGGAGGAGCCTCTTCAGTGATGAAGAAAACAATACTTTGAAACTTGAGTTTTGCCCTGGATTAAAGTTGTACTGCTGTTCAAACCCAACAGATGGCGATGTTGCACCGTTTAGACACGGGCGCCAACAGAAGTGGCATCTACTGCCGCCTGGTGGTAAAAGGAGAACTACAGAAAAGTGTTGCAAGTAAATGTTTCTAATCGTAAAAAGCAAAGGGATTTATTTTGGGCTGAAATAAAACTACAGAAGGAAATAAAATAAATCATTGTGTAGGCCTCGTAATGTTTCAACGGGTGTGATTTGTTGTTCTGAAGCCACTGAAACTTGATAGTGAAGATCCACATCAGTCAGAATCTAATCGAATGGGAGAAAAAGCTCAAGGAGCGGAATGAGCTTCTTCTGTTCCAAGCTTCTTTCACGGGATCTGATTCTGCAGCTCTCTTACGCTCCATGCAATTGACCACTTTGTGCACCGGGGTTTAAACACTGCAGTTGCAGCTTCAATCACAGGGACCAGATTCCAGAAGTTTGGGATTGGGCTGTGTGTCTGAGCTTCCAGCAGGAAGTTTTCAGGCAGTGTGTACCCAAACTTCCCATCATCCTCTGTGACCCCTTCAGTAGTGTCTGATAGTGGGAGGATGATCGCGATTGAAACCCAGTCCTCTCAAGCCACATTCACCACCTGCACAGGCAGAATTTGGATTGGCATTATTTTCCAAAGCTTTCATCTCTTTCTTCTTCACAGTTGGCCTGTAGATCTTTGTTTGCAAATTCAAACCAATCTTTTTTTTTCAGGCAATTGTGCTGACCGTTGAGCAATCCTCTCCGTCAGTGTTACACCTTGATGATATGTAAAAGGCCAGCGCCAAACGGGAGTACCGGCGATAACTGCAGAGTCACACAACCGTTGTCTGTCTGGTTTAAGGATATTAGATGATTAAACTGTGCTAAATTATTCTCCGATTTGTGTCCAGGGCTCGGATCAGTTCTCAGAGAATCTCCTCCACAGCAGTGAATAGATTTACTGAGGGGCAATGCGATACAGTGGGGTGGTCACTGCTATACATGGGTGGGTTACTCAGTAACTTTAGCTCCACTATTAATGAGCTTCTATTCATAGGATTCTCTTCACCATCCCTGCTGTTAGGGTCACTTCACTTGACTGATCTAATGAAAGTAAATTAGAGCCAGGGAGAAGGGTTGGGCTCGCAAAGCAAATGTTGGGAGAAAATGACTCTTAACATTCCCGTCAGGTGACATTTTTTTTTAAAGAGCGGTGTCCGAGGCGACAGACGCAAAGGAGTGAACGTCGGTTTAGGGATCCGATAGTTTTTGTCTATGTTTGAGTGTGTGCATTTTTTTTTGTCCTTTAAATGTTCCTTGAGCATTCAGAGAGGTTTGCATGACTGAGAATTTCAGAATTATCCAGGCCACAGTAGCCACAATCATCTTTCGACCTTAAATGACGGCCTAGCGGTCCGCACAGCCGATTCGTGTGGGCTTGCTGATGTTTGTGTTTAGAATTCAATTCCACCAATTCATGCATCAAAAAACATGGTCCAAGTGGCAATTTTCAGCTCCGTCTTCTGGCGAACAGGACATTCTTGTGGTTTTCCCATTGTCTGTTGCTTCACTGGAGAGAGCTGGAACAGTAGATTTCCAGTTTCAAGCCACTCATTTCCTCATCAGCACCAGTGTGGTTGAGAGGCAGGGGCTGGCGAACGTTTACTCATATGTCAAGGTTTGGTCCGGTTGCCAAACCCTCCACTTGGAACCGATGTGCCTCCTGCGCCACGTAATCAGTATGGTTTCAGTATGTGAAGGATGGCGCGAATTGTCAGGGAGCTGACCTTTTGTTAGACTCTTCAATCTCCTTCCATGTGAAGTTTTACCTCCTACGCTGAGGGCAATGATGTCTTGGAGCGACTCCCATCAAACACCCTATTTTTGATTCTCCCCACATTCTCACCTCTGCCCCTCCCCCCTAGATCCTACCCCTCAGCTACACACTAGGGGCAATTAACCCACCGACCCGCAGTGGGAGAGAACAGGAGCACCCGGCGGGGAAACCCACACAAATCACGGGGAGAACGTGCAAACTCCACTCAGACAGCAGCCGAGGTCGGGATCGAACCCGGGTGTCCGGGGCTGTGATCCTGCTGCGTCACTGTGACGCTCATGTGTTGAGACGTAACTCCGTGTGAGCTCAGACCGTGCGCTGGGGGCCGTTGGAGAAGGAAGAGGTCAGGATGCCGCCTGGGCTGAGGACAGTCACGGTCGGGGGCGGGAGGGGGAGCCCTCTCGGACATTGACTGCAACATCGACGGTAAGAAAGGCCCCTTGTCAGCCTGCACTGCCTGGTTCGAGCTGACAATTGGGAGGTAACATTTGCAGGACCGCCCCCCCCCCCCCCCACACACACACACACACACCTGTCCCAAGTAATGAACATCCAGCCATTCTCCACCATTCAACAGCACTCCTGAAGTCTTGTGGATCACCTTTTATCCAAGCTTCTTTATCAGTGTAACCCACACCAACACTGTTACTACCAGAACAGGGCAGAAGCTACTGCAACTGGCTCACTTTCTGATTCCCCCCAAACTACCTACCATCCAACCCCAGAGGGGACAGGTTAACACTCGCTGGGGCCAGCGCAGCCACAACAACGCTCAAAAGATGATGCCATTCATTGTACTCTTAACTCTCCCTCTCTCAGCTATTCCGTTATTGTCACTTCAGCATTTCTTTCTGCACCACTTCAGAGTGCACTACAATCTTTGCACCATTCTGCTGTTTTTGGGCTTGTCGCTGTATTTATTGCTGTATTTACTATCACCATGTATACTGTTTACTCTGTGAGCTTCACACCAGCAAGGAATTTCATTGCACCCTGGTGTATATGACAATAGCCTTATCTGTATCTGACAGAGAAGGCCGCTTGATCAATACCATTGTGAATCAATCGATATAAGTAGCCAGCCACATGAGCCACTGCCTCACGGCTCCAGAGACCCGGGTTCGATCCCGACCTCCGGCGCTGTGTGTGTGTGTGTGTGTGTGTGTGTGTGTGTGTGTGTGTGTGTGTGTGTGTGTGTGGAGTTTGCACGTTCTCCCTGTGACCGCGTGGGTTTCCCCCCCGGGTGCTCCGGTTTCCTCCCACGTCCCAACGACGTGCGGTCGGTGGGTTCATTGGCTGCTGTAAGCTTCCCCCAGTGCGGTAGAGGATGTTGACGGGCATGGGAGAGAAAATAGTTTGCAGAGAGATAAGTGGTCGGAAGAGCTCGGACATTTCCCACAGATGCTGCCTGACCTGCTGAGTGTTTCCAGCATTTTCTGTTTTTATTGTCAATGTAACAATTCTTTAGAAAATAGGAGTTGGAATAAAATTTATATTTTGTTATATTTATATTTTATTTACAGCGTGGTAACAGGCCCTTCCGGCCCAACGAGTCCGCGCCGCCCATTTTAAACTCAAATTAACCTACCTGTACGTCTTTGGAATGTGGGTGGAGACCGGAGCACCCGGAGGAAACCCACGCAGACACGGGGAGGACGGACAAACTCCTCACAGACAGCGACCGGAATCGAACCCCGATCGCTGGCGCTGTAATAGCGTCGCGCTAACCGCTACGCTACCGTGCCGATATAGGGGCAAATTGAAACAAAAGTTTTGAGGCAAAATGGAAATAGAACAAGAACATAGAACAGTACAGCACAGAACAGGCCCTTCAGCCCACAATGTTGTGTTGACATAGCTAATCCCTCCTACCTACAGAATGCCCATATCCCTACATTTTCCTCTCATTCATGTGCCCATCCAAGCCCCTCTTAAAAGCCCCCAATGAATTTGCCTCCACCACCCTATCAGGCAATGCATCCCAGGCATCCACCACTCCCTCAGTAAAAAACGTACCCCTCACATCCATTCTGAACCTACCCCCTCTCACCTTAAATGCATGCCCTCTGGTATTGGATCGCTCAATAATGGAAAGAAGATATTGCTTGTCCACTCTATCTATGCCCCTCATAATGTTATTCACTTCCAACAGATCACCCCTCAGCCTCTGCCACTCCAGAGAAAAAAGCCCAAGTTTGCCCAGCCTCTCCTGATAGCACATGCCCTCTAATCCAGGCAGCATCCTAGTAAACCTCCTCTGCACCCTCTCTAAGGCCTTGACATTCTTCCTATAGTGAGGTACCAGAACTGTACGCAATACTCTAAACGTGGCCTAACCAGATTTCTATAGAGATGCATCATAACTTCTTGACTCCTGTACTCAATACGCCGATTAATAAATGCAAGCATTCCGTAAGCCTTCTTAACCACCCTGTCTACCTGTGTGGCCACTTTCAATGAGTCATGGACTTGCACCCCAAGGTCTCTGTGCTCTTCAACACTGTTAAGGGTCTTCCTTAAGAGTGTACTGCCTCTTGATATTAGTCCTACCAAGGTGCAACACCTCACATTTACCCGGTGACGACTTTGGTCTGCATCCTATCACAGACATTCCCTCTGATATCTCCACCGCCTCCCCTTCTCTGCAACATAACATGCTCGTCTTCTCACCTCTCCAGGTCCTTAACCTGTAACACAAATCTGTTTCTCTCTCCACGAATGCTGCCTGACTTGCTGAACACTTCCATCACTTTCTGTTTTTGTTTTGGATTTCCATCAGCTGTGGTCCTTTTGATTTCAAAGAATATTCTGTGTTGTTCATGCCCTGGAAACAGAAATATTTAAAAGAAAATTAGTCTCAGTAAGAAAGTGTTGCAAGAGTAATTTCTATTCCATTGATGTGGGATTCCTTGCGTTCACTCACCCCTTGTGTGTTGAGGGATTGCTGTGAATGGGATCATTCAGATCTCCCACACACTGGGTCCAGATGAACAGCTTGCAGCCCCCTTTATGGCTCGCCACAGGAGAGGGGCCAGGTATGAAAGAAAAAGGTATTGAAACGGAAAGAACAGATGCTGAGGCTTTTAACATCTTTAGAAGTCTGCTCTCCTCTGCAAAAATCCTTTGCACTCTTAGAACTGGCAACATTATTTAAAAGCAAATTTGTTCCCCTCCTGTAACTTGCCTCCTCTCCCGCGGGCACTAATTCTCACTGGAGCATGGAGACTCAAAGAGCCTGCCTTTGCCCTCCTGTAGCTTTGCCAGGTCAGTGCCAAGAGGTGAGCTGCCTGGGGTCAGCTGTGCCTCAGTGGGTTGCACTCTTTCCTCTCAGTCAGCAGGTTGTGGGTTCAAGACCCACTCCAGAGGCTTGAGATTGGTTGTGGTTTGTGGGATCTCACTGTGCATAAATCAGCTGCTGTGTTCCCTATATTGTAAGACTTCACAGCTACTTTATTGGCCGTAAAGTGCTCTGGGACGTCCTGAGGTTGTGGAAAGCACAATAGAAGTGCACAACTGTTCTTCTTCGTTGCCGAGTCCGATTTTCCCCACAAGACGCACTTGCCTACAGTGGGGTTGGAGACGGTGGGCACAGGGTAATCATCAGGAGCTGGCGCTTTCCCTTCCTCCCTTAGCCCAGTGGCAGTGAGGCAGTCTGGCACGCAGCAGTTGCAGGCTTGGCTGAGGAACAGGTCGGAGCAAGCGCCTTATCGCTGAGAAGTTTGCAGCTAATTGACAAGGCATTGCATTCATAATGGGGCCAGAGGGAGACCGCACCCTTCCATTGGACCCCTGTGGACTGATCCTTTAGAGTGCACACACATTCCTGCAGAAAGTGAGAACAGAAACAGCACCATGGAGTTAGGAAGAGTTCTGGTAATAACACTTGACTTGCCACAGAATTACTAACACAGGCAGAACCATTTGATAAATACGAGTCTCTTATGATATTTATCTCTCACATTAGCATTTTTAATCAATTGTAAAAGTAGAGACTTCCCACTGGTTTATAAAGTCATGGCTTGGATTTTTTGGTCAGTTCCCACTCAGCTTTCTCTTATTCCTGTCGAGAAATTACTAGACAAATCTTGCTGACCTTAGTAGCATAGGCCTTCCCATGGTGTGGCGGTGCTGGAGGTGTGTGAAGAGGAAAAGGGAGTGGGGAAAAGCAGGATAAAGCCCGTCCACAAAACTGTTGAAAACTTTGACAGCTGCTTTAGCCACACCCCCAGCTTTGCCTGTTGTCAAAACACAATGAAACCACAGCCATTGAGGTACTGACATTGATGCATGTGGAAGGGTTCAGGCAGTGGAGGAAGGACCCTTCTCTGGATTATATTGGGGCCAGGCCCCAAGGAGAACAATGGAAGGAGATAGCAAGTAAAATTGGTGTTAATTCTACTGTCCAACATATGGTAATGTGGTGCAGAAACAAGTTTAATGACGTTACCATATTGGGCAAAGTAAGAGGAGACAGCCATGGCTTCCAATTGTACATCACTGTACTTTTTTTCGCTGAAACTCCAGTAACATTGCTGAAGGAACGTGAAAGGTCAATTGAGAGGAGTCTAGCAAAAGTTACAGTTTTCAAATGACAAAGAAGTTTTCAAATGCTTTCCCCGTAGGGATGTACCCTAAAGGGTTAAATTAAAGGGGATCTCCAGATTGCAAAAGAGAATGTATTTTATATACAGTGTTCCTCGATCTGATCCGAGCACAAATGAATGTTTATCTATTCATCTATAAATTAATAACAAGTTTCAAACTGGATGCTGTCCAGTTGCTGAGAGTGGCCAATATTTGCTGTGGAAATCTGTGTCTTATTTTGATTTCTCCCTTCGTCCAAGAGCAGAGTTGCCTGTAATGAGCACACAAGGTCTCCATGCTGCTTAATCATAAAAAGGAACTGTTTTTCAGAATTCTGATATAAACTGTGCTGTCTTTCTGTCATTTCCCTGTCTATTCTTGCCAGAAGTGGGAGTAGAACATCATCATTAAATGACAGAAGGTTGTAAATCAGCACCTAAGCTGGGCAGTGGTCATTCACAGGAAGTGACTCAGGCTTGCTTTAAATGTTATGTTGAACAAGTTATTTAAAGGCAGGGATTAAATATCAATTAATGTTTGGTTTGGAACCTATAAATGGACATCTTTTTAATGTGATGCAGCATATGTACAAAAATGAATAATAATGATTTCCCAAAGGGCAAGTGTACTGTGTGATACTGTGCTGAGTTGTGATGCCTTTGACTGTACTGAGTTAGCTCATTTCAGCTGATGAGGTGGTTGAAATACTACAGTGTGTCTGGCTAGAGAGGGCATGAATTCACCAGGGTGTATGCACCTGGTTGCTGTCTGCAGTGGAAACACACCATTTTCAGTGAGGGATGGAGTTTATGTCACCCCTGCCACCCCTGCCACCCCTGCTCGTTCACGGTCGTTGGCCACTTTCAATGAAGTATTGGAGCTTCGTAGGTCCCTGACTTCGGCACGTAGCTCTTCTTCTTAGCTGGTGCCTTGGCATCGAGGGTGACTTCCTTCCACTCCGGTTCCATGGGTTCTGAGGTGACTGATGTGGACCCACAGACTCTTCCACCGATGGGGCAGGAGGTGGGTCATGGGGTGGGGGGGTGGTGGGTAGTTTGTGCTGGTCCACTCCTTCCACTGTTTATGCAGGGGCTACTGTCTGCTCCTGATGCATGGACTCGAGGTTCTCAACACCATCCTGAATGCTCCCCCACTTTGAGTGGCCGTGGGCCGGGGTCCCCAGGAGTCAGTGGCGATGTTGTATTTCTTCAACGAGGATTTGAGCAGATCCTTGAATCTTTTCCTCTGTCCACCTGGTGATCTTGTCCTGGAACAGGGTGTCTGTTTTGGGAGTCTGGTGTTGGGCATGTGAGTGACATGGCCCACCCAATGGAGCCAAGTGTACACAGGGCCTTAATGCTGGGGATGCTGGCCTGGCAGAGGACACTGGCCTTGGTTTACTTATCCTTTCAGTGAATCTGGAGGATTTAGCAGTGGTATTTTACCAGTGACTTGAGAAGCCTTCTCAGCTATGAGTGACATCATAAAAGGCTGCGTTACTGCACCAAAACTTTTCTCAATCTTTCTCGCTGCTATGTTGCACATCACCTCCAATGACCCTCTGTTGGGAGGAGAGCAAATCTTCAGAACTAACGGGAAACCGTGCTACCTAAGATAATTACAATGCACACTTTTGGCACGATATTCAGCTTAGCCTAAACTCAGGGCGTGAGTCCCTCCTCCTACATGTTATTCCATAGACATTTTAGAGCATCCTTTATTCCAAGAACCTATGCTTTCAGCTAATTTTGAGTTGTGCAACAATAGCCACTCAGAGCTGATTTGAATCTTTGTATTTTATTATTCATTCAGGCAATGTAGGTGTCACTGGCGAGGACGGCAGTTATTATTGAAGTAATAAAATAGGACATGGATAGGAAGGTTGACAGCGGGGTTGTTGGACAATTTCAGCTGGGAGTCACACACAGGCCAGACCAGATAAAGACAGCCCACTATCTTTCCTGAAGGGCATCAGTGAACCAGATGGGTTTTGGAAACAATACAGTCGTTTCATAGTTAGTGCCACTGATACTGTTTTTTTTAAAATTCAGATTTGCTTAATTAACTAAATTTACATTTCACAGTTGCTGTGGTGGGATTTAAAACCTATAAACTGCGACTGTACCCTGCACCTGTACAAGTTTAAGATCTTTTAAAACGCAGCCTCAAGGAGATTTTGATGCTGTTTGCGTGGGTCAAATTCAAAGCCAGGGCAGCGGGAATGACCAGGCGATGTGACCAACCAAGTGCACTCCTTAGTCCTTCTGGTCAACTGGCACTTCAGACCTTAGGATGGAGTAGGTTGAATTAGATAATGGAAGGGTGCCTTTTTTGATCTCAAAGTCCTTTCAATGTTTGGTCATTATTGTAATGTAGGAAACACAGCAGCCAGGTTATGTAACGCAAGATCCCACAGTGTGGTTGAAGACCAGATGATGCACTTTTTCTATGAGTAGGGTTGGTTCAGATTTGTCAGGATCCTGGGGATAGTTCCCCTGCTCTTCTTCTGGAACGCACTGCCTGTGAAGGTGGTGAAGCCAGGCACTCTCACCAAATTTTTAGAAGTACCTCACAAAAAATATGGATGAACACTTAAGTTGCCAACAGGAGGTTACAGACCAAGTGCTGGTAAACGATGGGAACTTGATGGTCAGCATGTATGTGATGGGCCGAAGGGCCTGTTTCTGTGCCGTGTGACTCTGTGACAAGTACTGCTGGGGGACCTCTTATGTCGCACCTGATCTCCACGATGGCACCCCCAACAGTTCAGCACTCCCTCAGAACTGCACTGGAGGGTCAGCTGCGACATTTGTCTCCAGCCTCCAGGGTGGGACTTGAACTTATGACCTTCCTACCCAGAGGTGTGACTACTACCTACTGAAGTTTGGCTGACATTTTGAAGGGTAGGTTTTATGTTAAGTGAAGTAAATGGGAACATTTAATGTCAATAATTAAAAAAGGCCATTGTCATGGTGCTTGGAGACTGTATAGGTACCTCTGCACAGTGAAAGATCACAGTGGGTAAAATGACTTGGCCAACATTCCATCCAAAACTTTTGTGCACGTTCACTTCGATGTGGATTGAGTCTGCACAAAGTCAAATGCAAAATCAGTCCAATATAGGAAATGGGTTTCTGTGCTTAGTATCTGTCTCCACCCCAATTTCTACTCTCTGATGCATACCACTTAATTAATCGCACAATTATCACTCACATTCTAGACAGAGGAGGATCTCTGAACAAGGAAATGTCTGAGCAACCCTTTGAATTTTTAACACCAAAAATATGTGTCCTACATGTAAGAATGAGAAGGCCCATGAAACTCAGAAGCTTATCGCTGCCAAATCATTTTGGACTGTCTCATGGGGTTAAGGTGGCAGGCACCAAAAATGCCCCTTAAATATTTAGACAAATGAAAGGTTAGAACAATAGCCCTTCTAACGTAGCAAGAACATCACAAAGAGCTTCACAGCAGTGTTACCAAAACAAACTGGACACTGAGGTGCTTAAGATTTTGAGACAGATGATCAAAAACTGGTTGCAGAGGGAGGCTTTAAGGAGCTTTTGTAAAGGAGGGAAGAGAACCAGAGAGGTTTAGTTCAAGGAGGGGAAATTCCAGAGCTCAGGGCTTTGACCTGGCCTTCACTACTGACGGTGGGGCAATAACATTTGGGGGTCACTGGAGGCTGGAATTGGAGGAGCACCGAGACCTTGGAGGACTAGATGAGGTTAAAGAGAGAGGGGTGAGACTTTGGAAAAGATTGGAAAACAGGGGCTAGATTTTTAAACTTGAGCAGTTGGTTAATCAGAAGCCAATCTCCACTGGAAAAGGTTTATTAGTAAAGGAATGAATTGTTGGTCAGAATTAGTTTTGTAAATTGGCGATCTTTATCTGTGTGCCACTGGGTGAGTTCATGTGCCTCAGCCAACTGCAAAACCACAGCAGAAAACCTATGAGATTTGGCAACGTGTCTGTGCCCTGGCTTGTAGCGTGTGCTGGAATGAAACCACCCTGTTAGACCTCAATAACTGGTTTTAATTTGTATCCCTGCATTTTGTTCAGTAATATAAATTATTACTTTTGCTTGTTTTCATTTCTGACCAGATTTTGGCAAACAAAAAAGAAATATTTTAAAATGTGTCAGAGTTTAACAAAGTGCCATTAAATATAGAAAGTCTTCAAGAACCTTCACACAGCAGAGACCCCTTTCAATGGGACCTAGTCTTTCAGACTGTGCAGCGACAGTTCCCAGCAAGATTTGAGGCGACGTCATGTGTCAGATTCAGGGAGTCGCTTCAACACTCATGTTTTCAGTGCACTTTTGTCCCTGTGTCCCTGTGCAACTTAATTGGGACTCTGCAGAAGTAGCCACAAAAGTACTGGTTAATTCAAAGGTACCAGATATGCCCAGAAGGTTAGTTTCTAAAAGAAGACCACATAGAAGAACAAGGGCTCCTGCAGGTTTCCCTCCAAATCACACACCATCCTGACTTGGGAATACATGGTTGTTCCTTCATCATCACTGTGTACTGGAACTCCCTCCCCAACACACTGTGGGAGCACCTTCACCAGAAGGGCTGCAGGGGTTCAAGAAGGCAGTTCACCCCACCTTCTCAAGGGGCAATTAGGGATGGGCAATAAATGCTGGTCTTGCCCACGTGCCCATGAGTGACTAATGAAAACAAATATTGGATTTGGGATCCTCTGTGAAAGAAGATTTAATGGATTTTTTTTTTCTGATGAAGGGTCTTAATTGAAGTGTTAATGTAGCTCTCTCTTCCTGAGTGACCTGTTGTGCATTTTCGTTTTCAAGAGAGATTCCAAGTAGACACCAGTCTTTGTTTTGATATCATGATCTGGATTTCCTTGTGATGAAGTGACTTCCAACTAGAGTCTAGACTTTTACTGGGAGAAGCTGAGGGAACTCTGGTCGTTGGGTGAGCGGACGGGTCTAAATGATGACAAGTAACAAGTCTGAGGGCGCAAGCAGCCATTGTAGAACCCTTAAGCTCTAAAAGTTGCTTCTGTTTATGGGAACGTGTAAATAGAAGGAAACCATTCAGTCCTTGAACCGGTTGCATCTGTGACCTAACTCCAGATATTTTACTTTTCCCCATGCTTTTGCGTAACAAAAGTCATACAGCAGGGAAACAGGCCCTTCAGCCCACCAAATCCGCACCAACCACCCATTCACACAGATCCTACAATAATCCCATTTTATTCTCCCCACGTTCCCATCAACTCGCCCCAGACTGTACCACTCACCTACAGAGTAGGGGCAATTTACAGCAGTCAGTTAACCCACCGGCCCGCACATGATCGGCACGGTAATGTAGTGATTAGCGTGACGCTATTACAGCACCGGCGACCCGGGTTCAATTCCGGCCGCTGTCTGTAAGGAGTTTGTACGTTCTCCCCGTGTCTGCGTGGGTTTCCTCCGGGTGCTCCGACTTCCGCCCACATTCCAAAGACGTACAGGTTAGAAAGTCGTGGGTGTGCTATGTTGGCGCCGGAAGCGTGGCGACACTTGCGGGCTGCCCCTAGAACACTCTACACAAAAGATGTATTTCACTGCGTGTTTCGATGTACACGTGTCTGACAAAGATGTCTCATCTTATCTTACCTTTGTGATGTGGGAGGAAACAGGAGCCTGCAAGGGACACCCACACGGTCACAGGGAGAACATGCAAACTCCACATAGACAGCACCTGAGGTCACGATTGAACCCGGGTCTCTGTCAGTTTGAGGCAGCGGCTCTAGCAGCTGTCTTGGTTTTATCTGCAAGTAAGTTGGTTGTTAGCTTTAATCTTCCTATTCTTATGTTACACTTCAACTATATTGTTCAACTAGTTTGAGATTAGCCAATAACAGAAAGCCTACAGATTCAAACTGCTGCTCTCAAATTGCTGTGGCAGTCATTTATTTCTCTTTGTATTCATTCCTTCCAGAATATACACCTGACCCTGACCCTATAGCTGCAGCTAAAAACAAGTTGCTCTTATCACCATCCTGTCCTGCTTAGAAAGAAGAACTGTCATGGAGATGATTTGAACAGGAGGAATTTTACCCTGAGGACAACAGGCTTTATTCTTTTGGGAGCCATTTCAGTTCCTGTGGGGAATTTTCCTCATGGGTAATCTTTTGAATCAAAAGATCAAGGAATTCATTTCTACCTTGGGGTAAAGTTTGATCTTTTTGTTTTGAAGTTGGAGCCAAAATTGGCTACTTTGCTTCAACACGAACACTTGAAATCTTGCGCTGACTTTATTGTTTGCTAAGTGAGGTCTGAGCTTGCCTGACTTTGTGGAGGTCTGTGGAGTTCCAAGTGTGCCATGCTCTGCCCATGCTGGCTTCAGTGGGCAGATGTGGGCATTGGTGGGCAAAGGCGCAGAGAGAATCTGCCAGGGGTTTCAATTCTGATTGGTTCCTGTCAGGGGTGAAATTAATTTAATTTTTTCACCAGTACGATCAAATCACTAACATATCTCAATTACCTGTCTGCTGGAAATCCGTTATGAATGACCGTGCAAAGAGAGGACAAGACTCTCTCCCCACTTTTCTGTTGTTGAATGTCCCATTTCATCCAATCACTGTCTAGTCTTCTGCATGTTGGGTGTGGCCTCCTGAGGCTGGAGAACTCCCATGGAACCAATACCTCAGCATCAGTAAGTGCCTGCAGGGAAGGAACAAGAAGGAGGTGGCCAGGAAAAGGAGCTTTTGGTGTCGCACCAGTAAATTCCCCCTGCTTTGCTAAATACAGAAAAGTAATTTGTAGCGTTTTGGGAATCGTTGGGTGTAAGCCTTTAGGTAAGATTCATCAAGTTATACAGTGATAGAGTACAAAAGGCGATTCAGCCCATTGTGCTGATGCCAGCTCTTCCAATGACCGCTCCATTCAGTCCTATTCCCCTGCCCCAGAGCCGTGCAAGATCCCCCCAATTGAGTTTTGTCCAATTTTTCCACAATGGTCCCTCTGAATCTCTTCCAACATCCTTCCAGGCAGTGTATTCGGATCACTAGTCACCACATAAACGAAGAATCTCCTTATCTCCTCTCTGGTTCCTCTGGACCTTAAGACCATGTCCTCATCCTACCGACCCTCCTGCCAATAGGAACGGTATCTCTTTATTTAGTCATTGAAAACCCTTCACGATCTTGGATGCCTCTATTACAATTCCCCTTTGCCAAGAACAATGCCTCTCTAGTCCCTCTGCTTCCTTCCCCAAAACAAAAAGGCAGACATCACAGAGAGAAGGCACTCATCTTGAGGTCTCTTCATATCCCCGGTTTTCAGAAGACCATGACGTTTTGAGTCTCCGAGCCAATTTCTTGAATTTCATTTTTGAGGTTCTGGCGGCGGTTCCCAGATTTGGTGCTGCAAAATGAGCTTTATACCATAAAATGACATAATCTCTTTCTTTAATCATATTTCTTCAAATTTGTGGGATCCACAAAAAGCTGTGGTTGTAATTCAAACCATGCATTTGTTTCATAACGTGAGGAATCGCTCTCTGTCATGGATAGACCTCCTGCCAAGGCAGGCAGACAAAGAGGTTCTGGCCCTATGGGAGACAGATGGACAGATTTTTGAATATTAAAAGATCAAGGGATAAGGGGTTAGTGCAGGAAAGTGGTGTAGAGGTAGAAGATCTTACTGAAGCCAGAGCAGACTCAAGGGGCTGAATGGCCTACTCCTGCTTCTATTTCTTATGCTCCAAAGAAAGTTGGACCAATGGGATTGTGTCAACTACACATGGTTCATTCTTTGTCCTCTTGGAGGGGGAATAGTGATACAGTAATCCAAACCAGGATAGCCACACACACTGAAGGAGCACCAAAGGTTTTTAAAAGAGTTAGCACAGCCTCCATGGACTGAATGGCCTACTTTCATGCTGTACCATTTGATAATTCCATCACAATCGCTGCATGGTGCCACAACAGCCATATCACCGCCACAGCAGGTCTGCAGCAGACGCAATATCACTGGCTCTCCCCTTGGCTTTGGAGCACCTAGACAACAGCAAAACGTACGTCAGGCTGCTGTTTATCGATTACAGCTCGACGTTCAACACCATCATCCCCTCAGTACTAACCAACAAGCTTCAAAACCTGGGCCTCTGTACCTCTCTCTGCAACTGGATCCTCCACTTCCTTATTGGGAGACCACAGTCAGTGCGGATCGGTAGTAACATCTCCTCCTCGCTGACAATCAACACAGGCGCACCTCAAGGATGCGTGCTTAGCCCACTGCCCTACTCTCTCTACACTCATGACTGTGTGGCTAGGCACAGCTCAAATGCCATCTATAAATTTGCCGATGACACCACTGTTGTTGGCAGAATCTCAGATGGCGACGAGGAGGCGTACAGGAGCGAGATAGATCGGCTGGTTGAGTGGTGTCACAACAATAACCTCGCACTCAGCGTCAGTGAGACCAAGGAACTGACTGTGAACTTCAGGAAAGGGAAGTTGGGAGAACACACACCAGTCCTCGTTGAGGGGTCAGTGGTGGAAAGGGTGAGCAGCTTCAAGTTCCTGGGCGTCAACATCTCAGAGGATCTGTCCTGGGCCCAACACATTGCTGCAATGATGTAGAAGGCACGCCAATGGCTCTACTTCATTAGGAGTTTGAGGAGATTTGGTACGTCACCAAGGACTCTTGCAAATTTCTACAGATGTACGGTGGAGAGCATTCTGACTGGTTGCATCACCGCCTGGTATGAAGGCTCCAATGGGCAGCATCGAAAGAGGCTGCAAAGTGTTGTGGATTCAGCCAGCTCCATCATGGACACAACCCTCCCCGCCATCGAGGACATCTTCACAAGGCGGTGCCTCAAGAAGGAGGCATCCATCATTAAGGACCCTCACCACCCGGGACGTGCCCTTTTCACATTAGTACCATCGGGGAGGAGGTACAGGAGCCTGAAGACACACACTCAACATTTCAGGAACAGCTTCTTCCCCTCCACCGTCAGACTTCTGAACGGTCTAGGAACCCATGAACACTACCTCGTTACTCCTCTCTTGCACTATTTATTTATTTTTGTAACCTATGGTAATTTTTATTTCTTTATGTCTTGCACTGTACTGCTGCCACAAAACAACAAATTTCACGACATATGTCAGTGATAATAGACCTGATTCTGATTCTAGTGAGAGAGATCTTTCCTGTACGCAAAGAAATAAAAATCTGCAGATGCTGAAAATCTGAAATAAAAATAGAGAATGCTGGAAATCCTCAGCAAGTCAGACGGCACCTGTGGAGAGAGAAGCCGGAGGCAAGTTTTCAATGACCTTTCACCAGAATGAGAAAAATCTAGAAAACAGGTGCTTGGAAACCTAAAATTAAAAAAAACCCCAGAAAATGCTGGAAACACTCAGCAAGTCAGGCTGCATCTGTGGGAAGAGAAACCAAGTCAACGTTTCAGGTCGAAGATGGGCGACATAGGTTGGTGCTGGCTCAGAGAGGGTGGTAAAGGCAATTGGTCCATCTGGACGAGACGTAAAGCAGATGAGAGAAGAGGACGAGTCTGGAACTGCGAGATACAGAACACAGTAGTTTCAGAAAGCTGTGATAGAGAACGCTGGCGATAACCAGCAGAGCAAGTCGCCTCTGTAGAGAGAGGAAAATGGAGTTTACACCTGCATCAGAACTGGCCAGAGATCAAAAAGCAAAAACTGTGGATGCTGGAATAAAAACATAATGTGCTTGAAACACTCAGCAGGCCAGGCAGCATCAACAGAGAGAGAAATGGAGATACCACCCCAGTGGATTGACCCCTCTCCATCCTAAAATGTCACCAACTTCAAACGCCAACCCTGTCCCTCCACCCAGACACTGCCTGACTACCAAGCACCCCGGCAATCCCTGCTCTTGTACCAACTCTGCCCAGTCTCAGTACAAACTGGAGAGGCTAGTTATCCAAAATTGTTGAACTCAATGTTGAGCCCCAAGGGCTAACAAGAGTCGAGATGGAAGATTGTTGTTCCAATGCATTGGGCTTCATCAGAATAGCACTGGAACTCAAAGTGGGAGTGGGATAGAGAACGAAGGAGACAGGCAACTGAGAAAGGATAATAAAGGCTTATTAATTGCAGCTACCTGTCTGAAAATAGAAGGAGAGGAATAGGAACAGAGGAGAAAAAATAAAAACAAAGGCGGAACTGTGTGATACAAAATATTGCTGGAGGAACGAAATAGAGAATGCATGAAATACTTGGCAGGTCAGGCAGCATCTGTGGAGAGTCTGGTCGGTTCTGATACAAAATGGAAAGGCTGGTTTATCTGGAATTACTGAAATCCTGAGGGCTGTAAGATGTCTCGACAGAAGATGAGGTGCTGTTCCTCAAGCTTATGTTGGGCTTTACTGGAAGAGTCTGAGAGGCCACAGTGGGACTGAAAGGGAGAGTTAAAGTGACAGGCAAATAGATGCTCAGGGTCACCCTTGTGGTCTGAATGGTGGTGATGACATCTTCTGCACCAGTGCTTCCAGGATGCCTTCCTTTCTCCTTAACCATCCCTCCACCATAGTAGACTAGGGTCTCAACTGAGTATTTCCATTTCCTGCACTTCTGCTTACCCCCCCCTCCTCCCAACCAGAGCAAGGATTCCCCTCGTTCTCACCTCCTGCCCCACCATACTCCACATTCAATGGATCATCCTCTGTAAGTTATGGCACATTCAATGTGATTCTACCACCAGAAACGTCTGCCCTTCACCTGTCAGCGTTTCGTGGCTCCATGACTGGCTGCTTCGCTCTTCCATCCCCACCATGGGACTGCAGGAGATGCAACAACTCTTCCCTCCCCATCATCCACGGACACAGACACTCCTTACAGGTGAAGCAGTGATTCACTTTTACTTCCAATCTCATGTACTGCGCTCACTGTTCACAATGTGGTCTCCTCTATGTTGGAGAAACCAACAACAGATTGGGTGTCCGCCTCTGCAGAGCACCTCCGTTCAGTTCACAGGGGTGACGCTGAACTTCCAGCTGCCTGTCTCTTTAATTCTCCATCCCACTCTTTGGCCTCTTACAGTGTTCCAACGAAGTCCAACTTGAGGAACAGAAAGTGCTCTGCTGGTTGGAGAAACTCAGCGGGTCGAGCAGCATCTGTAGGAGCAAAGGAATTGTCGCCGTTTCAGGTCTCGATCCGAAACATCAGCAATTCCTTTCCCCCCACGGATGCTCCTCGACCCGCTGAGTTCCTCCAGCAGATTGTTTGTTGCTCCAGATTCCAGCCTCAGAATCAGAATTATTATCACTCACTTAGATGACGTGAATCTGCAGTCTTCTGTGTCTCCTTACTCTGTTGGCTACTATCAGGAGGTGGTGGGAGTGGATAAATATAATTTAGAGGATACCTAATAATCTAAAAACACCTGAAACATATTATCTTCTTCACTTAGCACTCTGAATGTATTGCAACGTCCTGTTTGTGGAGCCGGAATGTTCAGATAAATTAAAATCTTCTGTGCTTTGTGGGGTTTCTTAACTTGCTCCCCAGTCACTGCTCTGCCTGTTTTTTTTAAGCACCATCTTAACAGTGAACGCCTTGCCGTCTGGTCTAGGGATGGTCCGACTAGTAACATCTGCTATGAGTTTTCCAACTCCATAAAACTCATCAGAATTGTGCAGTAAAAGAATGGATTGTTTTCTTACCACTTCCTGTTTACAGCTGGGAATTACTTGCCTGCTCAGCACTGTGATGCTATAAGAGCTTTAAGACACATGGGATGTGTTGGCATTGGAAGTCCTTTCCAAATGGCTGCCTGAATGGCTGGCGGTGAATCATCATCGGGTCTCTGGGGGTACTGACACACTGCACAGGGACACCATCCTGCCTGCACCATGAGCATGAGATTACAGTTACAGCATATGTTACAACCAAAATATCTGTGCAATCAATAGCCAGACAATTTTTCAGAATATTGGGGGAAGCTGTGTAAATCTAGGCTTCTGTAATTAGATCCTAATACTAAAGCAACTAAAAGGAGAAAATATTGATGCAGTTGTGAAAGTAAATACTTGGATATTCTTTGCATTGGTAATGTCACTGTGTGGTGTCTTTATTTTTCTTGCATATAGCCGGAGCAACATTGATAAATTGAGTATGAGGTTCATAAGGCACTGGCTGGCTTTGTCAGAATGGATGTTTGTCTCAAAGACATCTCCACTGAATTTGTGTTGAGGACAGGATGTGACGATGCAGTCCATTGTTTGATCGTGGGCAGTAGATTCACCACTTACCCATGAAGTGGACACATCTCATACGTCACCCTGTTGAGGACCATCCAGCCTCGTGGTTGACTCCTGGATCAGTCCCCTGTTTTGGTCCAGGCTGTATCCCATTTTGTATCACTGCTGAAACTGACCAAGTGAGGTGACGAGACCAGAAAAGGTTGTTGAAACTGAATGGCCAGAGAGGTCCCGATGGATTGGTCAGTGTGAGTTGCTGACGGTTTACATGATCTCTGTGTTTACCATGTGAAAAGGGGCAATGTTCAATATCATCAGGAGTAGGGATCAACTTTAAGATTCCAATGACTGGGCAGCACAGTGGTGCAATGGGCAGAGCTGCTGCCTCCCAGCTCCAGTGACCTGGGTTTGATCCCGACCTCCAGCGCTGTCTGTGTGGAGTTTGCACGTTCTCCCTGTGACCGTGTGGATTTCCCCTCAGGTGCTCCTGTTTCCTCCATTATCCCAAAGAGGTGCAGGTCAGTGGGTTAATTGGCCATTGTAAATTGTGCCCAGTGTGTGGGTGAGGGGTAGAATCTGGGGGGAGTTAATAAGAATGTGGGGAGAATAAAATGGGATGAGTAAATGAGTGCTTGATGGTCAGCATAGACTCATTGGGCTGAAGGAGCTGTTTCTGTGCTGTACAACTCTGTGACTGCCACATAGCTCAGTTCAGCTGAGTATCAATGAGTCCTGTACAGTGGCTGGCTAGTCAAACCGAAGTAACTGGCAGAACAGGGGGCAGAAGACTCACTGGCTGAAGATAACATGTGAGAACTCGAGCTAAGTTTCTCCTCCTTATCTTTTTGAAGCCAGCTGCAATAAAGCCATCACCACCCTGCTTGTGAATTTGAACCTATCTCTGTCTGGTGGCCTCCACATGCAATGGGCTGGGCACTTCATCATCAGGCCACCAGGGAAGATGGCCCGTCAGTAAACAGCAAGGAATCTGTTGAGTCCCCAGCTGCTTGCTTAAAGACTTCTCACAAGAATATGAAGAATTGATGTAAACATTAACAGAGCCAGTTCCAAACATCTGTTAAGGGGGCTTTCAAATGGTCCCACAGGAGATTCACTTGGCTTTTGCCATTCAGTCATGACTTATCAAATCTCTTAGTCCACTGGTATAGAGTTAATGAAGTCTGTATACCTGTTGTACTGCAGACTACTCTAATCTAGTGAAGTTGTCAAGAAGTAAGCTTCACACCAGTTTATTCTTTTACTCAACAATATTAATTAAGATCCTCAATTTAGAAAGCTGATGGATATAAAATATTAAAAATAACAAACACAGTCATTTTCCTGAAGTGTTTTTCATTTCTCCAATAAAGTTACTGACTTTACCATAAACTTTGTTTTTCTAAGTGATAGAGATCAGGACAGCTTGCTCCTCCGTACTGGTTCAGACATCCGCTCGCATGTAGTCAGTATTCATTAATCTGTGAAGCTGCCTGATTCTTTGAGCTACTGCGTGGGTGACTCCCTGACATGTGAACTCATGTGCCTTTGGATGCCTGTATTTGTATGTGCAGGATCTATCTGTACACAGATCTGCTTGTATCAGCTCTGCACCTTCTGAGACCAGAGCGGAAGGTTTTAAAACATTGTTCTTTTCTTCTGCAGTAAGCCTCCTACAGTCACTACTTACTGTTGTGGCCTGCTGTTCTACAGCCAGTTTCCCAGTCCTTGTAAGACCTTCTGGTCTGCACTGTATTATTACTAATCAGAACCAGTCACATCCATCCATAAATCAGGGATTTCCAAGCCTAGATGTTGTTTGAGACAGTTGATCTAGTTTAATGATCTTATCTATGTTATGTTATTTCTTTCCTAATTTTTAAGGACTCAAGGCAAGAGCCACCTCAATTCTCAAAGGCACCTACTGGCCCACAGAAGCTTCATTGAGGTACAGAACACATTCACCCATCACCCCCCACTGACCTACATTGACTCCCAGTTAAGAAACCCCCCAATTTTAAAAATGGCATCCCTGTTTTCAAATCACTTCATGTTTTCACTCCTCCCCAATGTTCTCTAGTCCCACGTCCCTCTGAGACTTCTGTGTTCCTCCAATCCAAGCTCCAGCTCCATATCTCCACCAGTGGCAGCTGTACCATCAGCTGCCTTGTTTGTAGCCTCTTGAAATTCCCTCCCAAAACCTCTCTTCCCCCCTTTAAGACAATCCTTAAAACATTTCTGTCCAAGTTTTGTCCACCTTCCCAAATATGTGAAATTTTATCCAATAACATTCCCGGAAAATTGCCTTGGGACATTTTACTACCTGAAGGTGCTAGACCAATTGCAGTTGTTGTTATACCAACAAGATAAAGCCCCAGATTAGAGGCTGGAGGAAGTATTTTACGTTTTCACAGACAGCAGTATGAGTAAATGTGTATCACAAGATCACAAGACAAGGGAGCAGAAGCAGGCCATTCGGCCCATCGAGTCTGCTCCAAGGAAAAGGGAAAAAAAGAAATGGGGAATGGGGGGGGGGGGAGCAAAACCAAACAAAAAAAAACTCTTCTAATCCCAATTTCTGGCCTTATCCCCATATCCCTTGATACCCTCACTATTTAGATATCTATCTATCTCCTCCTTGAACGCCCCCACTGATCTGGCCTCCACTGCTGTACGTGGCAAGGAGTTCCACAAATAGCACATGGACACTACAAGAGGTAATGTCACCTATCCTACCTGGCGGCAAATTAGTGGGCAGTAAAATCAGGCAGGGTGTAAAACAGGCGAATAATCAGACTCCTTCAGTTTCCCACCAATCCAGTCATTTAAAAAACTCCTGCTGGGTTTGGAGGCGAGAAGCACCCATTGTGTTCTGAGCAAGGGCCGGAAGCAGGCTTAAGAACACAAGAAAACAGGAGCAGGAGGAGGCCACTCGGCCCCTCGATCTTGCCCCACCATTCAATATGATCATGGCTGATCTGCCCCAGGCCTCAACTCCTCTTCTGTGCCAGTTCCCCATCGCCCTCAATTCCCTGATCTTTCTAAAGGGCTTCATCAGCTAACCTGAATGGCAGCTATGAAAAATGGTGCTGAAAAGAGAAAAGACTGTAACTGTGACTCTTGTCCTCTGCACATGAAAAGGCATGTAGAGGACAGGAAGGCTTGGACAGGGTTAAAGTGGGATGTGGGTTCATAAAGTTAGCTAAAGGTCTCCTATTTCACTGATACATGAACGTTGCAATCTGCCAATCTTTGGTGTTTTCTCCCCCCATGACGAGGCAATGTGCATCAAACAGCAGCAAACCGGTAAGCTACATCTGAACGAGGTACAATCCAGGCTGAGGTAGATTTCTGGACTACAGGGGGATCACAGGCTGTGGGGAACAGGCAGGAAGGTGAAGTTGAAGCTATCTGATCAGCCACGATTTTACTGAATAACTTGAGGGGGCAGATGGCCTACTCCTATTCATTATTTCCTCTGAATGACCAATGAAGGCATCTGAAACCCATCTTCGGCATGCCAATAGTTGTGAAGTTGCAAGAGGTGCAGATATTATTGCTGCACCCAGCTGGGGTCCTGCAGAGGAATTAGTCTCACAGCACAACTTGCTGAGTTCCAAGGAAGCCTGTCTGGTGATCATAACTCTGTGACCTCACCCCTTGACGCTTTGTTGGACACTAGGAAGACGATGCATGGCAAGACCTGCACAAGTGTGGCTTGGTCCATGCAAGAATGAACTGCAGATTGCCTTACCTAGGAAGAATCCTGCAATGTCCTGAGGAAGCTCCACTTGCTTGGTATCTTAATGCTTTTGTGACCCTTGCATTTCAGGGAAAATCTTCTTCAGTTCTTATTGGTAACTTGGTGTGGGGCAAGAAAGCTCAGTTATGAAGAGGAGATGACAATAAGACAGATGTCTTGCAATGCCATGAAGCTGACTGGGATATGTTCCCTGTTGTGCATATGTTTTCTACAGGTGAAGCATCCACTGGGGAGCAGATTTCTATCTCCAGGGGAGTCGGAGCTAGAAACAAAGCTGTCTGATACTCCCACCAGAGCTGGACTCCCAGGTGCCCAGTATGGCAAGGGAATTGGCTCTAATTGCCCATTTGAGCCACAAAACCAGCTGAACATTGTGCCAGATCCCAGTTGACGCCATGCCAGCCCAGCAAATGTCAGCCACACCTCAGATGGTAGCACTCACCGCTGAATCAGAAGGTCTTGGGTTCAAATCCCGCTCCAGAATTTAGAGTACATACGTCTGATTACACTCCTAAGGGAGTGTCACATAGTCAGGGGTGAACTGCTAAACCAATGTGCCATCTGCTTTTAAAGAGGACTTAAAAGATCTCAGGGCACTAATTTGAAGAAGGGCAAGGGCATATATCCCTCAATCAGCATTACCTGGTCATTATCACTTTGCTGTTTGTGGCATCCTCCTGTGCATAAATTGGCAGCCATGGTTCCTACATTACAACAGTGGGCATACTTCAAATTACTTCACTAATTGTAACATTCCTTGGGATGAACTGAAGCCATGAAAGCCCAAATATAAAAGGTAGGTTTTTTTTCCCTTTTAATTATCACCCCTTTGAGAGTGTTCAGATTATGCACCTTCATCATGCAGCACAGTAAAGAAATATGACACTGTGGTGTTGTAATTCTTTCTCAGGTGGAAAGAATATTTGCAGTTATTTTACAACACTTGCTTCCCTTGTGATTGGTCACTGATGGATTGCTTGTGATAGAAAACTATTGGATAAAGGCAATTTTAGCTGTTGTCATCCAATGATAAAGAAGCACTGGTGATCTCATAAGTGTGTATGTGGTGATCTCAAAACTGCACATGGCAGCCAATTGCGATTGGGCCCTGGTGACCTTGTCAATCTACAGCCAATTGTAAAGCAGTGCTGGTGATCATCTAGTCCAGCACAGAATTTTAGGTAGCTATGCAATCATCGAGCCCAGCAGCCAATCGTATATGGTCTCCGATGATCTAATTGTGCAGCAAAATGTAAGGCAAACCTGGTCATTCTCTAGCTCAGCAGCTAATTGTACACCGGCATTGGTGGTCCTGTCAGTCTGTAGCTAAATGCAAGGCAGCCTGGGTGATTTTCAAGGTCAATGTTGTAACAATTTGGATTATACAGAAATCTGAGTCCTGCTCATTTGCTGACTCACTGACTGAAGTATATCCTTGCTGGCATTCAAAGTAAATGCTTGAAGAATAAGTCCAAGTGACGTATGTTCATTTGTGATCCAGATCCACAAATCTGAGGAACCAGGAATGTTTTTGAAGGTCGTGACCTTCCTCTAAAGAAAAATGTGTTTTAACCCAATCAGCAGAGAAATCCTACATGAAGATCAAAAAAAAAACTACAGATGCTGGAAATCTGAAACAAAAACAGCTAATGCTGTAAACACTCAGCAAGTCAGGCAGCGTCTGTGGAGAGAGAACAGTCAACATGTTGGGTCTGTAATCCTTTGTCAGCAGCCAATTGTATGGCAGCCCTGGCAATCATCTAACTCAGCAGCCAATCATATGGGGCCCCTGATGATGTAATGTGATTCATTGAGAAACCTTACATGATGCCCCTCTCTCTTCCCAAATATCAGGTATATCCAGCATGAAAATGACACTGTGTTGGTTTCAAGCCACTCAGAGTAATGTCTTGCTCTGCAGGCAAGTTTTTCAACCATCATATACATTCAAGAGATGCTCTGTACGTTTCATATCATTCTATTTCGCCAAGGCAAAGTTGTGAGAGACAAATGATCCAGGGGCAGGAGATGAAAGTGATTTCTGTGATGCAAAGGGATACTGCACTGGGTTCAAGCAGGGTCCAATCTATTCCCTGAATTGTTGTATTTACACCATAATGCTACATGTAAATAATAGTTGTGCCTCAAACAGGAAATGCAGGGAACTATTCTGAGACATTTGGCTATAATTGAAAGTATATTCTCTTAATTTTGGATCATTAGTGAGACCGTATTAAACAAAACCCTACTGAAGCGCCCCATCCATGATGCAAACCAAGAGTTTCCCTTCAGATTTCTATCACCATAAGAGAAGGAGGCCATTCGGCCCCTCGGACTTTTTCCAGCACTTGTGGGATTAGGGCTGATCTGTGAACTACCTGCATTGGCTAAGAATTAAATGGGATTGCGCCGTGTTTCTATGAGCTACACCATCCAATTTCTTTGGAAATAATTAACTTAGGAACAAAACTTGAAGCGTAGGTGGCAAAATTTGCCATTTGCATCACGTCTTCATGCGAGCAACAGATGAAGAACCCGAGTTTGCGCAGTGGCGTCCGACGGCGTGCAGTGCACGTCCAGCCGCTGCTCCTGGGAGTTTTGTTCCCACAGCGGGAGCAGGCTGCACCAGCAGCTGACAGGCCGCCTGGTGTCGCACTTAAAAGGATCCCCTCCCTCCCCTGAGCCGATTCAAAATGGCGGCTGGTCACACCCCTTCTCAAGCTGTGAGGGCTGGACAACAGGTGGCGGCCTTACAAGTGATGCCCACACCGCACCCAAAACAATGCACAAAGCAAACAGTTTCCAGGACAGCTCTGGGACCCCTTCTGCAGTGGCCCTCCATTTGTGGCTCCAGCAGCTGCAGTCTCTTGTGTCTCCACTGAGGGTCCATTTGTGGTCAAAGTCAAAGTCGAGTTTATTGTCACGTGCACAAGTCCATGTGTGCACAGGTGCAATGAAAACCTTGCAGCAGCATCACAGGCACACAGCATCAGATAAGCAGCATTCACAAGAAAAACATAAATTATACACAATTTTTACAAGAAAGAACACAATTAGAACAAAACAAAGTTCATTACAGTGCAAAGTGGTCCCAGTGTTGCTGTACTGAGGTAGTGATTGGGGTTGTTCAGGTTGGTTCAAGAACCGAATGGTTGAAGGGAAGTAGCTGTTCCTGAACCTGGTGGTGCGGGACTTCAGGCCTCTGTACCTCCTGCCCGACGGTAGCTGCGAGAAGATGGTATGGCCCGGATGGTGGGGATCCTTGACGATAGATTTTGCCTTCTTGAGGCAGCACCTCATGTAGATACTCCCGATGGTGGGGAGGGATGTGCCCGTGATGTATTGGGCAGAGTCCACTCCTCTCTGCAGCTTCTTACATTCCTGCGCATTCGAATTGCCGTTCCAGACCGTGATGCAACCGGTCAGGATACTTTCAACAGTACATCTGTGGAGGTTTGGTAGGTTCCGGCATCTGTAGTTTCTTGTGTCTGCAGTGGATCTCCATTTGTGTGATTTACTTTTCCAGTTCGATGGAGATGGTGACACATCTGCAGCCACCGAGGAAATGCTCAGTCCACAAACCATCACCTCATATCCCTTTAGTTCGCAAAAATGTATCTATATCAGACTTAGTCATTAACAATTGTCCTCGCATCAATTACAGTTTGCAGGAAAGAAATCTGAATTTTTTCCCCACCTCTGTGTGAAGAAGTGTTTTCAAATTTCAGTCTTGCTTCAGTTCTTGACTCTGGCTCCAGGACTCGACACCCAGTGGAAATACTTTTTATCGAGCCTATCATTTTGACCTTAATATCTCAAAATGTTTGATCAAGCTTTCGCCATTTTATGCTCCCACCTCTTAACTAAAGCACTGTGCTTCAGAAGTTGATCATTTAAAGACTGCCTGTAGCACCACATAAAATGAGGGCACTTGGAAATGGTCTGGAAGTTGAGAGGTAACAGTATTGGATGAACATCACTGAGTCTCTGAAACCACATTTGTGACCCATCTGTACGATTTGGTTCCTCACAACCAATCTATCTCTCACTGCCAAACGATAACAATTACCAGAAAAATAAAACAGAATTTAAAAAAAACCCTGTGCTTTGGCTTGTCACCAGCTCAGCGATATTCTGTGGTTTACTTTACACCAGTTTTCACTCACACTGTTGCAAGGAAACCATTAACTCTTTTGGAACCAATGGGGACCATTTTAAAGACAACATAAATTGTCGTAAACTGACTGAAGTATGCCTAAGGACTGCAACATCCCACTTTAACAGGACAATGCATGATCTACCTTGTAGATTCCATCAAGGTGAATTAAGGTGGTGCATTTAGTCCACTGTGTTTTACTCTTAATGTTGACCTGTTTTCATAGTATTTTTTATTTGTATCAGTTGACATATACAGAAGATGCTTTGTTACATTTATATATTTTTTCTGCATCTGTGGCGATGGGTTGGAAGTTCAGTAAATGGTATAGTAAAGCATATATGGAGGTGAGGATCCTGGGAATCTGGTTAGTGTATGACGTTGCGAGCACATTTTTTTCAGTTTTATGATGCTGCTACACAGAGCGATTCTTTCCTCATGTTATCAGAGCTAATGGAGCTTAAGTAAATGCTCTGTGTTTTACACGTGGTTAGGGCATTCCTCTAATTGTGCCCTAACTTTGTTGTCATCGTCTTTCTGAATAACATGTTACCCTTACTTGAGTTGAGGTCTGGGGCAGATCAGCCATGATCAGGCTGAATGGTGGGGCAGGTTTGATGGGCCGAGTGGCCTACTCCTGCTCCTACTTCTTTGTGTTCTTGTGTTTCCAATTGGTGCCACAGTTTGGGCAATATTGCATTATGGCTCCTGTCTCTTGGGAAGTAAGATTTTAAAAGTCGTCTTAATAAATGAATTAGACAACTTAAATTCAGCAAAGTAACAATGACGCAGAACAAATTTTACACCACACTGCTATCATCAAAATACAAGTCCAAGTGCAAAAAATTATGAGGCTTGAATCAGGTGAATGGAGGGACCTTACCAGAGAGTTCAGTAACTCGAGGGCACTGATTTGAGGTGACTGGTAGAAAGATTAAAGGGGAAAAAAAAGAACCCAAAGGGTTCTTTGGGTGTCTGGAACTCACTGCTTGAGAGAGTGGTGAAGACAGAAAACACTCATCACATTTTTAAAAAATACCAGGATGGGCACACAAACAGAACATAAACTGGGAAGTGGGATCAGACTGGATAGCTCATTATCAGCTGGCAAGAACGGGATGGGCCAAATGGTCTCTGAGCCTGAGACTTCTGTCATTCTTAGATCCAAAAGAATTTAAGTGGCAAATGTGATTTTTATGTTAATTTTAAAATAAATATTGTGACAAGTACGATAAGGATGTGTACTGAACAGAAAGCTTGATGTTGATAATTGCAGCCAATCAGCTGGTTCAAGCAAGGTCTGACTTTGAGCACGGATGTCCAGCCCAGAGGGCACATGTCCAGGGACTGAACCAGTCCAGAGGGCACACGCCCAGGGAGTGAACCAGCCCAGAGGGCACACGCCCAGGGAGTGAACCAGCCCAGAGGGCACACGCCCAGGGAGTGAACCAGCCCAGAGGGCACACGCCCAGGGACTGAACCAGCCCAGAGGGCACACGCCCAGGGAGTGAACCAGCCCAGAGGGCACACGCCCAGGGACTGAACCAGCCCAGAGGGCACACGTCCAGGGACTGAACCAGCCCAGAGGGCACACGCCCAGGGAGTGAACCAGCCCAGAGGGCACATGTCTAGGGAATGAACCAGCCCAGAGGGCACATGCCCAGGAATTAAAACAAACAGGCTGAAGAAATCGAGGTGTTCGGATCTTCGCTGGTGCAGATGTCTGGTTGCACCTGGGGGGGCGATGATATCTCCCCATCGCCTGGACTGCGATGTGGTGTCGGGACGGAGCAGATGCTGCATCTTGAGTACCAGAGAGGGCGAAGACCCTCACTGCTAACAGGGCCCGAAACCACAGCACAAACCCAGAGCCCAATTCAGGCTGAAGACGTGGTGGGGAACCCCACCCCACCCCTCACTTAACCTCGGCTGCTGAATGGAGATCTCTCATTTCAGTTCTGTCACCTGACCTCTGACGTCAGAGAGGATGACATCATGTGATGAAAGATCTTGAAATCGATCCGAAAGGAATTGGCAACCTTCTCGAGATGGTTGTGTTTGCTGTCTTCCTTTGGCTCTTCCTCAACATTTCCAGTCCCTGGTCTCTGAGGTAACTCAGGCTGATGTCTCGGTGTAGAACAGAGCAGGGCGTACATAGTGAAGGAGTGTCCACTGTCCAAACTCATTGCCAGACTCTGGTCACCAGGAACACTACTGCTTGGCCCAGAATATAGGCAAATACTAAATGATTTAAATGGAAGATCCTAAAATCCACTGGAGGTCGATCAATGCCAGAGGTGAGACAATCTCTTTTCTGCTAGAGCCTGGACTAGACAAGGAATCAAGCTGTCAGCGTCAGTGCTTTCGACCACAATGTAGTAAACCTCTGCCTCCACCCCACCGCACACACCTCACGACCTTGCATGTGTGAAGACCAAGCCTGGGTGCCTGAGAGTTCATTCACGAACCAATGCTACTGAAGAGAGGTTGATGCCCATTACAGTGTATCTCACTAATAGCTGCAGGAGAGGAACGAATTATAGAAAACCAAAGAAACTTGGAACGGAGACACAAGAGACGGCAGACCCTGGAACCTGGAGCAACACAAAATCTGCTGGAGGAACTCAGCGGGTCGGGCAGCATCTGTGGGAGGAAATGGACAGTTGACGTTTTGGGTCGAGACCCTTCATCTGGACTTGAAACGTTGACTGTCCATTTCCCTCCACAGATGCTGCCCGACCCGTTGAGTTCCTGCAGCAGATTGTTCATGACCTTCTACTTTAAATATTGTGTCTTATAAAACGTATTCATATCTTTGCTTGAGCTTTAGTTTCACTATATTGGGAGTTGCATTCAGCAGGGGTAAGGCATCATCTAACAGAATTTGACAGGGTTCACGGTCACTTGTTCTGGCTTGCTCCTGTGGTGGGGGTATGTGATGTAATTTTGATTAGTTTGACACACCAATATCTGATAGATTGATTGCGGAATGTCGTCTGAGGCAGGCTTCACCAGCAGTGAATCAGGCCTTGATTGATATAATATACAGATTCCACCATCTCTCTTTCAGTTGCAGTAACAACCCACCAACACCATCAACCCTCCCCACTCCTCCCCCCGACCTCTCAGGCATCCTGTGGTCACCTCATGTCACAGGGAAGGATATGGGACTGTGGGAAAAATCGACATTCCCTCTTTCCAAAACCTAGACCTCATTTTCACCGCAGAGTGTCTTTTACAAACAATTTGGAATAATCCACAGAAGTAATTTAGCTGCATTCTAGGCAAAATGTCAACCGCAAGGTGGTTATTGTTTCTGTACAAGGTCCTTCAGCCGGTTGTAATTAACTCTCTCTGCCTGTTTTAATGTTCGATAAAACAGCTTACCTTGTATGTCCCAGCCCCACTGCTTCCCTGCACATCACTTTGCATTCTAATGCTCCTGAGATTCCCAGCCATGGCAACGGTGGCAGAGCCATTGCTAATCCCCAGGCACCACACATTTCTGAACCAGTGCGCACCTACTTTCTGTTAAAAGACTTGCAGCTTAAATGCACGACAAATAGCCAGTGGAAACAATCAGGACAATTCTGCACAGCCACGGGTGTCTAATGCAAATCTTCATGGGTAGGATGTGTGGCATTTCAGGCTTAATGAATTGTCCATCACTGCTTTCAGCCCCATCTCAGAGCCTGAATTAATCTAGGGGGCTCAGCAGGAAGTCAGACACTAAGTCGCTATTTATTACACATCCATTGTAACTAATTGATGTAATTAACACTGATTCCAATCCTTACAAACAATAGCGTATTCAGGGAGAAGCTGCCACAAGGTTCTAGCCCATCCACCGAAATGACTTCACTAGAATAGACTCCTCTGTGTGGACAAATTTATCCCACTGCCCGATGGGATTGGCAGGAATTTCCCAAAATCCTTTCTGACATGTCATCTTTCTCTGCTGAATTAGATTAACCCTTCGTGCCCTCTGCCACCTTACACCCTTTTATTTTTCTGAAAAGTTATTTTTGAAGGTAAAGGCACCTTGAATCCCAATAGCCCAGTGTTTTTATTATTATTGTTCACAGTGGCTCGAAACGGATGGCAGCATGTTGAAATTAGAACTGGCTCTGAATGCAGTGAATTTATTTTCTGTGCTTGGTGAACAGAATTCATCGTGTGTAAACTGCTTCAGATACCGCTTGCCCATTTGAAAACGTCCCCTTGAATTTAACGTAAGAAAACGAACCTTGGCCAGGATAGAATTGCTGCAGGTTTGCTCCCGATATTCCACCTTAGTTTTGGCATTTTCCTGGAGTTTCCATGATCCGTTGGGAGAATACCAAGGAAATTAATCATGGTGCAATGAATTTGGTAAATTGATAAATTGGTTTATTATTGTCACGTGTACTGAGGTACAGTGAAAAACTTAGTTTTGCATGCCATCCATACAGATCATTTCATCACATCAGTGCATTGAGGTAGTACAAGGGAAAACAATAACAGAATGCAGAATAAAGTGTTACAGTTACAGAGAAAGTGCAGCGCAGGCAGACAATAAGGTGCAAGGCCATGATGAGGTAGATTGTGAGGTCAAGAGTCCATCTTATCGTACAAGATGTTCGTTCAATAGTCTTATAACAGAAGAAATGGAGCTCTGAAGCATCTTTCGCAGCACCTCCCAAACTTGTGCTCTGAGATAGAAGAAGTCACAAGGGCAGTGAGCACGAGATGTCACTCCGTGCAGGTTCCCCTCCAGGTCACACACTTGGAATAAAACTGCCGTTCCTTCCTCATCACTGGGTCTAAATCCTGGAACTCCCTCCCTGACAGAACTGTGGGGGCACCTTCACCAATGGTTCCAGATGGCTACTCACCACCACCTTCCCAAAGGCAATTAGGCACGGGCAAGAAATGCTGCCCTTGCCGGTGACACCCACATTGTGTGAGTGAATTAACAAGGTGAGGCAGAAGATAAACCAGCCGAGGGCGCATATGATGAGATGGAAGGGTGGATTTGTCAGCATAAAGTGTTGATTTACGGAGTCCACAAACATTGGTGCTGCACTTACCTCGTGTGCAGTGGACTGCTCTGGCGTGCACCTTATGGACTGCTACAGAGTAAAAGTCCTGGGCAACTGGCAGTTGCCGCATCTTGGTATCGGCTGTGACTCACCACAGTCTTACCTCCGAGCCCCTGGGTCATGAGTTCATGCAGTCTTGAGCACAAAAATCTAGTCGGGTTCTCCACTGCAGTCCTGGGGGAGTCCTGCGCCGTCAAAGATACTGGTGCTTTTGGAATGAGGTGTAGAACTCCCATGGGTGGACTTTAAAAAATCCATGGCACTATTTAAAAAAAGAATAAAAAGGTTATATTCAGTTTTCTAGATAAAATTTAATCTTCATTTAGTACTTACGTATAAAAAAAATTGCAGTATCCAGTCATTATCATGTTGCTGATTGTGGGAGTTTGCTGTACACAGGTTAACTGCTGCATTTGCAATATTGCAAAGCAACAATTTGCCTGTAAAGTATTTTAAGATATTCTGAGAGGAATGAAAAAGGTGCTACATGAATGCATGTCTATTCTTTATTACGTTTTCCAGCCATCTTGAATCAAAATCCCAGTGACTCACATGCGGTAGAAGTTGCAGCTCCCCCCCATGTCTGATGATGTCAAACGGCTCTCCTTTGAGGAGTGGAGACTCTCCCAGAGACTTCAAGCATCCTTTGGGAAGGGCAGCTGGTGTGCCGAGTATATTATCATTTAGGGTTTGCTTTCTTATGAACTTCCTAACTAAATTACTTCAATATTATTATCATGGGCTTCCTGTAACCTTTGGTTTCTCCCTGGATGGGAACCACGGTGCCAGAGGCCTTCCCAGTGAAAAGCTGCAGTATTTCGAGAAGACACATCAACCGTCCCTGCCACCAGGGTTCCAAAGTGCACGGCTTTGTTGGTGGAGCTCAGCTGACCATTAGGTATTCCAGTTTAACATGTAGGACCGTATTTATGTGGTTACTACTGACTTGCACAGACCTCTCCCTGCCCAGCAAAACGTCAGGGCATTCAGCATTTCCCCGTCGGTTTTCCTGTGGTTCCCTCCCAGCCCCATGGTTGCTGTAATCTGTACCATGCCCTGCTCGACTCCCCCTCTCTCTCCCTCTCTCTTTCTCTCCTTATTTTCTCTCTCCCTTTTTCCTTCTCCCTCTCTCCATCTTTTCTCCTTCCCCCCACTCTCTCTCTCTAGTATTTAAGCAGAGCAATGCATAATAGTTAAAAACTTATTCCCTCCTCTGTGTTGAGGGAATAAAAAGAGAATCTCAAGGGCAACTATCCTTTCACTGGGAAATTGTGTGCACAACAATTTCTTGGACAATAACATCTCCCTGAAGCTGGGACTACTCATTACTTAGTCCGGTTATAAATTACAAGTGGGTCAGAGGCCAGGCACAGCTTGTGAGGAATGGCCAAACCGTTCAGCACCCATCTGCTGTCTTGTGACTGTTTGTAGCTGGATGATGGGAGCCTGGGTTGAGATTTCCCGTCCACCTTTTCGAACAGGGAGACCTCAAGGGAAAAAACTGAGACATTGTACAAGCATAGTAAAGCCTCAGAGAGCCGCCAACTGTGGTAAGTTGTCACAAGCTGTTTCAGTCACTCATGTCATGCACAGTGTTTAGCGTAACGCTATTACAGCGCCAGCGACCCGGGTTCAATTCTGGCCGCTGTCTGTAATGAGTTTGTACGTTCTCCCCATGTCTGTGTGGGTTTCCTCCGGATGCTCCGGTTTCCTCCCACATTCCAAAGACGTACGGGTTAGTAGGCTAACATGAGTGTAATTGGGCGGCACGGGCTCATTGGGTCAGAAGGGCCTGTTACCATGCTGTATAAATAAAGTTTAAAGTTTAAATCAGATGGTGCGATTAACCCGTGCCAGATTCACCTTGTTGAGGTCGCACATAGAGTCTGTTCTCGTTCGGAGTTTGAGGAGATTTGCAAAGACTCTTACAAATTTCCACAGATGTAGAGATGTGGAGAGCATCCTGACTGGTGGCATCACCTCCTGGTATGGAGCCTCCAATGCACAGGATCGCAAGAGGCTGCAGAGGGTTGTAGACTCGGCCAGCTCCATCACGGGCACAACCCTCCCCGCCATTGAGGACATCCTCAAGAGGCGGTGCCTCAAGAAGGCGGCATCCGTCACTAAGGACCCTCACCACCTGGGACATGCCCTCTTCTCGTTACTAGCACAATAATAGCCTCCATTCTGTGCCAAGCAAGCTGTTTATTGCATCGGGACCAGTCGGCAGAAGCCTTTAGGGAGGTGGCCATTGCCTTCTGCTACTGTGGGAAGTCAGTTCAAAGCTTTGGAAAGGCTATTAGAAGCCCTGATGGAACAGGTCAGATTACAGCCATGATTGTAGATGGCTTGGTTGGTCGGTGAGGATGGAAGGAGGAGAGAGATCCTCAGCACACAAGGGCCTGTGAAGCCAGCAAGGCCCATCATGAATGGTCAACATCCGGAGTGAAGCAGCCAGGACACGGATGCAGAGTCAGGGAAAGTTCACTGAACTTTCACCCTTCCTCAAGATCAGCCACGACATCATCAAATCGCAGCCCCATCACTACCACCTTGATCCATGACAACTCCTGCCCAACGTTTAAACCACCCTGCATTACTCTGAGGCTCACGCTCACATCTGCTAGTGAGTTGTGAGGAGAGGTTGGTGAATTCTTCCTACATCTATCGCTGTGGTTGACTGAATCGTCACAGGCAGGCTTGGGAGGTCGAGGGTCAAAGGGGCATTGACATCACGAGCTGCCTCTCCTACACACTTTCAGAGATGTGGGTGACCTACCTGCTACCACACTAGTTAACTTACCGGCCAGTGCAAAGTGTGCTGGCTCTGGGCACTCACAATTCACTATCAAAAATGGGCCCATAATGCCAACAAGGACACTTGTACATGGCCCAATTTCACAGCTGATGTTCATTGAAGGGATGTTGTACTGTTTATGGCTTCAAGGACACTAATGAAGAGGCTTTGTGTGTATCAATATATTAACAAAGGCACACTGTATGTGCACCTGAAAGATCTCTGGTAATTGTGTGACCGATTATGCATCAATTAGTTACATAGTCACACGGATTATTCCCCACTGCCCTGTCCATTTCTGTCACCAACAATTCCCACTTCTCGTCCAAACCTTCTTCAACCACACCTAATTACTCACACTAACCTTGAATCAGCCTCTGCCATCACAATACACCCAGCCCAGCCTGCTCAATGTGTATCTGTGAGCTATCGGTTTATGACGCATCATGTAAGACCAATGTAAACTGACTAAACCTGCTTAAATTTGTCCAAGTTGATAAATTATTATTTTGTTTAGACATTTCAATTTTACAAATAAACTTGTTTGTTTAAAATATTTTGACAGCATGTTCAAATGAAGTGCCACGTTTGATTCATAGCTCAACCCTGGGCTGCCATAAGGTCACTGCAAAGAACACAAAGGATTGGAATGCATTTAGAACAGTCCTTGCTTCAGGAATCTTTACTGTAAATAGAAACAGAGCGAAACATTTAAAGAATGTTTATGTTGTTTTGAACATTTTCAAACGAACAAGATAATGAAAGATTGAAGAAACAGGATGCCACCCGTCATTGTGAGCTGAGAACAGCTTTCCCCAGGCTTGTAGCATACATCCACGCTATAATGGAGGTGATGGTAAAGGAATCTTGTTTCAATATTAGATATTGACCGAAACCAAGAGAAATCAGAGCCAGGTCTTTACCACACAAATCAGTATGGCAGTCAATGGAACACGACAAAGCTTGGCTTCGGAATTACTATTTAGCCGGACTTTACTTTGGAGCTCCTGTCAAGGGAAATACTGGTGTTTGTCAAGAAATTTGAACGTCCACCAACAAAAACAACTAAATAGGATTAGCCTGAATTTCTGCTCATCCTCAGGAGCTGGGTCAGTATTTTGGAACTGGAAATGAATTGTGAGATAAGATTCTTTGCAAAGATTAATATCCAAGGTCAGAATTGCGTAAATAGAGATTGGACCCAATTTACTCATCCTTGCTTTCTCAGTTAGACCCAAATGGAATTTTACTTAGTTAATGTTGTGCAAAAGTGCTGCTACTCCTGGGGATGTTTGCGGGAATAAATATAGTGATAGCTACCAAATTTGGATGGTTATGAAAGCATACGGTAACAAGTTTATTTTCTATAAAAGAAAGCCACTGTGATGCAATCTTTTCCTCTACACAGACTCGAGATTACTTCTCTGTAGGATGAGGATCCTCAGGCAGCCATCTCACAAGAATGTGATTTGTGCATAGATGGGAAACATATGCCACACATATGACACATCATTGGATTCCTGAGTGCGGTTTCTGGTAACTTGGAGGGATGTTCACTGCTTTGGGAAATTTGTGGACACATTATGCATTGAAGCAAACCAAGAAAGCACTCAAGAATAAAGTAGATCTTGCAAGCTCTCATTTTATCAAATCATTATTGTTATACTCTACTGTAGGTATCAGTAATTCAGCAGCTGGTATTGTGAGCTGTTATATTGTTGTTCTTTATATGGAAACAGCCCTATTCTTTAAGTTACAACTTTTATTCAGCTGAACGACCCTGTAGCACATGTGGTTGGATTGTTGAGTCATGGTTGCATTTGTAGGATGCTAAACCTATCATTAAGATAGCGCCCGCATTTTCCATCCGAATCATAATGCACATCTGGCATGACTTAGTGGCGAAGATGGGGAATGGTTAATGCCCCAGAACTGGTGCATGTTCTCCAGGAGATGGGAGTTAATGGCATGGTCTCAACAACAACATGTGGGCTAGTGGGGCTGGTAGGCAGTTAGAATCAGCTTGAGGACGTACCATGAGGGTTCCCCGAACCAATTTGGACCCAAAGGATTCTCGCAAGACCCACCAATGATCAGACACTACCTTTAATGTTTGTGTCTCAGATTTTGATGGGATATCTCAGCAAAGAACAAACGGAGATTAGTTTGTGCACATTGGGCTTGTTTTAACCACAGTGTTCTCCCAGGGAAATGATGAAACCAGCACCCTCCCAAAGTGGGCACTATCATTGACCCAGTTGTTTGAGTCTTTCTATGCCGAGTTAACACCTACTGATCAAATTCAGCCTGCTGTGGACCGGGCAGGACAAGGTGCAGAGATGGGTAAAAGGAACAAAAAACACACTGCTGGAGGAACTCAGCAGGTCGAGCAGCCTCTTGTGGGGGTGGGGGGGGGGGTGGTGGTGGAGGGGGGAGGAATTGTCGACGTTTCAGGTCAAGACCCTGCATCAGGACAGAGTGGAGAGGGGAGATGGCCAGTATAAAGAGGAGGGGGAGGGGGTGAGACAGGGGGCTGGTAGGTGATAGGTTGATCAAGCAGGCGTGAGGGATGATGGGCAGAAGAAACCAGGATGGCAGGAGGGGAGGGGAGGGGTGGGGATGGGAGACAGAGGCAGGTGGGTGGTAGGTGGAAGCAGATAAGGAAAACAAAGGGCAGATGGAGGGGAAGGTGAAGGTGGGGACAGCTAGGAGGGTGATAAGCAGGAGCACAAGTGCTGGTATCTGACGTAAGGAAGGTAACGACGGGAACCACTAGGGGAGAGGTGTATGGCAGGTGGAACCTGATAGAGGAGGGGATATTGTGGGTAGTAGGTAGATGTAGCCAGCAGGGGGAGGGGGATGAAAATGGGTGATGGGGGACTGGAGGGGGTGCATGATGAAGGGAGCAAAAAGATGTGGATCGGAAGGAGAGAGAGAGGGGGGAACACAGGAGGTGAGGGTTACCTGTAATTGGAAAACTCAATGTTCGTACCATTGGACTGTTGACTACCCAGGCGGAATATGAGATGCTGCTCCTCTCGTTAGAGTTGGGCCTCACTCTGGCAGTGGAGGAGGCTGAGGACAGACAGGTCGGTGTGGGAGCGGGGAGGGGGCGGCAATGCCATGCAACTAGGAGCTCAGACAGAATTTGAGCACATGACAACATTGGGTAAAGTCATCGCTGTTCCCATGTTGCAAACTGATTCCGGATCCTTGACATTTGTAAACAGTTACTATTACTGGAATAAAGAACTGAAAATGATGACAGGACATGTTGAGAGAGGGGCTCATAAAGCAGGTGAGATCCTGGGATTTGTAACAAGGGGTATAGAGCACAAAAGCAGGGATGTTGCGTTGAACCTGTGCACAACACTGGCTGGGTTACCACTGGAATTTTGCTTCCAGTTCTGGTCACTGCACTTTAGGAGGGTTGCAGAGAAGGTGGAGAGGAGATATCCTGGAACAGTTCCAGAGATGAGGGGTTTTGGCTCCAGGTTTAGACTGGGGAAGCTGGGGTTGTTCTCCATGGAGCAAAGGGGGATGAGGGGAGGTTCAATCGAGGTGGACAGGATCACCACCAGTTTAGATTGGTTAAATAGAAGGAGGTTGTTCCTGTTAGTGGAAGAATCAAAGGACCAGGGCACAGATTTGGAGCAAAGGACAAAAACTACAGAGGGGATGTGGGGGATTTTTTCATGCAGAACATGGTGAAGATCTGGAGTTGACTACCTGTAACAATGGTAGAAGTAGCTTCAAAGGAGTATTGCACAGGACCTTGAGAGAAAATAGTTAGCAGCTTACAAGTAAAGAGCAGGAGAATAGAACTGCATAGATTGCTCATTAAGTAGCCAGCATTGGACTCGATGGGCCAAATAACCTCCTTCTGTGCCTTAATGCTTCTACTGAAGAGAATGTCATACATACAGGCAGTCAGGTCAACTCCTGCCAACTCAATGGACCAACTCCTTCCAAGGTGACTTCTCAGCAACTACTTCCCGAAGCTGCTTCAGAGAGGTGCTCACGCCTAGATTGCAGTCTTCCTCCTCCTCTGTTTCTTTCCACCCTGCCAAGCGCTCTCACCTTCTCCGTTCCATCGTTTTCCCATATCCAAAGTACGTCTGAGTACCTCGGCCTCAAGGGATCAAGTCAGCTCCGCCTGGCCCAGGACTAACTGGTTGGTGCTCTTTGCTGTCCATGAGATGTTGAAAAAACTCCAACACCACATTTCAAATAAGTCAGTCCACTCCCTCTCAGTTTTTTGCAAAGTTCAGCTTTTGCATCTCGACAACGTCACTGGAAAAACCTGCGTTCTTATTTGATCACAGTGACATCTTTATCTTCTGTTACTTTCATCAGTCCTGACAACACACGTCTTCCCACATTAGCCACCTTTGCACTTCGTCAGCACCTCCCCCATTCCGATCTATTGCGGCAAGGAATCTACCCAGGAGGATAACATTTCCCACGGTTTCCATTCGATCATTACCCACTTTGGTACTTTGGATGGTGTAACCTTTGATTTTCGATGTTCTTCAGCAACAAGCTCACTCACTCCCTTTGGATTTTCTGCCAAGTTTTCTCAGGGCTTTGTTTTTTAACTAATAGTGTAAAGTCTCAGAGTCATTGAGTCTCACAGCACAGAAACAGGCCCTTCAGCCCACCATGTCCATGCCAACCATCAAGTACCCATCCATACTAATCCCATTTACCAGCACTTGGTCCATAACCTTCTCTGCCTTAATGAGTCAAGTGCTTGTCTAGGTACTTCCTATGTGTTATGAGCGTCTCTGTCTCCAGCACCCCATCGGGCAGTGCGTTCCAGATTCCAACCCCCCCACCCCCGGGTGAAAAAATTCTCCCTCAGATCCCCTCCAAACCTCTTACCCTAAACCTATGCCCTCTAGTTTCAGATACCTCTGCTGTGGTAACAGTTCCCTACTGTCTACCCTGTATTTGCCCTTCATAATTTTGCTTACCTCCATCAGGTCCCCCTTCAGCCTCCAAGGAAGACAAACCCAGCCTCTCCATTCTCTCCTCGTAACCTGAACATGGCATCATATGTATTTGGGGTGCTGTTGGTTAAGTGACTGGACTAACGTTCAGCGGCATGGAGATTTGATCTGGGTATTGGATTGTCTGAGTGGATTTACCCAGTCTGGCCTGTGTGTCCAGACCCACCAATCTGATTGACGTTAAGCTGTCCTTTTGGAATGGCTCAAGTCTTTTCCCGGGGTTGGGGAATCAAGAACTTGAGGGCACAGGTTTAAGGTGAGGGGGGAGAGATTTAACAGGAATGTGAGGGGCAACTTTTTCACCCAGAGGGTGGTCTGTATATGGAATGAGCTGCCAGAGGAATTTGTTGAGGCAGGTACATTTAAAAGGTACCTGGACAGGTACACGGGTAGGTAAGGTTTAGAGGGATGTGGGCCAAACGCAGGCAAATGGGACTGGCTTAGATGGGAATCTTGGTTGGCATGGAGCGGTTGGGCCGAAGGGCCTGTTTCCGTGCCGTGTGACTCTATGACTCTATAATGAGACAAAGGGGCAGTTAGGAATGAGCCTTGTCAGCGAAGTCTGTGAAATAAATTCTTCTCTCTTAGCTTATTGATGTTTGGTCCTCCCATTTTGTTTCCTGCCTCAGCCCATTCCAGTCCAGCCTTCCTCATGATGAATTCTCCAGGTTATACAACTGAGGTGCAGAGTCCCACTTCTTTTCTAATCTGTACAATCGCCCACTAATCTCAGCAAAAGTGATTTCTAGACTTTATAACACAGAGTAGAATGTCTAACATAAAAATAACCAGATGCGTCAGGAGAAGACGCCTTAAACAACATTTCAAAGCTAGAAGGGTTTCTCTTACTCCTGAAAAATGTGGTGGTTTTATTACCAAACCCAGAAGCATAACTTCAATACTGGTGGGCTCAAACTAATAGTGAATAAATACACTAACTAACCATAGAGGAACAACACCTCATATTCCGCCTTGGGAGTCTCCAACCCGACAGCATCAACATCCATTTCTCTAACTTCCGGTAACCACTCCCCTATCCCTTTTTTCCCCTTATCCCACCAGCCCCACCACCCCATCTCTTTCCCCTCCCCTGCCCGCTCGATCCGCCCATCACCCACACATTCCTCCCTCCTGTTTCCCTCCCCACCTCCTTCCCTTTATTTCATGGTCCACTGTCCTCTCCTATCAGATTCCATCTTCAGAGGGGAGTGTTATTTCCACCTCTCAGCTTCTCACTTCATTCCCTCTCTCCTCCCTCCCCCATCTGCCTCTCACCCCCTCCTCACCTGGATCCACCCACCAACCGCCAGCTCTTGCTCCACCCCTTCCCCCCCCGCCCCCACCCTTTTACACCAACTGCCTCCCTTTTTCCTTTCCAGTCCTGATGAAGGGTCCCGACCCGAAATGTCAACTGTCCATTTCCCTCCATAGATGCTGCCCGACCCGCTGAGTTCCTCCAGCTCCTTTGTGCGTCACTAACTAACCGTTGTTATTTTCCAGTGAGCCAGCACCCGAACCACTCACTATCGTCAGTGTTTGAGCACAGAAGCCTGGCTCCGGGCACAGAGTCGGCATTAGGGTGCCTCAGCAATCCAGCCCACTGTCTTTAAAGGGGTTCTGGTTCTGCTAGTGCAGAATTACTTTAACATTTAGTCTTCTCCACAGACGTTGTGCGGATGTCTATACAATATGAAGGTTGTGATGCCAAATCCCACCTCGGTAAAGAGTGAATTAGTTTTAATTAAATCTACTCATTTGCAGATTGGTACCAGACTTAAAAAAAAATCAGTAGGAAAGCTGTCAATTTGTATTAAACTGGCAACTGGTTAATGAATGTTCTTCCAGGAAGGTAATGCTGCCAGCTCTGGTCCTCATGTGATTTTGTCCTCTCCTGCAGTACTGGATTGATTCTTAATGCTTTCAGGATAACTCAGGACGGGCTATAGATGTGGACTTGCCCAGATCCTGTCCCTGAAATGAGTCCTATAGTTTCCAGCTGCGAAATGCAACTTGGAAAAAGAAAACTATGATTCCTTCTGGTTTCTATATATTCATGCTCTGTGGAGTTGAGAACGAGGTTCCACCCAGTCCAATCAGGGGAACGTGTTTTTTACCCCCTTAGTTCCCTGTGTAGTGCTGTGATAAAGGCACTTTTGGAAAACATTAATGTCCAGGGTTATGTTGGAGAACCTCTGGAGTGGCTGGCAGTTACTGGCGACCCACGCCAATTACTGTCAGTGTCATTCTCAGCAGAAAATGGAGGCACAAGAGAGACTGCAGATGCTGGGAATCTGGAGCAACGCACAAAATGCTGGACGAACTCAGTGGGTCAGGCAGCATGTATGGAGGGAAATGGACAGTCGTCGTTTCTGATCGAGATGTTGACTGTCCATTTTGCTCCACAGGTGCTGCCTGACCTACTGAGTTCCTCCAGCATTTTGTGCCTTGTTGTCAGCAGAAAATAGGCAAGTGACAATTGCGAAGGAATTAGCCCAATCCAGAGTGTCCCTCTCACCCCTCCCCTTGTGCTGATGCACATGGAATCCCTGCTGCCTGGCGCCACAACAGCCAAGATGCTGATTTTTTTATTGCTACAGATGAGGTTTGTGCCACCTTGTCATGCCAGTGTTTGTAATACATTTCATCCGGTCATTTAATTAAACCATTTCACCAAGTTAGTATTTTGGACTTGTGGCTTAACAAGCAAGTGTTTCTAATTTGAATCATGTTTGTCTCATAAGACAACATTCTCTTCTGTAATCGATTATGCATGATATAAATTGGCCCTTCGTAGGATTCCAACAATCCCTCCATCTGTCAAATGGAAGAATTTCTGTGCACTGGGTCAATGTATTTTTTCTCTCTCTGCAAACATTAATCATTGCCAGAAACTAAAGTAGATGAACCATTAATATAGCTCATGCATGATGCATGGAACATGAGTCTGGTACCAATTAAATCTAGCAGGTCCAACCATTAATTCCAAAGAGATGAGCTTCATTTGCCATTTAGTATCATGCTAATTATTTTCATACAAATTGAATGATAATATGAGAAATACAGTGTTTAATCTGTTGTAATCCATGCCTCTCAATGTGTTCTGGAGTCTTCTGAAGTATATGTCACACTGATGCTAAGGTAAGTTATACTAAGCCATGTATCACATTGAATCTCACATCCTATAGAACATCAATATTTACCTGTGTTATGGAAATCTTGGTGAACCCTTGCAATCTGATGATAAACTGTTCTCAGCCTTACACTTTGGTTTGTGTAGATTGTGTCTGTTTCTTCTGTTGGTAGGGGGTTGTCAAAATATATATTCATTCATTCTTTGAGGGGACTTGCGGATGTGTTGGTATTTAAACTTTGCAGTGCCAGAACAGTGGGCTGGGTTCTGACTTTTTTTGTTTGCTGCATGTGAAAAATCCTCCTAAAAGTTAATGGTGCACGCTTTCACACAATGTTAGCCGTGGTGTAGTTAGAGGTTTGTAGATTCAGCTTCAACTCCAGGGCCTTAAGCACAGAATGCAGGTGCACTGTCAGAGAGGTCATCTTTAAGGTGGGGCATTAATTCAAAGGCCCATGTAAACAAAACAAATCCATGGCACTTTTTCATAGAAAAGAGGATTCCTTCCCCACGTCATGGCCGATCTGTATTCATCAGATGATACCTGAGAATTCAATATCTTGCCATTGTCTACATTGCTGTTTGTGGGATCTTGCTGTGTATTACACAACAGTAACCCACTTCGACGAAGGTATTCCCTTGTCTGCAAAGTGCTTTGGGACTAGTTCTGTGCCCATAGAAGTAACTGTGGAAGTGCAGGGCTTTCTTCTTCGTCTTTATCATAAGAGATAAAAAGGACAACTATGTTTTGGATATTTCTGGGAAGAAACTTGTTGCCCCTTCACTCCTTCTCAGGGTGAGGTCACACCTCCCCCCTCAACTGACCCAGCTGTTTGACCTCTTCAGGCCCCTCCCTGATGACCTATCACCTTTCCTGCACGTCATCCAGTAACTGTGCTACCCAATGCCTGTGGGCCCAGTGCAGGCTCCCCGCACATCCCCTCGAAAACCACTGGAAAATCTGCAGCCACTCACCCGATGTTGCCTGATGTGTGCACATCATGGTCAACTGATCTTCTGTGGGCAGATGGTGGCTCCCATCTCGTGATGGAGGGAAAGGAGCCAGGGTTCACCTCGATTGATTCCTGAAACGGTGGGTTTGTCCTTATGAGGAGAGATTATGTAAACTGGGGCAATACTCTCTCAAGTTTCAAAGAACGAGAGACGATATTATTACAACATTCTTATGGGGTTGAAGGGGGTATTGGTTCCTCCGGCTGGACTCTGTAGAATGAGTGGTCACTGTCACCAAACCAGAACAGAGATGAGGGGAAATTTCTTCACCCAGAGGGTAGTGAATCTTTGGAATTCTCTCCCCAAGAGGGCTGAGGATCCTTGGCCGTTGAACATACTCAAGAGACAGACCGGTAGGTTTTTAGACATTTAATGAATCAAAGGATCTGTGGTTAGTGCAGGAAAGTGGCACTGAGGTCAAAGACCAACCACGATCTTATTGAATGGCAGAACAGGTATGAGGAGCTGGATGGCCTATTCCTGGTTTTATTTCTTATATCCTTGTGTTGCTAGGCTCAGGAGGTGGATTCACTCTGCGGAAGGAGGAGCATCTTACTCAGCTGCTATCACCATCAGCAGCCTATTAACTTACACCCAACTACCATTTCATTGCTAATTACTGATAGTGTGGAAATTTCATTTAGTTTTCCAAATACATTGAAACCACTGACCCCAATCACACAATGAATCATCAAGAACTCCCTCGGAGAATGGGACTGCTGGAAAACTTAAGGAGATCCTCAAGGAAAACCATAGTAATCCCTTCAGTATTTCACTGTATTTCCAGGCCATGCCATCTTCTCACAGCTACCGTCGGGCAGGAGGTACAGAAGCCTGAAGTCCCACACCACCAGGTTCAGGAACAGCTACTTCCCTTCAACCAATCGGTTCTTGAACCAACCTGCACAACGCTAATCACTACCTCAGTACAGCAACACTGGGACCACTTTGCACGACAATGGACTGTTTTTTTTCCTTCTCTTGGTCTAATTGTGTTCTTCCTTGTAAAAATTGTGTATAATTTTTTTAGTTTATGTTTTTCTCGTGAATGCTGTTTATCTGATGCTATGTGCCTGTGATGCTGCTGCAAGTAAGTTTTTCATTGCACCTGTGCGTAGATCTGTGCGTAGATCTGTGCATAGATCTGTGTGTACATCTGTGCATAGGTCTGTGCGTACATCTGTGCATAGGTCTGTGCGTACATCTGTGCATAGATCTGTGCGTGCATCTGTGCATAGATCTGTGTGTACATCTGTGCATAGATCTGTGCGTACATCTGTGCGTACATCTGTGTGTAGCTCTGTGCGTACATCTGTGCATACATCTGTGTGTAGCTCTGTGCGTACATCTGTGCGTACATCTGCAGCTCACTAATGCTGGTTGAGTATTCAGTAGCCCCCAAAGCCCAGGGCATTGGGCACGGTTGCATTGGCTTTGGACAAGGGGAAGGCCTTGTCTATGAGTTATGTGCCAGTGCAGCAAAGGAAAATAATAAACTCCAAGGTCCAAGGGATTGTTGAGGAGAAAGACCCAGGGTGGGTAGGGAGGGAGAGGCTGGCATTAAAGTGGGTGGTCTGGGACAGTGGCTGCCTGCCAGTGATCAGTGATGGCCTGTGGTCATTTGGCAGGTGGTAGTCATTGACTCTGAAGAGGTCAGTGCATTCGTTGGTGAGGGGGGAGTAGCTGAGTCGGGGGGGGGGGCTTGCAGATGGGGTTCAGGCCATGAGAACAGGCCTGGGACCCTGGGCGTTGGAAGGGTGTGTGGGTAATGTGGGAGAGGAGAGGGAAGTGGGGAGTGTGCTTTGTGGGTTTGGGGGGAGTTGGGGTCAATATCAAGGATGGGTAGCCCAAAACAGAGCAAGTAAGTAAATGAATTGAAGGAAACAGTGCCAGTCCAATATTTGCCCAGGGAGGTCCCCTTTAAATCGTGCTGGTGTTGTGTAATGCAAACCTAGTTGAGCTGAAAGTGTATGACAACAGGTGCACTTCACAATCATGTGGATTAGTTTCACCCAGCATCTTTCTACATGAGTATTGCATGGGAAATGACATCCAACACGGAACATATGACATTGGCATGTGTGCATTTCATGACAGGGGAGAGCGCAGTCAAACTCCCAGCGTGGTGCAATACAATCCAGAACCTATCAGCAGTGTGTTCCACTCTACAAGAAGGAAAAATTGACATGCAATCATGTTGAAGAAAGGCAGGGCATATTTGAATTTCTGGGCAAGTTTGATATAAAGCTTGTTATGTGGCATTGTTCTGGGAGATGGTGCTGGATTGTGAACTTGCATTTTGTTTTTGGTGTTCTGACACAAAGCCACCTGTACGCAGTGGTACGGAAGCAGAGGTCTAAATACAGCACACACACAGATGGTTGAGGAAACAGGTACAGATGCACACACGGCTACACAGCCTCTTATACAGGCATGGGGACTGAACAAAGAGCAGCTGTATACACCAGAAACTCTGGTTAACACACATAGACAGCTGGAACTCTTAAGGCAAATAAAGTATTACAAGCACAGTTACCATGGGAAAATAAATGTTTAATACAATTTAAGTCACTATAAAAAAGTTCTTAAACAAATAAATCAATGAAGCAACCAAAGAAATAAATTTGAACATAACTTGTGCTAAATAACTGTTCCTATTAAATTCATTAATAAATATTTTATTTACACAAAAAATGTTCCAGAAATATTTCAGTGCACAATATTTACAAAGAGAGGGCACAATTCACAAGATAAAGATCACCACAAAACATTTTGACTTTCACTACACATTCTTTGTACATTTGGTAACTAGTTTGCTTTGCGATAGTTATTTTTAAACAACCCTGCTTAAAGAAAATCATGAACACCAGCTATTTAAGGGAGAGAATAGAACTGATATCTTTCTTTTACCGAGCTTGGTTAACTGCAGTTTATTCTCAAAGAGTTTATCAAAAAGATCAGGATTTTAATTGATGGTGAATAAAGTATCTGAGACCCCTTTGAACAAATCTCAGGTGATTTTTTTTTCAATTAGCCAGAGTCGGACAAAAGAGGAAGGCTTTCTTGTGCTATTTTATATAAAAACTAGAGTAACAAGTGATATCAATTCCCTCCACAACTGTATTCCTTCTTTTTCTTAGTTGCCTCTGCATAGTCCCTGCAGCATCTAAAGACCTTGGGAGTGAGGGAGAAAGTCCACAAATACTCTTTCGTCCCCTTATCCCTACATTGCAATTACCTTGGGAAGAAATTGACCCCTCTCTCCGATCCAGCCAGTTTCCAGGACTAAAAATAACATAAGGGAAATTCGACTTCTCCAGTGGTTAAGATCGCTTTGTAGTGCTGCCAATTTATTTTGGTCAAAGATCCCGAGGAGCACCTTTAATTTCCCTTCCTTAAATCACAAGGAAATGGTTCTCGAGACTAATAGTTACTATGTCAAGCCGCCTATTATTATGTTACTTGGATGTATTTGAATCATCTGAATTTGAGTCAAGTTCAGCTGTCATAAGGTTACACTTTAAATGTAGAAAAGTCAAATCTGGCCAACGTGACTTTGTGCTTCTGCAAAATTAAGTTAGAACCCTCCCCAAGTTAAAGCAAATCACTTTTCATGATATTTTCCTATTCAGTATACCATATGTTAAGAGAAATCAGGTCATTTGGCGGTTGTAATGCTTATTAAGATCTCAACTCCTTTTTTACTGTGCTTATTCCAAATGCAGATATACTTGCTCTTGCACTCATGACTAGATATTGCCTCTGTATACAGCGCTATTTACTATACAGTACGTTTGTGGCTGCACGCGTGTTATAACATCTACTCTATGTTGCGTCTCTATGCCGCTCTCATTATTATCCAATTTTCTTCTGACTGTTAAACACTGTATTGTCTAGTTGTAGACTGCTCCTGTTGCCAAGCAGTGCTTGTGTCTGTGCTAAACTCCCCGGGATGGTTTCCACGTAGTCCCGTAATTTGCCCGAAATGGCGAAATATACGTTTGGCGCACATCTAATATTTGCGCTTTTGCGCTAGTTTAAACAAGAGGCAAGAGAGCGGGTTCCACCCACAGAACTGGCCACGATCCTGCAAGAATGAGCAAGCATTGAACAGTTCTAAATGTTGGCATTAAGGGTTTTTATTTAATTAAGTTGATATTGTCAGTAAAGTTTTAAAAGCTTTTGAATGTTTCTGTTTAATGCGCGAGGAAACTGATTATTGTTCCGCAGTTTCACTGTCCTGTCCTGTATCGTTTGTAACGTAATTAAAAGTCAGGTTGTTCACAGGTAGAAGAATGAGGCTGATTAAAATGCCTTGTGTTTAACCCACTTTCAGTGATATTACTCACACTGCTACTCTCAGTACACCAAAGAATAGTTTTTTTTTAAAAAAGCAACAGTTTTAAACATTAACATGACTATTTAAAACGCTGCCTGGTTCGTGGTAGATTTTGCGTTCAGCGGTATGCGCCTACGTTTTCACGAAAACGCAAGGAAAAGGCAGACGTCTGGACGCGGGCATAATTTGCGCCGGAATCAGTAACGGCGGCCGAAGCAACGTCAACAACTTTCGGTCAGTCCAAGACCAGTTCAGGCACATGGTAGAGGTGGAGCAGGGTGAAGATAAGCTTCTGTTCTGATGCTTACTCTGCTAATCGCGAAAAGTTCATCAAAAGCTCCAATAAAGAATTCTACAAACTACGAGGCAATGCATTAAGTAGAAAACATGCCTTTCCATTTTAAAAGGCAGAATTCTGGTGGCTAATGTTTAAGTTTGGAAGTTTCTAGATGGCCCACTCAGTAACTCGACCCACAAGCCCAAAACCGCCAGGCTGACGGTGCCCGCAGGAGGAGGCTGTTCAATGCCCGCGCTGGCATTCGCTTGTGGTGGACGTTGCACCTGTGCGAGCCTCCCACAGTATTCACCATTCCCCAGGACATCGCCGAGAGATAAAGAACATGCTCCGGCTTTGAACTTCCCCATTCTGCGCTCCTTTGTTTCAGACAGGCGAAGCACTCCACTAAAACCGCACAGACAGCGGTGGCAGGTTTATTTTGAGGGGTTGGGGGGAACTTCGGTCCTATTGAAATGCTAAATCAGTATTTTACTCTGTAGAAAATGTATAAGAACCCCAGCAATAAATTATAAGTTTAATATAGATATCTTTGCACAATGTTTGTTTGAAAGGAGAGGTTTGAGTGGCTATGGCATGTCCTCGATAGGTTCGCGTCCTGAAGAGTTTTTTTGGGGGGGGGGGGGGAAATCTCATACCCTACTGATCCGCATAGCCTGATACAATGTTTGTGTTTACCTTGGACGCACTGAGTGAATGTTTACAAACAAGGGTCTCCTTGAGGTACCTATCTACCACAAACGGTTTCTTTGTAGAGTCTTTTACTGTGGAGACAGGCCCCATTTTGGGAAACCCGTTTATTTTCACGTAGTCCGCCCCACTACCACCAGATATCCCCATGACTGAGTTGACCTTTGTCCCCCGTTGCCACCCCAAGCGATGAAGCCAGAAGAAGACGCCCTCAAAGGCACTCGTGCAGAGTTTGTGTGGTCGTACAGTTCAGGCAGCTAACATGGCAGCACCAATGAAAAGTGCAGTGACACCTCTCGGTGACCCTTTGGGTCAGAGTACGGAATCCCCTCCCACAGCACAGCAGGTCGCAGCCGTCCAAGCCCAGCGAGGTGTTATTGCAGGCTCGGCCCGTCGTACCTGTGGTGCCCATTTTGCTGTTTGCTGTGCAGAAGTTGGGCGACTTCTCGAAGTAGACCAGGTCCTGGGGAGAGTGTGGCTTGTGAGCAGGGTTCTCGGGCTCCAGGTGTCGCATGTCTGCCCGGGAGGCGCGGTTACTGCCTTTGTTGCTGTAGATCACTCGGGAGGCTCCGTCAAACCGGTCTTTGAGCAAGTTACCCACTGTCCGAAAGGTGGGGAGCCGCATCCAACAGGTTTTAACGGTGCAAGAGCCAGACATTCCATGGCACTTACATTCCTGTCTCATCTCGGCATGGACTGTCTGTGAAATTGATAAATACCGATCAGTATATGTAAACATGTGGAAAGATATGAACTCACTATTAATGGTCCCTAGGCAGGATATCGGAGGACATTGTCTCAACTGTTGTGGATGCAACCTATCTGAGACAGAGGAGGGATTGCTTCTGGACCAATGTCTACGTCTTAGAAATACGAATACCCACTGCAGGCGAAGTGCTCCGATGGTGGCATCTGAGTGAACAAGGGCCGTGGAAAATGAGACGTGTTCTGGAACTCTACAGGCGCAGTCTAGGAGGTTCAATAAAGAGGTGTGATGCACTCTGCTGTGCACCCGACTGGTCTACAGCTCTTGCTCCCGGACGAGTAAAGAAAGAGTTATTTGCAACAGAGAAGATTAAAACGCAAATAAAAGTTTTTCACTGTATCTCGGCACACGTGACAATAATAAACCAATTCCATTTCCAAGAACTCGACCCTCCTGATCTTGAACAGATGGACAACACTGGGGGGCAGGAACAACTTTTGGGAAGTTATTTCTAACATTAAACGTTAAATTTGGTGGATTGTTTTCTGCAACAGTTTTGTGTGTTTATTAATCATGGTGTGTGTGTGTGTGGTGTCTGTGTGTGTCTGTGTGCATGCGTCTGTGTGTGTGTGTACGTATATGTGTATCTGTGTGTGTGCGTACATGTGTGTTTGTGCTTGTGTGTGTGCATATGTACATGTGCGTGTGTACGTGTGTGTACATGTGCGCGCGCGCGCGCGTGTGTGTGTTGTGCGTGTGTGTATATGCTTAACCTGAGTGGAGATGGATAATGGTGACTTTAACAGTACAAAGAAGTTATTGTGTGTGATTTTATGGGTTGTGGATGGTGGCTTTGATAAGGGGGGGAAATCAAAAGATTGCATTCTGGTTATTACTCGTTTAACATTGACCAGAAGTGAGTGATTAAGAATAACCAAAAATGCTAATCAAATATTTGAAGCAACACACAATCTGCTGCAGGAACTCAGCGGGTCGGGCAGCATCTGTGGGGCGAAATGGACAGTCAACGTTTCCGGTCGAGACCCTTCACCAGTGTCCAGATGAAAGGTCGACTGCTCATTAAAAATCTCCAGACCTCCACTTTCCTCTGTTTGAAATAGATTTTTGACAATCTCTTCGAATCCTTAAATCTATGTCCACTGGCTAATAACCTCTCTGCTGAGGGAGACACATCTATGGGTTGAATTTCAAACTGCAAGACGTATAAATGTCAATTTAAAAAAATCCTGGCGCCTCATGCACCATCAGAGGGATGCAGAGCCTTAGGCACAGTTCTATTGCACGGGTGTATTCAAAAATTGTCTAGGGTGTGGAGAAAATGAATAAAGAGGAACTGCTTCAGGAAAGGCATCAAGGACAAGAGATACTTGGTGAAAGGCTCGGGGTGATGAGAAAAAAGAAGCAAGTAGTCACTGCTTGAAGGGCCAGTAAAAGCAGATTCAATCGTTATGTTCAGGGGGCTCCTGGATGGAAAGAAAAGTACAGGGGTGTTGGCAAAGAACTGGAGGGTAGGACTGACTGGGTGGCTATTGCAGAGAGCCAGCAGGGCTTGATGGGCTGAATGCCCTCGCTCTGTGCAGTGATGATTCGAACACCCTGGAAATTCTGTCACACTTTCAAGGAAACTTGGATCTGTGGCTAAGGCAATTGCATGTGTAACTTCAATGATTCTGCTGAATTTTGATTTTACTCTTTCAAGGGAAGTGAGGATGGCTGGGTCAGCCAGAATTTAAACAATGTGATTCGGCCAGGCCCCGAAGATATTCTGTGTTCAAAATACACCCCCCCCCTCCCCACCCCCCCAACAGCAACAGAGAATAGTTTATGTCAAAAGCTATTGGGGTTAACAGAATCACTGCTGTGCCATTTTAGAAAGTCTGGGGGTCACAGATAGGCCAGACCAAGTAATCATGGCAGGTTTCCTTCTCTGAAAGACATCATTGCACCAAATAGATTTTTATGACAATCCAGTGGTTTCATAGTCATGCTTTCTGATACTAGCTTTTTATTCCAGATGTATCTCATTACTTGAACTTAAGTTCCCCAGAACTTGTGTCACAAGATCAATAGTTCAGGTCTCTGGATACTGGTCCAGTAATTTAACCACTCTGCTACCATATCCCTATCTTTGCAACCTTACTTCATACTACATGTATTCTTCAGATTACTGAACAAACAAGCTGCCAGCCAGAACAAGATACAGAATAAGGGATTGCCCATTTAACATGCGGACAAGGAAGCATTTCTTCTCTCAAAGGGTTGTGGAGGTGGAGTCATTTAGAGAGCTTGGGCTACAGTGGAGTCAACAGTTATGGGGAACAGGCTGGATATGGAGCTGAGACCAGCAATCAGATCAGCTATGATCTTTTTGACTAGGAATGCAGGCTTAAGGGACCATATGGCCTACTCCAGCTCTTACGTCCTGTGTTCTTATCCGTATTTCCATGATGGCTGAGTGTCCTTCTGAAAACAAGTGAATTTCTCTTCAATCTAAAGTGGTGATTTTGTTAACCTGATAGTTTATGAGTGATTCTCTGTTCTATTATGGGGGGGGAGGGGGCACGATTTTGAACACTGAATATCTTAGGTGCAAGATTCAAATCACATAGTTTCTAATTTGTGTGTTTTGATTTGCACCTTTATTGTCTTACAGACTTGGGGTGTGATTTTCCACAGAGATGGCCTGATCTCCCATTGTAACATCAGTGAAAGACCAGCACAGCTCCCAGACTGGGACACAAAATGACCCATTGTGCTTTTACCTCCAGGGTATTTCTCTAACCTCCCAGTGAAATTGCAGTAGAAGAATAGAATAACTCAACAGAGCTAATAATACGTCCTCCAGAGTGGAGAAAGGCATGGTGGCAACAAAGATAATTGTCAACGCAATTATTTGGAGCAATTTCATTGCATGCTGTCCTTTGGCTGACCCCAATGTCTGCTTTGTTGTTTTCATATGTCTTTAAACGTTCTCCATTACCACTTTTATTCCATGTGGTTCATTTCTGAAATGCTCCCCTCCTCTAACCAAGGTTACAGGGAGGATGGGGTTGAGAGAAAAATATCAGCCGTTCGAATGGCAGGGCAGATTCGATGGGCCGAATGGCCTAATTCTGCTCCTATGTCTTATGGTGTTGTTGTTATGTTATCAGTCTGAAGATTGAGCCAACCTGCTGGACAAACACACACTCACCAGAGCAATATGATAAACAAGAGGCGTCCAAGGTGCAAGATCAATGAATGGGAAGGAGCAGATAGGAATGTATCGTTTGTCTTCAAGAAAACGACGTCGATGTTCTGTTTACTCTGGAAGTTTAATTTGCCAATAAAGAAACATCATTTTTCCTTAAGGTTCAATCAAAGAACTGATCAATTCTCTGGATATGTGAGGTTGAAATACCAAATCAGACAATCAGGAACTTACAGAACCATTGTGAGGTGAGCATGATACTAAGCATATGCCTGTAATGGTGCAACAAATTAGTCTGCTGGGAGACCAATTCATTTTATCCCTGGTACCAACAACCCCCACGTAAGGGGGCAGTTCTGCAGTCCCACTCATACATATCTGGCAGAAGCCAAGCTTGCAGGGAATGAGGGTTACTGTGTCAAAGCCCTATCACCAACAAGTGCTCCTAATGTCCTTGAAATAAGAATGGATGTATGGTAGAGAGGTTACGGCGTGAGCCTCAGCAGAGTTACTGGTGTTAAATAAAAATAGAGAATGCTGGAAATACTCAGTAGGTCAGGCAGGGTCTGTGGAGAGAGAAGTAAAGTTGGTCCTTCAGCTCAATGGTGGAGAAACGTTACAAATCAAACATGTTTGAAGTTGCAGAGGAGGGGAGGGCAGAGGGAGAACAGAGGGAATGACTGGGGTAGACCAAAGGAGACTGAATGGCACAAATGGGGGTGGTGCCTGCTGAGAGAGGGTGGGGAAGGCTTGTTAATCACAGCTGATCTGTCTGGAGGAGGTGTAAGTAGAAGAGGATGCATGAAATGAAAGGAGAGAGTAAACAAATTGATGATGGAACCGTAAGATACAAAACACCACAGATCCTGGGAACCTGAAGTAAGGAAATGCTGGAAATACCCTGCAGGTCAGGCAGCCTCTGTGGAGAGAAACACAGAACTAATATTACAGGTTGATGAACTTTCACCAGAACTGGCCAGGCTGGTTATCTGACATTGTTGAAGTCATTGTTGAGTCCTGAGGGATGTAATGTGCCTTGTCTGGAAATGAGGTGCTGCTCCTGGACTTGCGTTGGCTTTACCGGAACAGTGTGAGAGACCATAGACGGGAAGGTCAGAGTGGAAGTGGATGAAAAAATTTAAGTGACAAACAACTGGAAGCTTAGGGTCCACCTTACAGACTGAAGGGGGGGGGGGGGGGGTCACCCAATCTGTGTTGATTGCTCCAATGTAGAGAACACATTGTGAGCACCAAATGCAGCACACTAAATTAGAACAAGCACCAACTGAATGGCTGCTTGGGTCCCTGGATGGTGGGAAGGAAAGAAGCAAAACAGCAAGTGTTTCAAGAAAAGGTGATGTGAGAAGAGGAGTGTGTGTTACTGGAGATGGGACGAGTGGCCAGGGAGTCATGGAGGGAATGGTTCCTTAGGAATGTTGAAAGGTGAAGTGAGGTGGTAGCATTGTGTTGAAGGAGGCGGAGATCACAGAGGATGATGCATTGAATTTGGAGGCTGGTGGGGTGGAGGAACCCTATCTTTGCTCTGGGTGGGGGTCAGGGCAGAAGTTTAGGAAATGGAATAGACACGGTTGAGAGCCTTGGAGGGGAAACCAGTTAAGGAAAAAAGGAGACGTCTTGGAGGGAATGGTGTGGAAGGTGTCATCGTCAGAGTGCCCCTTCAGTCTGCAAGGACAACCCTGAGTTTCCAGCTGCCTCAGGACTCAACGCTGAATGCAGCAATTTCAGGTAACCAGCATTTCCAGTTCAAGTCAGAACTGGTCAATTCTGATGAAAGCTCATCAACCTGTAATATCAGCTACATTTCTTTCTCCATGGATGCTGCCCGACCTGCTGAGTACTTCCAGCATCCTCTTTTCAGATTTCAAGCTACTGCAGTGCTTTGTATCTCTTCCAACTTTAGTTTTCATTCTCTCCCCTCTATTCTCATTCACCCTCTCCTCCAACCAGACCATCTGCCATTAACGGCTCTCTCTCAGCAGGCACCACCAGCAGTTACATCATTCAGTATCTTTCAGTCTCTACCCTATCACAGCTATTTTTAGTTATCTCCACCCTTCTCTGTAGTGTTTAAAACCTTGTTTAGTTTCTGTATTCTCTTAATTCTGATGGTCTTCAACCTGAAACATGCACTCTGTTCTTCTCTCCACAGACGCTGCCTGACCTGTTGAGCATTTCCCAGCATTTTCTGTTTTATTTCAGATTTCCAGTATCTGAAGATTTTGGGTTTTGACTACTGGTGTTAAATGCTACGTATTTCATCACTTTACCAACTAACACTGCAAACTTTTTGCCGAACCTGAACTCCAGCCAGTCTTCACTGAGCCATTTGCCAAGTGTTGACCTTGCTGCTGCTCCACACCCGAGGTCAAGTGGCAAGGCTGAGCGAATCCTCAAGCAGCTTTGTGCTGAGGCCCCGTCCCTGAAAGCTTCGACAGGAGGCGGAGCCTCGCCTCCCGCCAAAGCTGGGCGCGCTTTCTTTTGCAGACTTTGAATATCTCTGACATTCAGAGTCTTTCCCAGACTGTTAAAAGTGAGGTGAATAGCTAAAATAAAAGAAATGCAAAGTTAATTAAAATACCAGACAATTACAAATCAATAAACTACAAGCAAAAGTATTTTAAAAAATACTTATCTTTCCCATCCTCACAACCGAGAATCCCCATTGAAATGATCAGGGTCTGCAATGCTACACCAGGTGTGATGACGTGGGATCGAAGCGGTGGAATCCTCAGTGTAACGCTGGAGCATCCAACCAAGGTCGGGCTCCACGTTTGATCTCCACAGCAACAAAGCGGAGTGGCAGCAACGGCCACAACGCAGCTCCTGCTGGAATCAGAGCGGCTCCACGCAAGTCTGGGACTGACTTGCTGCGGTTTCTCTTCAGAAACACAGCCAGCACGATCCGGCCCAATTCTCTACAGTATAGTGATCCTTTGATCCCGTGCATATAATGATTAAATTGATTTATTTTATAATATTAGTGCCTGTAAAATGTATCTCGAGCTAAAGTGGAACTGATTGCTAAAGCTGGGTTGTTGAGTAAAACCAACCATTTCTATCAAAGTTCAGAGCCTTACCAATGACAGAGACAACGGTGCGGGCGCTAGTGCCTTGCGAGACACGCTGACCTGCTAATGTGTTCAGATAGTTCATATACCAGAAGTCTTGCTTATGCATAGAATTCGTATAAAGGTACACTTACATCTTGTGATTTTCTTTCTTGTCACGCCCTTTACTAGACTACAACCAAGTGTTTTCTGTGTAGTCCTTGAACTTCTAATCGAAGTTTCTTGTTACACGCTGAACTACGATCAAATCCTCAAGTTTTTTTTCTCCAGGATAGGTAACGCTCCATTACAATCTCCCCCCTTGGGAATTTACTCCAACCCCCGCTTTTCCAATACTCAGGTTCTACCGTTGGAGCTGTGAGTTCCAGTAAACAGAACACACGGCTCCAACGACCCGGGTTCGATCCTGACCTCGGGTGCTGTCTGTGTCACCATCTCCCTGTGACTCTCCCGCGGGGGTTGGTTTCCTTCCTACGATACGCTGGTAGGTTAAATGGCCGCTGTAAATTACGCCTCAGTGCAGATTAATGGCAAAAAGGATCAAGGCGAACTTGGTGGACACGTGTGAGAGAACAAGCTGCATTGGTCCAGGACAATAAAAAGGAAAATGGGACTGATGGAATTGGAGCCAGCATGCAAAGAGTGGGCCGAATGGCCTCCTTCTGTGTCGCTAAACGATTATTCGATTTTGCGCTCCGTTTATGTGCTGAATGCGTCTGTTCTCTCGGACTACGTGCAAGAGACCGCCAAATGATGAACGGACGGAGCTCACCCACTCAGCCTGCTGGTTACCGTGCACTCTCAGTGATGCCTTCGCTCTCTTGTGACCTGTGCACTTTCTCCTCTTAAACTGCAATGTGACTCGTTTACTTTCTCTGGCTTTAACCTCCATTTGTGAGCGGGTTTCTTCCTCCTCTTTAAACTCTACTGTGCCCCATTTATCTTCCTAGAACATCTATTGCGTCCTGTTAGAAGTCTTCCTTTTTCACTTTTATTGTGACTCCTTTGTTTTCTTCTCTTTAACCTCTCTTGTGATCGCGTTGTTTTCTTTCCTTTAAACTCGACTGTATTGGTTGAATGTCCAGGTTTAAACTCTGGCTTTAAACTAGCTTCTGGTTGAAACTCTATTAACTTTCTCCCTGTGTTAATCTCATTTCTAAACTACTTGGCTTCTCCTTAATCGCTGTTGTCATCTCTTTACTTTATCTCCTATGTCTTACTTTCTCCTCTTTTAACCAGCTCAACCTGATTTTCTTTTCCTCTCTTTAACCTCTAGTGCCACCTCTTGACTTTCTCCTCCTGAATCTCTGTTGTGACCTATTTGCTAGCTCATCTTTAACCTCTCCTATGACTTGGTTTCTCCTCCCTTAACTTCTCTTATGGTCTGTTTACTTTGTCCTCCTTAAATTCAATTGTGCGCTTTATCTTGCTCTTCATTTAACCTCATTTGTATCTTGTTTTCCCTCTTCTTTACCCACGTTTGTGACCTGGTATTTTGCCTCTATGTTCACGTCTTTACTTTCTCCACTTTTAGCCACAATTGTGAGCTGCTTTCCTTCTCATTAAATTCCATTTTGACTTATTTGCTTTCCCCTCATTAACCATTACTGTGATCCGTTTACCTCTTCCTCTTCAATGATATTATGGCCTGCTTATTTTCTGTTTGCTCCGATTTGTGATTTGTTAATTTACCACTCCTTCAGCCTCTAATGTGGCCAGTTTAGTTTTTTTTAAACCTCCATTGTGACTTGTTTATTTGCCCTCTTTAACCTGTTATGACCTGTTTACTTTTTTTTGTTTTTTACTTGGATTGTGACCTGTTTACTTTCTCCTCTTTTATCATCTCCTGCAACCTCTTTATTGACACTCATATTGTATTTACTTTCCCTCAGTTGTGACACATTCCTTTTCCTCTTTTTTTGAGTGGTATTGCAACCTATTTTGTTATCCTCGAGTGTGATCTTTCTCCTCTTGAACCCTCAATTGTGACCACTTTAGTTTCTCTGCTTTTTTTCCTCCTCTTCATTTTGCGCTTCTTATTGGCAGCTCAGCTCAGTTTTTGAAGATGAGTTGTGTCTTTTTGGGAATTGTTTGCTTTGAGCCCCATCTTGCGCGGTTTTTACACACGTTTGCCGCCTGTTTCCTTTTGCAAGCCAGCTTACTGCTTTTACATTTCATTGCTTTTTTTTCAGGCCCCTTTGCTTCTTCTTTTCCTCTACCTGTGTTTCCCTCAAGTTGCATTTTGCACTTTGCTTTCCTTCTCTCAGTGTGTATATTTAAAGTCCAGCGTTTTTAAAAACTGTTTTGCAAATTCCTCACATGCTTTAATCAACTGATTGCCCAGTCATCATTTTTTCTTCAGTCTCATATCTTCTGTTCTACATTTCCCTCTCACTATCTCCCCTTTCTTTCCCTATCTACACATTGATTCAGATCTCACTATTGATCAAGATGCCATTAATTCTTCTGCCCCTCAGTACTCACCTCTTCACTACTGTACTCTAACCACTCATGTCCAGTTCTATGTCACTTTCAAGTATTTGGGTCACATTTTACAGACAGAAAAAAAATAAAGAACATCAAGGTATAGTGAAACCCCTTAGCAGCAAAAATAATCAGTCAGAATATGTGCAGTTTGGCACTTTTCTCTAAATAAATGTCCAATAGGCTCGTGACTACAATGTCTAGCAACTGAATTCTTAATGATATCACCTATCGCCACTTAAAATTTTCTAGCCTTAAAGGGCAGAGCTTCATTTTACGTGCACTCTTCATGTTTAAATGGACACAGGTATTTTGTAAAGTCGTTTTGGCTTCTTTTGACCTGAAGCTAGAAATTTCAAGCACCTTGCTGCCAGCGTCTGAACTTTCCCGACCAATTCACCAGGTTCTGGCCTCAGTTTGGGCCTTGTGTTTGAACGATATGGCTTTAAAGAGGCAGTGAAACACCTCAGGAGCAGAATGAAATATGACACATTACATCACAGAACACCACCCCAACTCCTGCCAGCAAGTGACCTGACTGACATCAACTTTTCTAATAGCTGATTTTGTGCTATTCCTGTCAAGGTTAAAGATGCTACTGACGAAAATTGAACACTTTTTTGCCTTGTCAGGAACTTGGTCTTAACATCAAAAAGCTACAGAGTAGACCTCTCTTTACTCAATCCCTGCAATGTATCCCCATCCAATAAGCTTCTAATGCACCAGGGTGATATTTTTATCCCATTTCTTGCACCAGATTTTAACCAGGATTGCAGATGTCAGTGCAAATTGGTGCCAAATCATGGGTTGGGGTTTAATGCTCTGACTGTACCAATTAAAAAGTTAATTTGAGAAAACTCTGGCAAGGGATACCGGCAGAAGAAGATGACAAATTTAAAGCCCAGACTGTAGAGATTGTATGGCTAACCTAATTCCCCAGAAGGTAACAAGACAGAGCTGACTGCATGAGAAGAGAAGTGAGCAATGTTTCCTGGGGAAGAGGTTGAAATTCGGCGCTCTTGGGATTCCCCAAGACCTGGAAAGATTTGGGGTGGGGGAGCAGGCCTGGTGATTTGGTGAAGTTGCTCTTATCTGTAACTTGAGATAGTTTCAAATTACCGAGAGAGCACACTGACCTTTCTAGGTCTGTATGATTATCCACGGTGTGCACGAGTGCAGCCCACAGGCAAATGATTGAGCTCCTTTCAGTTAATGAAGGTAGCTGGGATGTTCTCCCCTCTAATCAAAGCCATTTCTCTGTTATTCTGGATATTCCAAATATGGGGGACAGAGTACCTCAGCTACTTATCTATCTCCTTATGGCATTGCTGTCTGATCCTGGTCTGAACACGATGCCTCATTGGCATCTGAATTCTCCTGAAGCATTTCATTAGCAAAGAGCTGGGGATCCTGTTGGCTCTGACAGAATTTAAAAACATTCCAAGTAGTAGATCATTTGGGAATTTTTCCAGGTTCGTTTCTGCTACATAAATTGTGAAACTGGAGTAGTGTGAAAGGGAATCCAGGTGTGTCAAACACAACTCTGCAACTCTAATGAAGTATTGTTTGAGGTGTGACCTTAAAGGCACCATCTGCCTGTTCCCATTCGTGTAAAAGATGATCTGATGCTATTCAAAAAAGGCAGGGGTTTCTCCCTATCTGAAAATCAAAACAAAATTGCAGGTATTGAAATCTGAATACAAACAGAAAATGCTGGAAACACTCAGCAGGTCAGGCAGCATCTGTGGAGAGAGAAACAGTCGGAAAGAGAGGAGTGAGTCAGTGTTGTAGAGTTCTCTTTCCTCAGATGCTGCCTGACCTGCTGAGTGTTTTTAGCATTTTCTGGTTTTATTTCAGATTGTCCCGACCTGCCAGCTAACATTTACCCTTCAACTAACATCACCAAAGACACGATGTACCTATTTACCTTGATGCTGTTTGTGGGAGCTTGCTGTGTCCAAATTGCTACTCGTTTCCCACATTACAACAGAGAGGCAGCAAAACCCCTTGAGACATTCTAGGAACAAGTGGGAAACATTTCTTTCCTTTGCAGAGCTCAGTTTAAGTCAGTCAACTTTGTACATAAGTTGAAAATAATGACTGGAACATTCACAGTTTCCCTCTACAGTTGACTGACCTGTGGAATATTTTGAGCAATGTCTATTTGTTGTTTTATATACAACTTTCATCACAGTAGGTGCTTATTTGAAATGGAATGTTCTTGGCATCAATGATCAACTCACGGTGCAGCTGGCCAAGGGGGAGCCTGGAGCTGGCGGACAGAGTGCCGTGCTCCATTTTAACCCACGTCTGATTTTGCAGACATATTTCATTCGAGGAAGAGCACCAACAAACAATAATGCTGATCTTAGTTAAGAAGCTTTGCCATTGCCTCTGGGCCAAGAGGAAAGGCAAATGTTACCAGTGGAGAGCAGTCACTATTACGGGCTGGCTTATCCGATGCGCCATTCGCTACGGCCACTCGGTGGAATTCAGCAGCAGCACATGGGGGGGGGGGGGGGTCCCGCGAGCAGCCCCTCACCCCTACCCTCACCCGTGTGCTAATGATGCCAGCGCGAAAGGCATGCCCCCTCCCAACTTCTTTCACCCTCACAGGCAAGACGTGACAGCTCGTGTTAGCATTATTATTTGGTGACGATGTTACTTGAATGGAATATGTACATAAAACCTGACAGAATAAAAATATACCATCTGCTGCTCTGACTGTAGGGCTGGAGAAAACTCCACCCACCCTCCACTTCCATTTCCCACACTTTTGTTCTCACCCAGAGCAAGGGGCAGGGTTCCCCTTGTCCTCACCTTCCACCCCACCAGCCTCCACATTCCATAGATCATGTTCTGTGATTTATGCCACATTCAACCACCACCTCCCCGCTCAGTATTCTGAGGGGACCATCCCTCCATGACTTCCTGGTCCACCCTTCCATCTCCACCAATATCCATTCCCCTTCTCACCTCACCTTCCCAAGGAAACACAGCCGATGCAACAGCTGCCCTTTTATCTCTTCACTTTCCACCATCCAAGGACGCAAGCTGTCCTTCCGGATGGTCACTCTTACTTCTAATCTAATGTATTGCACGTGGGGCTCATGATGTGGTTCTCCTCTGCGTTGGAGGAACCACACACAGATTCCGTGTGGAACACCGCCACCTGGGAAGTTGCCCTCCCAGCCACACACCGTCCCGACTCAGAAATATATCACCGTTCCTTCACCGTCACTGGGTCAAAACCCTGGAACTCCCTCCCCCAACACCTGCAGCGGTCCAAGAAGGCAGCTCATCACCACCTTCTCCAAGGCACCTAGGGATGGGCAGTCTTTCGAAAAGTCATGTTGCAGCTGTCAGGACTCAACACTGAACTCAGCGATTTCACATCACCAGCCTTTTCCAGTTTGTATCAGAACTGGCCAATTCTGACGAAACGTCATCAGCCTGTAACATTAGCTCCGTGTTTCAATCTCCACAGATGCTGCCTGTCCTGTTGGATATTTCCAATATTCTCTTTATTTTCAGATTTCCAGCAAAGGTCGTGTTTTGTGTCCCACAGCTCCTGCTTCATTCTGTTCTCCCTCCCCTGTCCTCACGCGTCTTCTATTTACACCTTCCTCAGACAGACGAGCTGCAATAACACGCCTTCACCGCCCTCTCTCAACAGGCACCCCCACCACTTGTGTCATTCAGTCCCGCCTGGTCTCCGCCCCGCCAAAGACATTCCCCGGCGTTCTCTCCGCCCTCGCCTTTCTCTGCCACCTAAAACTTTCCAATATCTTGATGAAAACTCGTTGACCTGAATCAGTAACTCTACTTCTCTCTCCACAGATGCTGCTCGACCCCTGAGTATTACAGCATGTCTGTTTTTATTTCACATTTCCAGAATCTGCAGCATTTTGCTTTTGCACCGCACATTTTTTTGTCTGCGATGAAAATTACAACTGAAGACCTACGTCGTGTTTCGACTGCAGTGTCTTGCACTTAACGAACGTCTGACTGCTAATGTCCAGTTAGAGAATTCTGGAGAATCCCTGTTATGTGAATATAACTGGGGTGTTGGAAGAGAGAATAATTCCTAAAGTTATCTGTTTTTAGTTTTTCGGACAGATTGTTAAATGCATTTCACTCCGTTCATTTTGTTATTGGCGTATTCTGTTGCGTATTTCATGCACTGAAATCATGTAATCGTTACCAGTCTGCCAGCCTCGTTGTTGTGCAGGTTGGTCAGATAGCGCAGGTCTCTTCCCCTTTCGCTCGAATCCACGAACTCGCGGCCGAAGACGCGGCCGAAATCAATGTTGTCACTGCACCCACCCCAGTGCCAGTCCGCTCCGCCGGGTCCCCGCCGTCGGTAATCGCACGTACACGACTCGATGGAGCCCTCAGAACACGAGCGGGACACCGAGTGAGTTACTGCCGCACTGGTCAGAGCGAAAATGAAGGCCGTCTCACGGCAGCCTGCAGGGGAGGAGAGGGGTCCAAGGCGTTAGAGGAACACCAAGAATTAGAAAGAGACGACCAGAGAATGGAGGGGGCAATAACTTGAAGATGGGACGGGGGAGAAGGAGACGCAGAATTGAAGGACGGAGCGGAGGTCAGCAGCTAGGCAAAGGAAGAGGGTGCGTGGATTTGGAAAGAGAGAGAAAGGTGAAACCGAGAGCCTCCGAGTGGGAACGGGGCAGTGAGTGAGGCGTGAGCAGACAACGATGAGGCGCCCGCAGATAAGCAGGGAGGCGCACGGCCGCTGGGCTTTGGAAGAGCGAAGATGGGGTTGGAGGTGCGAGAGGCGGACAGAAATGTAAGGGAAACCTGACAGGCGCCACATGGAATGAATGGTTGGAGTCTGAGAACCAGGCATAAATCTGGAGAAATGGGGAGCAAAAATTCACCAGGAAATCAGAGAGGCAAAGCGAAACGGCGGAAACCATGCAAGCACATAGGAGAAAGAGGGGAGAAAGGGCGATGCAGAAACAGGAACAGCGTGCACTGAGATATCAAGCAAGCATCAAAGAAAGCGGGAATTTGGAACCCTGCCTGGAGCATTAAACTCAAAGTGAGTCAAATTGTGTGTAAAACTGTAGAACGGTGTGGGTTGGAAAGAAGCCGAGCACTGATCCCGAGCGGTGTTCCGAATCCTGGCATCGGCGCTCCCAATAAGCACAGGGTAGTTATTCGAGACTCTGGTTGAGGAATGCGCCTCTGCTCCCCAAACTTTGTGACGACCAAAACTAACCTTCACTCGAATCAACCTGTTGGCCAAGGAGGAAGGAACGCAGATCCAGAGCGGCCGACTCACCCTTTCAGCCTGAGTGTCGGGTGTTGACTCCTACCCAACAGGGATGCGAGTTTGGAAATTCCAAACTCTGAATGTTCAGCTGCTGTGCACACAGTCCGTGTGCTGCCAGTGCTCCCTGCTCCCTGCTTTCTGCTTTCAATGGCAGACCCGTTTCCTACACCAGGATCAGGCTGGGAACTTCCTGAGACCAACTCTGAGAGCATTGCCTGGTTGAAGAGGGAATATTAACTGGCTTTTAATTTAATTTTGATTGTTTAAATGGCAGCTCCTGGCATTTCAAAGTTTCTCCATCTTATTTCAGGATATCCCATAAGACCAGACTTGTCTCTGGAATGCGAATCTGCTTCGTTTCAAATCTAGACCAGGCCAGGTAGCAATTGGATTTCTGCCTTAAAAGAAACCTTAACTTGGGCATGTACTTAAATCAGGGACCAGTTACCTGCTCTGGGTCATTATGCGAAATCGGACCTCCTTCTAATCAGCCTCGAATGAACCGAGTATACTGGCTCGGTGTTCCCTGAACTCCTAGTCCAATCCGGGTTGGACAGACACATCTCAGATTGGGCGCTGATGTGGTTCAGGCCGAGGTGAGGTAGAACCATCCCTTCCTCTGACTGGGATTTCGCTATGGAGCCCGTTGTCCGGATCCAGATCTGCATCCACACCTGGTCTGGACAGGGCAACCCTTGTTATTGCGATCCGAGTTTCGACATGGAACCGGACTAGATTAGACTGGCTTGGATTGAGTGGAGTCCCATTATCCGAAGCAGTTAAATACTGAACATCTGACATAAAAGCAAAACATACTGGAAATGCTCAGCAGCTCTGATGAAAGGTCGTCGAGCTGAAACGTAGCGTCCGTTTCTCTCTCCCCAGATGCTGCCTGACCTGCTGAGCATTTCTAGTACTTTCTTTTTATTCAATTACCCTGATCAGGGTCTTCCTATCGACCAAGGCTAGACTGCAGTCGGCAAGACGACCCGGTGATACTGACTAAGCGTTGGGGTGACTTGGGGTGGCCCGGAATAGTATTCCGGATGAAACTGGCCTATTGGAGTCTAATGCTGGAGGATCGCTGGTGAAGAGCTGTCTGGGGTAAATATATACTCGTCAAAGAGAGCCTACCTCGGTTGACGATCTTGCCGAAGATGTTGGGAGTTTGAGATGTTGGACAGTTCCAGCGTCGACTGCGGAACTGCCATTTGCACTCTCTGATGGCGTTCTGCAGCCCTCCTGTGATGCTATGCAATATGCCCGGGTTCTGGCGGATCAGTTTCCTCTGCTTTCTGCTCAGCAGCTGCAAGCTTGGATCCAAAACCAGTTGGACATATTTCGAGTCGGTCAATAGATTCGAGGAAGACGCAATATTTACAATTCCCCTGAAATAAAAGCAAACAATCAGAACAGAATGAACTGGCTCCATGACCCATGCAGATAAACAACCTCAATATTTTCGATTCTCATTACTTAAACAATAACTTCGCACCTGTTTTTTTCCCCCTGCTTAAAAAGATGCTAAATTGTTTTCACTGACGACTAATATTGGTCAAAACTTACCACCATCTCCCACTGTTATTTACTGCCAGTGTGTGGGAAAGTGAGGAGAACGCCAGAAACCACAGAGTCTTCAATCCCAGAACTAATGTCATGATGCTGCTGGTTAGGAATGATCATAAAGTAAATATCATATATAAATATAGATTAAATTAGTTGCCGTTCCCCTCCCCCCCTCCCCAAAATAATGAAATTTTCGGACGTAAATATAAGGGTAACAGGTAGCTTTTGGCGCGCCCTCTCCAACCTGGTCACAGACGCCTCATAACTGGGACTTCCTGGCGCTTATAAGTTTGTATGAAGAGCTTTTAAAAAAAAAGTGTCGGCAAGCCTCCGAGTTTAGAGGAACAATGGTAGAAACGCGACACATTCTTTCCCTTATTGCCTGCGAGATGGGACGCAAGAGCTTTCCATCAATCTGTCCATCATCCACTAGTTGAAAGACAGCAGATTAAAACGGTTAATGTCCATGTAAGGCTACTTCACTCCTATTGTTCAATAACTTTCGGGCAACGGCAATAGCTATTGCTGTGTAACTGAAACAATTCTGCAGCAATCAGCCTCATTTATTCCCACAGCGAGACAAACGTTTCTTCAAAATATGTATATATTTAAATCTGATCTTCAGATAACCAGGGCAGAGTGAGAAGGTGCGCGTCCAAAGGAATCATTTCTGGTGTTGCTTCCTACACTGTTTACCAAGAGCATTTTCAAACTGCGTCTGTCATTCGTTGGGAATCGCCGCCAGATCTCGAGATTTAAATGATTCCTGACGCCTCTGCCGCAGCTTCGCGTTTTCCTTTGGCTGAAAAGTGAAGATTGCTGAAGGTCGCCCTCAGTGTTGTCCGAGCCGTCGTGGGCAGGGCCGGCACGCTCGCGTTACTTTCAGGCGTATCTTCGGATGAATTTGTTCATATTTAAAACAAAACAAATAAGGAAGCCATTCCCGCCTCCTACCACCCCTCAGTTAAACCTAAAATATCATCAAGTAGGAAACGCTTTTACTGTGACTACTGCGACATATATATGAGATATTGAAGTTCAATTTATCTGCACCCAAGTTGATTAATTTCTGCTTCTCAAATGCATTTAAAAAGCATTTCAGATATATTTGATAAAATAGTAGTCATTTTATGATGTCTCTCTTGGCTTGTCTCAGTTCAGGTCGATGATTTGACTTTGAACTAAAGTTGTAGATTGCTATGATAGGTTCAGCGAAAGTGCAGAGATTCTTTAAACGGTAGATATCAAATTCCTTCATCTTTTACTGTTATCATTCCGCTTAACTCTCTTCCCTCAACTCCACAGCCAGAAAGGGTTTTGATTTGTACAGAGACAACCAACTGAGTATTTACTTAACTTTCAGCTGTCAGATTGTGAAGACGGTCCTGCTAGGGTCCCCAAATATAATAATACATTAAAGTGTGTTCAACACTGAATCAATGCACTAAAGTATGTTGGAATTGACCACATTGGTGGGCAGTTCACTTTACAAACAGAAGTTGTGATTTATCGTTCTATTTAATACAAATTGCACCATCAATATTTGCCAAACCTTCGACTTTCCCTCAGTTTAGCGGGACCCAATTATTGATTGCCTCCAGGGAGTTCGAAAGAAGCATGAAATATCAGTTTGGCTCTGCGTTAACCTGGTTTCGGATTGTATTTGACCTCGAGGTGGCGCACTCGGCCCGTTAGAGCAATGGTGAAGATAGACAGCGTATTTAACAAAGAAGCAAAATTCGGAAAGCAGATGCTAGAAAATGGAAATAAACACTAAAAAATGCTGGAAATGCTGCGAGGTCATTGACCTGAAACATTAACTCTGTTCTCTCTTCACAGATGCTGCCTGCGTTGCTAAGTATTTCCACATTTTCTGTTCTTATTTCCACGTAATAAAGTCTTGCACCAGATTTGAGGTTAACTATTTCCATAAAGAAAATTACCTTAGAGTGCCAAATGGCAAATAACATTCTCGCCATATGTATCATGATTGATCACCTCTAACAAGAGTGAGTTCACCCACCCACCCTTGATACCATCGCCGAGTCCCTCACCATCAGCGTCCTGGGGATCGCAATTGACTAGAAACTCATCTGGACCCGAGAGTAGGTCAGAGGCTGGGTATCCTGCGGTGAGTGACTCATCTCCTGACACCCCAAAACTTTTCTGCCCTACACAGTGGCGCAGCAAGTAGAGCCGCTGCCTCACAGCTCCAGAGACTCGGGTTCGATCCCGACCTCCGGTGCTGTCTGCGTGGAGTTTGCACGTTCTCCCTGTGACCGCGTGGGTTTCCACCGGGTGCTCCGGTTTCCTCCCACATCCCAACGATGTGCCGGTTGGTGGGTTAATTGGTCGCTGTAAATTGCCTCTCGTGTATGGGGGAGTTGATGAGGATGTGATCTGTGTAGGCGGGCGTATGATGGTCAGCGCGGACGCAGTGGGCTTCAGGACCTGTTTCGGCGCCGTATGACCATGAGAACTGTTATGGAATACATTGCACTTGCGTAGATGAGTGCTTGACGGACCCAGGACAAAACAGCGCGCTTAATTGGTACCCGTCCACAACCACGCACGGTGGCTGCAGTGCACGCCATCCACACCGGCAGTCCCGCGACTTCCATTGCCAAGAAAGCCAAGGGGCGCCAGGCGCAAGTGAACACTTTCCTTCTAAGTCACACGCCGTCCTGACTTGGAAGTATATCACCCTCCCCAACAGCACTGTGGGAGCAACTTCTCCACAAGGAATTAATACCCATAACCCCAATAGCAGATAAATATGAAAAAGAGACTTACAATTCCCTAGTGCATCAAAAGAGGGACTGTCAAACATTTACTTCTCTGCGCATAAGAGATAGGAATGTGCACATCAAGCCTTTTACCAGCCCACAGCGATGGAGATAAACAGACCACAACGCAGACAAGTATAGGAGTTAGTTAATACCACGCCAGATCCAAGAACACGGTGACATAAATAGACTTAACATGAGAATTGCAAGCAATTAATTCGAAGTCTGTTAATCGTTTTTTTATTTAATTTAGCACTAATTGAAACCCACGTGCTATCAAATGGCCGGATCAGCCTCTTGTACAAGTGGGGACAGGAATGATTGTGCTTAGAACCCCGTCGGTTGACATTGTTCATTGGCTATCGCGGTGATTTGTATGGAGTTTTATGAGGTAGAACGTTCCCAGGCAAAGGTTGGAATATCATGTCTTAAATTCAGAGTTCCAGCGTTATACTCCTAAAGATTTATATCCTAAGAATCTTCTGTATTCAAAGTCCATGCGCTAACAGCACGATATTTATTGCCAGCCTTGCTTGTTTTCACAGTAAATTCCCTGCTCGTTCTGAAGTGATGTTGCCACAGGTAAGGAAGACAGAGTTTACATCCATTCTACGAGATCCCATTGTCTACCCATACTCTGTGTACAAGACGTAATCCAAACCCCGAATCAGCCCAAGAAAAAAATAAGTTCGCGTTCTTAGATCTGACAATGGGATTAACTCCTGCGCTTATTTAAGGCGTTATAGTTGTTGGATAGCCTTTTCGATTATTTCCGTTTCAAAATGGGTAGATTCACCATAGAAACACTTTGATTGGTTTTAGCAAACGTGAATGCCGCCAAGCGATAGGTGAACGAATTGGATTCTAATTCTAATTTTTCCTGATCCCTTGATCAAGCTCCCGAAGGCGAGATATAAGTTTCCGCCTCAGGACATAAAGATGTAGTATATAAAGAATGATAATGCCGAAACATTTCCTCACATAAGGATCCTGACCATCTGGGACATGCCCTCTTCTCGTTATTACCATCGGGGAGGAGGTACAGGAGCCTGAAGACCCACACTCAATGATTCAGGAACAGCTTCTTCCCCTCCGCCATCAGATTTCTGAACAGTCCACAAAGCCATGAACACCACCTCGTCATTCCTTTTTTTTGCACTATTTATTTATTTTTGTAATTTATAGATGTTTATGCCTTGCACTGTACTGCTGCCACAAAACAACACATTTCACGCCATATATCAGTGATAATACACCCGATTCTGGTTCTGATGACCATAGTCAACAGGACTTCCAGCCATTTCTCTTCCATTTCCCACACTTACCCTCCTCTCACCCAATCACCTCCCAGCCAGAAGAAGGATATGGTTCCCCGTGTTCTTACCTTCCACCCCACCAGCCTCCACGTTCAATGGACGTTCAATCCTCTAAATCCTGCCACCTTCAACGGAATTCCAATCTTGCCCTTCCCTTTCAGCATTCCGAAGACTGTTACGTCTGTGACTCCCTGCTCCATTCATCCATCTTCACCCACCATTCTCCTTCTCATGGCACCCTCCCATCTAACTGGAGGAGTTGCAACACCAGCCATTTCACCCCTTCCCTGTCCACTATCCAGTGACCCAATCATTCCTTCCAGGTGGAACAGTGACTCATTTGCACTTTTTCAGTTTAGTGCATTCCGTGCGCACGATCTGGTCTCCTCTGTCTTGGGTGTCGCTGAGATTCCAGGTGCCTGTCACTTTAATTTTCCATCCAGTTCCCACTCGGACCTCTCTGTCTTCAAACTCCTACATTGCTCCACCGATACCCAACATGCCCTCCAGGGACAACAGCTCATCTACTGCATGGGTTGGTTGAAGTCCTTGGGGCTTAATATTGAACTCAACACCTGCAGGTAACCACTCCTCCCCCCCCCCCGCCCCCCCCCCCAACCATTTCACAGATGTGGCTGCTCTGTTGTTGCAATTTATTTCCTTTCCTGTCTACAAGAGCCATTTTAAAAAGTAATTGTTACCTTGACAACTTTGGTCTGCAGCCTATCTCTGTTCTCTCCATCCCTTCCCCTCTCTGAAACTTAACTTGTTTTCTCACTTTCAGTTCTGACAAAGGGTCTTTGACCGAAAACATCAATTCTTGTTCTTTCTCCACTGATGCTGCTGAACCCACTGAATGCATCTAGAATTTTCTGTTTTTGTTTAGAAATGAAATCCAGGGCCACCTGAATACAGTACAGCTAATCAGTGAAATCTAGTTACTACCAGTACATGGTACTGTTTATATATGCATAAACAATGGTTTCCTCCTGCATACAGGTGTTTCCAGATGAAATCCAGTGCTTTCTTCTGTATACAGTACTGTTTATGGTTCAACCAAGACCTTATCCTGGTACATAGTACTGCATTTAGATGTAACTCAGTGTTATTTCCTACATACTCTTAGATAGGACACAATGAATGATAGAGGAAATGGAGGGCTATATGGGAGGGAAGGGTTAGCTAGATCTTGGAGCAGGATAAAATATCGGCACAACATTGTGGGCCAAAGAGCCTGTACTGTGCTTAATGTTCTATGTTCTACTTTCTACATTACTGTTTATAGATGATAACTAAGGTTTGATCCAGTGTGTGGTACTGATTATAGACAAAATCCAGTGCTGCCTTCTTCATGCTGCTCTAATTCTAAATAAAATCCTTGTGCATCCTTCTGTAAACAGCCCTGCTTATACACAAAACCCAGAACAACCAGTGTGTGCATTGTTTGTGGGTGAAATCCCGTGCTTCCTCCTTACACAGAAATCCTTGTAGATGAAATCCAGTGCTATTCCCAGACATGGATTGTTCCTGGGAATGGTGGGGTTGTGAAGGGAGATTAAGCAGCAATAAGAAGCTGCTCACTATTCAATATGATCATGGCCATATTTTTATCAGCAGCACTTTCTTATAATAGCTGGTATATATTATATCCAAGAATATATTGAATAGCATTGAATATATTCAAAGACTACTGAACCTCCACAGCCCCCTTGGGTAGAGAATTCCAAAGATTCCCCACCCTCAGGTGAAGAAATTCCTCCTCAATTTCAGTCCTGATTAGCTGAAGCCTTGTTTCTGAGCCTGTGACCTTGGTTCCAGATACCTAAACATCATTCTTGCATACCATGTTAAGGCCCTTAAAAATTGAACATGTCATCCTCTATCTCTACTAAACTCTGGGAGAGTTTTGGTCCAGTCTGTTTAATCTCTCTTCATTCAACAATCCCACCCCCACTCCCCAACCCCATTCCAGGAATGCACCTGGTGAACCTTTGTTGCACTCCTTCTATCCAAGTATATCTTCAAAACCTTGGAATACAGATCAGGTCATGGGGCTTTATTAGCCATCAGTTCTGCTAACTTCTCCAGTACCTTTTTAATGAAAGCTATTGACTTTCAGCCCTTCCTCTCTCCATACATTGTTCTCTACGATTTCTGGGAGTGTTTTTGTGTTTCTTCCCTTAAGGCAGGCACAAGATGTTTGTTCAATTTCCCTAACCATTTCTTTATTTCTACAACATGATTTCTCCTGTGTCAGACTGTAAGGGATTCACAGTACTTTTTGCTAACTACTTTTATAACATGTCTCGATGTTTGTTTTTTGCTAGATTACTCTCATATTCTGCTTTCCCTTTCCTTATTAATTTCTTGGCCATCGTTTGCTGAATTCCGAAGTGTTCGCAATCCTCATGTTTATTGTTCTTTTTGACAACATTGTAAGGTTTTTCCTTTGATCTAAAACTACCTTTAACTCCTCTTGTTAACTATAATTGGACTGCTTTTCCTGTTTTGTTCTGTGTGACTTAAGGGGAGATATATTTGTTGTGGACCTTGTATTAATTTTTAAATGTCAATTGATTGTCTGCTGTCACACCTTTTAATGTAGTTTCCCAATTTACCATAGCTACCTCTGGTCTCATAGCTTCACATTGAACCAAATCACTTTCAATCTTAATTTATAATTTTCTCATATTATGATTGCTCTTCCCTGAAGCCCCCTAAACCAACATTAACCAAATTAACCCCTTCTCATTGCACAATACAGGATCTAAACTATCCTGTTCCCTAGTTGTTCCTTAACATGATGGTCTAGAAAACAATCTTGTATTCAGTCCCTGAACCCATCGCCCGTGCTATAACTTGTGATCTGGTTTGCCCAGTTGATGATTATTGTATTACCCTGGTTATATGTGCCTCTAAGTTTCTGATTCATACTATGCCTTACATTTATGCCTTACATTCCCACTATTGTTTGGGGGTCCCTAGATGACTCCCACCAATGTTTCCTGTCCCTTGGTCTTAGCTCCAGCCAAACTGATTTTACTTTAGTTTCCGAACTAAGATCCTTGCTCTTTACCGCCTTTATCCCACCCTTGTTCTTCTCCTTTCCCACACTGCCTGTCTCTTCTAAAAGTTAAGTATTCCTGGAATATTCCATTCCAAACCTATGTTAGATCATACCTGTTTATTTCTATTTGTGCCAGTAATTCACCTATCTTGTCTCAAAGGCTGCATTCATTCAGATAAAGAGCCTTCAGTTTGTCTTTTAGTCATTTTTCCTACTCTATGACTCTGATAAACTCCTATGTTTGCATGCTCTATCCCTTCCTGACAGACTGGTTATCATTACCCATTTCACTACCCTGTGTTATCACCTTGAAATTTCTCTTTCATTTTCCAAACTTACCCCTACCCCTGAAACAGCCCCACCCACTGCCCAACACACACACACACACACACACACACACACACACACACAACACACCACACACACACACACAACACACACACACACAATTTTCTTTTAAAGCCTTATCTACATCTCCAGTTATTTGATTCACTAGGACATTGGTCCCAGCCCAGTCCAAGTGAATGCCTTCCCAACAGAACAGTTCCTTTTCCCAGGAATGATGCAAGTGTCTCATGTCCTCCCGCACCAATCTTTGGAGTCCTGCATTCAGTTCTCTGATTTTGTTGAATCAGTGCCAATTTGCTTGTGTTCCCAGGTAGTAGTCCAAAAATGAACACTTCTGTGGTTCTGCTTTATTTACTTGGCCCCTACTTGTTCATATCCCTTCAGCGGAACCACCTTCTTAATCCTATCACATGTTATTGGTTCCCATGTAGATCAAGGCCATCAGATCTTTCCCCTTCCCCGGTTCCTCTCCAGCCCCAAGAAGATGTCCTTGGCCCGGCACTGGGCAGTCAATACAACCTTTGGATCTCACACTCATGATGCAGAGAATGGTACCTAACTGTACTGCCTGCAACCTCTCCTAAGTTCCTTTGCACTCCCCAACTTGAATGCATCCCAAACCACAGTACTGTGTTCAGTATCCTCATCCTTCCTGTAGTCTCTGTCATCCACAGAGCCAAGCAGGATCTCATACCTGTTGGGCAACATGAGGGCTAAATCTCCTCCAGCACTACCTTCTGGATCCTCATGCTTGCCTCACTCTTAGTCACACACTCTTGTTCCTCCTGACTGAACAAAGCAAATTGTGAAGGTTTGAGGCACGAGTTGGCTATGCTCACTGCCTCATGGACAAAAGTGTCCAGGTAACTTTCCCCTCCCTGGTGCATCACAGCGTCCGAATCTATAATTGGCACTCAGTTCTAGAGGTATAGTGTATAAAAGTAAGGAAATGTTGATGAGGCTGTACGGGGCACTAGTGAGGCCTCATTTGGAATACTGTGCACAGTTTTGGGCCCCATGTCTTAAGAAAGATGTGCTGATGTTGGAGAGGGTTCAGAGGAGATTTACGAGGATGATTCCCGGAATGAAAGGGCTTATGTATGATGAGCGTTTGTCGGCTCTTGGACTGTACTCATAGAGACATTTTGAATGTTGAAAGGACTGGACAGAGTAGATGTGGCCAAGCTGTTTCCCTTGGTGGGTGAGTCCAGGACCAGAGGGCACAATCTTAGAATTAGAGGGTACAGGTTTAAAACAGAGATGAGGAGAAATTTCTTTAGCCAGAGGGTGGTGAATTTGTGGAATTCATTGCCACGTACAGCAGTGGAGGCCGGATCATTGGAGGCGCTTAAGGAAGAGATAGATAGATATCTAAATAGTCAGGTTATCAAGGGATATGGGGATAAGGCCGGAAATTGGGGTTAGGTTCCCCCCCCCCCCCACACACACACACCAATTTCTCATTTCTTTTTCTTTTTTCCTTTTCTTTGGAGCAGACTCGATGGGCCGAATGGCCTACTTCTGCTCCCTTGTCTTGTGATCTTGTGAATCTTGGACTCCAGCTCATCAACACTGAGCCAAAGTTCCTCAAGCTGCAAACACTGATTGCAGTTGTGGTCACCATGAATCTCTTTTTGATTTCCATCAGTTCCCACAAACATCATCTGTCCGACCACACCAGTCTCATTTAATTTATTTATATAATTAGTGATTACATCATCAACCAGTTATTTATAGTTTGTCTGATTAAAAATCCAGTTTCAACATACCAGTTTTAGTTAAACGTCTGCAATAAGTTATAATTCATAGCAAACCCCTTTTTAAATGGAGAAAGAACATAATATCACCAGCCAGATTATTTCAGACTCCCATCAGATTAACACACTAAATAAAAAATAAACACTTTTTTAATGACTAGTGTCCTTTAAATAAAAGCTTAACCTTTCTACTACCTCACCAAAGTCTCTTATTCACCAAAGTCCATACCCTTTTGGCACTGCACTCAGCGGGCACTGCTCCCTGTGTTAAAACACGCCAGGCCCGAGCAGAATCCACATATTTATATTCGCAGGCTCCAAAAATTCCGAGTCAGCTGACGGTAACTTCAGTTAACCCGTTCTCACTGGCTGCCTAATTAACTGGGAGCCCGGCAGGCAACCGGCTATTGCTTATTTACCACTGCAAATGAAAACTACAAGGGTAACAAATTCAAGATCAAGCAAATGAATATTTTATAAGTGATTTTATATTTATACAATGCTTTCTTCTTGTAAGGCAAAATATAGTATTGTCGACTGCTCAGAATCAAATTGTTTGGAGGTAACACTCACAATGAAACATTGAGGACAATATTTTATCTGACAGCGAATTAACAATGTTCCTTCGCAAGAGGAGTTGATCATTTATAGACGAGCATTTTAACAAAGCCTTTCAAGTTATATTAGCGAATTATTGCTTTCTCGGCAGCAATGAATAGAGTAAGCTACTTTCTCAATAACACACTTGACCCCAGAGCAGCGATCCCTTCATGTACCTTGGTTTGGTCGCACCGTTAGTTGACCCCGCTGTATGACGTGATTTCCACTACAGTAAATAAAGAAAATTCCCATCTCCCAGCTGATCGCCGGCATTTCCTAGGACAGGCGTTGACTCTAAGATGCTTTACCAAAATATTTCCATTCTTGGGACAGAATGTGCATAAAATTAAGGGAAGTTTTATGTGACTTTATATTCAAAACGTCTCTAGCTCTCTACATTGTTTTATAGAGGTTAAATACTGAAGCATCAGGACCTTTAAATGTTGTTTTAAGTAAAAAAATAACTGATAAATAGCAAAACAGTGGTACCAATATGGAAAGCATTTTCACGATGGTGACGAGATTGGAGGGTTGTGCTTCACAGACGCATTGTAACACTGTCCCTAGATCGGAGATTAATGCTATTAGTAAAGGTGCCGTCGTCATGTTTAGGTGCCTGATACGATATTGAAAAGATATTTTGGTAATGTATTGAGTATTCCCATCTTCAGTGTCACGGGCAGACTATTCTGTTGAAATTTCAACGGAAATTCATCTCGTGTGTGCGCATATGCAGCTTGGGACATGAAATACAATTGCCGATGGCTCGCCTTCAATTACCGTTTGACTGGTTAGTTCTGGTTTCATTACACATTGAGACCTGTGATGCACAATGGATTGTTACTTTCTTGAAAATCACTTCACAAGCTGACAAAGAGTTCTCTGTCCTCGCCTCATGAAGACTTAGATAGGCGATGATTCCAAGTTTCATTTGCTATCATACCTACTGTTAAGCAGCCGTTCTTACCGTCAGTGTCCCCACAAAATATCCCTGATTCTGTCCTCCCGACCTCCCCGAGAGCAACTGATGGATAGGTTTGTTTACGGTAAAAACAAGCGAGAGTGTTTGGGGAGATAATGTTACAGCTAGCAACGAACAAGTAGGACCTTTTCCTTGTTAAAGGATTGTGCTTTGTACGATGTGCGTGGTTGCATGGATTGAATTGAACTGGAATAAGGAATTTCAGATTATTGCTTGGGAAGGGAGCGCCGCCAAACCGGACTTTGCAATCGTTCATTGCTTTCGGTTTGTCTCTGAATCTCTTTCTCAGCTCTTTTTTTTAATCAACAGCAACCTGAAAGGGCTCGAACGTTTCCCTCGGCTCAATCATGCAAATAAACGGATTACCATGCAATCCATTTAGGGACCCCTTTGTAATGCCTTGGCCTTTAAAGATCCGGGGCTCAAATTTGTTTTAAAACTGTCCAAATATGAGTGGCATTAAATTCAGATGTGAAAATGCATAACTCATGCAATTAAACTTGATTTTACAATTTTGGGGTTGAATTTGTCGCTTTCACTTTATAAAACGAGTATATCCATGCTAGAAAAGTAGCCTGCCTTCAACTTAACTATCTTTCACTTATCCCATGGTTAAATGCAATCAAACGGCAAGGGAAAATATGTCTGCATAGGATGTAAACACGTGTGGATGTTAAGTACAAGTTATACGTAAACGAAATATTATGTACATATGTATGTGTCTGTATGTGTTGGGATATAAAGGCTGTGCCTTTTACTGATCGTCTGGTCTGTTGATCTTTATCTACGCGTGTCAGTCTATCTTTGCCCCATTGTGTAGATGTATTATATATCTATCTTTGACATGGCTTGTGTCCCACTAATATAACGTAGGGTGAAGAGGTGGGGGCTGGTGTCTAATTTCAATCCTTGCTGCCCTCACTATTTTATCTATGCATTCTCTCACTCTCAATCGACAGAGTTTACTTTAACTCGGGGTGCTAGGTGGCGAGATGTAGATTACCCTTGGATCAAAGCCCAGGCTGGTTCTCCTTATCTATGTATTTTCTTAACGCGAGTTATTCTGTGATGCCTACTCCGCACCCCTCCTCCAACACACCCACCCCCTCTCCTCACTCAATCTCATCCCTGTATTTTATCGTCAATGCAATTTTCGTAACTCTGGTCGTCCTCCTATTACATGGAACATACCGTGTAGAACATACCATTCGGCCCAAACAGTACACTTAAACTCAATTGGAACCTCCTCCACTCTTTCGACAGGTAACTCTATCGGCACCACCTTCCATTCCCTTCAACTTCTCGCTTACTTCCTCTTAAACGTGTCTCTACCATTCACCACAACCATCCTCTGTGCTAACAAGGTCTGTATACTCATTATTCTCTGGGCAGAGTCCTCGGTATCACCCAGTGGATTTCCTGGTAGCCATCTTACAGAGATGGCCTCCAGTTGGGATCACCTTCAGAGTGAATTCTCTCGATCTCTCTCCACTCTAAACTTCCATCATTTTAGAGACTTCTCCTCAGCTTCTATTTTCAAGAGGAAAGCGACCCAGCCTGGGTCCTGTTAGATTTTAATGAAGAAATATTTTAGTTTTGTTAAGTACGTGTGTGTGTGTGTGAGATATGTATATGTGCTTTAAAGTGTGTGTACAACATGTATATAGTGTATGTGTGAATAATGTGCGTGTACAACGTTTGTAGTGTGTATGTGTGTAGCGTGTTTGTATATAATCTATATGTATGTAATTCGTGTATAATGTATATAAAATGTGTGCATAGTGAACGTATGTGATTGAATATGTGTAGTGTGCAATGCGTGCGCAGTGTGTGTGGTTAATGCGTGTTAACAGTGTGTGTGATCTTTACGTGTATATATAATGCACGTATAATGCGTGCATATATATCTGTGTACGATGTATGTGTGTGCAGATAGTATATGTGATGGGGAGGAAGGTTAGAGGTACCAGGTCCTGGCATTTCTAGCTCCCAATCCTGATCCTCTCCCCCGGCAACGAAACCCTTGTCCCGTGTCAGACTTTGCCAGTAAATGTCTCACTTCCAGCTCTCTGGGATCCAAGCCTTGACGCTGTTGCCTCTAATCTTCATTGTCTCCGTTTCATTGCTCCTTCACTCTCAGTCCCAAGCAGAACAACCGGAGACTGGACCCGTAAGAGTCCGAGAGGATGGGGCTGGACGAGTGCCGGGCAGGTTCTGTGACACGGACCTGACCTTCGCCTGTCCTGTACACAGAACGGGAGGGGGGAGGGGAGGGAGGTAGAGAGAGACAGACAGCGAGAGAGAGAGATAATTAGAGAGAGGAAAGAGAGAGAGTGCGAGCAAGAAAGACAGAGAGACTGAGAAAGAGAGAAACAGGAGAGACAGCGAGCGAAAGGGAGAGAGAAACGGAGAAAGGAGAGAGAGAGCGCGACAGAGACAGACAGAGAAAGAGAGAAACATAGGCGAAAGAGAGGGGAGAGAGGGGGGGAGAGAGAGGAGAGAGGGAGAGGGGGAGAGAGGGGGAAAGAGAGAGGGAGACAAGAGAGGGAGGGAGAGAGAGGAAGGAGGGGGAGAGGGGGGAGAGAGGGAGAGAGAGAGGGAGAGAGAGAATAACGCCCAGCTCTCACTGCCGGAGTCGGGGCCCACGAGTGATCAGAGCGGAACCAGAGAGCTCTGTGTGTGTGTGTGTGTGTGTGTGTGTGTGTGTGTGTGTGTGTGTGTGTGTGTGTGTGTGTGTGTGTGTGTGTGTGTGTGTGCGTGTATGTGTGAGAAAAAGAGAGAGAGAGAGAGAGAGTTGGGAAATAGGGAGAGACGAGGGAGGGAGAGGGTTGGAAGCCCTAGTTTCTGGATTCAGTGTGAGCCGGAGAGAGCGTGGAGATGGTGCCTTTTTCGGGAGCTCAGCTGGGATTTTTCTTCTTTCTTTTATGCCCCGCGAATATCATCAGTCTTTGGTGGTAAGTCAGTTAGTGGCACCTTGTGATATCTCGGTTGCCTTCTCACTGGATGAAGAGGGAGGTTTGGGTGGTGGTGGGGGATGGGGGAGCGGGTGGGGGGGGGGTGGTTTGACATCTGATCTCGATGGAAGATTTGTGAGAAAGAATTTTTGAGAGAGTGAGACGGGGATACGCCGGGGAGAGGGAGACGGGGATACGCCGGGGAATGGGAGACGGTGCGTGAGGCAGGGAGCGATCATTGCGCTGACAATCTTTCCGCAGTGTCTCTGTATAAGAGGCACCTGCAACTGGGATTATCCCAGAGTTACCTTGACTCTCTCTCAGAGTTATCAAAACTCGCTCAAAGCTACCACTCACGAAACTGCCCCGCTCACCCTTCTTAATGGGATTTAGAACTCTTGCCCGTTTGTCCATTCGCCGCGGCATCACGTCTGCGCGTATCTCCCCTTTCAAATAGGACTTTAATGTCATTTCAGTTCAACAGGACTGGGTCCAATCGCCGTTCAGTCTGACTGCGCCAAAAGCGGAGCTAAACTGGTCTTGGGGATAGTGACTGAACGCAGGAGGGGGCAAGGTGCTGTTGGGAGTTTACTGGAATGGAGTGACATTTCTTTTTGCCCGGTGTGTTTTTGCTTTTAATTTGGTGTGGCAGGGCCGTGGGGACCCCACTGGTAATGGACCCCAACAGCATCTGCAGGAAAACAAGGCGCTTGGCCGGCAAGCAGGCCGAACTCTGTCAGACCGAACCGGAGATCGTGAGCGAGGTGGCGAAGGGAGTCCGGCACGGGATCAGGGAGTGTCAGTACCAGTTCCGATTTCGCAGATGGAACTGCACTGTCCACAAGTACTTCGGGAAACTCCTCCAACAAGGTAGACACCCTGGGCAGCGTGTGTGTGTGTTGGGATGGTAGTGGTGGTGGTGGCGATTCCATTCTCCTGCTCCAAGCGTTGTTCGAACGAGTGTATTTTAAGACGATTTAAAGTATTTCAAGTTCACCGTGGGCTGGAGATTCGACGGGAGATACTGACAGTTTGTATGAGCCGAGACAAGGGCCGCAGGAAGAAAGCGATCGGAATGTCAAGCCGCAAGAAAGGAGGTAGGGGTCACCCCTGTCTGTGTGTGAGTGTTACCCGGAGGCGCCGAAACAAGTGTGCGGACATGCAACAACAGTGAGAGAGGGAAATTCCGAGGCGAACGAGATAAGGGAGTGCCGAAACAGCCAGGAGTGAAAGAGACAGCAGACAGAGCGAAAGAGAGAGAGAGAGAGAGAGAGAGAGCGCAAGCGAGACTGACTGCTGGACAGGTAGATCAGCAGGCACAACTAAATGAGAAATGAGCCCAGAGTGGCCGACAGATCGAGCGACAGGCGGAACAGTAAACAAACGGACCGAGACGGACAGGCAGACAGGTCGAGGAAGGGTTAGGAAACAGCTGTATGGGCGAGAGGAGCAAGAGCAGACGTGGGAAGATGTGGAACGTGGACAATGGAACAAGAGTTGAAAATGAGGAACAGTGTAGGTCACTCTGAAAGCCTTTTTTAATATTTGCTTCCAAGTTACCAGGTTCTTAACTTACGCAATTGAGTAAAACATTCCTTCAGAATGTAGGGTTTGGCATCTGTTGTTGCAAGGAATGTGACAACTTTTTTTCGTGACCCAACAATACTTGGACTGTTGGATTTTTATCTTTCCGCAGCTCCTTCTCCCGGGTGCTGATCAATAGCCTCGTGGATCATTCAGGAGCGTGTCTTTCCACTCTGAGTTATATTACAGGCCCCATCACACCACACCGTTTCACTGGCTTCTCAATCAGGAGTTCATTTTTAGCTCTGCTATATTTTGCGTGAACTCGCACACGCTCGTTACTTTATAAATAAGAAACTATCAGCGTTTCAATTTCCAGGTGTTATTTACAAAATAAGAGGAAAGGGTCTGTATTTTATGGCATATTTCAAGTCACCCCCAGGCGCTTTACGGCCAATGAAAAACGATGACCACTGTTGTAATGGAGGAGAGTGGGACCGGTTTATGCGCAGGAAAGTTTCACACGCACCAATGAAAAATGAGTGGACTTAATGGGGACTAGTCCCTGGGGATCTTTTATGTCCACGTGAGATAGACATGCCGCAGCTTAACGTCTCGTCCAAAACACGGCACTCCGACAGTGGAGTACCCTCAGTGTCAGTCTGGAACCTGGAGCGGGACATTAACCCACAGACTATGTGACCCACGATTGAAGTCAGGCCGACACACAATCCACGTTTGTGCTTCACTAATGACTTACCAACATCAAACTTGCTTTTTTATATAGAGAAATGTATCACATCTATTGGTGATCGGATCCTAGTCTCTCATACTGCAAGAGGACAGAAAGTTGCAGAGAATTAAACCGAAGTTATGATTTCCATCAACTTATCTACATTAAAAAAGCGGGAATATTTTAGTAAAAAAAACATAGCGAATGTTTAGGAAAAATCTTTAGCACTCTCTGAAAGTAAAATTGCAATGGGGATAAATAGGAGGTGCGCACTCAGAAACGCATGTGGATATATCTAAAGGCCGTGGCAAGAATTAGGAGGTTTCTTCACAGGTATTAACATGCATTCACACCGTTTCGCAATACTGACCTATTATCCCCGTTCCTTCTCATTTTCGCAGACATTAGGGAGACGGCCTTCGTTTACTCCATCACCTCTGCCGGGGTTGCGTATGCTGTGACTCAGGCCTGCAGCATGGGAGAGCTGCTGCAGTGCGGTTGTGAGAACGACCTGAGCCGGGCTGCAACGCCTCCAGCTCCCGGAGCGGCCAGGGATGCGAACCCCTGGCAATGGGGCGGTTGTGGAGACGACGTAGAGTTCGGTTACGCAAAGTCCAAGCAGTTCATGGACGCTAGAAAGAGAAAAGGTCAAAGTGACATCAAGTCCTTGATAGACCTGCACAACAACGAGGCAGGCCGGCTGGTAGGTTTAGGTCCAGAATTACCTGTAATCTTATGCATATGTATTGAATTAGATTCTTGTCGCCTCAGTCAGTGGGGCTGGCGGATAACTCGCGGGGCCCTTCGCCGGTTGGGATATCTAATGCAAACACCTCCAGTTCTGAAGGCAGGTCATCACACCTGAAATGTTTGAACCCTCTCTCTCTCTCTCATTCTATTCTCCTCTTGGTTAGGTGTTTAAACTATTGATTTGGTTAAACAGTATTTGCACCCTCTTCATATTCAGATTTAGCTTCTGGCACTGAGTGGTAAAATGCTGAAGTTTATTGTGACAGAGGTACAGTTCTATAACTATGGGGTACAGTGGCGGAGTGGGTAAGTTACTGCACGAGCAACTCAGAGGTAAAAACAGAAAATGTTGAAGTGAGTCAACCCAACCCAATCCAAGAGCTGGGTTGATGACCTTTCAGCTGAACGAGGTAAAGGTGGAAATCAAACATTTTATGTTGCAGAGAGGAGAGGAACAAAGGAAATGTCTGTGGTAGCAGGGAGACCAAGAGGGACTGAATGACACAAGTGGTGCTGGTGCTGGCTGGGAGAGAGTGGTGAAGGCTTGTTAATGGCAGCTTGTCTGGCTGGGGGAGGGGTGGTGTAAATAGGAGACAGTAAAAAATGCTGGGGCTGATGAGGCACAACCCACGGCAAATGCTGCAAATCTGAAATAAAAGGGAAAGCTGGAAATACTCAGCGGGTCAGGCAGCATCTGTGGAGAGAGAGAAACATAGTTAGCAGATGACTGGCTATTTCCAGCATTTTCCATGTTTATTTCAGAATTCTAGCATCTGCAGTTTTGTTTTTACTTTTCGCAATTCTGAAGCCTGACATAACGACTTAAAGGCATCAGTTCAAACATCATAGCATCTGAGGGATTCAGCGAACTCAATAATCTGGATTTTTAAAATGGAGCAAAACACATCTGTAATGGTGACCAGGAAACGATGAGAATGCTGCTCATTGAAGGAAATCTAACAGAGCTTGCCCGGTTTGGCCTACCCCAGACTCACATCAATGTGGCGTACGTGAGAGGCAAACAAGAATGAGCGATACACGTTGGCCTTGCCAATTACACCCACATCATGTGAAAGAATACATGAACAAAAAACAGGGCTTCTCTCAAGTGTTTAGATTCTAGATAACTCCCTTTGCCAGAGTGAAGTGCATATTATTAAGTGGATGGCAACATGCCTTGTTTTTTGTACTCATTGGACCATAGAACCTTGAATGACACAAGGAGACTCCCCTGCCTGTCATGTCTGGGTATCTCCAAGCTTAACTAAAATCCAAACCAAATCCTAACATTGTTCTCTCTCCCATAGCTTTGTACATTTTCAGTACGGATCTAATTTCCCCTCAAAGATATAATGATTTCTGCCTCAGATAGTCTCTCTGGCAAAACATTTCATGCTGTGACTCTGTGTAAGCTTCTCCTAACCCCATCATTAATAACCTTAAATTAATTGGTCGCTGACTCTCCAAACATATGACCTGTCTCCCATTGTTTACTCTATCAAAAACTCTCTCAATCTTGAAAATATCTATTAAATGATCTCTGTTTTGAGCAAAATAGTCCCAGTAATTTTACAAAATAGTTTCTCATCTGACAGCGTGACCTGTTTAATTCCCAAAGGTTTGTGAGAATTGCAACATGTTTATCTAAAAGTACACTACAATATATACAGTGGGCTGCACTTATACATAATTTTATATTACTAGCCAGAGTTCGAAATACATGTAAACTGAATTTGCTAGTTGTGTGAAAAATATTGAGTGTACAATTTGAACTCTGGATGTATCAATGAGTATTATCAATCTAAACCACAATTTGTAACTTGCATGGTGCAAGATAATCATATTAAGCACAACAGTGAGAGGGAATTGATAGCATTGAAGTAATCTGTCATTACGTACAAAATAATAGTGCAGAGATTAGGGACTGGGAGAGATTCCAGTGGATTGTTATGGTCCAAAACCAATTTAGATGTGAGATAACCAGTTCCTTCCCACAGATGTTACTTCCCTATATGAAAACCATATCTTTTGATAAATGTACTTGTCAAGATGAAGGATTTTATTGTTATGGATTCCACATCTCCTCTTCCGCACCCCTGACCAGGTCAGTACTGTGCATGGGTAACATTGCTATTCCTTTCAGAAGCCACTATTATATTCTTTTTGTTTGTAGCTGTCATCTTAATGGTGGTTGGAGACCAGTTGAGGCTCTCTAAATTAATTCCACTTAGAAACCCAAGCAGCTGCCACACAAAAGAGTTTTTAATCCCCAGGCTGCACTGTACTGGAACACATTTTCCATTAGCAGAAGGGGAATGTTGTAATACAGTCCAGTTCCATGTCTCTGGTCAATTTTGATCTCCTTTCAAACTTAAATAATTCATACAATCTCATTTTGTCCAAAAAAATCCTTGTGTCATTGAAACAAATATTCACATGTCAAACCTAAATGTTTTTTTTAACATGGTATGACAATAATTCTGTTCAATGAATTGATATGAACCTCAGTAGGAAATAATGAATCACAAACTGATTGTAAATCGTTGAAATACTTAGCAATCCCAGTTTGTTCCAAAGTGGAAGGGTCCTTAACCAGAAGGTTAAGTGCAAGCTATTTGAATGTATACAGGATTTATTTTAATGGGAAAATGAGTAACACATTACAACTTTCCAACAAAAGATGAACAAAAGCTGGAGACTTTACAGGTCTGCTTAATTGTAACACATATTATGGCAGCCAGCAATGGACAAACAGTCAAAGTGTGCATTGATCAGTAGCAACCTCCCAAGCAAAATGATCTTGTGCTGATTATCCCTAATGCTCCACTTCCACTAAATCACAGGTCTTCTTTTCAACATAGCATGTATGATTAAAAAAAACAAGGTTTTAGAATTGGATAAAATATATAGAAATGTTTAGTTGCTGTAGATGACACTTTACCTCCATAATCAAGAGCATCAGAACGGTTTAATGGATAATCTTTGATTACTTGGTCTGTTTACTTCTCTTCTGCTAATACCTGAGTCAATGTCAAACATGCTTAGGGGAAAGTGACCTCCAGCATTTTAATACCTATCCATGATAAGTCTTTAGGAATAGCCACTCTATTCATATTCAATATAGTAGTGATTTAAATCAAGTTTTGCACTTTTATTAAATAGTCATTAAAATATTGTTCCAGATGTAAACACCACTTTCCAAAATTATCATTCAATATCCAGGGTAGAACTCACTAAAGTTAAAATAATAAACTACACAATACTGTGGTGGAATTGGGGCAAATAGGGACCTGCCAGAAACTAATTTCATCTTCGAGATCAAGAACAATGTTATAATTGCATAGTCTGAGAGAGAAAGAGAAGGCTATAATACCTTAAATGTCTCCTTATTAGGTAGATTCCCCAGAGGTGAAAGGACAGTGATCCCAGTAACTGTACAAGTCAATTCCTTCTTAGAAGTGAGATTGTCATAATCTGTTTTAGCTCATGTCCATTCCAAAGGATGGGGGTGAATGGTGCTTTTAATTGTACAATGTAAATGCTCCACAATGGAAACATATCAGGGAATTAATGTGTTTATTATTTGTTTTAAGACAGAGAATGTGAGATTATTGTTTTCAAATGACATTTGTTTTTTGACCTTTCAATGGGTTAACTCTTAATTAGAAATTAGTTAGCTTCTCTCAGTAAATGCCAATAGAAGGAACTCTGTTGGTGCAACTTTCCCCATTAATTATCCCTTTCTTTGCTCTGGCCAGGAAACATTTAACATCCAGCATGAAAAACTACAATAATGTGGCCACTGTGTACCATCTCTTCCTTCTTATACTAGTAGAAAGTCCGTCTTCTTTCCCAACCAATTTTCAACATGGATCTGTGGCACCAATGCTTTTATAATCTTACTTTCTGCCTTCTTATCTGTACAATGATGTTGACCACTCATGACACTTCTTACTTCTACTTATTATTTCCAATTTGATTTCAGGGCTACCTGGAAAGATTTCATGTTGTCAAAAGTACTCTAAACAAAGAGAACAAAGAAGGAAAAGATGAACTAAGCAAAATAAAAAGCTACCAGTTAGCCTCAGGAGTATTCATCTTCCTGTGTTCATAGCTATTCTCTTATTTTAGTGGAACTGTCACCTATTTGTAATAAACTGAGTTAAGGTGTTACAATGTACAAAGGCAGAGGATGTCCCACCAGTGTTAGTCTCAGGGTAATATCATTTTATTTTCTGCATTTGGGACTCATTAGAAATATTGCTATTGAACGGCGGGGAGGTGGTGTTGCTATATTCCATTTTATGAATGCTGATGACAGATAAACAAAAGAAGGCATGACAATAGTTTTTATATCGTTTATTAGAATCCCCAATTGTGATAATTAAGTAGGGGCCTGTGGGACAGTTAATGTTGTGTTGCTAAATTTATAGTAAAAAGAGACTCTTAATAAGTAGCTTAAATTTGTGTCTTTCAAAGTCCAACTTGCAATTCAACTTGTACTTTTGCAGAACTGCACAGTATACAGAATTCTGATAAATATATGTTCCCAAATGATGTCTGGAATATCTACAGCATGCTTAACAGTTAAGCTGTTTACCCATTCAAATCCTGTTGAAATGTTTTAATTAAGTAAATATTTAATGAAGCAAAATCCAATTACAGCAATAGCAGATGTAAGTAATCTCATTGCAAAATGCATAACTGAGCTGAATAGGAACAATTGAGGGATAGATTGAAGTTACTGATGGACCTGGTATGTAGATTGGGACACAGAAACTTCATTGTCTCAGGTCAGTGCCCATGTCTACAGAAAGAGCCAACAGAGAGAATTTATGATTCCCTAGATTACTAAATACAGGTAAAGTAACTCGATATAAATATTTGCAGTGTTGGACTTTAAAAAGAGCCGATTCCCTGCACTGTGCTGATTATCCAGAGCAATCTTTTGCTGTCAACTGTGAGTGTGTGGTTGTTAAGGTAGTCAGCTCATGTGGGGGTAAGAATTCCTGTGGGCGCAATGTGTAACAACATTCTAACCATGGTCGTGAAGATTTCCTTTGTTTGGAACTTTGAGTGAAAATTTAGATATATTTTTGGAGCCCATTATTTTAGAATGCAAACACATTTTTAGAACAAGAAGGTATTCATTATATGAATGTGTTCTTTAAGGTCACAATTTTTAAATGCATAACAAATACATTCTTCCAAATGTATTTTTATACAAGTAAATAGTTTCTTAAAACCTTAGCACTATATTTTAAAACATGCTTTCTAGAACAGTAAATATATTCTTTTCCAATATACAATCATATTCACTTCAGAACAGCCAGATGCAATTTTTGACTGCATTAATGCGGGCAAATGGGATTCGTGTAGACAGGCATCAAGGTCGGCATGGATGAGATGGGCTGAAGAGGTTTGTTTATGTGCTGTAATATGCTATGATTCTAAAAAAAAAGGGGAGGGGAGGGAGTTACATTTGAGACAGAGGAAAATGATTCAGATTCCATTTCAAAGTCATAGGTATATTTTTCTATTCTCATTAATGAACAATGACGAGGACTAGCTTACCAAAGCTTGTAAGTATTGGCATAGATACTTAAAGTGAAGTTGGAAGTGTACAAACTCAGAATATTTAATATAGCTTGGCATATACAGTATATTTATGCGCGTTTGCACTTATGAGAACTTTTGTCTCTCGCCCCGTGCCTGAACTAGTTTCCACATCTGCAAGTGTTTCGGGGAACATTTGGGGCCCTTAAGTGCAGATTTTTCATTCCTGAAAGGAAGATGCCACGGGGCCAACTCTTTCCGCAGCCGAGCGAGAACATTCACAAATGCACGTTCAATTCCTGATGCCCCAACGAAACAAATTCCAACGTTGACCAACAGGAAGGTGATACTGCCTTCATCAACCGATATCGGGCCGGAAGATTCATTGTGATGATGTTGCTGTCCATTGGGGAAAAAAAAGTTCGGTGTGAGCCAGGAGACACACAGAACATAAGTTTAGTAAACAGGATACTCTCTTTATGAGACTTATTCCACCCCCATTACAAGATCGTCTTTCTCAAGTTATTTTTTTAACGTAAAATGGATCGATTTACAACGTAGAATTGGGTAGCAAGGTGGTTACAGTGGAGCAGAGCCGCTGAGTCCAAGAACGTCCCTCTGTTCCAGATGTAATCCAACCCAATGGATTGTGAACATTGAAACCTCTCCCTCTGTAAATCCTCCATCGTCTCTGCTCTCCGTCTGCGATTCTCTATGAAAGGGCTGATATTGTTGTAAGCACAACTCTGCATTGCAGCCTATCAGTAACCTTTCGCCTCTGCCTTATCAAGAATCGATTTCTGTCTTAAAGCATTCAAAGACTCTGCTTCCACCGCCCTTTGAGGAAGAGAGTTCCAAAGTCTCACGAACCTCAGAAACAAAAATCACCATTTCTTTGACTTAAGTGAGTGACCTCTTATTTTTAAAAAGGGACCTCCAGTCCTAGATTCTCCCACAAGAAACATCCTATCTACATTTGCCAAAACCCTTCAGGATCTTATACGTTTCAATCAAGTCTCCTCTCAATCTTCCAGCAGTTTACTCATTGATCATTATTGACTATCACCACAGTCACAGTTTCCGATCTAGTTACTGATTCACAAAATCAAGATCATTGTTTTTTTCGACTCAATCGGTTAAGTGCTGTGTTTTCATCAGTCTTAGTGAAAGTAAATAAAAGGCTTGCATTTATGGAGCGCCCTTCACGTCCCTTTCGGAACACCTGGAAATGACTTACAGGCAATGACACGCGTTGGAATAAATGAACTCCCACTCCAGAGAGCTGAGCACAAGCATTAAGGCGGCACTTTGGTGCAGGACTGAGCAAGCGCCGCACTGTCGGAGGTGCATCGTTCGGATGTGGTGTTAAACCGAGTTCCCATTTGCCCTTTCAGGCGGATATAAAGGTTCCCATGGCACTATTTAAAAAAGAGCAGAGGAGTTTCCCACGATTTCCTGTCCAATGTTTAAACCTATTGATTCAAATGCATTAAGTGGTTATTGTCACATTGTCATATTTGACATTGTATGTCAAACAGCATCCGTGGAGAAAGAGACAGCTTAACGTTTCAGGTCAATGACCTTTCATCGGACTTTCCTCTCTCCACAGATACTGCCTTCTCTGCTGTGTATTTCCACCAGTCTCTTGGTTCAGATGTCCAGTATCTGCGGTACCTTACGGATTGTCACATGGCTGTTCCTGGGAGCGTGCTCTGCACACATTGGTTGCTGAGTTTCCTAATCTCAGCAGCGAGTGAACATCAAAAGCGGCTTCATTGTTGGCAAAGCGCTTTGGAACGCCCTGAAGGGGGTGTAAAAAACGCTACGGAGATCTAGACTGCCCTTTTAAAGTATTGCATTAATGCCAAGTATTCCTGCGTTGAGGAATGTAGTTTCATGTTTAATTTATCTCAGTTTCTGCACTTTCCTGTTTAATTTCAGATGATTAAGAACTACATGCGGACTGAGTGTAAATGCCACGGTTTGTCCGGCTCCTGTGCAGTCAAAACCTGCTGGAAGAAAATGCCCCATTTCCGCGAGGTCGGTGACCGCCTCTTGGAGCGTTTCAACGGGGCCTTCAAGGTGATGGGCGGTAACGACGGCAAGACACTGATTCCGGTCGGCCACAACATCAAACAGCCGGACAAACAAGACCTGGTTTACTCCGCAGAGTCTCCCGATTTCTGTCTGCCTAACAGGCGCACCGGCACGCCAGGGACAAGGGGCAGGGTGTGTAATGGCACGGCGATGGACGTCAGCGGCTGTGACTTGCTCTGTTGCGGCCGGGGACACCGGAAAGAGACAGTGAGCTTCCAGGAGAACTGCAAGTGTCGTTTCCACTGGTGTTGTGTGGTTCAGTGCAAACAATGTACTGTCAGAAAGGAACTCAGTGTCTGCGTCTAGCCAGACTGCAAACCCAACGACATGGTGATATATTACCTAACGACTGAAGAAATATTAACCAAAGATAGCAGTTCGGATATGAAGAGCATATTACAACTTTACAGGAATTTCTAGCTTCAATGCAGAAACTCCTCCACCCCGTCCCACCTCAACAACAGAGAGATGCCCGTCGCTTTCCTCTGAGCTTGGAGTATCACGAAGAACCTGGAAAAGAACATTTTTTATAAAGGCGGAGTTCCCTCAATAAACAGAGCGTTCATCAAGTTACAGACCTGCTGTGGGAAAGGACGGACAGGGTGGGGGAGGGAGGTGTTTATTACGCATAGCTTGGAACTATAAACGTCTAAAGGGGGAATGTCCGATATAATTTCTGCCTGAGCACATATAGAACTATTTTTGTATCGGTATAAAATGTCGGAAAGTTTTGTCCCCCGCGGGTTATTAGCTGCACAGTTCAGTGGAGAGCAAGATGAGCTTTGTTAAACAACTTCATAATGTTCGTAGAGTTCGAACTAAATAGCGATAGGTGAGAGCCTGGGTTATTCAAAATAAAGGTTTACTTTTTAGATTGACAGGTTTATTTTTCAATCATCAAGTATTTCTTGAAAGACTATAGAAAATACTTCATAATAAATGGAATGGAAAAGATACATGTTTGCCGTGTTTTTGGGAAGAGTCTGTGTCCATATCTGTCCACCCGCCTTGTGTGAGGACGAAAGATGGTGCCTGCACCAGTGAATGTGTAGTTCTGTGTGTGTGTGAATTTAAAAATACATGCGTGCCCACGTGTGTACATGTGCGTATTTATGCATGTGTACATATGAATATATGCACGTGTGCACGCGAGTATATGCACGTGTGCGTGTGCATGTGTGTTTAAGCATTTTTTTGCATGTGTACATGTTTGCCTGTGTGTATGGACGCGGGTTTGTGTGTGTATGCACGTGTAGAATTGTATGTAAATTTATGTGCATGTGTGTATGTTGCGTCCGTGTATGCGTACCCCTGTGTGTAACTGCAGGTATGTGTATATGTATACTTATATTGCATTAGAAAATGTAGGAATCCAACTTTGTTCAAAGCAGAAAATAGTTCAAATTAGGCGATGGGCAACCAGGTTGATTCAGGGCTGGTCTTCAGCGTTCAAGATCAAGGCTGTCTGACAGAAGACGTTAGGCGTGCTGGCAGTATTAGGGTTAGATATCGGTTTTCCATGATGATGGATAGCTCATTACCTTGGTATGGTGGTCCTCGGCGGGTATTTCAGACTTAACAAGTACATACAGCTCTTTAGGATTAAGTATGAGAGCCTTTCAGAGTGTTGACATTGTGCGCGCGCTATCGTCCTCGAATCTACAGCTCTCTTGGTTTCAGTATCCCTGTAAAGTTGGAGGGTTGTGTGTACATGTAATGAACGTCTACGCCCGGACACGCCCAATTATCTGAGATAGAGTTGATATATCTGGGTACACAGGCTTTTCCGCTTTGTGATAACAAATACTCTTACTGGGGGTTGGGGTGGTTTCATACATGTGAGTGCACAGTGCTCTTTAATCGTACATGTCTGCAACGATCAGTAAGTCTCGACGTTTTGTCGGCAGACTGGAAGATGGGCAGGATGGGCGTTTGAAATGGAAGGTCATCTGCTTAAAGGACATTACCCCGTGTTGACATTTGGTCGTAAAGTTGACACGTCATGGCCTAAATGAAGGCAGGCCGGTGAAAATAAATCATTTGGTTATGTTTTATTTGCGTGGGGCTTTTGGATAGACTTCACTCGTTGACCCTCGCCTCCTGCTCTTGTGTGAAGGCAAAGGAATCTGATGCCCAGTCCATGATCTTCGATAGATTGCGCCGTGACTCCGATTATGATGCAAATTGTTAAGAGCGTCATTCAATTTTTATCTGATTTTAGTGGGTGCACAAATCTGTTTAAATAATATGGTTCTCATAAAACAGTGAGGAAAATAAACTAATGGAAGTTAAGTGCTTGTATTTTATTGTGAATGGAGGTCTTCTAACCTCTTGACTTGTTCGCATGTCTGGTAAATGACACCGATAGGTCAATAAGCCGTAATGTGCTACTAGTTGAAACCATAAACACAGCATATTACATCACTTAAACGAATTTAAAATGTGTCACTGCAATAACTCTTTGAACTTCGCTTTGAGCTCATCCAGCTGAGGGCGGATGGTGCTGGGGAATTTCCACTATCTGCACCCGGGGGCAACAGGGAGCGTGCTGTGAATAAGCACACTCCCTGTCAGCTTTTGCAGTGGAAGGTGGAAGTTTTGACCTTTTAGGCGCCAGGGCTTAAAGTTTGTGTGTGTGTGTGTGTGTGTGTGTGCGTGTGTGTGTGTGTGTGTGTTGGGAGCGAGGCGAAGTAATGGTCGTTGCATATACTGTATAGCTTTATGTGCGTGAAGAGCTGGTGCTGCTATATGGGAAGTGTGAACATGTATGGCTTAGTGTACAGGAAATGCGTATTGTTATACATACATAGTATGTGCATAGTCGAGCAAGTACATGAGATGTGGGCATCTGTCTATCGTAGAGTAGATGGAGAGTAGATGGACTTGGATTGTGCGTTTGTGTACTAGAGATGTGTGTAAGGGGTGCATGGGGTTGTGTAGGTGTATGCGGGGCTGTGTATGTGTAGGGTTGCACTGTTATGTATCTATCTGCGGCTATTATTTCCATACGAAGCAATAGATGACTCATAGAGCAACCCCATTTCCCACCAATTTCCACTTGTAACCCCTTCTTCCCACATTTCTGTCAACTTCCCCCCAGATTCCACCATTGCCCAAACACACCAGGAACAATCTTTGGGACACATGGGAGCACCTGGGGAAACCCACACGGGCACAGGAGAAAGGTGCAGACATTGAGCACCGCAGGTCAGGATTGAACCCGAGTCTCTGGAGCTGTGATGCGGCGGCAATGCCGGCTGCATCGCGGTCTGTGCATGCACATAGGAGTGTATACGAAGGAGGCTCCACACGCGTGTATGGATGTGTGCCTCCAGGACTTTTGTATATGTGTATTGGGTGGGTGTGCGCGTTTGGATAACAGTTGTATTCCCAGTTTAAAAGGCAGTGGGGCCGTCGTATCTTTTGGAGAGAGATGGCCGTATGTCTTTTTTTAAAGAGGAATTTGGGAAGGTGTTTAATTGGGGCCCTGATCCGACATCGATAGTTTAACACCCTCGCCAAACATTCGAACTGGTCCCCTTTGGATAGTGCAGGAATTAGGGGCGTTTTCTGGCCGGAGGTAGGAAGCGCCGGCGCAGCAAGCCGCTTCAGGAGGTTATTGTACATTCTGAATGCAACCAAGTCTCTCATTCGGTTCCGTGGACTCCTTGGCCTTCAGCACTTTCTAATCAGTTTCAATGCCCCGTCTATTGAGCTTCCAACAGACGTGGCAACCTTTTTTTTAGAGTCCTAAAAAGAGTAAAGAAAAACCTGGCCAGAAACACTCTACCATGTGTCGAAATGAACCAGGCACACTTATTGAGAATGACATTTATCACTTTGTTGCTGATTCATTATCAACTGTTTGGGGCTTCCTGTCGCCTATGTAAATTGTTGGTACTTCGCTGGGTTTGTGCCTCAATCGATCTGACTAATATATCTAAGAACTGGCAGCGATTTGCGGAATCTGCAAGTTTGCGTTTTCTCATTTTACTTTAAGGTTTAGAACCGTTGGAGGGTTGACCTAAGTTAGTTCCGTGGAGGTCCTTGCAATCTACAATCCATTTAAGTGAACACTATTCGGTGGTGGGGGAGCAAGAGATTAGCCCTTTCACAATGCTTGAGAATTCTTGCAAAGATTTTGAGGTACAATGCGTTGAAACCGCTCACTTTCTCAAAACGTGCGCTGTTACCGAACGTGTCGAGAGTGCTCCAATTCTGTCTAATTCACTCATATTTCCAAATTGTAATTTCAAATGATGCGGTGAAGCGACCAAAACAGAACAGGAACAACATGAACTTGCTGTGACCAATATTAGGGCGTCATTTGGAATTCCCCAACTATTTTCAGTGGCAAGAATTCCAAGACAGCTGGAACCCTGGTGCGCCCAGGTGTCTCTGACACCGCACAGAAATTGACTCCACTTTGTCTCGTCAATCGAAAAGTGTTGCTGTGTTATGTAATTGAGCGCAATGGCAAATCTCAAATCTATCACCACCTACCCTGAAGGTCATTCGCCAACACTTCCTGTCCACTTGGCACATGGACGAATCGACTAGTCTCTCTCTCTCCCTTCTCAACACCTTTAGAACATCTATTAATAATGCGTAATTAATAACACTTCCATGACAGACAATAACAGGATTCGCGCTCTCCTATGCTGTTCGTAAATTATTCCATTGTTAGATCTGAAAGTTGTTCGGTGGTGTTAAATGTCGAAATCAGTGGGAGTAGGAAACAGATGGATTCTGTTTACCTTGTGGGGTGTCAGTGGCCAGCAGTTGAATATTGTTCTAATAGGGTATGGAAGTCTTCATTTCAAACACGCAAGTGTAACATAGGTAGACACGGAATGAACCCCTCGTACTCCATCCCAGCCACGCGTTTTAACCCAACCCTCGGAAGGGCCGGATTAGTGTGCATTTCCCAATCCCCCGTGGTCTCCATGGATACAGCCTGTCTCCTCACGCTGAGGACCCACACTCAACTCTTAGACAATAATTTTACAAATCGGCAGGAGGAGAAGGTGGGGTGGGGGGACGTTAATCTCATCCATTGTGCGGACCTCCGGTCATATCACTGAAATTAACGTGCGGAGGAAAACACGGAACCGCTCCAAGTCAGGGCTTGCCTTTTCCATAAGTGTTTGATTCTGTACAGATTGGAACAGACAAGTTTTACAAATCAACTGTAGCTTCAAGATGAACGGCCGTTAATAAAACAGGCCCCATGGTTCTTTTGGCTGCTATTATTGACCAATCAGATGCTTGAGAATAAACTAAAATTTCCAAATGCAGATATTTACTGAAGAAAGTTTCGGTCACAACAATTGCCATTCGCGCGAAGGCGGTGTTTGAACCTCCCGAATATTTGCAATGTTTGGGACAAAGATTGTGAAATTCCCACACACCGGAATATTAGTGAGGCTGCTCACAGATTAATGAGATCAGTGTATTGTGAATTAATTCGCTAACCAACGTGGATTTATAAAACAAAAAAAACTTTGTGAAGATAGATCCATGCACACTTACACAGTCAAACTAACACATCTATTGATTATTACTGTACTAAAGAGTGTGTTCTATTGTCTCTACACCGTGTTATCGTTACTGTATGCAAGCAATATTTAGCATCGCTGTATATCTTCATTGATACAATTTCAAAATCACACGTTTCTGGGGCCGCTGATACAATCACAGCCACATCAGCCCCGCCTCTCTGCCTCGGCGTCTGCAGGGGGTCCCGCTACTTTCTTTTGTCCACTTTGGTCGGCGATAGTTGCTTTGTTCTGATGCGGGTCGCAAATATCAGCCAGCGTTAAACAGGAAGGTGAAAGAGCCATTGGAGGGAAACACACCCTGCACTGAAAAACCGTGCACTTATTTCTTCGCTGACGGGGTGTAGACGTCACTGGCAATGTCAGCATTTATTGTCCGTCCTTAATTACCCCTCAACCAAGGACTCATTGGTGGGGTTGGACAATTTCATCCTCGGCTTTGAACCATAGATACGACTTGGGTGGGGGTATCAGCTGGGGGCAAGGCTGGTGCATGTTCTGTTCTCACTGATTGCCCCGATATTTATAAATATAAACGAATAGTTCTATCAAGAGACTTTACAAAAAGGCCAGTTAATCGTATAACACTTCCAGAAGCCAAACATCTCATTCACCCGAGAATAAAGCGCGTGCCCAGTGATATTTTAACATTGTCAGTGTTCCCTGCTGTACCTCTCCTATGAGAGTCATACAACAGGGAAACAGGCCCTTCGGCTCACTGAATCCCTGCCGACCACTCATCCCCCATTTGCACGAATCCTACATTAATCCCACTTTTAAAATTCTCCTCACAAGTGATGATCTGAATGACCGCCCGGCAAGGGGTCGAGTCTTCAGGAAGTGTTACATTCTGTCGACAGAGTACTGCACTCATTTTCGGGACAGAGAAATAATAATCCTTCAGATCCCACTTAATTCCCAGTTTGAGCGGGAGCGCTGGTTGGGGAGAGTCCTCCTGTTTACCAGTTTGGTGTCAGATTGCGCTAAAGTGCGAACTCCCTTCCCACCCACCCGGAATCAACTTCACATATACTCCTCATGGCTAGCAGAAGTGATTATAGTCTTGTTTCACACCCAGGTTGTCGGGACGAGAGAGCAGCGGCAGAGTTCCCTGCGATGCGGCCTACCACTTCAATGCAGTCCTGATATGATTGAGTAGCAGGGCGGCCTTTCAATGCTGTCTTTATCACATCTGTCGGGCAGCACTCAAATCCCCGAAGGACTCTTGATCATTTTAGCTTCTGTGTGAGATAAGCCAAGTGCAGTTTCGACCCGTCCGATAGATAGTACCAGACTGCCTCAAAATATGAAGGCAATAATAGAACTGCCCTATCAGTCTTGAGGGGGAAGAGAACTGGGCCTCCTTGACCTTTGCACAATGCACAGGCATATATCATCCGTCTTACCGGAGTCAGCAGCAGTCTCAGTACCTGCACTGCATGCAGACAATTTAGCGAAAGAAGAGAAGAATGCTTGCAATAACTGTTTATGAGCGAGCAGAGATGTAGGTCGGGAGCAAAGCGGCGGAGTCTGTTCCACTTGAGTGGCTCCGCCGTTCAAAGTCAACCCCCGTCCCCAGCAGCAAGTGCTGGGAGAACGTCGTTACGTCTCGCTGCGGAGCCCCGACTATTTGAACCACCTCCACCTTCCCATTCTTGAGCCGACTGACCTTAGCGAGCTCTGCGATTGTTCCTCCCCAGCTCCTCTGGGTTGACATAAAAAGACTTGCATGGGTGCGGCGCCTCTCTCAGAAAGGTCTCCAAGGGCTTCACGTGTAATGAATTGCTTTGATTTGCAGTGGCTGTCAAGAAAGCAATAGGTGTCCTGTGTGTGTGTTTTTATGTGTTTTGAAACATGCTGCATCTTAAATAACGTAAATAATGGAATCTATACAAAGGGAACGAAATGGGGGTAAACCTAAGTCCAAAGCACACCATATCTGGGACCCTTGGATTTGTTTGCGGATAGGATATATTTAGCTTTCCAATGAATGGTTTACATTAATTACTCTAGTGGCTGGTTTGAAAGTCAAAGACTATTTTTCAAGATATATTTTAATGGACTTTGGTTCCACTTGAATTCGCCCAATGTCTGTAATTGTCCTCGTTTGTTAAAGGAGCCACCAGGAACAGAAACTGGTGAATGGCGAGAGAGAGAGAGAGAGAAATGGAGAGAGATGAGAGAATGAGAGAGAGGAAGAGACACAGAAAGACAGAGAATGAGTGAGAGAGAATAAGAGAGAAAGACTGAGAGGGAGAGAGACAGAGAGTGAGTGAGAGATGGAGAGACAGTGACAGAGAGGGAGAGGATAGAGAGAGAGACAGAGAGAGAGTGAGAGTGAGTAGAGACAGAGAGAGTGAGTGAGAGAGATGGAAAGAGAGAGAGTGACAGGGACGGGGGGGGGGGAAGAGAGAGAGACAGAGAGAGAGAGAGGACAGAGAGTACGATGCATGGAGAGGTTGAGAGACAGAGATCATCACACACGACCAGCATCACTTGGCGAACCTGTTCGCTTCCCCCCATCGGCCGCACTTCAATTAACTTTTATTTTCAAAGATTGCCTGAACATTCATGATTCGCCAATAAAGATCAAAGTATTCATTTTAATGGTGCGATTTGTTTAATCCTCTTGCATTAGACGTGGGAGAGATGATGGGAGGTGACGGGAGATGAGAGGAGGAGGAGGGGAGAGGGAGGGTGGGAGAGAGATTGAGGGAGTGATGGAGAGCACAGGAGGAATTGAAGGGAGGGGGAGACAGGAAGGAAGTGTGTGGGTGGGAGAGAGAGAGGCAGAGGAGGAGAGAGGAAAGAGGGTGAGGGGGGAACGATTGAAGTACAGTATAAAGATAGAGGGAGATAGAGAGTGACAGAGATAGCGTCAGTGATCTGGCAAAATAAGACTGACTGATCTATCTACGTTCAATCTGCCTTTGAACTGAGTGGGGATTTTTTTTTCTTCCTGTGACTTTTTAAATCCTGACTGACTCAATCTAGCGGCAATACGGAGCAGCTGAGCGAGGAAATGAAACATGACACTGAGGAGGAGATTGTAATTATCCTGATACTGTCGCTGCCAGACCTGGGTTGGGAAAGTATATTCCCGTGTGGTTCCCAATAGTCCCCTGCACCGATCTATTTGCACCGATTTAAATCCCTGCCATGGCAATTTTCCCAACCTCCGGACACCTATCTCTGCTTCTCACCATCTCACTCACCGTCTATCGGTAAGAAACGATTAGTGTGGCTGCTTATCATTACGCCTGGTTTAAAATAGTCCTTTGAAATATTAAAGAAGTAAAAGTTATAAAACGCGTTTACCCTTTCTTTTGGCTAACATGTATATCAGTAAACATGCTTCTTTGGTCATTTCTCTCCGCTTCAGTGTGGCCGGGAATGAGATCTTGGGGCTGAAGATACCTGCAGACCCGATCCTGACAGCCAACACGGTCTGCCTGACGCTGCCGGGATTGAGCAGACGCCAGATGGGTTTGTGTGTGCGGAGCCCTGATGTCACGGCGGCTGCGGTTCAGGGTATTCAGATCGCTATTCACGAATGCCAGCACCAGCTCTGGGATCAGAGATGGAACTGTTCGACCCTGGAGAACGGTGGAAAAATCCTCCAAGACACAGTCATCCTGAACAGAGGTAGAGGACGGAAGGGTTCCTTGCCTCACGGGGCAACACCGCTATGGGGTTGGAAGGGTTAACACAGGGAGGCGCATATCTGATCCAGGGGGATTTTCCCTGAAACGTGTCGGGGCAGTGGGTACTCAGGTGCAAGGGGAAGGTGGGAGACGAATTTAGTGAGAGAACGAACAGAAAGCTGTAAACCCCAAACATCCTACGCAAGCAGCAAAACGGGGAGACAGTGGAGCAGGATGGAATTTGGGATTAGGAATGGGAAAATGAGTTTGGGGATTAGAAGTGGGAAACGGACAATCACGATATAAGTACGAGAGATGTAAAGACATGAGGGAGACGGGGGTGTAATTTCCTTTGCAAGTCCCCCCATCCCCACCCCCTTCTACTTTTTTCGGAGTAAACGTGGTGGCACTGTGCTACAATGCTGGAGGGTATCGGTTCACCGTCGATAGTGTGCAAGGCTCACTCGCCAGGGATTTGTGCTGACAATCCCAGGTGAGAGATTGAAACAGCCTGAACTGGCCCATAGCTCCGGGAGCTTTAGGTGACCTACTTTAGTGAGTTTTGAAGCAAACCCGCCCTATATGTGTGTATAGGAGAGAGAGAGAGAGAGAGAGAGAGAGAGAGAGAGAGAGAGAGAGAGAGAGAGAGAGAGTGCGCAATGAGCATGAAAGTGTGTATCTGTGTGAGTGTGCGTATTAAAAAAAACTGGTGACATTTCAAATCCTACTTGAGGTGAGTTTGTGGCTGAGGGGGGGGGGAGTTGTTCTCTGACCGTCGCTCTTCCAACACGAAATACAAATCCCATACCCATTATAGCCAAGTTAGCCTCACACTTCATGGTTTCATGTTGTAGTGTTTGTCCGTGGCTTTGTGGGTAGAACCGTCCTCTTTCAGACCCCACTCCAGAGACTTCAGGCCCCAAATCTCGGCGGGCGCTCCGGCGTGGTACTGAGGGAGCGCTGCACACTCAGAGGTGACTTCTTCCGGATGACACGTTTGACCAAGGCACCGGCTGCTCTCTCGGGCGGGTACGAAGGTTTTCTTGGCAATATTTTGAAGAAGAGCCTGAGGAACTATGGCTGGTGCTCTGGCCCATATTGATGATGTGGTCATACACACCTTGTTGCTTGTGGGATCTTGCTGTGTGCATATTGGCTGCCACGTTTCCCGCGTTACGACACAGCACTTGCGTCCTTATGTGGGACACATGGCAGCCAATTTTTCTCACATTAAAACTGGCTGTAAGGCGCGTTGGGACCTCCTGAAAGGGACGTGAGAGGCGCTATAGAAATGCAGCCCTTTCTATTAGAGTTGATAACCTGACATGGTTACGTTCTTCGGACGGCGGGGTCCCAGGAATTACGGTTGGCGCCTCTTCTCCGCTCCAAACCCCAGCTCCCGAGTATCTACGGAATCTTTGCCACGGCGAGGACAGTGGATGAGGACTGACTCACTCATCCTTCAACAAATTCCTCTCTCAACACACACACACACACACACACACACACACACACACACACACACACACACACACACACACACACACACACACACACAGAGCAACTGTGTCCCAGTAATACTATCCCAATCTCGTCTTCCAGTCACTTACTAACAACAGTCAGTCGCAGGCTGAGTGATCCCCTCATTAAATACAAAACACCACGTGTCAGTATAAAAATCAGCCCTAGATCGAATTTAGACTGCGCCTCTCGCTCTTGGCTATAAAGGGTGTTGATTTCCTCTGGGGTCCTCGATCTCATTAATTGAATACATAGCGTTCTATTTAACACCAAGGAAATGGTCAAGCGTGGGCAGTGGTTGGAAGTGGTCCTGGACAGAGAGCTATGACGGGGTTACTAGCAGTGCGCGGGGCTGTTTCTCACCGTGTTCCATCCTTCCATTGAAGTGCACTGCGGCGAATGATGATGGTGAGAGGGGCGGGCGAGGGAAGGGGGCGTGCGTGTGTTGGGGGGGGGGGACCTACATTTTGACAGTTAGCTACAGACACGATGATGGCGCCGGGGTGCTTCACCTTGTGATAATCTAAGTGGGGCGGTAAACCAGGTGGATAGGAAAGATCTCACGGCACTATTCTGAACAGGGGTGAGGGGAGTGTGGCCAATATTTATCCCTCAGTCGAAATACTAAATAAAATATAATGTAGTTTTTTTCACATTGTTGTTCGTGGGATCTTGCAATGCCCAAATTGGCTGCTTTCCCCCACAGTGTATTTGATTGACCGCAAATATCTTGGGGGGGGGGGGGGAGTCCAGAAAGGCACCATCCAGATTTTTTCCATTGCTTTCCTTATCAACAAAGCGGCGTCACACCAGAGACTTCACCTATTAACAGCATTGCCATTTGTCAATAACATTTATACCAGCGTATTTTCAAATTATTGGTACTTTTGTCCCATAAACATTTAAGCAGTTGCTTTGATGCCTCCGGAGAAGAAATGATTCAAATAAACGTGCGGTGCATTTCAGAAGTTGTGTTTCGATATAGATAGTATCAACTGTTTAATGGCAACCGGCTCGTCAAAGCGGTCCCTTTGAAGGGGCTGTGCTGTTTCCACGCACGTTATTCTTTTCTCCTTGTACTTTCGGACAACAGCAGTGCTTCAAAATCTAGATTATATTCCTGTAACTGCGCGCCCCGAACTCAACCCGTGTCCCTCTCGATTCTACGCTGGACATTTAGAAAAGAAAACAGGGGTTGGAGAGGGGAAGGCCCTTTGCATAATCAAAATACCCAAAATAACAGATGTCCGGGATGAACTGCAGATGTGCGTGGGGCTCCTGGTTCGGTTGGGGCTTGAATGCACACTGTGGCTGATTCTCTGCAGCACGTAATGACCCCAAACTCGGCATCACATAAACATCTGCAATTAACTCAGACCAAATGCACGATACAATCTCCTGTATGTTAGTCAAGGATGGGATGAATCGCTGTTGCCAATTCAGGCAATGTTTTCTAATTGGATTTATCTGTGTTGCCATTCCACGCGGTTCTTCGCCGCTCCCCATCTCCTAGCATGCTTTTCGTGGGAAGTGGCATGGGGAGTGGGCGAAACTCTGGTAACTGGCGGTTTACTTTGCGCTGCTCTCCCCACGGAGAGATCTGAGCATATTCTGAATGGTAAAAGCTCGGAACTATGGCGAGAGCGAGGAGCCCGTCATAAAAATCTAACGAACTGAAACAAAGTAGTTTAATGGTCTCATGGAACTATTATCTCAGGAGACTGGAGTACCAAGTGGTGAAGTTATGCTACAGTTATATTAAGTTATAGCTGGATACCAACTGGACTACCGCCTTCATGAAGCCATGAGCAATATATTTAAGGAGATACTGGCCTTCAGCAGTTTGATCAGTGGGATGAATTATATGGGCAGCTTCCAGAGATTTTGAGAGTTAGTTACAGGCACGATGATGGTAATGGAGTGTTCTAATCTAAATGGGGTGGTAAACCAACGGTTAACCAGATGGATGGGAAAGATCCCATGGCCTTTAACTGCAGATCAAGGGTTGATCTAATTAAGGGGCTAATTAGGTAGGCAGGAACCTTGTCCTCTGGTGGGGGTGTCCAGGACAAGGGGGCGTCAATCAGAGGCAGGTCGTTCAGGAGTGACCTCAGGAAGCATTCCTGGCACACAGGGCTATGGAAGTGTGCAATACTTCTCCATTTCAAGTTGCTGCTGGAAGACAGCTGGAAGTTTCAGAACTGAGATTGATAAAATTGAGGGTTAATGAATATAGAACCCAAGGCAGGAAAATGAAGTTAGGATGCAATTCAGACAATATTTGATATTTGTGGTAAGTGTTATGCTACTGTGCTACTGGTTGAGATTTTGAAGTAACAGTTTTTCCACAAAAATATGCTTTGTTCTTAAAATTTGCTAATATATAGTTCTGTAAACGCATGTGTCATCATCCATGGTACAAGGCATATCATTCCATGTGCTTATGAGATTCACTCATTTTTCTTTCAAGTAGATTCCATGTGGTAGGTCCAAGGGGTTGTGACACAGTTTACAGCCTCTCAGTGTGGAATGGCGGGAAGGCCATTCCCCATGCAATCATTGCGGTGGCTGCACCGAGCTCCAGCGTCTCTCAGCACATAGCCCTGGACTCTGCCAGTGCTGCAACATCTGGTTGTGGGCAAATGGAAGTGGCTCAGAAGTCAGCGGCAGTGCAGGAGGGGGGATGGGCCACACCCGAGCCACCGAGAACACCTCACACCCGACCACCGGCTTCTTTCGCCACTTCCATGACCCCGGTTTCTGCTTCACCCTGGCTATTTGCTCCACTCAGTTCTCAGTGCGTGCCCTGGCTATTCCAAACCACACTCTCGCAAAGCCCAGCCTATCCAGTCTCTCCTCATAACTGCAACACTCCATCCCAGGCAACATCCTGGTCAATCTCCTCTGCACCCTCTCCAGTGCAACCATGTCCTTCCTATAAAATATAGAAAATGTTGGAAAGAAAGGGACCTTGAGCTGAAATGTTACCTCTGCTTCTCTCCCCAGGTGCTGCCTGGCCTGTTGAGTATTTCCAGCATTTTCTTGTTTTTGCATCCGTCATTGCATCAAAGGCCATCTCCTAAGCCCAAGCTGACCATGCAAGTGTCTTCTCTGCACCCCCATCCTGTGCATGGGTGATGGTATCCCTGAGCAGAGGTCTTCCTGCTGGGTGTGGCACAGGCTGGTCTGGGTAGATCACCTGCCCCAGAGCAGAATTGACTATTGGTGATGACCTTGGACAGGATCTTGTAATCCACATTCAAGGGTGAGGTGGGTCGCCAATTTCAGATCTCCTCTCTCTCCCTCTTCTGCTTGTAGATGAGGATGATCTATTGATTCTGACAGTTCTGTACACCTCCGGCAGGTCAGGGCCCACCCAGTCCTCAAAATGCCAAGTCCAACTCAGCTGGCAACCTTCCAGGAGACGCCCTAAATTCTGAAGTACCACTTTAAAAAGGTACCAATAAAGCATGAATTGAATGAATGAGATGATGAGGGTGTCTGTCTTTAAAAGACATTTAAGGCAATCAGGTCCCAATGGGAACTGTCTGTGCCAAGCAGGCTGACAGCCAAATTCTCCATTATTGGAATTTGCGAAGCGTTTACTGTCTGTAAGATGAGTTGCTGTGTACGTTTCTCAGTAGCTCTCTTTCAACTGCCTGCTGGTAACTCCCATCTCATTGTTGTCCATGCAGGGTTCCGTGAAAGCGCTTTCATGTTCTCCCTGCTGGCTGCTGGGGTCACCCACTCGGTGGCTACCGCCTGCAGCTTGGGGAAGCTGAATGGCTGCGGATGCGACCAGAAGCGGAGAGGAGGGGACGACCAGAATCTGCGGTTCAAACTCTACCAACTCCGGGTACAAGCCTTGACCCAGGGGCTCCCTGTCTCTGTTCCTAAGCCTGAGGAACGTTTCTCTGGGATCCAGGACTCCTGGGAATGGGGCGACTGCAACCACGACATCGAATTTGCGGAGAAGTTTTCCAGGGACTTTCTGGACTCACGAGAGACATCGAGGGACATCCACGGGAGAATGAGACTCCACAATAACAAGCTGGGAAGGCAGGTAAGCCACCCGTGGGTGAGCGCGTGCACTGGCCACTCAACTGGCATAACGCTCAAAGGTTTCACCCAGAAAAAAGATGAATGTCTACAAAATGGATCCTCAGTGTTTTGAGCTGTGACAGGAAGGTATGTGTGTTACAGCCATATCCTGGTGGAAGTCAAGAATCCACCAGAACCTCCATCTCCATTTTCACTCTTCATGACCCTCTCAAGTGTAAAATGAATGACTCCCCTCTCGACTAAATGGGGGTATGGTGGCAAAGTGGTGGCTACTCGATTAGTATCCAGCTGTATGGGCAATTTTCCTGTAGGCATTGAGTTCAGGTCCCACCATTGCCTGCTGAGGAACACGAATTCAATTACTTAGGTAAATGTGGAATAACAAAGCTAGTTAATGGAGGCCATGAAATGACTGGATTGTCATAGAACCCTGTCTGGCTCAGGAATGTCCTTTAAGGAAGGATGCCTGCTGTCCTTCCCTGCTCCTGCCTAGGTGTGGCTCCAGATGCTTTAACTCTTAACTGCCCCCTGAAGTGGTCAAACAAGCCTTTCTGTTCATGGGGGACGCAGCATCCCATCAAAAAGGAAAGAAGCATAGACAGGGGCTTGTGTATACCACAGCTTAACTGCGCTGAAGTGTATGTTCCTGGCGCTAAAACGAGCATTAGCAGCGCTAAGAGGCTCATCAATTCTTCTTATTCTTGCTGGACTTATGCTGGGGAACTTACTTTTCTCAAAAAATAAGGTCGTAAAATTATAGCTATTGTGTTTAGTTAACTTCTATTTCAGTGCAGTCATTTGGTGCTGGGATTTCTCTCGGGCAGTCCCTCAGGATCTTGCTTGCTTGCTGTATGGGCTCTCAGGCGACTGATGAGGCCAATGCGGGACCTACAGACTCTTCCACGGGTGGGGCAGAAGGCGGGTGATGGGAGTAGTGGGGGGGGGGTGTCAATAGTTTGTGAGACAGTGTGCTCCTTCTACTGTTTATGCTGGGCTTCTGTGTGCTCCTGGCAAATGGATGAAGTTCTCAGCACCAATCTGAGTGCTCCTTCTCCATTTTGAGCAGTCATGGGCCAGGGATTCCCACAAGTTGGTAGGGAATTTTACACTTTTTCAAGGAGGCTTTGGGAATATCCTTGAATCGTTTCCTCTGTCCACTTGGCAATCTCTTTCCATGGCAGAGCTTGGAGGAGAGTGTGTCTTGGGAGTCAGGTGTTGGGCATGCAAATGATGTGGCCCACTGAGTGTATTTAGGGCTTTGTTGCTGGAGATATTGACCTCAGAAAGGACACAGATGTTGGTTCACTTATTCTGCTAATGGATTTGGAGGATTTGCAGAGACAGAGTTCATGGTAGCTCCAGTTCATTGAGGTGCCTACTGTAGATAATCCATGACTCAAAAGTGTACCAGAGGGTAGAGGTGACAGCTGCCTGGTAGACCATGAGTTACGGTGCCAGGTTCGAGGCCTTGATCTGCAAATACTCTTTTCCTCAGACGGCCAAAGGCTGTGCTGGTGCACTGAATGCAATGGTGAATTCTATCATCGATGCCTGCCTTCTTTGGCATTGCTTCACTGGCCAGGCACTGAACACCTGGTGGGAGGTGAGTCTTGACTTGTTCCAGATGTATGTGCCATCTTGTTGGCATCTTCATGGAGCCAATATGTCTGCAGTTAATGTGCTGTGATTGAGGTAGCAAAGCTAACCCATTCACAAGTATAAACCGAAAACACGTCAAGAATGAGTATAAGTTAAAAATTGCTTTGGGACTGAGATTTCTAGTCAGTTAACACATTCCAATCTAACCAGTTGGCCACAATACATGTTCTGATCCTTGCAGAGTTCATGCTAATCAGAAGAATTATGATCAGCGTTTCAAGATAATGCAGATGGATAGAGGTTTGGATGCCAGCTCTACCTTATCTGGTTCTAATATAACAAAGTGTTCAGTATTAATCTCTGCAATCTACATATTCACATTACCACAGAAACCCATCAAAGTAGTTACTAGTTTATATTAAGCCAATGAGATTAAAAAAACACATGGCTATACTGTACCAAATCAGTGAAGAAGTGGAATATTTGCATATGGACACATGGCTGGTTCTGCCCAGATCAGCACTTGCTTTGGTCACCTGGTGTCAATTGGTTTGCACAGTCTTTTTCAGCCAGTGTGGACTGCAGGATACTGGTTGCTTCGTCGATTATTGGTAACATTTACTGCCATACATTTGATGAGCTTGTCTATTTTTTTATGAGCTGCACCTTTGTGGGTTGTTGAAAGAGGGCACAGGGTGTATATCTTTACCATGCACCTGGGTGCCCTTTGACAATGACCACATAGTGCCCTCTGATTCACTTGAAGACTTCTACGGACTGTTGGGCACTGCCAATGGGACAATGTTTGGCTGGAATCCATACTTAGTTGTTTCAAAGCTTCCTTTATTGTTTCTATGTAGCATACAATCACTTAGTTCTGAAACAACCTCCTTACACATTCACACTGTTCAGGGTGTTGATCTGTAAAATGCAAAAGAACCACAAACTCCTTCTAATGTTGTTTTCCTTGTCTCTTGTGACATTACTTTCTCAACTGTGCAGAATGCAATTTCACGATACAATAGAAGAACTGAAATAATGGCCCTCATTGCTGGTAAAACTCACTTAAATGAGTACGAATGGAGTATGATTTGAGTCTTTTTCAATGGTGCCTAATTGCATGCACATATTCCCATATAACATAGGAGGCCATTCTGTCTATTGAATTTCTGCTGGTTCTCAGAGAAACCCCATTCCCTAACTTATTTCTCTGTAATCCATTCTCTCACACATGCCACTGAACACCCTGCTGAATCTCCCACCAGCCATCCACACTACGGGTAATTTACAGCAGCCAATTAACCTAACAACCTGCACATCCTTGGCAATACACAAAAAGTGCTGGAGGAAATCAGCAGGTCAGGCAGCATCTATAGAGGCAAATAAACAGTCGATGTTTTGGCTGTTTATTTCCCTCCATAGATGCTGCCTGACCTGCTGAGTTCCTCCAGCACTTTTCATGTACTGCTCCAGATTCCAGCATCTGCAGAATTTCTTGTGTCGCTGCACGTCCTTGGGATATGGGAGGAAACCGGAGCACCCGGAGGAAACCCACGCGGTCACAGGAAGAACGTGCAAACTCCACACAGACCGTACTGGAGGTCAGAATCGAACTTGTGTAACTGGAGCTGTGAGGCAGCACCACAGTGCCACAATACAAATACTATAACTATCACAAAGAAATGACAATCACATCCAGCTTCCTTCTCCTGAAGAAAAGACTTTAACATGTGGATTCTCCAGTTTAGTCTTTCAAAAGAAAAAATAAATAGCATTTGTACATCTGGTAGCAGGTTTCACTTCACTTAATTCATGTTTCGTATCATTTACATATTATTTAAAGTGCAGTATCAACTGATGGTCCATGTCTCTATTCTCAGTACATAATAATCAGTAACATAGATTCATCAAGCTGTTTAGCTTACCACATCTGAGAATTCTCCCTACCATTCATTGTAATTAATTAGTCATTCAAAGTATGTCAAAATCATTGCACGAATTGCATCGTAGAAACATAGAGAAATGATCACACAGAGAAGGAGGCCATTTGACCCATTGAGTCTGTGCTGGTTGAAAAACAGTCACCAAGCTTAATCCCACCATCCAGCATTGGGTCCACAGGTCCGCTGCACACGGCTCTTCAGGTACACACTCAACTACTGTTTTAAATGTGCCGATGGATTCTGCCTCTATCACTTTGTTTGATAATGAGTCCCACACACCCAGCACCCTCTGGGTGTAAAAGAATTTTCCTCACCTCCCCACTAATTCTACCCAGTTACTTTAAATCTATACCCCTCTCCTTATGGAAATGTCCTTCCTATTTATTCTATCTAGATCCTTCCACAAAACTTTTATTAATTTTGAGTGTGTTGATTGATGTTTTGTTAAAAAAAAGATAATTCTCGGGGTGGTGTTAAAAGGACTAGCTGAATTGTGATCTGAAAGTCTTCAACTAGTGTTGAGTTCGGACGGCTGTTATGTGCCTGGTCATCGCTTTGCTGATGTTTGTGCCCTTTGACACCATTCCTCTCCAGCTCATAGGCACAGAACCAGGCCATTCTGCCCAACCGGTCCGTGCTGGTGTTTATGCTCTCCTGCAGGCTCTTTCCCTTTGCCAACATCCAAACCTACGAGCATCAACCTTTGTACTTTCCCCTCCTATGCTTGTCCAGTCTCCCCCTAAATGCATTGATACCTCCACCACCAACCTGGCCTCAACCTCTTTCTCCATTACGGTTCCAGTGCCCCTCCCACATCCCAAAGATATGTGGGTTGGTAGGTTAATTGGCTACTGTAACTTGCCCCTAGTGTGTCAGTGGGTCGTAGAATCTGGGGGGATTTGATTGGGAATGTGGGGAGAACAAAACGGGATTGTTGTAAATGGGTGCTTGATGGTCAGCACAGACTCAGTGGGCCGAAGGTCCTGTTTCCATGATGTATGACTTTGTGAAGGAGAGGTTTTGGAAGGGAACGTCAGAACTTGGAGCCTGGGCAGCTGAAGGCACAGCCACCAATGGTGGACAATTACATTTGGGGATGTGCGAGAGGCCAGATTAGAGGAATACGAGGGCCATGAGGGTGAAAGCGGTCACAGGAGAGGGAAATGGAGGGATTTTAAAAATGAAGCTTGCAAGAATGGGGAACAGTGTAGATCAGTGAACGCACCAGTTCGGGGCAGCTGAGCAGAACTTGCTGTGTGACAGGAAACGGGCAACATAGTTTGGGATGAACTCAGGTTAAAAGAGAGTGAAGGATGTTGTGCTGGTCCTGGAGAACATTGAAATTGTCGACCCTGAAGGTCACACAAGTCCGTGGATGAGCAGCAGATGAGCTGGGGGTTGTATGATTTTACAGAGGTGGAAACAGATTGTACATAATGATCAGTCAGCAACACATCCCACTCGAAGAACCAAATCAAAGTAAGCCTTCAGACTGTTGCAGTGCACATCAGAAATGAAATAAACCACACTGCACATACAGACAGAAAAGCAACTGCAGAAATGCAAAATACTCACTAAACCAGGAGCACAGCTGTAGTCAAACATCAATAACAACGGATGTCAGTCAACAAATGCCAAATAGGTGATGCAGCAAGCCCACACAAATGACTACAGATAGATGCACAGACAGAAAGAAGCTATGACAAGATATACATATCATTACAAAAGCACAACGTAGAGTGATGCAAGGCAAGGGCCAAGAGTGAGATCACACTCATAGAATGACAAAATGTCAAAAATCACAAAGCAACCCACGGGGAGCAACACAACAGATATGCGGATGATATATTGAAACATTTGTGATGCTAAAACTCTCATGCCCCTGACCACTGAATTAATGGATTGGCCTGACAGTACAATGTATGGTACTACCATAGCCTGAAGACCCACACTCAGCGTTTCAGGAACAGCTTCTTCCCCTCCGCCATCAGATTTCTGAACGGTTCATGAACCTGTAAACACTACCTCGTTATTCCTCTTTTGCACTATTTATTTATTTTGTAATTTATAGTAATTTTATGCCTTTGTACTGCACTGCTGCCGCAAAACAACCAATTTCACGTCATATAAGTCAGTGATAATAAACCTGATTCTGATTCTGATGTTGTTCCTAGCTGGTCCACAGATGGTACTGTAACTGACAACAATCAGAGGCAAAAGCCAAAACAACAAAGCAGATACAGATAAGGTTATTGTCATATACACCAGGGTGCAATGAAATTGCTTGCTCGTGTGAAGCTCACAGAGTAAACAGTATACATGGTAATAACGAACACAACAATAAATACAGCAACGAGCGCAAAGTGGCAGAACGGTGCAAAGATTGTAGTGCACTCTGTAGTAGTGCGAGAAGAAATGCTGAAGTGACAATAACGGAATAACTGAGCGAGATAGATTTAAGAGTCCAAGAAGGTGATAGCGCCTCCGGGAAGGGGATGTGAAAGAGGTGACTGGTTCAGAAGTCTGACGGCAGTGGGGAAGAAGCTGTTCTTGAGTCTGGAGGTCCGGGCTTTCAAGCTCCTGTATCTTCACATCCTAGACATTCTCCCTTTCTCATTACAGAGGTGGACATACCTGTCTCATATTGCCTGCACTTGGGCTTTTTTGTTGCTTTGGACTCTGTCTCTAGACTTGACCATTCCAATGCTCTGCTGGCTGATCTCCCTCACGTGTTCTCCATGAATTTGAGATCATCCAAAACTCTGTTGCCTGCATTCTAACTTGCACCAAGTCCCATTCCCCATCACTCCGGCGCTCACTGACCTATACTGCATCCTGTAACTTCCTCTAGCCCCGTAACCCTCTGAGATATTATGCACCTCTAATTCTGGCCTTTGACTATCCTTGAATCGCTCCACGACTGGTGGCTGTTTCTTCAGCTTCTGATGCCCAGAGCTCTTGAATTCCCTCCTGAAACCTCTCTGCTTCTCTCTCATCTTTTAAATGCTCCTTGAAACCTAACTCTCTGATCAAACTTTGTTCATCTGCTCTCATATCCCCTTAAGTGCCTTGGCAGCAAAAATTTTGTTTCACAACACTCCTGTGAATCATCTTGAGAAGTTTTTAACTTCATTACAAGTGCTATAAAAATACAAGTTATTGTTGTTCCATATTTCCAGACAGTTCCAAGTGATGTTTTGTATTCAAAGGGAGTGATCTTAACCTGATAACTGAGGTCTTATCAGCCCATTAGTATGGTTTTGTCTGTTGTGTTCAGAGGGTGCTGGAGAGGGGTTAGCACTCTGTTCATTGCTCCAGTGCTTCCTATGGTATTTCTGTTTGATTGCTTTTCTTCTAAATTTCAGGCAGTCATTGACAACATGAAACGCAAGTGTAAATGTCACGGCACTTCCGGCAGTTGCCAGTTTAAAACCTGCTGGCAAGTGACCCCTGATTTCCGACGGGTCGGGGCTGTGCTCAAGGAGCGGTTCCAGAACGCAGTTCTCATCAAAACTCACAATAGAAATACAGGCCAATTCAGCCTGAAGCAAAACAGGAGGCGGATTTACAAGGACATGGTGTACTTCGAGAAGTCTCCCGATTTCTGCGAGAAGGACCTCGGCACGGACTCACCAGGGACACGGGGAAGGGTGTGCAATAAAACGAGCCAAGGGATGGATAACTGTGACAGTCTGTGCTGCGGGAGAGGGCATAACATCCTCAAACAGAGCCGGAGTGAGCGGTGCAACTGCCGTTTCCACTGGTGTTGCTACGTGTTGTGTGACGAGTGCAGGGTCAGTGAGTGGGTCAATGTATGCAAGTAATCAGTGAGAAACTGCAACTGAGACACATTTCCTTCTTATGCCGTATGGAATCTTTGTGTCAATTTTTTTCTCTTTTTACTACCTATTTTGATGGACAGGTTGGATACTTAAGGATAACATGACATGTCTGTTCTAACATCGATTCTCATCTGATTGATTTACCGGAATCAGTGTAAACCTGTAGCAAAAAAATGCAACTGCCCATTTTGATAACAATCCTTTCCACTTGAAATAACTACTCAATCCTTGCAAGAACTGGCTGAGAATAGGAAACTATCAGATGCTATAGGTTTACCTTTACTGGCTTAGCTTGGAGAAGGGAACATAGATAGACAATACAATGCTTTGAAATCCTTTTGAGAGGTGCCTTGTGGCACTTCTTAACTGCCAGTCTTTGGATGGATTGTCCAACTGCACCTGATGCTATCACTGAGGTGGGACTCAACAACGACCCTCCCAACTGCTGGAGGTGTTGCCTAGCAACACGCTGGCGATTCAGACTCCTCTCCACGTTCTGATGATCAAGTGCCTGCTCTGGGTGGCACTGCCATTCTGCACATTGTTTCATTAGCAGTAGCTCCAGGCCAAGTCCCCTGGCCTTGAAGGTAGCTTGAAGGGCAACATCAATTCACCTCCTGCGGGCGTCCTGGCCAGCTGAGCCCAGGAGTGTCAGTCTGAGAGCAAATGAGATCCCACGTCAAGGATGAAGTCAGTCGGAAATCTCAGCTGCCCTCGTGATCAGAAACTGCCATTAGCAGGCCTGAGGCAACCACTTATACCCATGCAGTGGCCCTTCACGTAAGAGACCATTTTTGGAGCTTAAACAGTGGAGACAGTTGGACACCCAGAAGGAGAGCAAAGTGGATTCTAGGCAGAGGTGTAAAGGAGAGAAGGGAACCCAAGGCACCATGTAAGAGAGTTATTTTTGAAATAAAGAGGCAAGATGGAGTGGAGAGTTGAAAAGGGCAAAGGTTAGATCAGCCTCTGGTCTAGGGGGGAAGGGGGCCAGTCGGTTGGGGGTGGTAAGCAGCAATCCAGAATAAAAAGAGGACAGGAAGGGTCTAAGTATGACATTTGCTGGAGAATATTACTCCTGATCAGAGACATTGGAGAAAGATTAGAAAACTGAGGTGCCAAGAGCTGGGTGTAGCCAAGGTCAATGGCTCAGTGGGACATTGTGCAGGAGGGAATTTGGGCATTAAACGTTGGATTATCTGTGGGTTGTGGAGGGAAAGATGAGAGGAAATCAATTCTCATGGGCTCTGAAGCTGTGGCTAGGTGGGGAAGGAAGTGAGGTAGGCTGACAATTATGATGATTAGAAGGTGTTAGTTCTGGCAGCACAGAGCCAGGGCATCAAAGTTTCATCTTGGGATTTTGCTGGTCAGGGTACATCACTAGTCACAGCCTGAATGAGCAGCCAGGAAGCCAAAGACACATAGTTACTGGTGACAGCCAGACAGACCGGCTTCAGTTTTATATAAAAATTAAAGCAGTGCAATGGTTGAGATGTGTAGCTGCCCAGACATTTATAACATGAAAAGAGAAATGAAAGATCGTTGAGCCGGATTTTTACTTTAGCCAAAACCATCCCAAGTTCCATGTTATCAGTGGGAGGGAATCAAATACCAGTTAAGGTCTCATGGGGACTGTTTGAAACATACTGTTAGCATGAAAGCAGCCCAAAGACTATCTGTTTCACTTGGACTTTTAATTTTAAATCCACTTTGATACAAACAGTACAAAGGATTTCCTGCTAAATTATATATCATTTATGATTTTGCCAATGTTATTCCCCACTAATAACCCACATTCCGGCCGAGGAGACTCAGATGTTAAATTCTTCTTTGCAAAGTCCTCACCATAAAGGGAAGTGGTGGGTTGGCAGTCTTTTGCAAATGCATTTCCTCATTAGCCGTCAAAGGAGAAGAGAAAGCGGCACTTGAACTATTAAGGAAAAAAGCTGTTTAAAGAAATGTCTTGCTCTGTGAAGCCCAGTACCAGCACCTGTGAACACTTCCTAACTGGCCTTCAAATATTCCCCGACCAGAGAAGATCCCTTTGAAATGGAAATTGACTGGGACAGCTGAAAAAAGATGTTCTGACTTCAAAGCCAGGTGTTCAAATTGTTTGGCGGACCACCTTAATTAACTTATTTAATATCCTGGGGCATTACTCTTAAAAACCACATGGCAAGGCTTAGTCATTGGCATTTCTCAGCACATGCCAAGTACATGTAAATGATTTGTCTAAGAATTAGAAGGTATTTCAAAACATTCCCTGCCTTTGGCGGTAACACTGAAAGTTATATTGGCAATAATTAATTGCCAACATACTTCTCCTGAACTGTTCTATTGTATCTTTAATCTGGATTATACATCCACACTTAGAGGGCACAGTCTTAGAATTAGAGGGTACCCATTTAGAAGAGAGATGAGGAGAAATTTCTTTAGCCAGAAGGTCGTGGATTTATGGAATTCGTTGCCGCATACAGCTGTGGAGGCCCGATCGTTGGGGGTGTTTAAGGAGGAGTTTGATAGGTATCTAATTAGTCAGGGTATCAAGGGATATGGGGAAAAGGCTGGGAATTGGGGCTAGATGGGAGAATAGTTTAGCTCATGGTGAAGTGGCGGAGCAGACTCGATGGGCCGAATGGCCTACTTCTGCTCCTTTGTCTTGTGATCTTTGATACATTTATATTTGATACATGGCTACTTAGCTGCTTACATCTGTATGTGGGCGTTGTTGGACATATCAGTAGTGCCATGCGTGGGCATCTCAACAGGCAGAATACCAAGAGAAAACAACATCTGGACTGAGGTCAAGCACAAGAATAGAACGCTTGTTTGCAATTTACTTGCCTTTTAGCTGCAATGCCTCTTGTTGCCACATTTGCGAACTCGAGATGTGTGGACGCCAGAGCTTCTGGAATTTCTGGGCACAGCAAGTCCCCAAAGATTGCAGGGGCAAGCATGCTGTACTGTTAGAGCGGCCTTCTGTGTTCCTCTAACTCAGACTTCTGCCACTGCCCTGCCACTGGTTGCTGTTCTTTCACTCGCCCAGGCCTAAGCCACACATCCCTCGTCCCTCTCTTCCTCTGTGCAGGCTTTTGGACACATGTCCTAATGTCTTTTTATGTGACTCAATGTCAAATTTTTATTTGATAATGCTCCAGTGAAGCACCTTAGGACATTTTACTGCATTAAAGGTGCTAAATAAATCCAAGTTGTTGTTGTTGTCTGCAGACTGACAGAGCTTTTGAGACTTGTTGGTGTCAGGGCCAACAAGATCTTTGGTGTAGTTAATTAGACACAGCACTAATTGCATTTATTCCATACTAAACCTATATTTAATGCTAGGCCAAAAATTTTGAGGCATAGTCTTCAGTCCTGCTTATATTTACAGAAGTGTAGGTGAAATATGATGTGAGAATCTGATTTTAATATATCATGCTGAAACTAACAGATGTAATCCTCCTATGTATTGAATATCTTTCTAAGTTTTTAAATATTATTGTTTTCTATCCTTTAATTTCCTATAAATAAAAAAACTGTTGCATATTATGATGTATAAATAAAGGAATGCCCTTCATTCCCATCTCATCCAGTTTGACTTTGGTTTTACCAAGAGAATGGTGTGTGCCATATGGCTAGCTTCCAGTAAAAGAGGATGTTTGCCGCCATTTCAATGTGTGCATGCGTGTGTGGTTGAGTTCCAATAATCTTCAATGTGTTCATTATCAGGTTTAAGGAGGTATCTAATTTAAATGCAGATAATGGGTCCATTACTGAAGTGTTGGGTGGCGTGGGGTATGATTTTGTTTCTGGTCACATTTTGAGAGCACAATTAAGATTCTGGAATCAATGTGGCTTTACTTTTATGAGGGTCATTTGTATTTCTACTACAGAAATGGACAATTTCTAATTGAAGAAATTGAAGCAGGAATAGCCCCTTGTGTCTGCTCTGCTGTTCAGTAAGGTCATGACTGATCTTTTACCTCAGCACCACTTTCCTGCACTATCTTAATCCACTTTCCTGCACTAGTTCTGCTCCTATGTCATATGGTCTTATCCCCATATCCCTTGATATTCTTAATATCCAAAAATCTATTGATCTTTGCCTTGAATACACTTAGCGACTGAGTTTCCACATCCCTCTGGGATCGAGGATTCCTAGATCAGAAGGAGGACATTGCTGAAGGAGAGATTCAGTTGTTCTCTGACAGATCCGATATGTATCAGTCATCTCTGACCAAAGCACCAGCTGGCAGGGTTGAAGTAGTCTGGCTACATCTCCCACATAACATGGCAGTATTCTACTTGACTGGAAGGTCTGGCTGTGAATAAGCTGAGTTTTACTCAGAGATATGACAGAGCTCTCACAGTCATGGAGAGATACAGTGCAGAAACAGGCCCTTTAGTACCAACCATCAACCACTAATCCGACACTAAACCCATTTTATTCTCCACACATTCTCGTCAGCTCCGCCAATATCCAACCACTCACCTACACACCAGGGACAACTTACAGCGGCCAATTAACCTCCCAACCCGCATGTCTTTGGGATGTGGGAGGAAACTGGAGCACCCAGGGGAAACCCACGTGGTCACAGGGAGAACAGTCTCTGGTGCCGCGATACAGCGACTCTACTAGCTCAGCCACTGTCCCACCTATGTTGAAGGTAGGGTCCACCACACTCTGTTACGTCACCTTGCTTTTCCATTCATACTTAAGCATCAAAAAGCACTTTTTACGTTATTGCTTTCAGACTCGGAAGAGCAGCATTGCTGCACCCCTGTTTTTAATGGCATTAATCTTTATAATTGGAGCAGTCTGATCTGCTTTCCTTTCACTGTAAAAGAAAATCAGCTGCTCCAGACCCTTATTAAATGTAGTCATCACATTAGAAAAGCAGATACAGCCCAGAATGGTCAGCAGGCAACATCCCAGGAGAGACACACACAGAGGGTATCCCGCAGAACTTTCTGCAGTTATGTCACTTTAGAGATCAGAACTCTTAAAGACACTTGCACATGCAGGCATTCCCTGACTTCTTTCTTTTTGCAGAAAAATATGACACAAGGCAGTGAGGAGGCCTGTGGTGCTTATGGGCTGTGCAACATTGTAATCACCAATTCATGCTAATGCAGCAACTTAGAGCCATAGAGTCATACAGCATGGAAACAGGCCCTTCAGCCCAACTCATCCATGCTGACCAGGATGCCCATTTAAGCCAGTCCCATTTGCCTGTGTTTGGCCCAGATCCATCTATTCCTTTCCTATCCATGTACTTATCTAATTGTCTTTTAAATGTCGTATTGTACCTGCCTCAACCACTCCCTCTGGCCTCTCATTCCATATACGCACCACCTTCTGTGTGAAGAGGTTGCCCCTCAGGTCCCTTTTAAACCTCTCCTCTCCCACCTTAAACCCATGTCATGGTTCTGAGTGCTGGTTCTCGATTCTGCCCCTTATTCCCATTGATGGTGCCTTGTTGTGCAGCACATGGTTTCCATGCACTATTATTTGCCTAATGACACACACCTGAGTGCCATCAGGAGACTAGTATAAGAACCCTGGTTTCACAAGCACTGGTGACCAGATTATTGGTCTATCTCTGGGTATACTTTGTCTCCAGGCTGCTTAGAGCTGTTAACTCTGGAGCAATCCCAGTTTTGTGGTTTCTCCTAGAAAAAGAAAACCCTGTTTCTATGTTGGGATTCCATCTCAGAATCCTGAGGCAAGATTCCTTTGGTTCTGTATTTGGTACCGAGGAAGCATCCCAACTCCAGTCTCATTCTGGTGTTCTGCCTTTGGGTTCTCTGTGATCTCGCTCTTTGTGTGACATTGTGACAACCCATGCCCTTTTGTTTTTGATTCCCTTTCCCTGGGAAAAAGACTGTGCATTCACCCTATCTGTGCCCCTCCTGATTTTACAAACCTCTATAAGGTCACCCCTCAGTCTCCTATGTTCTGATGAATGAAGTCCTAGCCTGCCCAACCTCTCCCTATAACTCGGTTCCCTCAAGTCCTGGCAACATTCTTGTAAATCTACTTTGCATTCTTTCCAGCAAAATGACATCTTTCCTAAAACAGGGTAATCAAAACAGTACCCAATACTGCAGGTGTGGCCTCAGCAACAGCTTGTACAACTGCAATATAACATCCCAACTTTTATACTCAGTACCCTGACTGATGAAGGCCAGTGTGCCAAAAGCCTTCTTCACCACCCTGTCTACCTGGGATGCTGTTACATTCTACTTTCTCAGAAGCTGTGCTAGTTTATGGCCCCACACAAATAACTGCATCTTCTCTCACTTCAAGTTTGAATGTAATTCTCAGCTCAGTTTAGTAGAAATTCTATCAATTTGCCCAGGGGTTGCAAAGATGCACATAACATATTGCTGGGTTCTGACTGTTTAACAGGAATAGTTAACTTAACACTGGACTTTTCCTCATTTCAGGGGACAGACCATATTACACAAAAGTCACATTACATGTGGAAGGAAAAGTAATAAACTGCAGATGCTGGAAATCTGAAATAAAAACAGGAAATAAAAGCAGGTCAGGTAGCATCTGTAGAAAGAGAAACAAATACTCTGAGTATTTCCAGCATTTCCTGTTTTTATTCCATATGGAAGGTGTGGTGTTGATGGATTGAATGACCTTTTCTTGTTGACGACTTTTTTTCCTGACATGTTGCTGTTCAGCACATTAACCATCTTCAATCATCACACTAACCCCTTCCCCCCCTCGTATGGTCTCCCTCCTGCCTCACACGAGTTCCCTCCCAGAATTAGGTAAATACTTCAAGGAAAGCTGTGAACGGGGAAAGAGCATAGCATAAGAATGGGATTAGAGTCCCTTATGAACAACAGGATGAATGGTCTGTGCTGTTCTGAAATTTTGAAGTTTGTATAATGGGTTAGTACTGATTTTATAGCTGGTTGAAAAATTATAGACCTATAATTTACAGGCGCTACCTTATTAGCAAGCCTAAGATGCTTAAGGTGTCCACTGAGATCAGACCCATGGTTCAGTGGGTCGCTAATGGGTTTAATTGCCACTTTAGAGACTTTGAGTACACTGCAGAGCAGGGAGTGCTGCATTAATGAAGGTATCATCTCTTTGAGTGGCCATTAAAGCATAGCCTCTTCTGAGTCTTTGAATAGGTGTTAAAATCCTATGGTATTATTTTGAAGAAGCAATGAGTTAAGCAATGAGTTCTCCCATGACTGCCACTCCCACCACACACTTCCCTGGTTTTCTGTCAATACCAATCCCTTAACCAACACCTAAAAAAGAGATTCTCTCATTGTTTGCCCACATTACCGCCAGTGGGAGCTTGCTGTGGACGAATTGGCTGCTGTGTTTACGGCAGCATCCGCACTTCAACAAATCCTGTGTTGGTCTACTGTGGTCTTGGCTGAGTTTTGAAAAGTGAAAGGCAGTTCTGTTTGAAAAAAAATCGGTACTATCCAATACAAGTTTGTTACCACAGGCGGCAAAGGAGGAATATTGTTGGATGTATGTTGGAATTTTAATGAATTTTCCCTTGTACCCCAGGGAGCAATGTGCCGAATCTTTCACCGAGAGATGAAATGTGTTGGGCCAGATCCAGATTAAACCAGTTTGTGAAGGGATTTGGTTTGACGAGCCAAATGACCTTTTCCCATTTTCTTTTGTTTCTTTCTGTTCTGATAACCCTTCAATTCCATGCGATGAGTTCCTGATTTCATTTCTACTGTCAGCACGAAGCAATGAGTCAAGATAGTTAACTTCCCTGAAGGAAAGATGGGAAAACTTGCAGAGAAGTGACCCTGCATCATCTCCTGATAGCTAAATGTGCAACAGCAGAGGGAAACTTTGCAATTCACTTGCCTACCTGTTTTCTTGGGTGAGATATTTTACATAATATACCCAATCATTGGAATTCCTCCATACTGTGAGTAGTTAACGTTCCATTACACTCCAAACTTAAGCCCAGTAAAGGTTGCGGAGGTTTTAAGGGGTCAGAAGGTGAGCCACATCCCTGCAGATGATCCACCCTCTGCCCTGCTCCTGTAGCCATAGGGCTGATGTGGCTAGTCCAGTTAATCATCTAGTCAATGGTGGCCCTCAGTACTGCGATGGTGGGAGATTTTCTGCTGTCAGTCCGATGAGTGACAAAGTTGGTGGCTGATTTTCCTATTGTTTGAAATGGTCATCACCAGACACATGGTGTGAACATTGCCTGATGCTAGTCAGCTCAGACTTGGAAGTTATTCAGGTGTTGATGCAGGTATGTATGCACTGGTCCATTATCTGAGGAATCAGGAATGGAGCAGAACACTGTAGAGTCTGCAGTCGGCAGACCCACTCCTTACGCCACTATGGGGAAATGCTTTGAGGTAGAAGGCTGGGCTGGTTCACTACCTTTAGTGATCTTTATAAATTGTTAAAGGTCACCTTTCATCAACCATTTGCCAGCATGAAAGCCCGAGTCTCTCTCCATAAGAATTCCCTGAGGCAGGGCATCAGCTCATGACCCCTCTCTACAGCGCCTCCTGTCCTTGCTTCTTGAAAGCCAGAAGCATGCACAGTATTCAGGCTGTGCTCTGGGCAATGCACTCCACTGTGTAGTTTAACACTTGTGTTGATCTTGTTGACTTCTGCTCTGCATGGCTTGCATTAAGCCAGCTCAGCCTTTTTCACCTTCATCCTTAATTATTTCAACACCATTCGCAGATTGAGGACAATGTGATGGAAAGACAAATCAGCGTGCTGAACTGTCACTGAAGAGGACAAAAACATTCCTCAAATTAGTCTCAGAGGTCCCTCAGTTGAACTGATGGAAGCCAGGCTGTCAGGAAAATTAATAATCACTTTTCACTTGACAACTATGATTAAGTAGTCAAAATGACTGGTTCGTTCAGTAATATTTATCCAGTATAATTCACCTTTACTAAAGTTTCTGTATTTATTCTACAGTATACAATAGGCTGCACTCGCTTTTTCTCCATCCCTTCCCAAACGCAGAGCCAGACAGGGTTAGGCAATTGTATGACTAGATACCCTGTGGCTAGAGTCTGAAATGCAACTGAGGTCATTTTCCCATTTTGATTACTCATTAAAACGATGATGTTTACTGTAACTATGTTACTGAATAACAGATTTATGCTTTTAATCTGACTATTCCCAGTCTGACCATTGCCAACCACTCACGGCAACTTCAGGTTAAAATGTTTCAGGATCAACACAGTTAAAACATCATGCACATTTGGATGGACTGCTTCCAATCTTAATCTTGGTAGATTTGTTTACAGTTAACATGCTTGGAGAAAAACTACCTGCAAGAGATTTAAGCCTGATGATCCCTGGTACACCAGATGTCAATAAAAAGTTTTGTTTTAGTTTATTTGTAAGCACTGCAAAGCTTTTCCACTCATGAGAGAGGTTGGTGATGATCTGGAACTCACTGCCTATAAGGATGATGGAAATGGAATCAATCAGGGCCTTTAAATGAGCCACTGGAGAGAGAGCAATTTGTAGGGCCACAGGGAAATTACAAATCCAAGGTTGCTCTACTTGGAAACGGCATAGACAATGGGCAGAATGGGCTCCTAGGCCACAACAATTCAATTATTCCATTCTTCAATAAATGGTGTGGCAGTTCTTAATCTCTCACCATACATAAATTATGTGGAATAAGCTGCCTTTTATTGTCACTCCTCAGAATCAGAATCAGGTTTATTATCACTGACTTATATGACGTTCAATTTGTTGTTTTGTGGCAGCAGGACAGTGCATGGCCCAGATAACTGAAAATTGAATCTCCACCAACACAATTCCAATGAATGGTCATCAACCTGAAACACTGATTCTGTGTCACCTTCCACAGATGCTGCCTGACCTGCTGAGTATTTCTAGCCGTTTCTGATTTTATTTCAGATTTCCGACATCTACAGTATTTTGCTTATGTATTTGGGATATGGGTATATACATATATCCACTATCTATTAAAGCTAAAAATCAATCCACTGATTCATTCATTAAGAATCACATTTATGGTGGTACCAGTGTATGTAAGCTTGTCACGCTGTAAGTAGTGCATGCAATGGAGGAATGTGTGATTGCAGTGTGATGAGTTTTCATCTAAATTGGGACCCAGTGATCTGTTGGAAATATTAAAAATTGATTTTATTTTGTCTGTCCATTATTCTCTGGCCTCCAACCACAGGATGTCAAGTCCAGACTTGGTAATACTTCTTGTAAACAACATCATTGCAGCTTGAGTTAAGTGCTGCAAAACATTGGGCTGGCATTAAGGGACTTGGAGGCAGTAATTTTATCTCTGTTCAAGCACCAGTTGGAAATTGCCTGTGTGCTTTGCATTCATGGCTTGTGATGTCATCGGAACCTCTCAATGAGATTACAGCTATGTAATCACCTTGAGGCATCTATATTATCCATATCTGTAAACAAATTAGACATTTAACATGCACAGCAGCAAAACTTGTGCATAATGTGCTCTTCCTGTTGAGCCAGGTTTTAGCCCACGTACAAGCCATTTATCAGCTTGTAGGGAAAACAATTGATGTGAACTGGAACGCACTAGCCGCGATGTACAACACAAGGTCCAGCCATTTATAACTCACTCTAACCAATCACCTTGCACTCAAATACAGACGTGGCGGTCACTGTCACATTAATGTTTGTGGAACCTTGCTGTGCACACATCTACTGCTATATTACAGCAATGACCGCGCTTCAAAACAAAAACATTGTGGGAAATCTGGAGGGCGTGGGAGCACCAAAGAAATGCAAGTCTTTCTTATGCAGGCTGTCTTATTCCTTAACTTCAGAGTTTATGGGCCAGAACTGCTAAACTGGCATTAAAGTGTGAATTTGACAGTGTTATCGCACCCTTTACATTAGTGTCACATTTATCCAAGTTTAAAATGCAGCACCAAACGACAACGGCAGAAATTACTACCTTGAGAACTGGAATCTCTGATCCAATATTTGATAGGAGAAATCTTGACTGCGCCTTTGTAAGTCCCGGAGTCAACACAATGGCTCAGAAACTGACGTGCCCTACGATGTTATGACGCATAAATACTAGTCAATCTGTTCACTTAACAGTTTGACCCCCCTCCTCCTGCCCCCCCTCACCCCACCCAACCCCAAGGCCCATACTGAGGAGATTGCACCGGGTCTCATGTCTCAACCTGCAATGCGTTGATAGATTCGAATGCAGGTCTACGCTGAGGATGGTGAATTGGTTTCTCGGAGCAGTTGCAGATCAGCAGGTTTTGCCGACTGGAAGCCTTACACCCCCTTGTTACATTCCTCTCCTCCCTTCCCACCCGGTGGGACTTAATGCCAGAATGTCTCAATGAAAACGCGACAGTTGAGAGGTTTGCAGTGTAGGTGAGGTACACAGCACAGAGGCAGGTCATCTGGTGAATACTGGTGGTTATGCTACATACAAGCCTTCTTCATCCCACCCTGTCAGCACCTCCTTGACTTCCTTTCTTCTTGAAGTTTGTCCTAAATCTAACACTCCGTGGATAGAAATGTTTCTCCTTAATTCAGTAGCAACTACTCTATACTTACAGCTCTTGGTTTCGGACTGCCCCCCGACAATTTAGAACTATCTCCTCTACCAAATCAGACCTCCTCGTAATATTAAATGTCGCTACCAGGTTAAATCTAAAGCTTCTCTTTGCCAGAGAAAAGGGCCGAGACTGATCGGAATTCCTGGATAATTAGTTTGCTGTTTGCATGGGATTGCAAACAGGCAACCCAGCCATTTTCAAAATTCAGGCCACCCTTGTGAAGGGGGCTATTCACACTGGTACGCGTTTGAAAGGGAACCGGGGCATCTTTGACATGGTTTACTGTGACTTGCCTTGGTCCAACTTTGCCATTAATTCTCCCCATGCGCCATTCCCCCAAAACTGCCATTATAGTGCCTTAGCCATCATTTGAGGTTGGTGCTGTCCATCTGTACATATGGGCGACATCAAAAATGATCCGAAACTCTGTGGTTTACAAGCCTGATTTTATGCCAAACTATGATACATGACATTATCATCCCAGTACAACAAGGACTGAAAAACCCCAAATGCATAGCAGTCTCACGACTAAATGCTAATGTTTCATATTGCATAATGGAAGACAATAAACAAAGCCACACACATACTGGATCATGTGAGGTTGCTGATCTAGACATACCCAGCAGTCCAAGACATAACTACTAGGCACGTCAGTTAATACATCAAGTATATGTTTTCATAATTTCTGGCTGAATTAAGCATTACAAATAAATATACATTCCCAGGGGCATGGCAGAACTTTAAATACCGGCTCTTGGAGGGGCAGGTTTGTTATGGGGCAACTGTATGTGCACATCTCCATAACATCCTGTTATAGTTTGGTTGAGATGATTGTTGAGGGGGTCCACCTCCTGTTTCTGTTGCACACATTGCTTTGTACCAAGAGTTTCATTCCCAGTTAAAAGCACTGAGTGCTTTAAATAGTAGCACTGCATCGTATTGTGCATCTGAGATGATACAAAACGCAGACAGGACTGCATTAGCAGGCTGCTGACCGGGGATGAATTTCCAAGCAATACATTTTTGTAGCGCCTTCAACGCTCCATTCTGAACATTCCAAAGCGTAGGCAATGAGATATTTCTGAATTTTATTCACTGCTGTAATGCGACAGCCGATTTGATTGAGGAATAAATCTCCTGAGGATAACTTCTTCAAATTGGGATCTTTTACATTCACTTGAGCCAGCACACGGGCCTTGGTTTGAGATTTCATCTGAAAGATAGCATCCCTGTTGGTATGACACTCCCTCAGTACTGCAGCCAATACTTGTGTGCTCAAGCCTCTGGGGAGGGATTTGAACCCACAACCTTCAGATTCAGAGATGCGACCAAACGAGCCACATTTAAACTAAATTATACATTGTTCAATGTATACTCATGGGATAATAGACAGCTGACAGCAAGTTACATAAAACATGGAACAGTACAGCACAGGAAGAGGCCCTTCAGCCCACAATGTTTGTGCCGACCATGATGCCAAATTAAACTAAACCTATCTGCCTGCACATGATCCATAACCTTCCATTCCCTGCATGTTCAAATGTCTGTCTAAATGCCTCTAAACACCACTATCATACCTGCTTCCACCACTACCCCTGGCAACACATTCCAGGCACCCACCACTCCGTAAAAAAACTTACCCCACACATCTCCTTTAAACTTTCCCCCTCTCATCTTAGGATTATGTCCTCTAGTATTTGGCATCTCCACCTTGGGAAAAAGATTCTGACTGTCTACCCCATCTATGCCTCTCGTAATTTTATAAACCTCTGTCAGGTCTCCCCTCAGCCTCCGATGCTGCAGAGAAAACAAATGAAGTTTGTCCAATCTCTCCTCATAGCCAATACTCTCTTATCCAGGCAGCATCCTGGTGAACCTCTTCTGCACCCTCTCCAAAGCCTCCACATCCTTCCTGTAATGGGGTGACCAAAACTGTACATATTTAGCAACAGTGGGTTATTACACTAACCTTTCACATCTTAGACCTGGATACAATTGGAGACCAGACTGATGGAATAAGGAGACTTCCATCCCGATAACAAAAAGGATTTTATGCATATAGGAGCTCAGAGCACTTGCGAGACAGTTTCTAGTAAGTGTAAGGCCCACATCACAGAATCATACACAATTCAGCGCAGATTAGGAACGGACAGGTAACTTTTGTTCCACTAGTCAGAGGTGGATTTGAGCCTTGCTCCTAAAGATGAGAAAGTAGAGTGCAAACGCATCAACCCCACAACTCGCTCTCGCTCTCTCGCACACACACACACCACACACACGCATATACACACCACACACACACACACACACATATACACACCACACACACGCATATACACACCACACACATATACACACCACACACACACCACACACACATATACACACCACACACACACCACACACACACACGCATATACACACCACACACACACACCACACACACATATATACACCACACACACACCACACACACATACACAAACACACACACACACCACACATACACACACAGACACCACACACACATACACACACTCACACACATACACACAGACACACACACACAACATCCAATTCTACCTTCCCTGTTTCACCGGTGAATACAGTAGCAGGGACTGGGCCAGTTGGTGTCAGGCAGCTGAATCACACTTGTTATGACGTAATTTCCAGACGGTATTTATGTCACAGTGTAAACTTTCTGTGCAGACATCTTTATGCATTCTCAGGATCTGGGCACGATTGACAAGGCCAGCATTTATTCCCCATGTTCAGTTACTCTTGTGAAGGTGGTGATGAGTGGCTGCCCAGAACTGCTGCAAACCTTCTGGTGAAAGTGTTCCCTCGTGCTGTTGAGGAGGGAGTTCCAGGATGTAGACCCAGAAGGAATGGTGATATGTGCCTATGACAAGATGCTCAAGAACTTGGTGGTCCACCTATTTGCCTTTGTCCTCCTAATCAAAGGGGGTTTCAGCTTTGGGAGATGCTCGCTGTATACCAACCCACAGTAAAGGCACTCAACCTGTTTGCTTACCAACAATGAACCTCCATTGGCCTCCAACTTAAAATTCATGTCATTTCTTACAAAGCCCTCCTCATGAGCTGCAGTTTCTCCTCATCTCAGTCCTAAATGTCTGATCCCATATCCTGAGACCCAGAGAGTGAAATGCGCTGCCTGGGGTGGTGGTGGAGGCAGGTACATTGGTCAAATTCAAGAGATTACTAGATAAACATATGGAGGAATTTAAAATAGAGGGATATGTGGGAGGAAGGGGTTAGATGGTCTTAGGCGAGGTTTAAAGTTCGGCACAACGTTGTGGGCCGAAGGGCCTGTATTGTGCTGTACTGTTCTATGTTCTATGAGACTGTGACCCCTGGTTCTAGAACAACCCCTCCCCAACCATCAGGGGAAACTTCCTCCATGCATCCAGTCTGTCAAGCCCCATCAGAATTTTGTATGTATTGCCGCTGACTTGATCCAACCCCCTTCATTGGTCGTGAGGGTGCCGTGTGTATGGCACAGTGAGTAGAGCTGCTGCCTCACAGCTCCAGCAATCCGAGTTCAATCTTGACCTTGGGCGTTGTCTGTGTGGAGTTTGCACGTTCGCTCTGTGACCTCTGGCTGCTCCGGTTTCCTCCCACAACCCAAAGACATGCAGGCTGATAGGTTAATTGGCCACAGTAACTAGCCCCTAGTGTGCAGGTGAGTGGGAGAATCCGGGTTAAATCGATGGGAATGTGGGGAGAATAACATGGGATTAGAATAAATGGCCATTTGATGGTACAATCTTGATGGGCCGAAGGGCCTGTTTCCTTGTTGTATGAGGCTTAGGTTTTCCACAGGCCTGGAATGTGTTTTGCATTGGTGGCGATAAACTAAAGGATGTGGTGAAGGGTTTGGATATGGGCTTAACATTTGCAGAATGGAGGAAAGGAGATGGAATGAGGAAGAAAGAAAGATGAAAAAAGAGCCAAAGCAAAGGAAGGAACAAGAGAGAAATAGAAAGAAAGAAGGAAAGAGGGAAGCGAGAAAGAAAAAAAATGAAAAAGTCACCAAAGCAGGTCCAATAACGACATTTAAAAGACATTTGGATATGGATAGGAAAGGTTTGGAGGGATACCAGCCAAACGCAGACAAGTGGATCGAGCTTAGGTGGGCACCGAGGTCAGCATGGACAAGTTGGGCCAAAGGCCCTATTTCCATGCTGTATTACTCTGTAACTCTATAATAAATAGATTGTGAAATGGGTGGTGAGTGTCGGGAACAAGGATGGCTCTAACAAACAGATGTTCATAAACAAAATGAGAGGAACATTCCAGTCTTACGTACAGATCAATGAAACCACCTCCGATAAGTATCTCTGGCAATTGTCAGGTTCTAGTAGGTGAAGGGAGTCAGTGGCACGAACAAGGCTACCTTTAGCAGCTACATAAAAACAACATGTAAGCAAAGGATTTTATTCTGTAGAGTGCGTTTCATGTGGTTCCCCTGCTTTTGATGAGTTTCATGGAATGATTTTTTTCTGATACTTTGTATTTCTGTGCAACCCTTTGCCAATTATTTTTCAACTGCAACTTTATGTTACCCGAGAAGCAAATTTTAATTATGAGTGAGGTCAACAGGTCACACACAATTATGGTCAACCATAGACAATCCACTTTTGGCTTTATTTTTTGATGGTTGACCAATATTATTGGCACTGAGGGTTTCCAAGTGTTCAAGATTCCCGGAATTTTCAGGAGTTAGGAATTAAGGCAGTGGACCTGATTGGAAGCAAAACCTGGGAAGAAAATCATCAGAGCATTAAGCAGTGGGTAGTTTTTCTCAAGTTTTCACTGAACACTTTTATCCAATTATGTTTAGCTTTGAGAAAAGATTGGATGTGCTCGAACAGAGGAGGTTGAAGAGAGGCTTAATGACAGTCATAGAGTTCTACAGCACAGAAATGGTCCCTTTGGCCTATCACATCCATGCTATTTTGCCCGTCTAATACCATTTGCCCACATTAGGTCCACATCCTTCAATGTCTTGCCTATTTAAGTGCCTGTCTCAATGCCTTTTAAGTGTAGTGATTGTCTGACTCCATCACCTCCTCTGGCTGTGAGTTCCAGATATCAACCACTCTTCGTGTAAAAAATGTTCCCCTCAGGTCTCCCTAAAAACTCCTTCCTCTAACCTTAAACCTATGCCCTCTTGTTTTCTGATACCCCTCCCATGGGGAAAAGATTCTGACTATCTACCCTATCTGTGCCTCTCATAACTTTAGAAACTTTTATCAGCTCATCTCTCAGCTTCTTTCACTCCCCTTTCTATCCACTCTCTCCCCATGACCAAAGTCTTCCAAACCAGGCAACATCCTGGAAATGGGGATGAAATTCTGTTTGCATGGGCCTGTTGGAGGTGGGAAATCACGGGGAAATGCTCAGATTATATCCGATATATACCTTCCATTGTTCAAACTGGGTTTTGACAAAAATTATGCCACTCCCAAATTCATTATCAGAGGAAGATGTACCTGCCTCTGCCACCCTTTTGGACAGGGACTTCCAGTCCCCAACCACCCTCTGGGAGAAATTAAATGTATTCTCCTCTTTCTCAGTCAGGTGATTTGGTAGTAGAGAGGATTGCAAAGCTGTTACTTCCTACAAGAAATACTTGCATTTCTGTAGCCCCTTTCATTACCTCAGCACTTTATAGCCACATACTTCTGAAGTGTAGTCACAGCAGAAAGAGCTGTTATTGGGCATGCAGTGAGTAAAGACTTGAATTCTGATGATTGCTTGACCATAGAATTATTGAAATGCTTTGCCATAACAGGAGGCCACTTGACCACATCTATGCTGGCTCTTAGCATGGAGACAAAAGAGACTACAGATGCTGGAATCCAGAGCAAAAAAACAAACTGTTGGAGGAACTCAGTGGATCGAGCAGCATCTGTGGAGGCAAAGGGATAGCTGACGTTTCCGGTCGAAACCCTGCATCAGGACTCATCCTGCCACTTTCATTGCCCCCTCTGTTTCCCCATTATAGTAATAATGTTCCGACACGCCATTTGGAAATGTAATCATACACTTCCCTCTTTTAAAAGGAGGCCATGGTGTTTGGCTTACATTTTGGAAGTCCCCAGATACCTCACTTGCTGACCAGATTAGAAGCTATGCTAAAACATTGAGGTACTAGCACAATGTGCTCCCATTAATGACCAACACCTTGCAGACACCTTTAGAGCAGGACGTCCGCCTGCCCTCTCAACCAGTGAACTCTCTATGGCATGGCAGCAAGAGCCCATACGCATAGAGGAGCAGAAGAGCAAATGGTTTGAAAAGAAGGTAATAAAATTGCCTCCTTGAGAAGGTTTTGCATGGCATTTCCTTCCAGTAGCACAAGACAATACATGCCAAATATAATTTCCATATGTCAGGGAGAATCCTTCTCATAAGTTCCTTCGAAACTTCATTGTGTTAATATTCATTTGGGCTGTTATCATGGTTTGAATCTAATCTGGTGGTTTGTGACAGAAAATATTGCGAGGCTTTTCAGAACAATAATGCTCCTTACGTGACCGTGCAGCAAAAAGAAACTTACAGGAGTGGGTGTCAGGAAGTCAGGAATTTGGAAATGATATTCCTGTGAGTTCTACTGCAGTGCTGTTTTTAATTAGGCTCATTTGGAAATTTCTCTGGAATCCAATAATTCCAATGTGCAGGGCTAAGGACAAGCTTGCAGGAAATGAGCACGATTGTGACTCAAACTCTGAAAATAAAAAACAGAGGATGATGAGCTTAAAGTTTACTCAACATGTGTGAGGTTAGTGGCTCTGTAACAAAACAGTATCATCAATAACTGCTCCCATCTGCTGCAGACTGGTTTGTTGAGATGTTATGTGTTCTGACATGAAATGCAGTAAGGACAGGGTCAGTTTAAGGCTGTATTAATCATCGTCTCAGTCTGTTCCGAGGAGATCTATAAATCATGCAGCATAAATCATGAGATCTTTTAAGAAGGTCTAAGATAAATACAAAAGGTTCTCGATTTTCAAGTGCGTTTTATGGAAATGCAACAATGAGGTCTGTGCACTTTAGAGGAAGATATGAGATAATGCATGAGACTGGGTAAAGCCCGCCAAATGCGCACAAAAAATTGTCCATTTATGTCTGCTTTATGGATAACTTTACTCCCATTAATGCTGAATAGAAAACAAGCAATTGTGATTAATCCATGTGGTATTTATTTACTCCCTATCATTCTGTTTTTATCTAAGCATGGCTGGTTAGCACAGCGATAGAGGCTGCAATGGTTTGGGTTAATCTGCAAGGTTTGGCTTTTCTGCAATTGGTATTAAAATGGAAAGCCTGGATTTGCAAGAGCCTGATCACTTAAGGCCAAGTAGCTGAGCACTTTGTTTTAATGCAAAAGATTGGTCAATGTCCAAGGGTTGTTCATTCATTGTTCCTGTCTTCCGATTGACCACAACCATCGATTGGAAACCAAATACTTAATCCCAGAGGAAGCGAACAGACGTCATATGATTTATATTAATGCCGGGGGAGTTTTCCAGTCCATGGGCAGTTAGTGGTCAGTCCCTGAAAGACCATTCGCCTCAGTTCTCCTGGGAATGCATTTCTTACTCACTGCTTTCAGCTGTTTGAATTTTTGTGAGTAGAAGTTTGGAAAAGGCTGTTCTTACGACATTGCCTCATTGGTGAAAAAGACCCCAAGTCAGAAAGCACCAAAATCAACTACCATCAGCAACCTGATTACGTGCAAAGTGATGGACACATGGGCTTAAACTTCATATGTAGCCACTGGATCCTTGGATTGGAACCCCCTCAAGGCTCCAAACAAAACCCACCAACACCATCTCCGCAAAATCCTCTGAATTCACTGGAAGGATATGAACCAACCTCCATGTCCCCTCTCCAACTAACGTTCCCAGTATTGAGGCTCTAATTCCTCTCAGCCAGACACATTGGGGCAGGCCATGTCAATCACCTGCTCAATACCAAACTCCTGAGACAGACACTCTGTACTGAGCCCTGTCAAGGAAAGAGAGTCCCAGGTAGACTAAGGAGAAGATTCAAGGATGTGCTCAAAGCCTTCTTGAAGAAATGCAATGGCCCTCTGACTCTCTGACAAATAATCACTCAAAGTGGAGGAGTATTTGGGCCAGTATTGAGAACCTCGAGACCATGCAGTGGAAGCACACAGAAGCCCTGCAGAAATGGCAGAAGGAACGCACCACCTCACGAACTACCCACCTTCCCGTTCCGTCACCCACCTCCTGCCCCATCTGTGGAAGAGTCTGCAGTTCCCCCCATTGGTATCATTAGCTACTCAGAAGCCCCAAAACCGGAGTGGAAGTAAATCAATCTCAATTCTGAGGGATTGCATCAGAAGGAGGAGGTAAAATCTGGGCACAGTGATTGCAAAGGGAAATGCAGCTGAAGGAGTCCATTTCCTGCAGAGAGCTAATTCATTCCCAGAAAGCTCTGGCTGTTTAGAATTCCAAGTCTTGTCATTGCTTTGATGACAGTTGCTTGTTTTACGCATTCACTGACATGCACATTGTTGGCAAGGCCAGCATTTATTGCTCATCTCTCATTGCCCTTGAGAAGACAGTGGTGAGCCGCCTTCTTGAACCGCTGCAGTCCCTCTGGTGAAGGTGCTCCCACGGTGCTGTTGGCGTGGGAGTTCCAGGGTTTAGACCCAGTGACGATGAAGGACGAGCAATACATTTCCAAGTCAGGATAGTGTGTAACGTGGAGGGGAGCATGTAGGTGATGGCGTTTTTATGAGCCTGCTACCCTTGTCCTTTTTGATGCTAGAGGTTGTGGCTTTGGGAGGTGCTGGAGAAAAAAGATAAAGGAATAGTCTATTGCCTCCTCTTATAGGATTGCATTTAGACAAACTTTGGAAAAAACTGACGTTTTGAACTAGTTTTATCCCTTATAAACCAAAGGGTACCTGGACAGTTAACCTGATGAACCTGGGTTTAGGGATTCCCCATTAAATTCACAGATGAGTTTTATAGACTCCTATTAAGCTGAAATGTGTCCTTTAGAAGCAGTTTGGGAACTTCGGGTTAGGGAAGTTGCCAGTGTGAAGGAGCTATGTGAGTATCAGACACAGGTTGAACTCTCCTCTCATACATTTGGCTCCATTGAATTCAGTAGGACCAAACGTGCAAGGGTGAGTTCCACCGGCAGGCAATACTCATGTATGTGATTAGTACTAGTGACAGACCAATTTTTCCTTTGCCCATAATTGTTAGACGAGCAGGACAAACTTTATTCCTCAACAATTAATTAGCACTTGGGATGCATTGCCTGATAGACTGATGGAGGTGTTTTCAGCTAATAGGGAACTGCGTCTACACTTGAAATCAAACAAAATGCAGGGTAGAGGAGGGAGACTAGTTGCATTGCTATATGTTTTTTAAATTCACTTATGAGATCTGGGTATCACAGGCAAGGCTAGCATTTATTCCCCATTCCTTAATTGCCTGTGAGAAGGTGGGAGTGAACCACCTTCAACCGCTGCAGTCCTTCTGGTGAAGGTGCTCCTACAGTGCTGTTGGGGAGGGAGTTCCGGGATTTACACCCAACTGAAGGATTGGCATCATATTTCCAAGTCTGGATAGTGTGCAGTTTAGAGGGGAACCTGCAGGTGGTGTTGCCCTTATGCACCTTCTTGGTGATCGAGTTTGCAGGTTTGAGAGGTGTCAGTAGCCATGGTGAGCAACTGCAGTGCATTTTATAGATGGTACACTCTGCAGCCACTGTGTGCCAGTGGTGGATGGGGTGACAATCAAGTGGGCTGCTCTGTGCTAGGCGATGTTGAGCTTCTTAAGAGTTGTTTACATTGTACTCATCCAGGCAAGTGTAGAGTATTCCATCATCTCCTGACTTGTGTCATGTACATCATGGAAAGGCCTTGGTGTGTCAGGAGGGAGCCAGGATCTCTAGTCTCTGACCTAGTCTTGAAGCCACGGTATTTATGTGGCTGGTTCAGCTGAATTTCTGGTCAACAGTGACATCCAGAATGGTAAATGTCAAGTGTAGGTGGATAGACTCTCTCTTGTTTGAAATAGTCATTGCCTGGGATTTCTGTGACACAAATGTCATCTGTCACATCAGTTCACACTTGAATGTTGCCGAGGTCGTGATGCCTGCAAGTATTTGTTGAGGAATTGCGAATAGAATTGAATATTGCACAATCAGTGAACATCCTCTCTTCTGACCTTATGAAGGAAGGAAGATCATTAATGAGGCAGCTGAATTGGTTCCAGCAACATTAGTTTCTGTCTGTTGGTGGTTAACTGGGTTAAAGTCATAGTCACAGAGGGATACAGCATGGAAACAGGCCTTTCAGGCCACTGAGTCCGCGCCAACTGTCAACCACCTATTTACACAAATCCTACAGTTTTTATTCTTCACACTTTCTCATCAACTCCCCCCAAATTCGACCACTCACCTACACGCTAGGGGCAATTTACAGTGGCCAATCAACCTATGTCATTGGGATGGGGGAAGAAACTGGAGAAAACCCACGCAATCACAGGGAGAATGTGCAAACTTCACATGGACAGCACCCGAGGTCAGGATCGAACCCGGGTCTCTGGTGCTGTGATGCAGTAGCTCTACTAGCTGCGCCAGTGACTGCCTATAGAGTTTCAAGTGTTTCTGCAGCCTACATTCTGGAGCTCAGACATGCCAAGTGTGTATCTGCAAACAATAGGAAGTGTTTATCCTGCAATTCTCAAGCCTACTCTTCTGGTTGGGTAACCTCCACTTACAGCTCCTTTAGCATCCTGAGGGTGAAAAGGAGTGTTTTCTGACACAGATGTTTGTTGTTGAACTCTTTGGGACATCTACAATTATATTCTTCTTGTTTTTAAATAAAAACAGAATATACTAGGGATTCTCAGCAGGTCAAGCAGCATCTGTGGAGAAACAGAGTTCATGTTTCAGGTCAATGATCCTTCTTCTTAGGCAGTCCCTCGGGATTGAGGATATCTTGGTTCCACTCCAGTTTTGTAGGCTCTGAGGTGACTGATGAGGCTTGTGTGGGAGCTGCAGACTCTTCCACAGATGGGGCAAGGGATGGGTGACAGGTAGGTTTGTGTTTAGTTTGGGATGTTGTGCGCTCCTCCTGCATGCGCACTTGTACAATTGACTGGGTAAGGTGGTGTCTCTATTTTTAATTAATAAGACCTTCAGCTCCATGCACTATGAGCTTAATTGAGTTTGCATTCACAGAACTACCAAGATTATTGGGATGATGCAGCAAGAGCCCTGTTCAAATGTTCTTGTACTTCAGCATTTTGTTTAAAGATCATGCCAAGTTGAGGTTTTTGAGAGAATTTGTGGACTGTAGCTGAATTTTAGGTCAAATAGCCCATGGCAGAGTCTCAGGGCAGATTATAGAGTGCAGCGAAAGTGCACTTCTTTAAAAATAATTCTTCACTGAAGATCTGCTGTTCATGGCCCAAACAGTCATTTGCTCTGGTTCCCTGGATCCAGTCCTAGACAGGGAGGGAGAATTATAGGGCGTGGAGGCTGGGATCTAGAGACAGCAAACACACACATTACCGTTGTGAAGAATAGTGAGTTCCTGCTTCTGCAGGTCTAACCGTAACCAATAATTGATCTGGCCCTGATATACCCGACGCATTCTCATTTCAAATGGTCAACTAGCCAGGTGTTTGGAAGCAGCATCTGAATTATACTGGTCTTTCAAGGAAGCCGTCATGAGATTTACATCCAAACTTGTCAACTACACTGATCTCAGAGACAACTTGGATTCTGTTTTTAAGCCCTAGAATTCTGAAAGTTGCCTGACATGGTGGACTAGAGGGTCATCTGCATCAGGCAGTTGTGTTGTTAGTGGTCACCACTCAGTGCACCAGTGACTGCTTTGGTCATGGATTTGCCGCATTGTTGAGCATGTGAGGCAAGTCCAGGAGAGGGACCTGGTCAATGGTCCAGGGAGAGAGGGCTTGGTGGTCAGTTGTTGGAAGTCCAATTGAGCACTGGGTTGGGGGTTGGAAATCTGACTGTCCGTGGGGTGAAGTGAGTGGTTGACTGGTGGGAGGAACCTGGAGGTCAAGGTGGATTAATGTAGGATTGTTGTTAATGGGTGTTTGATGATCAGCTCAGAGACAGCAGGCTGAATTGCCTGGTTCTATGGTTTTATGACTCTATGATGGAAGTTTGTGGAAGTGGGTGGCTATTGGTGTAGAAGGCTCATTGCTCATGTTGGTCAACTCTTTGGCAGCATGTGGCAAGTTGCTCGATGCTCCTCTTCCGTTTGGGAATCCTGGAAGTGTCTCCAAGGCCTCAGCTGCCAAATGCACACTCAACAGGCACAACACAGGGCCTCAGACATTCACTGGAAAAGCCTGTATCCTCTGCCAGACTGGGGTACCTGTTGCTTACTGGGTATTGCAATAACCTTGGCTGAAGAGGAGAAAAGGATAAGAGGAGGCATCCTGCAATCTGGCTTTTTGCTCTATATTTCAAAAGTAAACTTTATTCATATCACTTGCAAATGCCTAGCCTTGACAATGGCCTTGTCACTTTGCAAGTGATATGAGGCAGATGGTGACAACACCTTTAACTTAGGGTGCCTGAAACCTTAAGGCCATCCTCGAGTGCATGGGCAATACCCTTTCACAGTGAAGCAATACCTCCACTGGCCACCAACCTTGCATCAAACCCACCTTTACAAAAATGCTCCTATAAGCACTGGAGCAAACACTACATATTGAAGGGTGAATTAATGATGGGCTTCTCGTGCTGTATTACATCCCAAGATTTAGTTTGGATTGAACCTAAGTAAAATTGTTGGAATTAAAAGCTCAGCTTGTGTAGATTGAAAGGTCGGCAGTTAGGTGGTTATATGCTCTCCTGCCTTTGCCTGTGTAGCCAATTGCATCTGAACTCCTCACGCACAAGGGTGACAGTAGGTGAGTGTTGCACTTGCCAATCGCCATCTCATGTGAATCAAAGGATGCCACACCTTGAACTACGTTAATCAATGACGCCTCAGACACTAACCTGACCCCCAGACTTGTTTCTCCCCCGCTAATAATACAACTATAAGGGCAGCATGCAACCCTTTAAATGCTGCAGCTTCTGGATTCCAGCCTTTGACGTGGGTGTGGTGCACATACGTTGTGATCCGTGTGCCGGGAGCACGGGAATTCAAGTAGACAAGGTAATCTTTGCTTATAGCTCACTGTTGGCTTTTATAACTTGTTGAGGCCTCATCATTGTCTTCTCTAACAATAGAGAACACCACTGCCAATTTACAGGGGGATGGAGAGTGGGAGAGAAACTGAGCATTTGAACCAGGTAATAAAGATAACAGAGACGATCACAATGGGCGGTGAGCCAGAGTAGAAAAAAATGTTTGCAGAACTGACTCTGCACTTTCAGGAAGCCGTATGACACAAAAATAAGTGAAACTGAGTGAATGATTTAATAATTGTCATACACCGTGCACAAAAGGAACTTCTATGGATTTGTATGGTTTTGGTCTGCACGGTTTCAGTCTCCAGCACCAATCTCTGTACCAGGGGATGGCTGATAGCATTGTGGTTGTTAAACACAGAATTCTTGTTGTTAACCAACATCATAACTCAAGGTTGAAGATGTCCAACTGTGTTGCCACATAATTTTACATGATATAATGGAGATAGCTGTTCTGTGCTCTGCATTTCCCAGGTCTGTCTTTTCCGCAGGCTTTATGCTTGGAAGCCGCTGATCAAATGCAGACATCTACCGTAGAATCTTCTCAAGTGACACCACAAATGGGAACAGAGACCACATTGCAAACTTGTATCCCACACAAGGTTCTTATCCCTTGCAGAATGCAGCCTGGTTTTTATTTGCAAAGATATCCAAAGGCATTGACAATTCCAACACACAGGAATGCCCAGAATTGGATAATCGAGGAGGTATTTGGATTGTGGTATGATGGAAAGAACTTTAAAATAAATGGGTTAATGGTTGTATTAACACAGCAGCCACAGGAACGCTCTACAAATGTGTTGAGAGTTTGTCCACTGACATCAAAACCATTGTTCCCAGGCTTGTAAGTTTGTGGAGGAAGTGAGAGGTTATAATATGGCTCCTACAGTAAACTATTCACAGCAACAAGAAGATACATTTATATGTAGCAACACACAATCTGCTGAGGGAACTCCGCGGATCGAGCAGCATCTGTGGGGGAAAGGAATTGTCAACATTTTGGGTCGAGACCCTGCATCAGTCAAAACTCTGATACAGGGTTTTGACCTGAAATGTTGACAATTCCTTTCCCCCACAGATGCTGTTCAACCCGCTGAGTTCCTCCAGCAGATTGTGTGTTGCTCCAGATTCCAGCGTCTGCGGTCTCTTGTGTCTCCAAACATTTATATGTGACCCTCACTGTAGTAAAATGTCCCAAGGCAATTCAGAGGTCTGTTACCAAAAAATTGACACTGACCTATGTAAGGAGGGTTTAGGGCAGGTGACCAACAGTTTGATCAAAGAGTGAGGTTTTAGGAAGTGTTTTAAAAGAGGAGAAGGGAGAGAGGGAGGTTTATGGAGGGAACTCCACAGCTTAGGAACCAGGCACAGCTTCCAATCTTGGAGCAGTTAAACTTGGGGATGGTTAAGAGGTCAGAATTGGAGGAGGACTGAGATCTTGAAGGGTGGCAGGGCTGGTGGAGGTTACAGATGGAGGGCAAGACCATGGAGGGATTTGAAAACAAGGCTAAAAATTTTTAAGATTGGGGCAGTGCTGATCAGTAACCAGAGTAGAGGAGTGGTGGGTGATTGAGACTTGGTGCGTACTAGGTGACAAGCAGTATATTTTTGGATGAGCTCATTTATGAAAGGTCCAAGCTGGCAGACTGGCCAAGAGAACATTGGATAGAGTGGCATTAAATACCATTGCTTGCACATGCCACTCCAGCCCTCAAACCAAGACATCAATGCTCATTTTGTTTCTCCGCAACATTATAGTCACTGAGTTGACAAGTAGCCACGTGTTCCTCACCACGGCTATCAGGAAGAAAATAGTAACCAAAAGAGGGGGAGTTCTAGAATTACAGCGAAGATATCCAGTGTTCGGCCCTCTTCGCTTTCATACACCAAGACTACATATTTTTACTTGTTTGTTCATTCACAGGATCCAGACATGGACTCATCCCTAATCACCCCATGAATTGACTGGTCTTACCAGGCCATTTCAGAGTGTAGTTAAGAGCCTGGAGCCGCATACGGGCCAGGTAAGTACAGCAAATTTCCTTCCCAGACAAATTTATTGTCATTGAAAAGCATCAACATTAGTGAACCAGATGTGTTTTTACAACAATCCAGTAATTTTGAGTTCACCATTGCACCCTGCTGATTTATGTAATCACTTGAATGTAATTATCCCAGGTGCGGTGGGATTTAAGCTTGTGATTCCTTTTATCGATACACTCATGTGATGTGAGTGCTGCTGACAATGATTGCCCATCTCTAGTTGCCCTGGAATTGAGGAGGGAGTGAAGAGTCGACCACATTGGTGATCTGGAGTTAGATATAGACCAGAAAGTCATTAGGAAACCAGGTGGGTTTTACAATGCTTACCATTTCAGAGACTAACTTTTTCCATAATTCCAGATTTATTTAATTACTTGAATTTAACTCCCCTAGCTGCGATGGTGGGATTTCGACTCATGTCTCTGGATCAATGGTCCAGAACTCTGGCCGCTAATCCAATTACTTAACCATTGCACGTGCAAACCCCACCTCTGGATTTTAGTCCAGTAATTAAGTACTGTGCTGCCATGCCCCATTGTGTTTGAGTGCGACAATACTTTGCCATTCCAAAACCGTTAGCACCCTTTTGAGGACAGAAGGCGAAAATGTGCAGAGGCCAGGGTGAGGAACCCAACTATCTTGAGACACCAGTGCAATAGTTTGTGTTCAGATAGTCCACCAACCTTTGTAATGGTGTCTCAACATAGTTTCCTTGGTTTGATTGAGAGGTCAGAAAAGCAAAGAAAGATTTTTGATGTTAGTTTGAAACAAAAACAAGATTAATTTTTCTCTCGTACATTAAGAATGATTTGGGCTTCCAGTCAAAAGAAATGATTCAGTTTTCACTTGATGAAGAATCAGTTGAGACAAAGCAGAAACACCCCTGAAGTCTCAGCCACATGTAGAGATTCACGGAGGGACCACAAGATAGGCAGGGAAAGAGCATTTACTTGCTTGTAATTGATGCTATATCTTTGCTTTTATCTTGTTTGGATATTTCCCACAACATGGATGGGATGTAGTCTTCCTCTAGTTCTTCTGTCTTTGAACTCCAGTCCGTGATCTGTGCATTGAAGATGTTGGTCTCCTGCAGAGCTCAATGGTCAGTACGCTGCCCCAGCCTCTCAAAGGCATTTTCAGTGACCCAAAGGGAACTAGTGTTCTTGTCAATACCCATGAGTCAATGAAAGCAGAATATAAAGCAATCATTAACAATGCAAACCCTTTCAGACTTATTCGTAAGACTTGTAGTGGGGTCTGAGGACACCAGATGTGTGGCCAAGCACTTGAAGGAGGGTGTTAGACCAATTGTAATCAACAATTACTCCTTGCTACTCACGCAGGGAGAATTCCTCGCTGGCGTTTTCCCTGTGCTAAGGACCTTAAGCTTGCACCTTTATGCTCACCTATGATGGTACATCCCACTGGCCAATTCCATTTTGTGTTACCCATCCCAATACAAAGTAACACCACATCACAATTAAAGGACGGTTTTGCCCAAGTGCTGGCTTGGTTCACAAAATCTATTGTCTATTTTTTGACAGTGGGATGGGAAACACAAAATGGAGCTGGCTTATAATGGTAGGGACTCGGCCAAATAAATCTCAGATTTCCACAACATCTTAATCATTAATTAGGTCCACGCTTATGGAAGCTCTTCTGGCATCTGCTGAATCTTAATTGAACAAAAGAAGCACTGATGAGTCTTAACACGTGACAGATTCAATGTGGAAATTAAATGGAGATAGAAAGCAGCAAATGAAGGTAAAAGATTCTCAGGGGAGATTTCTATTGAGATACTTGGCTGGACAATTAGTTTTGCCTAGTGCAGATAGTTAGGAATGTTGCACTTGATTGTAGTCGGGATAGGAGATGATCAAAAACCAAAACCAGTGCTGATCACAAGACAAAGGAGCAGAATTAGGCCATTCAGCCCATCGAGTCTGCTCCGCTACCACACCATGAGCTAAACTATTCTCCCATCTAGCCCCAATTCCCTGCCTTTTCCCCATATCCCTTGATACCCTGACTAATTAGGTACCTATCAATCTCCTCCTTAAACACCCTCAATGATCGGGCCTCCACAGCTGTACGTGGCAAAGAATTCCATAAATCCATGACCCTCTGGTTAAAGAAATTTCTTCTCATTTCTGTTCTAAACGGGTACCCTCTAATTCTAAGACTGTGCCCTCTAGTCCTGGACTCACCCACCAAGGGAAACAACTTAGCCACATCTACTCTGTCCAGTCCTTTCAACATTTGAAATGTTTCTATGAGGTCCCCTCTCATTCTTCTGTACTCTAATGAGTACAGTCCAAGAGCCGACAAACACTCATCGTATGTAAGCCCTTTCATGCCGGGAATTATCCTCGTATATCTTCTCTGAACCATCTCCAACATCAGCACATCCTGCTGATGGTTAATGCTGTCCTTCTATTTGAACCTGCAAAGTGCCACAAGCACCCTTCAGTACCCCAGGAACATAGGTTCTGCAACAGATATGTCTCCTGCTCACTCAGTGGATGTCATCAATGGGCCTAAGAAAACCAAGCCTACGTGTTAACCTTTTAGCTGATCAAATTTTTCAAACTATACACTGAAAGAGAAGGTGAGAACAGTGGTAAGATATCCATCAGGCTTTTTATTCAGAAAGTGAACAGATATCAATTTCATTTGCATTTCAAGTGTTAACAATTCATGGGCTATCACTGCTGCAAAGGCATCTTGTGAGATCACAGTATTGTTACGGCACAGAAGAGGCTATATGGCCCATTGAGTCTTTCATTAAAAATGTTAAACCATGAGCACTGAGAGTGTTTGGCCCATGTGAGACAGAGGTGAGGCAAGACATTTTCTCTCAGAGAGCTGGGTGTCTTTGAAACTCTCTTCCTTAAAGGATGGTGGAAGTGTTTTTGAGGCAGAGGTAGAGAGATACTAAGCGAGAGGTGAAAGGTTACCAGGGATAGATGGAAATGTGAATTGTGGTTACAATCAGATCAGCCATAATCTTACTAAGTGGCAGAGGAGGCTTGAGTGGTCAACTGGCCTACTCCTATTCCTAGCGCATATGTATTTGATTGTAATGCTACCAACCTTGGGCCACAGAATAATACAACTCTTCATGTTCATGTTAAAAGGGCAAAATTGCAGTCAGTTGGATGGGCTGAAGTGTGTCTACTTTAATGCGAGGAGTATCAGGAACTTAGAGCGTGGGTAACTATGACGTGGTGGCCATTACGGAGACTTGACTGTCGTAAGGGCAGGAATGGCTGCTGGATATTCCAGGGTTTAGGTGTTTCAAAAGGGACAGGGGCGGAGGTAAAAGAGGTGGGGGAGTGGCTTTGCTGACCATGGACAGTGTCACGGCTGTAGAAAGGGAGGATGTCCTGGAGGGATCATCCACTGAGTCAGTGCGGGTGGAAGTCATAAACAGGAAGGGGGCGATCACTCTATTGGGACTATTCTGTAGACCCCCCAATAGCAGCAGAGACACTGAGAAGCAGATCGGGAGGCAGATTTTGGAGAGGTGCAAACATAACAGGATCATTGTCATGGGTGATTTCAACTTCCCTAATATTGATTGGCACCTCCAAAGGGGATAGATGGGGCAGAGTTTGTTAGGTGTGCCCAGGAAGGCTTTCTGACACAGTATGTGGACAGGCGGACCAGAGGAGAGGCCATACTTCACCTGGTACTAGGCAATGAGCCTGATCAGGTTTCAGATCTCTCGATGGGAGAGCATTTTGGAGACAGTGACCATAACTCCTTGACCTTTACCATAGCCTTGGAGAGGGATAGGATCAGACGATATGGGAAAGTATTTAACTGGGGAAGCGGAAATTATGATGCTATTAGGCAGGAACTTGGGAGCATAAACTGGGAACAGATGTTCTTGGGGAAGTGCACAGTGGAAATGTGGAGGTTGTTTAGGGAGTACTTGCATGGGGCTCTGGATAAGTTTGTCCCACTGAGGCAGGGTAGGGATGGTAGAGTGAAGGAACCGTGGTTGACGCGAGACGTAGAATATCTTGTCAAGAGGATGAAAGGAGCTTACCTAAGGTTTAGAAAGCATGGATCAAACAGGGCTCTGGAGAGTTACAAGGTAGCCAGGAGTGAGCTTAAGAATGGACATAGGAGAGCTAGAAGGGGGCTTGACGAGTAGGATTAAGGAAAATCCCAAGGCGTTCTACACGTATATGAAAATAGAAGGATGACTAGGGTGAGGGTAGGACCGACCAGGGATAAAAGAGGAAACATGTGCCTGGAGTCGGAAGATGTAGGGGAGGTCCTTAATGAATACTTTGTTTTGGTATTTACCAGAGAGAGAGAGACCTTGACGTTTGTGAGGATGGCGTACAACAGGCTGATACGCTAGGGCATGTCAACGTGAGGAAGGAGGATGTGCTGGAACTGTTGAAAAACATTAGGATAGATAAGTCACCAGGGCCGGACGGGATAAATCCAAAGATATTACGCAAAGCGAGGGAAGAGATTGCTGTGCCTTTGGCGATGATCTTTGCATCCTCACTGGCCACAGGAGTAGTGCCAGATGATTGGAGGGTGGCAAATGTTGTTCCTTTGTTCAAGAAAGGGAGTAGGGATAACCCTGGGAATTACAGACCAGTGAGTCTTACTTCAGTGGTAGGCAAATTACTGGAGAAGATTCTTAGAGACAGGGTTTATGGGCATTTAGAGAAGCACAGGCTGATTAGGGACAGTCAGCATGGCTTTGTGAGGGGCAGGTCGTGCCTCACGAGCCTGATTGAACTCTTTGAGGATGTGACAAAGCACATTGAAGAAGGTCAAGCAGTGGATGTGCTGCTCATTCAGAAAGTCGGGAGGCATGGGATCCAGGGAAACTTGGCTGTGTGGATTCAGACTTGGCTCACCCATAGAAGACAGAGGGTGGTGATAGATGGAGCATATTCTGCCTGGAGGTCAGTGACCAGTGGTGTTCTGCAAGGATCTGTTCTGGGACCCCTGCTCTTTGTGATTTTTATAAATGACTTGGATGAGGACGTGGAAGGGTGGGTTAGTAAGTTTGCAGATGACACGAAGGTTGGTTGTGTTGTGGATAGTGTAGAAGGTTGCTGTAGGTTACAACAGGACATTGATAGGATGCCAAGCTGGGCTGAGAAGTGGCAGATGGAGCTCAACCTGGAAAAGTGTGAAGTGATACACTTTGGAAGATCGAATTTGAAGGCAGAATACAAGGTTAATGGCAGGACTCTTAGCAGCGTGGAGGAACAGAGGGATCTTGGGGTCCATGTCCATAGATCCCTCAAGGCTGCCACGCAGGTTGATAGGGTTGTTAAGAAGGCGTATGGTGTGTTGGCCTTCATTAGTTGGGGTATTGAGATCAAGAGCCATGAAGTAATGTTGCAGCTCTATAAAACTCTGGTTAGACCACACTTGGAGTATTGCGTTCATTTCTGGTCACCTCATTATAGGAAGGATGTGGAAGCTTTAGAGAGGGTGCAGAGGAGATTTACCAGGATGCTGCCTGGATTGGAGAGCATGTCTTATGAGGATAGGTTGAGTGAGCCTGAGGCTTTCCTCTTTGGAGAGAAGGAAGATGAGAGGTGACTTGATAGAGGTGTACAAGATAAGAGGCATAGATAAAGTGGACAGTCAGAGACTTTTTCCCAGGGTGAAAATGGCTAACACAAGGGGGCATAATTTTAAGGTGATTGGAGGAAGATATAAGGGGGGATATCAGAGGTAAGTTATTTCTTTTGAAAAAACACAGAGAGGAGTGGGTGCATGGAACGCACTGCCGGCAGAGGTCGTTGAGGCAAATACATTAGGGACATTTAAGAGACTCTTAGATAGCCACATGAATTTTCAAAAAATGGAGGGCTATATGGGAGGGAAGGGTTAGATAGATCTTAGAGCAGGATAAAATGTTGGAACAACATCGTGGGCCGAAGGGCCTGCACTGTGCTGTAATGTTCTATGTTCAACAGTCAGGAAAATCTCACTCCATCAAAATATCAAATAAACCCTCTCTCCATGCTTCAAGTTTAAAACTTGCTCGATTTGTTAGAGCTGAAAGATGTATCTTTCACTGAAGGTGACATTGAACTGAAAGTTCGCCAACTTAAAAGCCCCTCCTCCCCAGCAGGAAAGGGGAACTCCTTTTTGCAAAAGTGTTGGTAGAAAGGAAGAAGCTCTCTTACTTATTCCCTTGGTATCCTCTCCACAAATGCAACCTCTTCTTGGTGACTGGAGAAGAAACAGTGTGGGGATTCTCCTTAGCACCTGCACATTCTTTCAGTTTCAAGGCACTGTGGAGATCCTAGGCTTTCTACTTTCCCTAAGGGAAGACACCTGATCTCCATTTCTGTTCCCTGGCAAGGTTGAGATTGAGAATTCAATACATAGGGGATTCATGAGTGTGTGATTTCTCATCCCACTGCTTCCTGAAGTAGATCTCTGACTGCCCCGCTGCCAGGTTTAAGCAGCATTGGAGGTAGGGTGGCAGCAACAGGCATCAAGGATCCTGGGCTTCTTACCAATCCCTATGGACTTTCCTTCCATTACTTTCATTGAAAGAAAAATCCAGCACTGAGAGTCTTCCACCTCGATATCCCTTCCCATACTCCATGTAATACAACTTTTAATGCCTAGGAGCGTGAAGGCATAGACCAAACTTGTGTCAGCACCCAACTTGCCTATTAAATGTTCTTGTTCATCAGATGAACAAAATTATTGGAAATAATACTACAAATAAACAGCTTTGTAAGGAAGTAACCCCATTGGGATTGAACGTTGGATGAACTATCTGTTGGAGCAAATTTTGGTTGTTCCTTCAAATAACATAAAACAACAGCACATACTTCAAATCCGTAACAATATGTTCACATATGCCATTACTACTTGGACTTCTCTTGAATTAGCTTCTACCACGGTGGACAGAACTTGCTCTGTACTACCTAATAGACAAACTCATTTTATTATTCAGCCAATATCCTTTAAAAATGCCCATTTTGTCAACAGTAACTGTGTTGATTTTGAACTTTTTCTCCCCCTGGAAACTTTTATAATATTTTTAATCATACAGTGCCACCATTAGGGCAGCCAGTCAGACAAGCTGTTTGATTGTCACGTTGGAACTTACATTTAATCCAGTAAATGTCAGCAATCGGTATTTTAATTCAGTCCCATTGCAGTGTTTGCATCAGTAACCCCCTCATGGTTATATCCTGGGAATCATTGCCTGTAAAGATGGTGGAAGCAGAGTCAATCAGGGCTTTCAAAAGTGATTTAGATAATCGTTACAGGGAAATCATTTTCAGGGCTATGAGGAAAGAGTGAGGAAATGAGACTGACTGGATTGTTTGAAGAGATGATATGGACTCGATGGGCTGAATGCCCTCCTTCTGTGCCATAAGGATTCTGTGATTCATGATACTTGTGGTTTTACAAAGAAAAATTTCAAGAAAATTTCACTGTCGTCGAGCACGGAAACAGGCCCTTCAGCCCAACCAGTCCATGCTGACAAGACACTCATCTAAGCTGGTCTTACTTGCCTGTGTTTGGTCCATTATCCCTCTAAACCTTAACATGAAAATTGTTTAAAAAACTGTTAAACTTGGTAACTGTTTGATGTAAGAACATAAGAAATAGGAGCAGGAAGAGGCCACTTGCCCCCCTCCTTCTTGCCCCACCATTCAAAAGATCAGGGCTCAGTTCCACTTTTTTTGCCATTGGCCAACTAAAGTGTACACTCTGGGATTGACTGGGATTTTCTTCCTAAATATGCATCTCTCTCTCCTCCTTCAAGATGTGTTTTTTTTTTTAAGTACCAACATCTTTGATCAAGCTTATGGCGACATGTAACAGTGTCAAAAATCTGTCCATTTCAGCTTAGGTACAGATCCTCCTCAGGTTACCACAGGGTTCCACTCCTGTGAACTGTTCATAACCTGGACAGTTTGCAAGTCAGAAATGCAGCCATAAACCATGTCCCCACATGGCAGCAGCTGGCAAATCCATCCCACTGGTCTCCCAGTATACAGGCTGTACATAAGATGGGCATTCGTAACCTGAGGAGGACCTGTATATTCAATGACTCCACCTCCACAGCTCTCTGCAATAGAGAATTTCAAAGAGTCGCAACCCTCGGAGATAAGAAATTCCTCATCTCTGTCTTAAATGGGTGACCCTTATTCTGGAACTTTCCACCGGATAACTTACTCTCATCATCCACCCAGTCAATTCCCAATGGAATCACATATTTTTCAATCAGATCACCTCTCATTCTTCTGAATTCCAAACGAGTATAGGCCCGTCCTGCTCAACTTCTCTTTGATCCCTTCATGCAAGGAATTAACCTGGTGCCTTTTCCCTGTACTGACCAAGGGAAGGACTTCCTTCTTTAGGTAGAGAGGCCAAGAGTTACCCAAATGGGTCTCACCAAAGTCCTGTGCAACCTCAGCTGGACTTCTTTAGTTTTGTGCTCCATTTATTTTGTGATTAAAGGCTACGCACCTTCCTATCACCTGCAGTACCTGCACGTTACCTCCTGAGTCTCAGTCAGCACATCCAGATTTGTCCACAAGTCATTTACAACTTTCTCACTGTTTAAAAGAAATTATATTTATTTATTCGCCCACCAAAGTGTGCAAACTCACCTTTACTCACATGTACCCCATCAGCTGCCACCTTAATACTGTGTTAACCAGTCCATGTATCTTTGCACCTTCCTCACAGCTCACTTTCCCACCTACCTTTGTGTCAGCAGCAAACTTGAACATGTTACCATTCTATCTGACTTTATGCTACTAAATAGAGGGAGAGAAATGTGTTGTTGCCACGTGATCCAGCCCACCCATGATCCTTTTTGTATGCAGTCCAAGCGGTGCTTAGGTGGCACAGACCAACATCCCCTCAGACATCTGATTAATCATAGAGAATCATACAGCACGGAAACAGGCCCTTTGGCCCACTGAGTCTGTGCTGACCATCAACCACCCTTTCATACTAATCCCATTTTATTCTTTTCCGTCAACTACCCCTTTGCACAGATTCTACCCTTCACTCACACACTAGGGACAATTTACAGCGACCAATTAACCCACCGACCCGCACGCCTTTGGGACGTGGGAGGAAACCCACACGGTCACAGGGAGAACGTGCAAGCTCCACACAGACAGTGCCTGAGGTCATTGGAGCTGTGAGGTAGTAGCTCTACCCACTCCGTCACGTATTGCCAACATTGGGATGGGGGGGGGGCAGCAGAATGGTATTTGAGATGTACAATTACCATTTGGAGTTTGTGCTTTCTTTGACTCAGTCCTACTTCATCAAATTGCTGACTTAGTCTACTTGGCTGTGGACTGGATTGGGAAAAAGAAACAGGCATGTAATATAAGTCTTCAGTCAGGAAATGCACAGATGAATCAGAGTGCTGGCTAATTTCATCTCTGGTCCAGCTCGATCCAATATATAATGGGATGCAATACTGACCTGCTAATGAACCATTAAATTCAATCTGCTTGTGTGTCTTTTGAACTGAAAAGCGTGGGGTGAGATTTCAGTTTGTTATTAATGACATATATAAAAAAAAATGGATTATTAAGAAAACAAATGCAGGCTGTCCTCTGCTATGCATGTGGAGAAACCCATGAGGCCCAGGTAGCTATGATCATTATGGAACATGCGAACAGGAGGTCCCTGACAGCCAAGTAACCCACCCAAGGGCAACCAGGATGATTGATGCTTGTTGAATCCTCTAGTTTGTAGAGCCACCCATGAAGGAGACCAGAACAGAAAGCAGCCTGGAGTACTGTTTTGGTAAGGAGAGATATACTTGTTTTGGAGACAGTTCAGAGAAGGTTCACTCGGTTGATTGCTGGAATGAAGGGGTTGTCTTATGGAGGACGAACGAGCAGGTTGGGCTTCTACTCATTGGAGTTTAGGAGAACGAAGATTGAATTTATCGAAGCATACATCATTCTGGGATTTGACAAGGTAGATGCTGAGAAAAGTTTCCCCTTCATGGGGGAATCTAGAACCTGGGGAATAAGCCAAGGCGCATTTAAAATGGAGGCGAGGAGGAATTTCAGAGGCTTCAAATCTTTGGAACAGTCTACCCCAGTGAGCTTTGGAGGCTGCATTATTGAATATATTTAAAGTCAAGATCAACAGCTATTTGGATTCAGTGGAGTTAAAATTTATGGGGAACAGGCAGGAAAGTGGAGCTGAGGTCAAGATCAGCCACGATCTTATGGAATGGTAGAGCAGGCTTGAGGAGCCGCGTGTTCAGCGATGTCACGGCACCAACGCCAATACAGCTGGGGAAATTGGCAGGTATGACAGGTATAGGGGACTAATGAGGGGGGAGTACAGTCATGAGTATAACAGGTGTAGGGAGGTGCTTAAAAAAGGAAATTAGGAAGGTAGACAGTGGTCACAAGAAATCACTAGCAGGCAAGATTAAGGTAAATATGAAGGTGTTCTGTAAGTATATTAAGGGCAAAAGAATAACCATGGAATAAGTAGGGTCCATTTGTGACAACGAGGGCAATCTGTGCATGGAGCTGGAAGGTATAGGTGAGGTCCTAAATGAATACTTTTCAAACGGACTTTGTAGTTGGCAAATTCAGTGAAGGGGAAAGAGGAAAATCTAGTGCTGGTCTCCACAAACAAAGAGGAGATACTCAATGATTTGGCGGGCTTAAGGATGGATAGATCCCCAGGGCCAGATGAGATTTATCCCAGGCTGATATGGGAGGCATGGAAAGAGGTTGCTGGGGCTCAGGATGAGATTTTTAAATCTTCATTGGACATAAGTGAGGTACCAGGTGACAGGAGGATGGCAAACGTGTCCCCCTTTTCAAGAAAAGCAACAGGGAAAAGCCTGGTAACTATAGACCTGTAAGCCTAACATCAGTGATAGGGAGTATACTGGAAAAACATCTGAAGGAGAGGATTAATGATCTCTTGGAAAGGCAGGGACTGATCAAAAACAGCATGGCTTTGTCAAGGGCAGATCCTGTCTAACCAATTTGACTGAATTCTTTGAAGAGGTAACAAAGTGTATCAATGAGGGCTGGGCAGTAGATTTTATTTACATGGACTTCAGTAAAGCCTTTGACAAGCTCCCACATGGGACACTGGTTGAAAAGGTTAGGGTTCATGAAATCCAGGGCAAGATGGCAAATTGGATCCAAAATTGGTTTGGCAATAGGAGACAGAGGGTTATTTACGTGATTGGATGCCTGTGACCAGTGGTGTCCCACAAGGATCGGTGCTGGGACCTCTGCTGTTTGTAATATACATGAATGGCTTGGACGTGGATACGGGAGGCACGATTAGTAAGTTTGCGGATGACACGAAGATTGGCGGAATTGTTGATAGTGTGGAAGGTAATTTTAGGCAAATTAGTAAATTAAATTGGTTTATTATTGTCACGTGTACCGAGGTACAGTGAAAAGCTTTGTATTGCATGCCATCCGTACAGATCATTTCACCACACCAGTGCACTGAGGGAAAACAATAACAGAATGCATAATGTAGTGTAACAGCTACAGAGAAAGTGCATTGCAGGCAGACAATAAGGTGCAAGGCCACAATGAGGTAGATTGTGAGATCAAGAGTCCATCTTATTGTACTGGGGGACCACTCAATAGTCTTATAACAGTGTGCTGCAGAGAGATATCAGTGTGTTAGTGAAATGGGCTGAAAAATGGCAGATGGAGTTTAATCCAGACAAGCGTGAGATGATGCATGCTGAGAGCACAAATGAGGCTAGGACATATACCATGAATAATAGGGTCTTAAGGAGTGTTGAGGAGCAGAGGGACCTTGAAGTACATGTCCATAGATTCTTGAAGTGGCAACACAAGTAGGTAACATGGTTAGGAAGGCATATGGGATACTAGCCTTCATCAGTCGAAGCACTGAATACAGAAGCAGGGAGGTCATGCTCCAACTTTATAAAACCTTAGTCAGGCCTTAGCTGGAGTGCAGTTCTGGTCACCAAAGTATAGGAAGGATGTGACAGCACTGGAGAGGGTGCAGAGGAAAGGATGTTGCCTGGGATGGAGTGTTTCAGTTATGAGGAGAGACTGGAGAGGCTGGGTCATTCTCTCTGGAGCAGAGGAGGTTAAGGGGAGACATGACTGAGGTATATAAAATTATGAGTATAGATATGGTAGACTGCAGAAAACTTTCCCCCATATCAGAGGTAGATAAAACAAAAGCACATAGTTTTAGCGTGGGTGGGGGGGGGAGGGGTGGTGGTGGTGAGGTTTAGAGATGATGTGATGGGGACCTTCTTCACCCAGACGGTGGTAAATACCTGGAATGAACTGCCTGAGAGAGTGATTGAAGCTGGGTCACTGACAGCAGTTAAGTGTCCAGATGAACACTTGAATCACTTAGGCATAGAAGGCTTTGGACCAAGAGCCGGGTGATGGGATTAACACGGAAGGGTGTCCACTGGTCGGCATGGACGAGTTGGGCTGAATGGCCTGTTTCATCCCTCCATTTTGCCAGCCACGTGAACTTGCCCTATAGGGAACCCTTCTGTAGGCTACTGGCCCATGAACAACTTGCCCAGAGTCGGGGGTTGGGGATATTGGGGTGCATACGGAATTTGACAAGCCAGTAGCTCTTAAAGAATGGTTGCTTGTCCTTAAAGTTGTTGTGTTTGCAGAAGAGAATGGTTGTTCATGGTGCTTCCGTGCTTCATCACTACTCCTGATGCTGAGGAGCAGGACGGCCTTCAACCCCGAGCTTGCTTTGCCAATCAACAAGGATCCTGTACCACAAGCCCACTTTCCTGGCCAATCCCCAATATCTTCTGATTCTCTTAATGTCCAGTGTTTTATTCATCTCAGTCTTGAATATGTCCAATGATGGAGCATCCTCAGCCCTCTGGGGCAGAAAACACAAAACACTCAGTAACTCCTTTGAGCTGAAGTCCTGGCGATCATTGCTAGATTGATGTTTCTGTGGCAAATGCTTTATGTTCACATTAGCCACAGACTTGAGATTGAGTCCTGATTACTGCACGGCTGTCATCTACAAAGCCCAATGCTCAAGGGGTGTCCCTCCCTTCCACAGGAAAAGCAATGAAGGTGTGGGCCTTTGTAAATATAGTGGGCTGGAAATTCTTTCACATAGCGAATAGATTTCATGAGCAATGTGAGTAAATTTGATCCAAAATCTGATGGCTAAATGCAGCAGACTTCCATCAATCCGTCCCTGGGCCTCCACACGCATGATCTGGACATGCACAGAGTCTGCTAGCTTCATGCAGTGATGTCAAATGGCAACACACCACACACTTTGACCTCACCTCTGCAAAACTCATGAGTTGTGGCAGTGGAGTCAAGTCTTACCCACTCTGTGGCTTGAGTTCAAGGTGTTGGTCACCTTGTAGGCCGTCCTTCATGTAGATTCCTTGGTGGTTACCCCCATCCCCCTCTTCAACTACCTGTTCCCCCACTCCCATGATCCTCCTTTCCACTGCTATCTTGCCAGAGAATTTCACTGGCAGGGTAGCATAAAATTTGGGCAGGAAACCCTCCCCATCACCCCATCCCCGCTGCGACTTTAACATCTATCCTGTCACTGAAGAACTTATAGCCTGATGGCTGCCATTTTGTTTGACGCAAGAATGCAGGGTGCTGCCTCCTGGCATGGTTGACATGGCAGATCAGAAGGATGTGAATAATTCATCCTGCAGTAATCTTCTTTCTCTGGGAACTTTTCCAAAAGTTGTCATTTCCAGATGTTTGCAAGTTATTCTGTAGTAGAGAATGCAGCTCTTTGGCACCTGGTCTTGTGAAGCTGGCTGCCCTCTTTCTGACAAGTCCAGGTTGATGCATATTTGCAGGATAGAGAAACACCTGTATTTCTTTCTCCTATCTCCTGGCCTACCTTTCCTACGGTGGACAAACCTCATCTGGATCCCCCAAGAACCCCAGGACATGTACCTCCCAGGGCCTTCAAACTGCCTCCAAGATAAAAGAGCAGGGTGTGACATAGCCACCTTTGCTCACAGTACAAGGCCTGGTGGGAAAGTGGGCTGTGAGGAGGATGTAAAGGGATTTAGACAGATTAAGCAAATTGGCAGCAAATGGAAATATGTGGGAAAATGTGAAGTCATTCACTTTGGTAGAGAGAATAGAAAGCAGAGTTTTTAAATGGCAAGGAAACAAGTAAATATTGGCCTACAGAGGAATGATGTGCTGGTTTACAAACAAAAAATAAACTTGGCAGCTGCAACAAACAGTTAGGAGGATAGTGTATAATTTATTGCAAGGAGATTAGAGACCAAAGTAAGGAAGTTTTGCCAAGATTAACAGAGCCTTGGTGAGATTATGCCCAAAATTTTTGTCTTTGTACCTAAGGGTGTACAGCAAAGATTCACTAGGTGGATTCCTGGGATGAGGGAGAAGTTTGTATGAAAAAAAATGAGGGAAAATTGGTCTTTACTCGATAAAGTTTAAAACAATGAGAAGCAAGGCCTTACCTCAACTGCAATATTGCGTATTCCGCAGTAAGACCTTTGCCACTATAGTTCAGACCGTCCAATCCGCTCCTGTTTCTAGGGTCACTGACCTCACTCTCAGCCACTCTTGAGGTTTGCCGCCTGCCTACTCACCCAATCCCAGAGCCCAGGCTCACCTCAGTCCGCAAAAGACCCCAGGAATCCAACCAATCACGTCCCTGGACTGGAGCAGCGAGCTGTCGTGCGCCCTGGGATGTGTATTAAAAAAGATGGTTAGTCAGGTAAGACACTGTACAGACCTGATTTAACTGCAGTGTTAAATGTTTAATACATATAAAAGATGTTCACGTCGTTTAATCCTCAAAGAGAAATGCTTACTAACTTTTGGAAATGTACTCAATTAATAAAAGTAAACGTTTATTTTCTGTAATTCTGTCTATCTTGTCCACAACTCAGCCGCAAGTTTTTTTGAAGCTCGACCCGCAATTTAAACAGGGCCTTAACGAGGGGCGATCTCACTGAAAGGTTGTGAGAGGGATGATAGGCAGATGCTGAGAAGCTCTTTGCTTTGGCAGGACAGTGAATGACTAGGGCGCAGGACAAGGGTAGATTACTTAGGCTTGAGATAAGGGATTTTTTTCTCACTCAAAGGTTTTTAAATCTTTGGAATTCTCTGCCACTTGTGGTTATTTGTTGAGTATTTTAGATTGATTGATAGATTTCTGGACGTTGAGGGGATCAAGGGATACGGGGATCAAGCAGGAGTGAGCTCGAAGGGCTGAATGGCCTACACCTGCTTCTATTTCTTATGCTTTTGGGCACATAGAATTGGTTCTAAAGCTTAAGACAAGGATACATTTCGATCCCAAGCTTTAGAAATGTGCCCCCTTCCCGCTGTGCTCTCCATTTACTCGTATCCCTATCTTCTTTCTTCACATTTACAATTGAAACCTGATAAATGCACACAACTTGCCAACAAATTTATTCCTTGGATCAAAATTATGTTTGGATGGGGATTTCTCTGAAAACTGCAGATAAAGGTAGCCAATTTGCAAATCTTTGAACCAGAGCCCATATTCAATTCAATTCAATCTCAACAAAAATAATATAAGAACATGTAACAGAAACAAGCTTTACACAAACGTGATTAGGCTCTTGAACTGTGCTGCTGTTTCTGGAGAAAACTTGGCAATGGGGAGTCTGTGTTTAGTGTGTTGAGCATGGAGAACATATGTTTTACGCAGCATTTTATTCTTGTGTCGAAATTGAACTCTACATGAGTCATTGGGACACGGTTTGGTACATTGGACTTCTGTGTTTCATTTCAGCATGTTCAAACTGAATTCAGTGAATATTCTGGGAGTCTCTTCCTAACACTTGTTCCAGTGCCGGTGATTGAGCCTATTCAAGGCTGAAAGCCATTGATTTTTGATCACTGAGGATTGCCTGGGAAGTGGACATGAGGCACAGGACTAGCCACAATTTTATTGAATGGCAGAGCAGATTCAAGGAGCCCAGTGGCCTTGTGTTGCTACCATTCCTTATATTCTTCTGATCCTGATGCAGGGTCTCAACCCAAAACATTAACTATCCCTTTGCATCCACAGATGCTGCTTGACTCGCCAAGTTCCTCCAGCAGTTTGTTTTTTTTGCTCCAGATTCCAGCATCTACAGTCTCTTGTTTTTCTGTCCCTCTTCTTAAATGATCAGCCTTGTTCCATACTGTTGCAATCTCAGGTCTCTGGCTGAGATATGTGAGAAAAGACCAAAGGGGCGCTCTGTCCAAAATTCCTCTCTGATTGGCAAGGTGACACATGGAGGATTACGGGTGCAAGCCTGTGCTTCTTGCCTCCACCAGTGCTGGGATACTATCACATTGGCTCATCATCGCCACCTAGTGGGAGTGAGCACTCATCAAAATCTTCACTGAGTGAAGAAGATTCCATTCTATCACAGGTTTGAATGGAAGATTGGCAGCATTAAACTTCAGATCTTTTCTTCAGTACATTTTAAACTGGTCAAAATAGCTGTGTTTGAATAACAGATCTGAACAGTGCAGAAAGAAAGCATTCAATCCATTATGTACTTGCCCCACCCTTTTCCCATAAAGGTATTTATCCAATTCCCTTTCAAGTATTACATTGAATCTTCTACTACTGCCCATTTCAGGCAACAAATTCCAGATTGTAACAATTCACTGTGTCTGAAGGAAATTCTCTCCATCGCCTGCTGTGATCTGTTCATCAATGGCATTGACAGTGCAGGGGGTTTTGATGACCAGGTAGAAGTGCGGAACATTTATAAATGAAAGGCCCATTCTATTTTTAAGAACAGAAACAATTTATATAGTGCCTCGATGATTCTACATAGAATGCTAAAGGTGGATGAAGGTTGATAGGAGGGCCAACTATTCAAAGAATGCTCTCAGACACTCTGGAAAAATGGTAAGAATACTTCTCACTATCACATTGCCCCACTTTAAGGTTTAGTGGATTTCTGCTGAGATTTCCTAGCATCCCGTACTAGGTTAGACCACGCCTGAAAGGGATTAGCAAAATGGATGGCTTTTTAACAATAATCCAGCAGTTTCATTGTCACTGTTCCTAATATTAGTATTTTTATTCCAGATTTATTACTTGACATTAAATTCCTTTGCAACAATTGTGGGATTCAAATTCATGTCTCTGCACAGATAATCCAAGCCAATGGATGCTGATCCAGGAACTTAATCACTGGTGCTGCTGTATCCTAGCATGTGATGTAAGCTGATACTTCAAAGCAGCTATATAGGAAGTGCTATCTTATTAGAGGTGTCAGTCATTTGGGCATGACATTAAACCAAGGCTTTGTTAGTTCAGGTGAAGACAAAAGATCCCATGGCATGAATCAAAAAGTGGAGGGAACTTATTGTGTTTTGACTGGTACAGGAAATTGATGCTCAGGACCTTGCTGGGTGCCATTTAGCTGACACGCTTGTGCTGTTCATAATATTTGAACATGTCAAAGGATGTGAAATAATTTGAAGCAATTGAAGAAAATTCCAAAGCACCGAATACTTCACACTAAAAACTCACTCTTTCCACTGGCATACACTATGCACAAAATGCACTGCAGTTACTTGCCCAGGCTACCTCCCAAAGCCACAACCTGTGCTTCCAAGTCGGACAAGGGAGCAGGTGCCGGGGAATATCACCCCCTGCAGGTTCCGCTCTAAGTTTTGATAACATCTTAACTTGAAAATATGTTGCTGTTTCTTCATCGCCACCAGGTCTAAATCCTGGAACTCTCTCCCCAAAAACACTGTGGGGTTACCTACCCCAGGATGTGTGCAGCAGTTCAAGAAGGCGGCTCAGCATCTTATTCTTAAAGGCAATCGGATGTACAACAAATGTTGCCATTCTGTGAATGAATGAAAAAGAACTAATTTTTCCTTCTTAATCTTTGGACTACTACCAGGTCTAGAGAATCGTCTGACATTCTGGACCAGCCAGTTTTTGTGTGAATCTTATTCACTACGACACTGATATACTGTAAATGTGGTAGCATAGTGGTTAAATTCCTGAACCCCAGAAGTCTGGGCAACTGATTTAGAGACAGGAGTTTGAATCCCATTGAGACAATAATTCACATAAATAAATAAATCTGGAATTTAATAAAAACTAGTATCAGATATGGTGACCGTGAAATTACTGGATTGCGGTTCACTAATATCCCAGAGGGATAGAAGTCTGCAATTCTTACCCGGTCTGCCCTATACGTGACTCCAGTCCCACAGCAATGTGATTAACTCTCAACTTGCCCTCTGAAATGGCCCAGCAAGCCACTCCATACAGGGACAATTAAATATAGGCAATGAATGCTGGTTTAGCTAATGATGTAATGATACCCATGTCCCACAAACAGATAAGTTTAATTAAAAACATCAGGAGTATCTTGTCTCACAGCTCCAGTGACCAGGGTTCAATCCTGACTTCCAGCGCTGTCTATGTGGAGTTTGCACATTCTCCCTTTGACTATGTGGGTTTCCTCTGGGTGCTCCAGTTTCCTCCCACATCCCAAAGACATCCTAGTAGATAAATTAGCTGCTGTAAATTACCCTCACTGTAATTGGGTGGTGGGAGAATCAGGGGGATGGGCTTGTGGGAGAGAATCGGTTACAGGGAAATGTGGAGAGCTGGGACCGATAGTTGTGCTCTGTGAGCCAGCATAGCCTTGATGAGCTGATTGGCCTTCTCTATGTCACAAGAAAATGTAAGAAATGTCAGAAATCTTCATTAGTGTGGCATCTGCCCTGAACTACAAAATTAAGCTCACCAGACAGCACAACTTTGAATGAAACAAAAGCATTTTGAGCCCTTCATTTGTGCTCATCTCTTTTCACTTAGGAGGAGGGAAAGGTCACATGATGTACCTTGTTCGACAATGACAGTTGCAGAGCAGCGTAAGGAATGTGAAGAGAGGGGAGGGAATGGGTGAAACTTAACAGTCAACTTGTATGCTGTAAAGTTCTTCAAACAGCAATGTGATAAGGGCCAGGTCATTTGTTACTTAAGGTGCCAGTTGAGGAAATAAATATTCACCTAATATTAAGAGAACTTAACAGATCTTTGAATAGTGCAGTGGGAAATTTTACACTCACCAACGATTGATTACAGTGAAGCTTTATTAGTTAGATAAGAAAGCTCATAAAGAAACTAACCTGCCAAAAAGCATCAAGCATCCAGAGTCCATTGAAAAGTATTAAAAAGTCTGCTGTAGAAGGCTGTTACAAATTCAGGTCAAGCTTTAGACATGCCCAGAAAATGGATTGCATACATGCCATATTTATGTGTGTTACTCAATTCAGATTCTATGAAAATTAAAATGTAATTGAAAATCGTGGACTTATCATGTGGATTGCGAATCCGCAATTTTCCTCTGGGTTCAGATACACTAATATGTGGAGGAACCCAGATGTAGCAGTGGGATCCAATTACGTGCAACATACATCTGGACACCACTTCTGTAATTTTCATTCGTGCATGAAAATGTCTGTTGGCTCGCCATGAACCAACTGGCTAATGTGACTTTATATAAACCAGCTAATATCTAGGGACTTGAATTTAGCCATGTGATTGTAATGTCCAAAATCTTACCATAAAATAACACAATCCAGGATTGCAGCAATTGTTCATCCTCGTGATCCAAACTGATATTGGGACTTGAGCATCATCAGTTATTTGGAAGAAAGAAGACCATATCTATAGTGCCTTTCACGTCTCTTTCAGGGCAATCCAAAACATTTTACAGCCAATGATATAAAAGCAGAAAAATGCTGGAGACACTCAGCAGGTCAGGCAGCATCTGTGGAAAGCAAAACAGGGTTAACGTTCTCTTCCCACAGATGCTACCTGACCTGCTAAATGTTTCCAGCATGTTCTGCTTTTATTTCATGTTTCCAGCATCTGCAGTTTTTTCAGATTTTCATTTACAACTGATGAAGACTAGTAAATGGAGGTGGACCATGAAAGCAATTGGTAAAGGCAAGACCAGATATTGCTTCACCAGAGCTGACTTATTTTGCAGCAATGCGGAGAGCAACTGTTATCATTTGGTTTACCCAATTTAAACAGTACAGCTTTTCCATGCATTTCCTTTTGTTCTGACTTCAAGTATCATTGCCATATCCATCCAGATACCAGAACAAGTTCAGAATAAGTAAGTTGCTGCAGGTGAAAACTTAAAATGCTTTTGTGCAGAAGATCATTTCTATCTAGAAACTGCTCTTGGAAACATCAGTGGACAAACACTAAATGCATTGGTATGATATTCTGCTGTCCATTAACAGACATACAAAAAAAACACCATGTGAATACCCACTCACTGATATCATAACAGTCAATGTTGGCTTGAACTTTGAGGATGTTGAATCCACTAGATGTCTTGGTTTCCTCGCTGTTTCCCGTTTCCGATCTGTATTCATCTTGGATTAGCTTAAACAGTCCTATAGCCAAAAACTGTTCTAAAGCTAACAAGGCCAATTTTAACCCTCACATCCATCTTGAAGATTAAGTGCTATTCTTTGCAAAAAGAATTCTTAGCCCCAGAATCACATAGCACAGTCTCCTCATACTTTGTTCTCATTCTGGAGTCTCTGATGGTGACTGGGGTAATACCAAACAGGATAATAGTCAATTGGTATACAGCTCGGGATAACCATGGAGAATGTAAGCTTTGAAATTTAACAACACATTGAAGTACAGTAAATTAAATACTAGTATGTTCATTGTTTGGAGAGAATAGATTTTCTTTATAAACTTAGAGAATTTTGTAGCTTTGTAGGGCTTTTTAATATTTCTTATTATCTGAAGGCATCTTTGTGTTTATTGAATGTTTTGCACCAATGCATATTTTTGGTAAAGAGACAAATTCTTAGGAGTACTTTACAAAGTGAATTCATATAAACAAAGATAAATCATTATATTAAAATGTTAATTAGCCAATCGTCATTTAAGGATTATACATTGTCTTTTCAGAAGATGAGAAGCATACACTGAAAAATTAGAAGGCAATGAAAAATGTTTGTCCCACTAAGCAACCACAGTTTTATCAGATGTTCCTGTTCGTTTGAGAAATAATCATCCAACACCAAAATTAGAAACAGATTTTGGTTCAGACAGAAGTTTTAAACCACAACAGAACATTTCAATGGCCAAGTCCGTGCCATATAAAGAGATAGCTTGAGTCTCACCAACAAGGGTTTCATGTTGAAAGATGAACTCATTATTAACTGGATCCCAGCACTTTGTAGATATCCTGAGGTGACCTTTATCATTAACCATCACTAAAGCAAAGCAAACAGACTCCTAAAGGCTTCCTTGTAAATGACAACTGCACACAGTCATTTTTACAGGTCTCCATTGGAATTAATTTTCACTGTGCATATTTGCAATAGTTGAGGTGTAAAAATATTTTTCTTCAAGCTTTTGTTCCATTCAAGAGGTGAAGGTCAGAGGATTGGTAACATTACTGTGCAGTGCTTTTCCCCTCAGGCAAATTATTAGGTAGGTTAATCAAAAGCATGGTTGGTTGGTGGGGAGGAGGCTGGGGGAGTAGATGGGAGGGTAGGGGGGGAGGTGAAGGTGAGGGTGTGGGTCGGGGTGGAGATGGAAGAAGGGCGGATCAAAGTAGACTTGGGCATGATCTTTATGGCTCCTGGACCCTTTAGTCTTTTTCATTCATAAGTTCTCTTCTTCACAACTAATCTTCTCTCTTGCCCTCTCTCTCGCCCTCTCTCTCTCTCGCCCTCTCTCTCTCTCGCCCTCTCTCTCTCTCGCCCTCTCTCTCTCTCGCCCTCTCTCTCTCTATCTCTCTCTCTCTCTATCTCTCTATCTCTCTCTATCTCTCTCTATCTCTCTCTCTATCTCTCTCTCTATCTCTATCTCTTGGATGAACATTGCTATGGTGATTGCCTCCCAGATTTTTTCTTCCAAAGCTGTGGTGCTTGCTCTTCTTCCCTGAACCCACACTGAGTTACAGACTCATTGCTGTAATACCGTTCCTGCAGCACCTAGGGGGCAGCACAATGGCACAGCTACTAGAGCTGCTGCCTCAGAGTGCCAGGTTCAATCCTGACCTCCGACGCTGTCTGTGTGGAGTTTGCACGTTCTCCCTGTGACCGCGTGGGTTTCCCCAGGTGCTCCGGTTTCCTCTCACATCCCAAAGATGTGCAAGTTGGTAGGTTAATTGGCTGCTGTAAATTGTCCCTGGTGTGTAGGTGAGTGTAGAATCTGGGGAGAATTAATGGGGAGAATCAAAATGGGGTCAGTGTGGGATTCGTATAAATGGGTGGTTGATGGCCGGTGCAGACTCATTGGGCCAAAGGGCCTGTTTCTGTGTTGTATGTCTCTATGGTTCCATTGGGTTCCTTCTGGGGACTGTTTAAAAGCTTCATTTGGACTTTCTCAAGTATTAGCATGGTCTCAAAGGTTCTCTGCTGACATTCATACTTAATTAGCAGAAGGATGCTAGGGTGTAGCATTGTGTTGATACACCATTGGATGTGTCCTTACACCCACAAATCTACTGAGAGTCGCCAGTATAACCCAGGTCTGCCATCCTGCCTTGCTATCCAGGAATAAAGAAAAGCTGAATGGCATTCCTTATTCAAGTAATTTACAGGCCATTCTTTCACTTCAGCTGGACGATCAGTGAATGAAAACATTTCCCACAGTGAAGGATATAGCCTTGCCTGACAATAAATATAACAAATCAGAGCAGAACAGAGCTAATGTGTGTAATGCTGCAATAAGATAAGATTTCTTTATCAGTCACATGTACATCGAAACACACAGTGAAATGCATCTTTTGCGTAGAGTGTTCTGGGGGGCAGCCTGCAAGTGTCGCCATGCTTCTTGCACCAACATAGTATGCCCACAACTTCCTAACACGTACGTCTTTGAAAAGTGGGAGGAAACCCACACAGACACAGGGAGAACATACAAACTCCTTACAGACAGTGGCTGGAATTGTTAGGTTCATTATCCCATGAAGAGATGAACCGAACCAATTTCTTCCAAAATATTTCTTTATTGTTTCCAACTGGATCAGAACATTTATATGAAGATTTACCCATTGAAAAACTATCAAAATCCCAGCTAATTTTTATTCTGGGTCCAGGAGTTGCATTCTTCATTGCATGAAATATGCTCTGTTGATTCAAGGTAAATCCTGTGTTTCTGTGTTGTATGTATCTGCTAGCAGATTTGGCTGCTTTGTTGAGCATCTTCTACCATTACAAAGCTGTGATGGAATTCTGTATGATATATTCTAAGTGGATACTGCTAGAGTTGTAGTCACAATAACGGTTACAGGACAGAGGAGCTTCGAACAAGGGAGTTTACTTATTTTACAAAACATTAAGGTGTTTGCTGAATGTGATGCTTATGTCTGATATACATACAGTTGATGGCATCACTGTGCCCTTTGTTCACTTGACTCATTTCTAGATCATGTGCAAACACATCATGTTCTGTCTCTGGACGAGCAGTTTGCCCGCACATTATAGAGGTCCATGCCCCATCCCAATCCGCCATTCAATCCATTATCAATGGATTAATGCTGGCATAGTGGTGCAGCTGGTAGAGCTGCTGCCTCACAGCACCAGCAACCCGGGTTCGATCTTGACCATGCCAGCTCACAACAGGGCATTCCCATCAATTCCACTCCTGCTCCTCCTTTTCCCTGTCGCCCTGAAATTTATTCTCTCTGTGCGATGTTTGCAAGTTCCCCTGGTTTCCTCCGGGTGCTCTGGTTCCCCCCCCCCCCCCCCCCACATCCCAAAGGCGTGCAGGTTGGCAGGTTAATTGGCCGCTGTAAATTGCCCCTGGTGTGTAGGCGAGTGGTAGAATCTGGGGGAGTTGATGGGAATGTGGGGAGAATGAAATGGGATCATCTTACATTTATTTTGTGTGGTTGATGGTCAGTTCAGATTTGGTGGGCTGTAGGACCCGTTCCATGCTGTATGACCCTATGACTGAAAATCAAGTGGGTTCTATAGTGACTTCATCAGAAAGTTGAAAATCTTTCTCACTTGCTACAACAGGGAGGCCATTTAGCCCATCTAGTTCATGCTGGCTCCCATCAAGAAGGGCAATCAATCCCATTGGCCCCATTCCCCTTCTCTTTCTTTTCCCTGTAACCCTGCAATTACTTCTCTCTCACGCATGTCCATCAACATCCCTTGGACTCTTTTGCCACTTACCTACACCAAGGGATTAGCTTACAGTGGCCTCTTAACCTGCAGATGTGGGAAGAAACTGGACCACCTGAAGGAAACCCACGCAGTCACAAGGAGAACGGGCAAACTCTACACAGACCACATCAGAGGACAGGATCCAACCTGGGTCTCTGCAGCTGTGAGGGAGCAGCACCATCTGCTACACCACCATACTGCTCGATCCACTTCATCCTGCTTGTGCCTCTTGTGTATTCCAATTGCGTGGGTTTCCTCCGGGTGCTCCGGTTTCCTCCCACATTCCAAAGACGTACAGGTTAGGAAGTTGTGGGCATGCTATGTTGGTACCGGAAGCGTGGCAACACTTGCGGGCTGGCCCCAGAACACTTTATGCAAAAGATGTATTTCACTGTGTTTCGATGTACATGTGACTAATAAAGATATCTTATCTTATCCTCTTTTTTGCCATAATAATCCATAGCTGTTATCTTTCTTCACAACTATTTCTTGTCTCTCTCTTTTGTCTATGGTTGGTGCTTCTCAAAACTTTCCTCTTAACTTCAACAATAACACCTTTGCTTCATTTTATTCATTTTCCAGGACCTGGGCATTGCTGGAAGGACCACCATTTATGGCCCATTCCTATCCACCTCTGAGAAGGTGACGGTGAGCTGCCTTCTTAACTGCTGCAGCCTATATAATGAAGGTGCTCCCACAGTACTGTTCAGGAGGGAGTTCCAGGATTTAGACTCAATGATTATGAAGGATTAGCGATGGATTTCCCAGTCAGGATGATGTGTGAATTGGAGGGGAACCTGCAAGTGGTGGCATTCCCATTCAACTACTGCCCTTGTCCTTCTTGGTGGTAGAGATTGTGGATTTGGGAAGCACCATCATAAGAACGGAATAAACAAGAGCAGAAGTTGGCCATTTGGTACCTCAAGCTGGCCCCACCATTCATTAAGACCACATTTGATCTGATTGTGGCCTCAGCTCCATTTTACTGCCCATTCCCTGTTCAAAGACCAAATGTATTCAACGACTGCCTCCACAGCTCTCTGGCGTAGAGACTTCTAAAGATTCATTACCTTCTGAGAAAAGAAATTCCTTCTTATCTCCGTCTGAAATGGGCAACTCCTTATTCTGAAATGATGTCCCTTGTTCTAGATACACCCACCAGGGGAAGTAGTCTCCCAGCATCTTTCTGTCAAGCTCCACTGTTGTTGTCATGCTTCACTGCGAGCACCCTTCATTCTGCTAAACTCACAGAAGCACAGAATGGTTCAGCAAGGAAAGCGCCATTCGGCCCATTGAGTCTATACTAGCTCTATGTAAGAGTCATCTGGCTGGTCCCACTCCCCCATCTTCTCCCCTCAGTCATCAGACTCTTTCCTTTCAGATAATTGTCCAGCTCCCTTTTGAGCACTACAGTTGAAACTGCCACCACCAGTCCCATGGCAGTGCATTCCAGAACCCAGCCACTCACAGTGCAAAAACAATGTTCCCTCATGCCACTTTTACTTCATTTGCAAATCACCTTCATTCTGTATCCCTTATTCTTGATGCCTCCTCCACTTGCACCAAAAGTGTGTCTCTATCTATTTTGTCTATACCCTTCATAATTTTAAATACTGCCATCAGATCTCCTCATAATCTCTGTTCCAAGGAGATCAACCCCAGTTTCTCCAGTCCATCTACATAACTAAAGCCCCTAATCCCTGGAATAATTTTGGTAGATTTCTTCTGCAACCTCTCTAAGGCCTTCACATCTTTTATCTGCCCAGGACCGCAAGAAACTGCAGAGAGTTGTGGACACAGCCCAGCGCATTACGGACACCAGCCTCCCCTCCTTGGACTCTGTCTTTACCTCTTGTTGTCTTGGCGAAGCAGCTAGCATAATCAAAGACCCCACCCATCCGGGACATTCTCTCTTCTCTCCTCTTCCATCAGGTAGAAGATACAGGAGCCTGAAGGCACGTACCACCAGAGCCTGAAGGCACGTACCACCAGACTTAAGGACAGCTTCTACCCCACTGTGATAAGACTATTGAACAGTTCCCTTATACAATGAGATGGACTATGACCTCACGATCTACCTTGTTGTGACTTCGCACCTTATTGCACTGCACTTTCTCTGTAGCTGTGACACTTCACTCTGCACTGTTATTGTTTTTACCTGTACTACATCAATGCACTCTGTACTAACTCAATGTAACTGCACTGTGTAATGAATTGACCTGTACGATTGGTTTGTAAGACAAGTTTTTCACTGTACCTCGGTACAAGTGACAATAATGAACCAATACCAATAAAGTGTGGCACCCAGAATTGGACACAATACTCCATCTGTGGTTGAACCAATGTTTTATAAAAGGCTCATCATTATTACTTAGCTCCATTAAGAACTCAATCCAAGCTGCTCAATCCTTCTAAGACAATCCCTTTATCCCAGGTAACAACCTAGTGAACATTCTATAAATTGCCTCCTATGCAAGCATGTCTCTCCTAAAATGAGACCAAAATTATACGCAGTAATCCCGGTGTTGTCTCACCATATCCAGAAGCAAGACTTCCTGACAATGATATCCCATCCCCTTTCCATTAAAGGCCAACATTCCATTTGCCTTCCTACTACTTTCTGTACCTGAATGCTAACTTTCTGTGTTTCATCTGCGCGGTCACCCTGATCCCTTTGTTCAGCAGCATTCTGTGGTTAGTTAGCCTGGGCAAATGCATTTTGTAGAAGGGGCTTATTGTAGCCACTGTGCACTGGTGCTGAAGGGGGTGAATGTTTTGGATGGTGGATGGGGTACCAATCAAGTGGGCTGCTTTGGCCTGAATAGTGTCACACTTCTTGGGAGTAATTGGCAATTAGCCATGAATATGTCATGGTTGAACATCAACAGCTCTCCAGACTACTTCTTAATACTTGTAGAAGTGGGTGCTTTACATTCAAAGGTAAATGGGAGTATGTAATAAGGAAGCACCAATTCTTTTTGGGACCGCACATCAAAATAGATTAGTAGGTTACTGGTGCATAAAGCTAATGTAATACTCTTTGTTGATGAGATTTTACATTGCAGGATTTATCATCGTGCCAATGTATTTCACACTGGTCACAACACAATTAGAGGTCAATAAAAAGCAACAACATATTCCTGCCACTCCTAAAAACAATTTGCTTCTTCTTGGGAGACGCTGAGACAGTGTTGAAACTGGAACTCAATGCTATGTGACATTGCGGTTCCTCCATCTATTTTGAGCTGGGAGGTTGAACTGTCTTGTGAGATGCCTCAGTATTTCCACATTTGCCTCAGGAGCTTTTGATTTGAAGCGGTTCAGTTTATCTTGTTAACCAGATGGGGCACAAAAATGTGGGTGGGTGACTTCCTGGGCTGGCGTGAAAGCAGTTCATCCACTGTGCCAAGCCTGCATCTAGGGAATGGGCACAATTCAATCCTCTTCCCAGTTTGACAAAATTCAGAATCGAGGCTGCTCCAGTTCTACTGAATATTAAGCTTTGCTCTCTATATTTGAATAAGGAGATTTCTAACTTGGTATTTTCCTTCCCAAGGATCCAAAATTTTCCTTTGGATCAAAAGAACTTCATCCTTGATAAAGTTGCAAGGCTTAAGGAAAAGATCTTGTCTTATTTTCATATCTAAAGATTTGCTGTCTTTCTGGTTTTTGTCTTGAAATTCATAAAAGCTTGATCTTTTGTTTTTTTTAAACTCAACATCCAGAGTAGTTTACTTATTTTCATATATTTGGCCCATCGTATCCACCTTAGCTCCCAGGGGAACAATGCCATTTGTCCCATTCCCTCCCTTCTTATTTCCCTGTATCCCCACAACCTATTCTCTTTTTGATTATTTTTGGCCCTTACTAACACCAGGAGGCAATTTACAGTGACCTATTAACCTATCAGCATGTCTTTGGAATGTGGGAGGAAACCGGAGCACCCGCAGGAAGCCTATGTGGTCACAGGGAGAACGTGCAAACAGACGGCACCCGAGGTCAGGATCGAACCCTTGTCCCTGGTGCTGTGAGGCAGCAGCGCTAACTGATGCACCACTGTCCCGTCTTCCCCCGCCCCCCCCCCCCACCACCATCACCCCACTAAGCTATTATCAACTATTAGAGAGCAAGTGATCGGAGAGTAAACTCTCAGCTAGAATGCAGACCAGTTGAATTCAAGTTGAAGGAATTTCACAAGCCTGGAGTTCCACCCAAAAGCATAAGAAATAGAAGGACAAGTAGGTCATTTGGCCCCTTGTACCTGATCCGCCATTCAGTAAGGTCACCGCTGATCTTTTACCTCAGCACCACTTTCCTATACTAATTCCTTTCCATATTTATAAACCTAAAAGAAAAATCTATCAATTTCTAAGTCTGGAGACCAGCCTTGAAAGGAAGGGGAGCTAGGTCTGGCTGGATCTGCCCACATAGTTTGCAAGTCCTGCCTGTGCATTATGGCCTTTCATGTGTCCCAACTCTTCCCACCTTTTGACTCAGCAAGGCTGAATGATGTGTAGTGGTTCAAAAATAAGTGAAAATAATTCACTCTGTTCAAACACATTCTATTGAAATAATGACCGTGGTTATTTAATGAAAAATATCTTCCAGCCTCAGAGGTAATAGCAATAGGTTGTGGTATTCAAGAAAAATCAATCATAGCTACACTTCAGATTAAGACTTCCTCCCACTTCAAAGTTTTACTCTTAAAATGTCTTTACAATGTGTTTTATAAAAATAGAATCAAATTTCCTTGTAAAACTATTATGACTGGCACCAACTTCATAAGAGGATGACACAGCTTGAGTGTGAAGCCCTTATCAAGCCAGAATCTTTGATTAGTAGCATGCCAACCATCTGTTTTCGGAGATATTAAAAGTCTCTCTAATACTTTAATCATTTGGTTTGTTTTTTTTTAATTCCGCGAGGGGAATGAATTTCAGTTCAGACGTGTGTTCATCGACTGAGTGGATTACCCAATAGTGAATGTAACTTGTCTTTGTTGCTGTAACACCTGCCAAATAAACTGCTGGCAAAGATGGTCTAATTAGCGAAGAATACTGTCGAGGCGAGGTTACAATTAGAAGCAACAAAATAGAGATTGGCCTTCCTTGAATAAAAACAGATTTGTGATATGAGTTATTTTTTATTAGTCATAGAGTCAAAGAATCATACAGCACGGAGGAAGGCCATTTGCCCCATGAAGTTCGTGCTAACCATCAAGCACTCATTTATACTAATCCCATATTATTCTCCTCACCCACTGACAGACTAGGGGCAATTTACAGCGGCTAATTAACCTACCAACCAAAACATCTTTGGGATGTGAGAAGAAACTGGAGCACTCGGGGGAAACCCACGCAGTCACAGGGAGAACATGCAAATTCCACATGGTCAGGTTTGCAGTAAGTAATTAAACAACACAATTTAAATATTTAAAGGAGTCAATTTATGGTATTAGAGAGGGTGCAGAGGAGGTTTATTAAATTATCGCCTGGGCTGGAGACTTATTATAAAAGCAACTAATGCTGAAAGTATTCAGCAGGTCAAACAGTATGTGCGCAAAGAAAAACAGAGTCAACAGTTCAGGTCGAAGACCCGTTGTCAGAATGTCTGACAGAGACTCTTCAATCAGAAACATTAACTCTGTTTCTCTTTCCACAGATGCTGCCTGACCTGCTGAACGTTTCCAGCATTTTCTGTTTTTATTTCAGATTTCTGGCATCTGCAGTTTTTTTTTGCTTTTCATTTACTAGTTACAAGGAAATATTGTCCAGGCTGCAGTTGGTTTCTTTGGAACAAAGGAGGTTAAGGGAAAATTTAATCTAGGTATGTAAAAATGATAAGAAGTCTGAACAGGTTAAACAGAATTGATCTATTTCCCTTAGCAGAGAAGTCAGCAACTAGGGCACGTAGACTTGCATTAATAAGTTAATTTGTGGAAGAATTAGAGGGAGGTTTGGAAAAAAATCATTCCCCCTGACAATTGACGAGCGTCCGGAACTCATGGACTGTAAGGGTGGTGGAGGCAGAGACCTGCTCCAGATTTAAAATGTACCTGAATGATTCTTGAAACTGGGCTACAGACCACGAGCTGGATAGTGGGATTAACCTACAGTCTATTTCTGTCTGGCATCGACACAATGGGCTGAATTACCTCTTTCTTTGCCATAACTTTCTATGATTCTCTGAAGTGTCAGTTCAGTCAGCAGTGCTAGGGATGGGTGGCTCCACACAGTGGTGGCCAGGCTTACTGAGAATTCCATCCTTCTCTTGTTACTTCTGAATTGTTCAATATACAAATGGAAAGGGCGCCCATTGTTGACATGGCTTTCCTTCAGTTTGTAAAAACAAAGCCAATTCTACAAAGAGGTCTTAATTGCAAAATTGCAATTGCCATTGCCAACCAAGCAACAAGTAGCATTTCGGAGAGGCTTCCAACATTGACACCTCCCTCTGAAACAGGTTGATAGGCAGGATTCTAGTCTCCTATTACATGGACGGTGACCAAAAAAATTGCCAGAAATGTTTAAGAAGAAAACCCACATCAAAGGACTCATCCAACAGTTTTGAAAAGCCTGTTGATTCATAGCTGAAACCATATCTGTTCAACAAGATGATTGGTGTTCCAACATTTTTTAAAGTGCTTTTATACAAGACAGAACTTGGGTTTAACAAATAATAAGCTACCGGGTAAAAACAAAATGCAGTTTGGACTTTGGATGAGGTTATTTATTTTAACTTGTTGGCCGTGAATGGCTCCCGTCTGATTTAAAGTGACAGCTTTTTATAACTGTTTATTTTTAAGTGTCCGAAGATTTTCAGTACTCACCTCTGTGATTCAAACAAGGAAATTTGATGTTGGCAAACCATCAACAGGGTGGGAATTCCTGCAACTGGCTCTGTCAACTCCAGTTAATCAATAGTTTGAGCTGTTCTGACGGGGCTGGTTTTCAAGCTCCTTGCCAGCAGGACAAAAATGACAGCACATTTTCTGCCCCATTCTAACTACTTTTCTGGATTCGTACGGGACCTTTGAAAATAGTTGGTCCAGCGACCCCTCAAAACCAGGCGGGAGTCTCATCCGCCATTCAAATCAGAGCCCCGTGTTGTTAATGGAATTTAAATGCAATTCTGGTACAGCAGCGGGTAAACTGTTTGTTCTGCTGCTCCACCCATTGGTGCTTGATGTTGGAGAGGCTCAGCCTTCCGTCCTTAACGGGATGCTGCAGGCTGCTCATTTTTTTTAAACAGTTGCCAATTTCTGTGCGATTAGGAATACCATTAAAGCTCCTTCCTGCCTCACAGCATTTGACCTGATTCCCACGGAATTGCCACTCCGCCCTCCCTCATTGCATCCTGTGTTCAGACCTAACTGTAGCTTTTTGGCCCTCACTATAACCTCCTCCAGCTCTACAACTTTACCCCACCTGTCCTTCTGATGTCTTGGCAGATGACAGCACCTCATTGCTGGCAGGTGCACCTTTAACCATGTGCCACCCACACTACAAAGTTTCCTCCAGGGCCTTCTTGTCTCTCTGCCTCCTTTTCCTTTCACTACCATCCTCCATAATCACCACCTCTTTGACCAGTCTTTTGCATGGTACTTCCTGACATAAATGCAATTAACAGGAGACCAGGACGTTTGAGAAGAGGCATGCAAGGAGCACAAAGCACTTGGTCCTTTTGTTCTGGTGCTCTACATTCCATGTAACTTTGTGTATGATGATCTCCCTTGATCCTGTGTTTGTTTAATTACTGCATCTGGGCATCTTTCTGCATTAGAGTCACTACATAAAAGCAGATTAATGTGTAATTCTCTTCAAAGAAAGCATATATTTCACCGATGTTGTACTGTGTAAGATTCAGGGAGGGATCGACAGGGGACGGGCTGGAGAGTCTAGAACCCGGACACGGTCTCAGGGTAAGGGGGTGGGTAAGGTGGTAATTCTTTGGAATTCTCTTCCTCAGAGACTGTGGAAGCTTGGCCAATGAATATATTTAAGCCAGAGACTGATGGATTTTTTGGACATTAAAGGAACCGATCAAGGGATAGAGCTGGAAAGTGGACAAGGTACAGGATCTGGTATGTGTTGCACAACGTCTTTGTCAAGGCTGGTGTTGGTCTCAGTGCAAGATCGATGGCGGATTTCTTTCTCTCTTGATTGCCAGTTCACTGCTGCTTGTGACCACAAGTTTAGAAGAATGAGAGATGATCTCATTAAAACATATAAGATTCCTGGTGGATCTGACCCGGTGAGAGGATGTTTCCCCTGGTTAAGGGATCAAGACCTAGGAGGCATGGACTCAGAATAAGGGACCACCCAGTTAAGACCATAAGACATAGGAGCAGAATTAAGCCATTGTGCTCCACCATTCGATCAAAGCTGATTTATTTTTCCCTCTCAACCCCACTCTCCTGCCTTCTCCCCGTAACCTTTGACGCCCTTACTAATCAAGAACCTATCAACCTCCGCTTTAAATATCCCCAATGACTTGGCCTCCACAACCGTCTGTGGCAATGAATTCCACAGATTCACCACACCCTGGCTGAAGAAATTCCTCCTCATCTCTGTTCTAAAGGGATGTCCTTTTATTCTGAGGCTGTGCCCTCTGATCCTAGACTCTCCCACCACTGGAAACATCCTCTCTATCCAGGACTTTCAATATTCGGTAGGTTTCAATGAGATCCCCCCTCATCTTTCTAAACTCCAGTGAGTACAGGCCGAGAGCCATCAAACGCTCCTCGCATGTTAACTCTTTCATCCCTGGGATCATTCTTGTAAACCTCCTCTGGACCCTCTCCAACACCAGCACATCCTTCCTTAGATATGGGCCCAAAAACTGCTCACAATACTCCAAATGTGGTCTGACCAACACCTTATAAAGCCTCAGCATTATATCCTTGCTTTTATATTCTAGTCCTCTCGATGAATGCTAACATTGCATTTGCCTTCCTTACTACCAACTCAACCTGCAAGTTAATCTTTAGGGAATCCTGCACCAGGACTCCCAAGTCCCTTTGCACCTCAGATCTGAATTCTCTCCCCACTTAGAAAATAGTCTACGCCTTCATTGCTTCTACCAAAGTGCATGACCGTACACTTCCCTACGCTGTATTCCATCTGCCACTGCTTTGCCCATTCTCCCAACCTGTCCAAGTCCTTCTGCAGACTCCTTGCCTCTGTAACACTACCTGCCCCTCCACCTATCTTTGTATCATCCGCAAACTTGGCCACAAAGCCATCAATTCCATCATCCAGATCATTAATATATAATGTGAACAGTAGTGGACCCAACACTGACCCGTGCGGAACACCACTAATCACAGGCAGCCAACCAGGAAAGGCTCCTTTATTCCCACTCTCTGCCTTCTGCCAGTCAGCCAATCTTCTATCCATGCTAGTACCTTTCCTGTAACACCATGCGCTCCTATCTTGTTTAGCAGCCTCATGTGCGGCACCTTGTCAAAGGCCTTCTGAAAATCCAAGTAAACAACATCTACTGACTCTCCTTTGTCTGTCCTGCCTGTTACTTCCTCAAAGAATTCCAACAGATTTGTCAGGCAAGATCTCCCCTTAAGGAAACCATGCTGACTTCTGCCTATTTTATCATGTGCTTCCAGGTACCCTGAAACCTCATCCTTAATAATGGACTCTAACATCTTACCAACCACTGAAGTCAGGCTAACTGGCCTATAATTTCCTGCCTTTTGCCTCCCTCCCTTCTTAAAGAGTGAAGTGAAATTTGTGATTTTCCAGTCCTCTGGAACCATTCCTGAATCTAGTGATTCTTGAAAGATCACTACTAGTGCCTCCACAAGCTCTTCAGCTACCTCTTTCAGAACCCTGGGCTGTAGTCCATCTGGTCCAGGTGACTTATCCACCATCAGACCTTTCAGTTTCCCAAGCACTTTCTCCTTAGTAATATCGACTGCACTCACTTCTGCCCCCTGACTCCTTCGAATTCCTGGCATGTTGCTGGTGTCTTCCACAGTGAAGACTGATGCAAAATACTTATTCAGTTCGCCTGCCATTGCTTTGTTCCCCATTACTACCTCTCCAGCGTCATTTTCCAATGATCTGATGTCCACTCTTGCCTCTCTTTTACTCTTTACATATCTGAAAAAACTTTTGGTATCCTCTTTTATATTATTGGCTAGCTGACCTTCACATCTCATCCTTTCTCTCCTTATTGCTTTTTTAGTTTCCTTCTGTTGGTTTTTAAAAGCTTCCCAATCTTCTAGCTTCCCATTAATTTTTGCAATATTGTCTGCCCTCCCTTTTGCTTTATTGCTGTCTTTGACTTCCCTCGTCAGCCACGGTTGCCTCATCCTCCCTTTAGAATGCTGCTGCTGCTTTGGGATGAACTGATCCTGCGTCTTCCGAATTACTCCCAGAGACTCCTGCCATTGCTGCTCTACCATCATCCCTGCTAGGGTCCCCTTCCAATCAACTTTGGCCAGCTCCTCTCTCATGCCTCTGTAGTTACCTTTACTCAACTAAGATGAGCAGGTTGTCTTATGAGGAAAGGCTAGGCTTGTATCTGCTGGAGTTTAGAATAATGAGAGGTGATTTATAAGATGCTGAGGGATCTTGACAGGGTGGGAGTGGAGAGGATGTTTCCTCTCGTGGGAGAATTGAGAACGAGGGGTAACTGTTTAAAAATAATAAGGTGTCACCCAGTGATAAAGGGAAACCTTTTCCTCAGGGGTTGGGAGTCTTTGGGACTCTTTTCCTTGGGCCCCCTCTCATTTCCATGTAGCCCTACATCTTATTCTCTCTCACGTGCCCATCAACTCACCTTTGATTCTTTTTGCCACTGACCTACACTAGGGGGTAATTTATTAGCGGCCAATTAACCTATCAGTGTGTCTTTGGGATGTGAGAAGAAACCAGAACATCCAGGGGGAACTCACACCATCAAAGGTGCAAACTCCACACAGACAGCACCTGAGTTCAGGATCGAACCCAGGTCCCTGGAGTTGTGTGGCAACGACACTAACTACTGTGCTACCATGATTGTCGATAAGGAAGGGAGTGAAAGGTTACCGGCGATACATGGGAATGTGGAGTTGAGGTTACAGTCAGACCAGCCATGATCTTAGTGATGATGGAGCAGTCTTCAAGGGCTCCTAATTCATATGTTCATATGAAGGGTAACATTTTTCTCACAGAGAGCTGTGAATCTCTGGTTCTCTACCCCAAAGAGCTGCGGAGAATCTGTCATTGAACATGTTCAAGGATGAGATGAAGAGGTTTTGGACTTTTGGAGAATCAAAGGTTATAGGCAACAGGCAAGCGAAGCCAAGACCAAGATCAGATCAGCCATGGCAGAGAAGGCTCGAGTGGCCGTATGGCTTACTCCTGCTCCCGGTTCTTATGTTCCTCCATTCTTACTATGTGTGGGTGGGAGTGATCTCAAATGCAACACTCTGCGGGAGTTGAATAGGTGCCCTTAGCTGCCACTGGAAGCTTGCCCACTTGCGTGAGGGCAGCTGTCGCCCATGACAGCGTGAGGAACCATAACCCGGAGCAGGTTAGCACTTGCTGGAGAGGCGGGGCAAAGACAAAGGAGAGTCTCCAAATGAGATTTGGATGTGACACAAATCCTGTTGTCATGTCAGCTGACGGGAACAGAGTATTTCACTGAAATGTTATACCTTTTTGACAGGATATCATCTTCACTACAAAATACTTCCAGTCAGCCAGGGATACATTACAAAGTGTGAGTGGGTCCTTTATTGGATTTGAGCTTGTATACACACTTGTGTCTGTCTCCTTAATATCCACAATGGCCCCAAACCATCTTTTGGACTGAATGCCTCTTTGTACTCCACCCCTGACCAATGACCATCCATTGTTGTCAACATCTTTAAAGACAGTGCAGGACATGTTGCAAGCACAGGGTTAATATTTTTTAAGTCGCAAAGTCTCCCTTTGAAGCTGAGAATGAGTAATGGAATGCCATAAACCTGACAAACAGGCCCCAGAGGCTGCTCCTGCACTTCCAGCTGTTTGATCTGACTTACCTGTGGTTAGGCGCAGGCTCATTCTATTGTGGGAAAGCACCGCACAGGCTCCTGGTTATGAAATACAAATTACTTTTGATTATCGGTGGGGGACGGGGAATGGGTAAAAAGGTGAAATTCGGCCCTTTGTTTTCAGCCAGCTCCTTCTGCATTTTAATGTTTGTTTTCAGTTTTCAGCAAACTTTGCAGATCAGAATCTCCTTCCATTGTAATGGGGCACAGGTTGCGTTAATGATTAAAGGCAAATGCAGGAAGCACAAAACGCACATTTAAGTGCATGAAACTGTAACTTACGGCTCTCACCAAGAGTTAATGGTTTTGGTCCGACAGACCTGATACCTTTTCCAGGGATTGATGTTAATTACTGTACAAAATAGCTGCCTTTATGAGCGGAAATGATTGTGTATTAATTGTACCAATCCATTACGCCAACCTCTCACCACCGAACATAGGTTTGCCACCTTCTGCTATTTGACCATATGCTTTGGCACTTCTCTACAGATTTCTCACAGTTTCATCAAAGAATTGTCATTAAATAAACTTGATGGGGGGGAAGCTGGCAGGGTGATGAGCAACTAGAGGATACAGTTCAGAGGGTGGAGTAGCACTGTGGTTAAGTTACTGGGCTGGTAAATGCAGGTTAAGGATGTAGATCTGCGGACATGAGTTTGAATCCCACTGTGATAACCGGGGACTTTAAATTCAACTAATGAGAGGGCAGCGTAGTGGTGCTGCTGCCTCACAGCTCCAGTGACCCAGGTTCTCTCCTGCCCTCCAGTGCTGTCTGTGTAGAGTTTGCACATTCTCCCTGTGACTGAGTCGGTTTCCTCCCACATCTCAAAGACATGCAGATAGGTTGATGGGCTACTGTAAATTATCCTCTTGTGTAGCTGGATGGTGGGAGAATCAGTGGGGAGTTAATAGGCACGTGTAAGAGAATAGATTACAGAGAAATAAGTGGGGAAATGGGATTGCTCTGAGAGCTGGCATAGACTTATTGCCGTAAGGAAATATGGGAAATAAATTAATTTGGAATCATGGCTATGAAACTATGGATTGTTATTTAAAAACCCATCTGGTTCCCTGATGACCTTATCCGTTCTGGCCTACATGTGACTCCAGAATCACCAATGGCCTCGTTGCTGAGGGATGGGCAGTAAATGCTGGCTTTGCATCATGTTGTGCAATGTTAATAAAATAATCAGCAAAATAGCGTGGTGGGGAAAACGAAAAGATTTTTTTTAATCGACACAGCAAATTGTTGTGCTCCTGAGGATGCTGGCTGAAAGGGCAGTGGAAGCAAGTTCAATGGGAACTTTCAACGAGAATAGAAAGGAAAATGTTGCGAATTTTGGGATTAACTACTTCAAAGAACCAGCACAGGCTCAATGGGCCAAATGGCCTCCTTTTGTGCCATCCCCCACTTTCAGAACTTCTGTCAATTCCTCCTTATTTCAAGGATGTTGTTTAGCATTGTCATTGGGATTTCAGGAAAGTGTTTGATATTTTTCACTTATTATTTTCCCTGCAAAACAATAGTGACTGTACTCCAAAAGGAATTCACTGCATCTGAAGTGCTTGGGCTGTCAAATGAGGCATTATATAGGCACAAGTTCTTTCTCTTTCAACTGAAAGCATCCTGCAATCCATTTCCAGATTTTGTCCCTTCGAGCTGGGGTATGCTTGGAGAAAGCATTTTACATTTCCTGACACTGGATGTGAAATACTTGTAGCAACAAAGCCGTGAGAAGTTTGAGGTGATTAACTCAAATCAGACCTTGTTACAGCTTTGGACAAAAGAACTGAATTCCAGGGGTGAGGTTCTTGACATAAAGGCAATGCTTATAAAGAAAGCCATGAGCATTTCTTCCGAATGTACCTTTGAAAGAACGGCTGAACTTAATGGGTCTTTCCATTTGCTGACCTCCTTTCTACTAACTTTGTTGTGAGATAAGATTTCACTTTCACATGTATTGTGAAGCATTTCAGTTCCATGCATTGCCCTTGCTATACAACCTGCCAGTTATTGGCTGCCTTTGCCCTTAAGGTACAAATTGAAATTTGTGCAGAATTCCTAACAGCTCCAATCTGCAGTGTGTTAACAGCAGTGAACATTACAGACTTGGGAAAGTCCAACTTCTTGTGTTTATCCAGTTACTTGGCTGAAGATTAACCCCCTGTCTACTATTCTCTTCCCCGGGGATGTTGCCAGACCATTCACTTATCTGCTGCCTCCACCTCTCACCTCCCAGCCTCTCTCACTGTCTCCACTCTCCCCTCCTCCACCTGCCTATCACCCCTCCTCACCTGGATCAGAATCAGAATTAGGTTTTTTTATCACTAACATATGTTGTGAAGTGTGTTGTTTTGCGGCAGCAGTACAGTGCAAGACATAAAAACATAAAAATTACTATAAGTTACAAAAATAAATCAATAGTGCAAAAGAGGAATAATGAGGTAGTGTTCACGGGTTCGTGGACCGTTCAGAAATCTGATGGCGGAGGGGAAGAAGCTGTTCCTAGATCATTGGGTGTGGGTCTTCAGGCTCCTGTACCTCCTCCCTGATGGTAGTAATGTGAAGAGGACATGTCCTGGATGATGAGGGTCCTTCGTGATGAGTGCTGCCTTCTTGAGACACCGCCTCTTGAGGATGTCCTCAAGGGTGGGGAGGGCTGTGCCCGTGATGGAGCTGGCTGAGTCTACAACCCTCTCTAGCCTCTTTCGATCCTGCGCATTGGAGCCTCCATACCAGGCGGTGATACAACCAGTCAGAATGCTCTGCACTGTACGTCTGTAGAAATTTGCAAGATATACCAAATCTCTTCAAACTCCAAACGAAGTAGAGCCGCTGGCGTGCCTTCTATCTTGGATAGGATCCACCTATTGCTTGCCAGCTCTTGCTCCTCCCCTTACCCTCACCTCTTTATGCTGGCAATCTCCCTCTATATTTCAGTCCAGATGAAGGGTCCCAACCTGAAATGTTGACTGTCCATTTCCCTCCACAGATGCTGCCTGACCCGCTGAGTTCCTCCAGCAGATTGTGTGTTGCTCCAGATTCCAGCATCTGCAGTCTCTTGTGCCTCCATCTACAGCTGGGTGAGCATCTGGGTAACTTATCCCACAGTTTCCGTTCCTACAGCTCTGAACCTAACCTAAGGAGACAGGCCAAATTCCCACAAAGGTTTCAAATGCATTTATTGTATGTGTGTATGACAATATGAGAGTTAAATTGCGAGATTAGTAATCAGACTTACATCTTTGATCCTGAGATGTGATAGCTGGAGAATTTAAATTCAACTAATTAAATAAATCTGAAAATTAAAAAGCCAGTGGCAGCAACAGATTATGAATACTTGTGACTATATGTGACTCCAGACCCACTTAGGTGGCACAGTGACGCAGCTGGTAGAGCTGCTGCCTCACAGCACCTGAGACCCGGGTTCGATCCTGACCTTGGACGCTGTCTGTGTGGAGTTTGCACGTTCTCCCTGTGACCACGTGGGTCTCCCCCAGGTGCTCCCGTTTCCTCCCACGTCCCAAGATGTGCGGGTCACTGTAAATTGCCTCTAGTGTATAGGTGAGGGGTTGGATCTGGAGGGAATTGATGGGAATGTGAGGGGAATAAGAAAGGGGATGCATCATGGAAACAGGACCTTCAGCGTGGATTCAGTGGGCTGAAGGTTGTGTTTCCATGCTGTATCTGTCTATGATTCCATGACTTCCCACATCAAGCACCCATTTACACCAATCTGATGTTATTCTCCTCACATTCCCATCACCCACACGGAAATGCACACAGTCACAGGGAAAACACAGACAGCGCCAGAGGTGAGGTCAACGGATCAACAGTTTCGAGCTTTGGATACTCTTCCAGCAACTTAACCACTACAATAATAATTAAGTAACTTGTATATCACACACAGTGGGGCCTTAGTAATAATATAAACCTCTAGCTAAAATGCTTATTGCCCAGAAAAAAAATCTTGCATTTCTATGGTGCCTTTCGCAATGGGATGCCCTAACATGCTTTACAGTCATTTTAAAGAGTAGTCACTTATAACGTAGAAGGTGCAGCATCCAGTTTGTGCACAGCAAGCTCCCACAGACAGCCATAATCACCAACTGGTCTGTTTTCAGCCACGTTGTTTGAGGGATAAATATCAACACTGGGGAGATCTCCTCTACTCTGTGTCAAAAGACCACCATGGATTGGAGAAAGCAGACATCTCCTCTAAAAGACCTTGCTTCTAAAAGTACAGCATTCCCTGACCATTACACTGGAGCATCAGCTCAAGTCTCTGGCGTGACACTCGAACCCGCAGTCTTCTGACTCATAGGCAAGGGTGCAAACCACCATGCCTGTGCAGACACACACCAGCGTTGTTATAATACAATAAAATCGAAAAATATTGTCGAAAATTAAGTGAAGTAATTACTGTCACGAGGCAGTGTGATGCAACGCGATTAATCATCACTCTGTAATACACTCATATTTATACCGGCTCTCCTTATTTGGGCATTGTCCTTCTGTAACTCACAGCTATACCAGCAGCTGCAGGCTTAGCCACTAGATGGAGTTTCATTAACTATGACTCTGGAAGTGTTGCATTTTAGGAGAAATTCACCTTGCCCGTGCACAGAGTCAAGGGAGGTCGATGGTGAACTACGAAACGTCAGGTTGTGAACAGGACTGAGATCATGCCTGAATCGAGCTAATGGAAGTCTGCGAGAAACAAGATGTGAATATCATTTTTATATTACTTTTTCAAGGAACGTGGGCCAGCATTTATTGCCTATCCCTAATTGCCCTGAAATGAGTGGCTTGCTGAACCATTTAAGAGGGTCTGGAGTCACCTATCGGCCAGAAAGAGTAAGGTCGGCACATTTCGTTCTTTGAAGGGCCTTAGTGACAATCATGAAAGGCACTATGTAAATTGAAGACTTTTATTCTTCCTTGAAATAAATCAAGGTGTGTAGGAATATAGGAAGGATATAGGAAGGGTATCAGTAAGATTGAAAGAGTGCAGAGGAGATTTACTAGAACGTTGCCAGGTCTTCAGGAGCTGAGTTACAGGGAAAGATTGAACAGGTTAGGACTTTATTCCTTGGAGCGTAGAAGAATGAGGGGAGATTTGATAGAGGTTTACAAAATTGTGAGGGGTATAGACAGAGTTAATGCGAATAGGCTCTTTCCACCTAGATTAGGAGAGATAAGTACGAGAGGACATGGCTTTAGGGTGAAAGGGGAAGGGTTTAGGGGGAGCATTAGGGGGAACTTCTTCACTCAGAGAGTAGTGGGAGTGTGGAACGAGCTGCCATCTGACGTGGTAAGAGTAAGTTTTAAGAATAAATTGGATAGATTCATGGATGGGAGAGGTCTGGAGGGTTATGGACTGGGTGCAGGTCAATGGGACTAGCGGAATAAAGTTTCGGCACAGACTAGAAGGGCTGAATGGCCTGTTTTCTGTGCTGTAGTGTTCTATGGTTCTAATTGTCAGAACTCAGGAAGAAAGGCTTGAAAAAAAGTGTTTTCCGACTGCCTCCTCGAAAATTAATCTGTAGGGCTTGAAATTTTCAGTTTAAACCATTAAAAAGATGAATGTCAAGCAGGCAGAATTTTTTTTTATTTTAACCAATAAAAACAGAAAATCATTCACACAGGTCTGCTTGCAAAAATATTTTTTTAGTAGATAAAACTATGCCAGCAAGAAATGTCAACTGCAGAATTTACATTACATTGATATAAGAACAGAAAATGCTGAGAGTATTCAGCATGTTAGGCTGTATCTTTGCAGAGAGAAACAGACTTAACATATTAGATCGATGACCTTTTTTCAGTTCTGAGGAAAATGTAATCAATCTTAACATATAGTTGCATATTAAGGGAGGTGGATAAGGATTGTCGTATAAACAGGTTAAGTGTTCCTTGATACAAGTGATAGTAATTTGTAGTCTCCCCCAGCTGCATCACAGTTATTACTAACATTACCGGTGTGGTACTAGGTTTGATCACAAGTCCATGCACCCAGCCTGCTCAATACTAAGGCAAAACTAGACCTTTGCAATGCCTTTACTTACTCACATTTCTACTCATTGGGGGTTCAGTGTTATCATTAATCTCAGAGCATCGCGTTTTCTCTTTTCCCACACCAGGAGCATTATAAAAGCAGATTCAAACGACAACCTGGGAGCATTCAAAACTTTCATTTTTAAAAGCTTCAAAGCATTCCACTGCACTAGTTGTACTGTGGCTAAAGTGAAGCTGGAGCAGCTGACTGTCTCATTAATTGACTTGCACTCAGTCAGTCTGTTACACAATATTTATGACAGAAAAACAGGTCATTAGGCCCATCGAGTCCACGTTGGTGTTTATGCTCCACACGAGCCTCCTTACGCTGTCACCATATCCTTCTATTCCTTCTTCCCTCATACAGTATGGCTCTTCCCCTTACGTGCACTGGTGCTGGGTGCCTCAACCATTCCTAGGGGATAGTGAGATTTCACCACATCCTAAGACATTTTTTGGGAAATCCCTGTGAAACTGATAAGTGGGAAATCGTCGTCAGTGTTTCACACGATCAATATCAATTCCAATATTGAAAATGATAAAATGTGCAGATGCTAGAAATCTGAAACAAATACAGAAAATGCTGGGAATACTCAGCAAGTCAGGCAGCGTCAGTGGTCAGAGAAATAGAGTTAGAACGTCCAGTTTCTCTCTCCACAGATGCTGCCTGACCTGCTGAGTGTTTCCAGCATTTTCTGGTTTTATTTCAACTCCGATATTTCCAGCCTAGCTAGTCCCTGTAATCTCTCTAAATGGTGACAGGGTATAAACTACCAAGTTTTGGCTGGTTACATTCTAGTGAAGTGAGGTGCAACATTTCCACACCTTCCAAAGTGCTACATGAATGCAAGTTGTTATCGTATATGTCCATATAGTAAGATGGTGATTGATGACCAAGGGCAGGTCGATGTACTGCACATGTATGCATGTAACCTATTGCTCTGTTCCATAGGGACAAATCTGTTGAAATTCAGCCTGAAAGAAAATTTTATTAATTTTTTTTGGTTTTGTTTTGAATTGATAATATTGGAAAAAGGTGATTATTAGAAATAATAGTTTCCAATATTAAAATAGATGCATAATGCCATTGTTAACCATATGCTGAAGCAGATAGACTTCCAATTTGCTGCACCTGTGTGATCTATAACACCAGGTTCACAACTAACCAACAACTTTAGACTCAGGAAATACAAGGGTAGGAGGAAGCCCATCAAGTCCATCCTACCATTTAATAAGATCATATCTGACCTGTATCTTAACTTCATCTACAGGCTTTGGTTTTTCATTCATAATACATTTGTAAAATATTTATCCATCTTAATTTTAACATTTTCAGTTGACTCCCAGCCTTGTGGGGTGGAGAGTCAGAGATTAGCGCTACTCTTTGTGTGAAGAAGTGCTACGTGACATCACTCCAGAATGCTCCAGGGCTAATTTTAAGGTTATTCCCCATGTTGACTCCCTCACCCCGCCCCGCCAAAACCTGCTGTTTAGTGTCCCGACATAGCATGAAACATGCACAGACTCATCACACACAAATACATATGCACACGGCTTTGCAAAGGTCCTCCGTCTTCAATCACACATTACCTTATTTAAGTTTGAAACCTGGGTAGATTCTGTCTGTTTGTCACAGCCCCATTACACACTTTTTACCCAAATGTTCTTTCTTTTTTCAAAATATTCCATTTATTATTGCATGTATCATAAAAATAACAAACCTCAAGGTTAGTTCCTTTTCACTGACATTTCCAAGAGTTCACGTAGAGTTCACACACTGCTCAAGCCTTCACTCGTGACTTCTGATTGTTGAGTTACTCAGTGCTGTGCTGCCTGGTAACGCGCCTCTCTGTTACCCTGTTTATAAACACAGACAAACACAAACCGTCTCACTACACACTGAGATGTACATATCTATGCTCAAGTGCACAGAAGTCTCATCATCTCTGTGCATAGATCTGTGTTCTCTGCCTTCAAACAAGCATTAGGAGATTACTATCCTTTGCCTCATGCCCCCTGGCAAACCATTCAAAGACCTGGTACTATTAAATCCCACTTAATTACTATCCAGCCCCTGGCAGATAATGGAGTCTTCTTATTTTACCTGAAATTGAAGGGGGAGAGAGAAGGGGAGGGAAGGGAAGAAGAGGGGAGGGGGAAGCATTCTAGCAATTTGACTTATGTTAGGGTCTATCTGGCTCTTCGTGTCGAAACAGGGAGAGTGCAGGCTCTCGCAAGGTTTGTGCTCTGCCGGGGGAACAATGGAGCCCACTGTCTTGAGTTGACAATATGAGGCAGCGCTGTGGAACAGGTATGACTGAACAAGTACTTATTTCCCCTCAGGGTGGTGTGGCGAGTGCTTATGCACTTCACCTGACCTCAGCCGAGCTGCACTCACTCTTAATTCTGATCTGAGGGAGCTGACAATGCTTTGAGGTGGGGCCTGCTTCTGCTCCAAGGGAGTATGAAGACGCCAGTTAATGTATAACAATCAGCATCTCTGAAATAAGTAAATTGTGGCGTTCAGAGGAGACGGGACATTTAGTTCTGCAACTCTGGTGCCTTGGACGTTAACTCTGTCCGAAGCAATGTATCTGCAGATGTTGTTATAAATGTGTACAACAACTACATCCATTAAGATCGTGCCTTTCATGCCGCAAAATGCTTTATGTTAGCAAACAGAGAAAAAGTTGATGCTGCGCTAGGTAGGTGCACCACATTAGGGCTGGTGTCCAAGAGCTTTGGCAAGTTTGGAGTCGGCCAAATGGCAACTTGAGAGTTTTGGTAAATTCAATATAACGATAGAGAATTTTGGAGTCTTATTCAGTTTAAGTTTCATTTGTGCGTTGAAAGCTTTGAAATATCATGAACCAGTATTGTCCATCCGACTGATGAGTTCCCTTATTCACTGAAGAGTTGTAAACTGATTGCCAACAGTTGATTGTCGGGAAAAACTGTTGCGGTTTGATTTATAGAAAATGAAGAAAATTTTGATTCAGATACCTCATAAAAAAACACCTCCCCAACTTGAATTCTCTAATACAATCTTACTTGATTTTAAATTCGCACACTCACCTGTCCCAACTTAATACCACAGATCCTTGATGCAAATTAAAACTTGACCTGAACATGGCATGGACATCCCGAGACCAATGGGTCCGGTCTACATGTGTTGGGTTTCGGTTTGGTTGATCCTTGAAAGAAAATTAAGCCCTTGGGTTCAGATTGGACCAGCTCTTAATTAATAAGTACGCTTACATTCAAGGCCTTATAAATAAATGTACTGTTACACGTTAGCTGCATTGCAGGTCCCAGCTCACGGGTAGCAGTGCATTTATTTATAAATTCCTGAACATAAGCGTATTTATTGATAAAGAACCGGCCCAATTTTCTTTCAAGCTGACCCAGACCCAACACATGTAGAGGGAACCCATTGGTCTTGGGCTCCAACCCACACACACCTCATTCAACTGCCGCTCTCGGCAGGCGAGGAATGCTGGGAGGTGCTCTCTTAGGCCTTGCATTATCCCTTAAGAAGCAGCAAATAGCAATTAAGAGACAAAAGTTCTGTGAATTGGTTTCCTTTTTAATTGCGGGTTCTTATTTGCTGTACAGAGCCCGTGACGACTCCATTGCTTAGCAACATTCCCTTTCCACCTATTGCTGACGACCTTGGAAACAAGAGGTACCAATACTCCAGGCAAGTCCACAACATGGGGCCACTGTGTTCAAAAAAGAAAGAGGTTGCTCAGGGGTAGTTTAAGGAAACACTTTTTGATACGATAGGTAGGTGAAATCTGGAACCTTCTCCCTGTCAAAGCTATTGAGGTTGGGAATTGGGATGAAAGAAGGGTTGTCTATTGACGATTGATAGATTTTAAATTAGCCAGAATATTAAATAGAAACCAAGAGCAACGAAGTGCCATTTAAACTTACAAATTAGTTATGATCACTCTGTGTAGCAGGAAGGGTCATAGGGCCTGAATGTTTCTTTTTCTATTCCTGGGTCACAGTTTGGCCCATTTGCCGAGATGAGTGTTGCTGCTCTATAGCGCGAAGGAAAATCAACAGCCCTACTTGGACATTTCCATTCTGGGAGTTAAAGTAGCTCCTGATCTGCACTGAACTAAGTAGTCCCTCCCGTCGTCAGCACGACAAATCTGAGCACTTCTTTCTGGAACAATCATTGTCTTTTTACAGCCTTTAAGACTTTTTTTTAAACTTCACTGATATTACTTGAAATAGGCTTTTGAAGTACATCATATAAAAGTAAATAGATTTAACCAAGCCAAAGTTGAATACAGGAATTGAATTCTTTTGGGAGTGGGATTGATGTAACATCATGGGCCCAGGAATTTTTCTGCACCCTAAACAGGGACTGCATGGGAGCCTGAGCCAAAATTGTGTGCTGTGCATAGATCCTCTGCTCAGGATAGGATATAGAACTCAGATTTTGATCGCAACTCACTACAGAGGTGTTGTTTTGAGCAGTTACCTCTGCAGGTTGTCAAAGCTATGGTCACCATCCTTAAAAGATGATGCGAAGCCTCAATCAACCTCTTACTATTTCTGCTTCACTAGATGTCACAGCATGGAAGTGAGGTGATTTTGTTTTTGCTGCACACCAGATGGTCTTTTGGCATGTTTGTGCTCAGTTTGGAGCTGGTTCAAGTGCTCTCTATTGGTCAGAGTATGATGGAATGGCCCACAGATTCTCCAAATGATTGCAACAATCTTTGTCACTAATCTCCAGTTCTGCAGTATATTATTCACAGGGTTTAACATATGTGCAAAGCGGGCCATTGCCAAGAAAAAAAGGTTAGACTTTGAAACCTTATTCAAGATTTGTTTACCCAAAAAAGCAGGAAAAAAAATCCAAGAATAATATTCTCAGAAATGGCACACGACTACAGACTAGAATTCCTTGTCTTCCTCAAGGTGCATTTTCACATGCTAGTGTTTCTTCAAGAGAAAGACATGAAACCAGGGCCAGTTTTTGTGCTACTGATTGTAGTTTATGGGAATATTATTCTTAAACACATGATGAATTTTGAGAATTATAATTTTGAGAGACAATTTGTTTTCAGCAAGGAAGTTATTCTTGGCAGAGTACTCAGTATCGTAACCGCTCATCAGTATGGCTTACAACTTGTTTGACACTATTATCTAGGATTATTATGCCAACTGTTGTTGTTTGGCTGACTGCACACATCTGATAATGTAGAAATACATGTTAACAGCTCTGTATGTGTGAACACACATGCTGTTTGTTCCATGGTGTGAGGTGCACTGAAAATATTGGTAAATTGGTTTATTATTGTCACATGTACCGAGATAGAGTGAAAAACATTTTGTTTGCCATCCATACAGATCATTTCATTACAAAAGTGCATCGAGGTAATACAAGGGGAAACAATAACAGAATGTAGAATAAAGTGTTACAGTTACAGAGAAAGTGCAGTGCAGGCAGACAATAAGGTGCAAGGCCATAACGCGATAGATTGTGAGGTCAAGAGTCTATCTCATCGTACTAGGGGACCGTTCAATAGTCTTATAACGGTGGGATAGAAACTGTCCTTGAGCCTGGTGGCACGTGCTTACAGGCTTTTGTATCTTCTGCCCGATGGGAGAGGGAAGAAGAGAGAATGTCTTGGCTGTTTGGTTGCTTTACCAAGGCAGCGAGAAGTGTAGACAGAGTCCATGGAGGGGAGGCTGGTTTCTGTGATGTGCTGAGCTGTGTCCACAACTCTCTGCGGTTTCTTGTGGTCTTGGGCAGAGCAGTTGCCACACCAAGCCGTGATGCATCTGGACAGGATGCTTCCTGTGGTGCATCGATAAAAATTAATGAGGGGCCTAATTTCTTTAGCCTCCTGAGGAAGTAGAGGTGCTGGTGGGTTTTCTTGTTTTAGATGAATTAGTGTTAAATTTTTGAGGAAAATAAAACAGGGATTTGATGAAAGCTGGATGGAGGTTCATAATGCAGGGCTATGCAACTCCCAAACCCGTGACATCTATCTGAAAGGTCAAGGGTAGGAGGTGCAGGGCAACATCACCCTTCCTCTAGACTGCACAGTATCTTGACTTGGAGGTACATCACTGTTGCTTCATTATCGCTGGGTCTAAATCTCGGAACTCTCCGCATTGTGGGAGTAGCTTCAACACCTAGACTGCAGTTGTTCAAGAAGGTGGCTCACTAGCACCTTCTCAAAGGCAATTGGGATGAGCAGTAAATGCCAGCAATGCTAACATCCTGTAAATGAATAAAGCAAAGGATAGGGCGAAATTTGAAAATAGGAGAGAAAGCATGATAAGTCAGTCCTTAGGAAGCAGTGAAGAGAAGAGAAGATATCTTTATTAGTCACATGTACATCGAAACACATAGTGAAATACATCTTTTGCGTAGAGTGTTCTGGGGGCAGCCCGCAAGTGTTGCCACGCTTCCAGTGCCAACATAGCATGCCCACGACTTCCTAACCCATACGTCTCTGGAATGTGGGAGGAAACCGGAGCACCCGGAGGAAACCCACGCAGACACGTGGAGAACATACAAACTCCTTACAGACGGTGTCTGGATTTGAACCTGGGTCGCTGGCGCTGTAATAGCGTTACGCTAACCGCTACGCTACTGTACCTGCATCAGGATTGGGTTTTAGCAGCTGGTAGGAGGACCAGGAAGTCTGACAGAGTTTAGGAGGACAGAAGCTCTTAGCTATGGGGACGGAACAAAATAGAGTGGGAGTCAGTGGCATGTGTGTTTAGAATTGTGGGCCCAGACCTTCCACTTGACCAGCTTGCCACCTGTGCTGGCTGGTTACCTGCCTGCTAATCCTGCCCTTGCCTGGTGTGGCCCCTGACGTGAACCTCCACCAGGAAAGCTGTCTCCGAGTTGATTGGCAAAGCCCAGCACTGACCGTAAGACATAGGAGCAGAATTAGGCCAATTGGCCCATCGAGTCTGCTCCAGCGTTCAATCATGGCTGATTTACTGCACCTTCCCTTCATAAGCCCCACGCCTGAGCAACCCTGACAGCTGGTGAAATCACGCTCCCAGGCTGACTGCCTGTCATTACTGTCCAAGAGATTGAACGATTGTCAATCTTTCTGATATTCATGAACAATTTAAAAATTTGATCTGCCGAACTTTGTGCTCCACCACTGGGCTCATGCGAAATCGAGTGTCAGAGCGCTGTGATGATCAGCTGTGGGTCTTCCACGTTCAAACACGCTTGTGTGGGAGTCCCACATTTACGTACAATCATAGGGGGTATGTGCTGATGGTTTTTCACGGAAGATCTAAGGCACTGAATTTACAGCAGAGAATGCCACTCAGTCCACCAAGCCTTTCATGCTGCTCAAACTGTTGATTTGTTCCATCTATTCCTCAGTCCCAAGGCTAAACAGAAATAATCCCATTTCCTGATTGTTTACAGTATTTTCAAATTTCTATATAATTCCCTATTAAATTATGTTAAATTGTTTCTGCTTGTGGCTAAGCACAGCTCCAACGCCATCTTCAAATTCGCTGACAACACCACTGTTGTTGGACGAATCACAGGTAGCAATGAGTCAAGGTAGGACACCTGGTTGACTGGTGCCACAACAACAACCTCTCACTCAACGTCAGCAAAACTAAAGAGCTGATCGTTGACTTCAGGAAGGTGAAGGAGGGTGAACATGCGCCGGTCTACATTGGGGGATTGGCGGTGGAGAGAGTCAGCAGCTTTAAACTCCTGGGCCTTAACATAACATATGTCCTGGGCCCAGCACGTAGATGCAATCATAAGGAAAGCATGCTGGCATCTTTACTTTCTTAGGAAGTAAAGGAGGTTTGGCTTGTCACCGAACACTCTAGCAAACTTCTACAGATGTACTGTTGAAGGTATCCTGACCGGTTGCATCACGGTCTGGTACGGCAATTCGAATGCACAGGAACATAAGAAGATGCAGAGAGTAGTGGACTCTGCCCAATACATCATGGGCGCATCCCTCCCCAACATCAGGAGTATCTACAGGAGGTGCTGCCTCAAGAAGGCAACATCTATCATCAAAATCCCCACCATCCGGGCCGTGCCATCTTCTCGCAGCTACCGTCGGGCAGGAGGTACAGAAGCCTGAAGTCCCACACCACCAGGTTCAGGAACAGCTACTTCCCTTCAACCATTCGGTTCTTGAACCAACCTGTACAACCCCAATCACTACAGTGTAGCAACACTATGACCATTTTGATCACTTTGCACTAAAATTGACCTTTTTTTGTTCTAATTGCATTCTTTTTTTAATTTATGTTTAATTTATGTTTTTTCTTGTGAATCCTGCTTATCTGATGCTCTGTGCCTGTGACGCTGCTGCAAGTAAGTTTTTCTTTCCACCTGTGCATACATGGACTGGTGCAGATGACAATAAACTTGACGAGGCTGTGTCTTCCAATGATTCTTTTAATGAAAAGCTTTGTCTTTACTTCCTTGTGCTAAGTCGCCAACCAGTGAAACAATCTTTCCCTATTTATCCTCATTTTTCGATATCTTGGACATTTCAACCTTTGAAGTCTCTATTCCCTTGTTAAAGGCATAATCTTTCAAACCTTCATGTCAGTAATCTCTTTGTCCCAGTGCCATTCTAGTGTAGCTTTGCTGCACATTTTCCATGGCTAGCACATGTACATCAATACCACGTCACTCACCACAGAACTGCGAGTGTAGGAAGCAGGGCTCAAAGATGGAACTCCAACAGCCCAAGGATGATTCTTCAACCTAATCTCTCTCTGAAAGTGGCTTCCCTATGTTGAACAGTGAAAGATCAAAGCATTATAACTTCCAAGAAGAAGGTCCATGAAACATCTCCCTGTTTCCAACATGAAAACTGCAGGATACCAGCTTAATCTTATGGTATATACACTGGGCAATCCTTACTGACGGGGTCCTTAGGTGACATGTTCCAAGCAGCACTGAAGCCATAATGTTCTGTACAATGTATGACTGTGTCTGTACTTAACCCATTTTGCCTTTCAGTCTAGCTGTTAAATAGATCATTATGGAGCCCCTTCAAGAAATAAATCTGCATGGCATTCTCTTTTCATAAGGGAAGTCTATCTGCTGTGTTCTAGAGGAACAACTGACTTCTAATCTCCAGTCTTGCCAAGGCATGTCTATTTGGCATTTGTGTTTTCAGTTTTGCGACCTGAACTGAAGTTAAATAACCTGCTTGCATCTATATTATCTATACCTGTAAAATTTTAAATATCTAGAGGATGTCATCTCCCAATCTTCTTATCACCAGCGAAAACAAACGCTGAGCCTCTTTAAATAAATAAATTATTTGAGTCGTCGTTCTCAGTCTCTCTCTGTGAAACATTCTGTGCCCTTCCAGCTCCATCTCTTGTCCATCTTTCCCCTTGCCATTGTTTTTATTTATTTATGAGATATGCATTTCTTTTCCATTCCCAATCGCCCCTTGAGAAGGTGGCAGTGAGCTGCCTTCTTGAACTGCTGCAGTCCTCTGGTCAATGCTGTCCCACTGCTCTGTTAGGTCAGGAGTTCCAGGATTTAGACTCGGTGATAGTGAAGGAGTAATGGCCTATTTCTAAGTCAGAAGGATGCATGACCTGGAGGGGAATATTCAGTGGGTGGTGGTCTGATGTACCTGGAGCTCTTGGCCTTCTTGCTGGTAGGGGTAGTGGATCTGGGAGGTGCTTTCAGAGTAACCCGGCCAAGAAACGGCAGCACATTTAGTGGAGAGCACATGCTGCAGTCAGGGTGTTCCAGCGATGGAGGGCGTGAACGTTCAGGGTAGTGGATGAGGTACCAATCAAGCGGGCTGCTTCGTCATGTTTCTGGGATATCAGTTAAAGGCAATATGCTAATTATGCCATGTGTTGGTATAAAGACATATAATCTTATCTCTCAACACATTCCTTCCTTTCCTTATTTAAACACACCTCTCTTTCCCTCAACAGGATTAATTTCTCCTCTGTGTTTGCCAACAGTTTAGTCCTTCCCCCTTTGAATCTGCTTTAATTGAATTCCAATTACCGTCTTGTGCTTTGAGCCAGCAGTATGACTACTGCTCTCTTGAAGTGCAGATTTGTCTTCCTGTCTAGCTTAACAGGAAAAATTCCTAATAATCTACAAAGTTGATCCACAAAGTTAATTCCCTCCCCCTTTGACTAATCATTGTTCCCTCTAAATCCCCAGGTATGACTGAATGGAATCCAGACACCATACCTAGAAACTTTTCACATTAAACACATCTATCCAATAACTGTTTCCTATCGCTCCTCTACCCTTCTCTCTGTGATCTCATGAACTCCCACAACTTTTTTAACCCTTTCCTTTTTTATCAGTGCTTGCTTCTAATTCTTTACTCGTTTTAGTTGTGTACATTTGTAGGTAGATGCTCCCATGTCGGTAGAATATTGTTGGGCAGCCTTTATACCTGTGACAGGCCTTTGCTCAATGTTACATCTGACCCTGCAAGCCCACAGGGAACAAATTACAGCTGTAACATATAACTAAAAGTCAGCCCCGCTTGCACCTTCAAAGGGCTTCATGCACTAATGTATTGTACAACCAAGCTATACAATGTGCGGTCATTTATTGACACCCTAAATATTCACGCCCTCCATGGCTGGTACACCCTGACTGCAGTGTGTGTCATCCACAGAACATTTTTTAGACAGTGCCCTAGGATGAAGGACGACTTGTTTCCATGCTGCATTTGCAGGTTCTGAGGTGATTGATGAGGCTCACGTGGGAACCGCAGATTCTTCCGCAGATGGGGCAGGAGGAGCCTGATGAGGCAGGCTGGGGGGTAGTTTGTGAGGTGGTGCGTTCCTTATGCCATCTATGCAGGGCCGATGAATGGTCTTGAGGCTCTTAAGGCACGGCAGTGTAGTGGTTATCGTAACGCTATTACTGCACCGGCGACCCAGGTTCAATTCCGGCCACTGTCTGTACGGAGTTTGCTCGTTCTTCCGGTGTCTGCGTGGGTTTCCTCCGGGTGCTCCGGTTTCCTCCCACATTCCAAAGACGTACGGGTTAGGAAGTTGTGGGCGTGCTATGTTGGCGCCGGAAGCGTGGTGACACTTGCGGGCTGCTCCCAGAATACTCTACGCAAAAGATGCATCTCACTGTGTGTTTTGATGTACATGTGACTAATAAAGATATCTTATCTTGTCTATAATACCTTCTCCACTTAGAGCAGACATGGGCCAGGGATTCCCAAGAGTCAGTGCAGATGTTAAAATTTTTCAAGGAAGCACTGAGCACATCCTTGAATCTTTCCTTCTATCCACCTGGTAATCCCTTGCTGTAATGCACTGTGGGGTAGACGATCTGTTTTGGTTACTTATCCTTCCAGTGAATCTGACAGATTTTGTGAACACATTGTTGGTGGTGCTTGTCCAGTGCGTTGAGGTGCCGGGTGTAGCTAGTCCAGGCCTCAGGAGCATAAAGCAGTGCAGGGATAACTGCTGTCCAGTAGACCATGAGTTTTGTGCCAGGTCTGAGGTCTTGATCTTCAAACACTGTTTTTCCTCATTCAACCAAAGGCTGTGCTGTCACATTGAAGACGGTGGTGAATTTTATCATTGGTGTCTTCCTTCACTGAGCAGTGGTTCCCAGGATATGAGAAGTGGTCCACGTTTTCCAGGGGTCTTGCCATGAACCTTTGTTGTTGAAGGGCAGTGTTATACCTTGGACATACAACACGTCAAGAGATGGGTTTTTGTCAGGGAAGGGAATTAAAGGTCACTGAAAGTAAAAAGGAAAAACTTGGACTTCTATTGCACCTTTTACAGTCTCAAATCATCCCAATATCCCTTCAATAAAGTGTGGTCACTATTGTAATGTAGGAAATGCAGTAGCCAAATTGTGAACACCAGACTCCCCCAAAAAGAAGTAACGGAGCATTGAGCAGATAACCTGTTTCAGTGATGTTGATGAAGCAGTAAGTATTGGGTGGGACACGGGGAAAACTCTCCTGCTTTCCTTCAAAGTAGCACCATGGGTTGCATCTAATTGAGACCTCAATTAAATATCTCATCCGAAAGCCAGCACATCCACCAGTGTGGCATTCCTTCAGAATCAGTCTAGACTCTTGCGTTCAAGTCTCTGGAGTGGAACTTGAACCCACAACCCTGACCAAAGTCGCCCTCCAGAGATTTGAGACCAAAGATCCAGGCTAACATTCCATTTCAGCAGTAAAAAAGTACTGCATGGTTGGAGGTGCTGCCTTCATGTTTTCCTGGACCATATTTATCAGTCAAAAAACACTGCAAAAATAAGTGACTGTGTGCTGTTGTGGGAGCTTGATGTGTTTCTCGTGTTACAACATTGTATGTACTTCAAAAAGTACACCATTGGCTGTAAAGCACTTTGGGACCTCGTGAAAGGGCTTGTGAAAAGTGCTGTGGAAATACAAGGTTGACTTTATTCATATTTTCTGATGTTATAGAAACCTAATTAAAAATTCTCATCCTGCTGCTGCTTTCAGCCATGAACTGCAGTTTACACTGGACCCTGCAATCCTAAAGTAGCTGAGCCCCGAGCACTGGATCCTAAGCTCTGGAATTTCCTCCCAAAACCACTTTCTCTGTTTTTCTTTCTCTCTTGCTCTTTCCTCTTTAAGATGTACTTTAAAAAACATGCCTCTTCGATGGTTGCTTGTGCTGATAACAAGTTTAATTTGAGAACACTCCTGTGAAGCATTTGGGTTGTTTCACTACACCAAAGGCAGTGTGTAAATGCAGGTTGTTGTTGTAGATACTTTCAGCTTTACTACCAAGAGCAGCTCTGTTGTACTGTGACACAGATGAGATCTTCATACACCTGCCATTACCCTGTGCACAGGATAATCCTGTTTAACTGTCTCAGTTGTTGCCTAAATCATCTTTAAATATAAACTGTCCTTAGCAAAAATAACTTATGTTCTGCCAAGCTGGGATAAGATGTGCTATCTGGTTTCAATTTGCAGTCACCCTTTAATTTTCTGCTCTAAGTTGCAAGTGACAGAATTTCATTGAAGTCTGTGACTTTACAACAAGTTACTTTGTGACCAGTATGATTGATGATCACCAACATTTCCTCAAGCCCAAACAGGATGGGAGTGAGTTGATGCAGGCCCCAGAGCAGGTTTGTGCTGGGCTTGAGGTGAAAATATATTTAAAGGCTCTAAAGTTACAAATAGTAATGAGTGTCCATTTTAAAAACCGGACCCAACTGATACTTCAGAAATCCTGTTGACGCTAAAATTGCAATGGTTCCAGTCAATGTGGTCACACAACACAGCTTTATACCTGCTTGTTATATATTTGGATGTGCAAATTAGCTATCTGTGCATTACTGCTGCTTGCAGATGAGGTGAATATTCAAACTACAGAAGAATTTGTATGCAAGATAGCTCCGTATGTGCATCAGTCTGTGTGTTCACAACGTAGATCTCAATTAGCCTAAAATATTGTAGTGTACTGAAGATGTGATTGGCTTGTGTGAGTAGTAATGAAAATGTATAAGTATTACAACTGTATGGGTAGTTATAGCTGGATCAAGCTGGTAAATCTGTGCTGAAGTTCATGAATTACTATACACACGTAACCTGATTTTTACCCCATGGTGGTTGATGATGACCTCCAATCCCACCAGTGTCCACCAGTTGTTGAGGGCCTTGAACGTGGCAATGGCTGCTCCGTGCTCCCTCTACAGGATATCAGAGTACGTAAATTTCTGCCGAAGATGGGCAGGTGATCAGTCTGAATGAGCGCTTCGCACACACCTGCCTGTTTTCACCTCTACCCACACCACCGCCCATCGCTGAAGTCTCAATCCCTGTTCATCTTGGCCATGCCCAGAAGAACTCCATGAGGAAGTCCCTTGATCTTCCCACCTGTCCCCTCCTCTTTGTACTGGATCTCCAACGGTCAGGAGCATGGGACTAAAGTGAAGCCAGACATAGTGCAGCTGCCCCTTCAGGAAATGGAAGATGAGAAACCTTTATGGATATAATTATCACAATACCTTCTCTGTTAAGAAATTCAGGCGAATTCAAACTTTTTTATTTCAAAAAGAAACTTCATTCAAAAAATATGCGAGGAATATAAAAAACAGTGCAAGGCTCTCTTTACATTCATGGTGTTATCAGTTCTATGCATTGGTAGTGTTCACGCATTCTGTGTACAGAGCACCATTGCCACTCATGTGGCCTCCTGGGACAATACAAACTTAAGTGTTTTAGAGGCTTTTACACAGGACATAACCTCTCAGTGTCCAGTAGCAGAATGACCTTATACTGTCCTTCCCCCCCCCCCCCCCAAAGCCTTAGCATTGGCTGCACAGAGCTTCAGTGCGTCCCTCAGCACGTACTCCTGCAGCCTGCAATGTGTCAGTTGGCAGCATTCCCTTACGGACATCTCAACGTACTGGAAATCCAGTAAGTTTCAGGCAGACCAAAGAGCTGCTTTCACCAAATTGATGATCTTCCAGCAGCACTTGATACATATGTGTGTGTGTGTGTGTGTGTGTGTGTGTGTGTGTGTGTGTCTCTGGGAACAGCCCGTAGATCACAGAGTCCCCTGTTAGACAGCTGCTCAGGATGACCCTAGACAAGGCACCTTGCATCCCTCTCCAGACCTTCTTTGCAAATACACAGACCACAAAGATGTCAGCAACTGTCTCATCCTCATCGCAGTTGTCCTGAGGGTAACGTGGTTGGGAGTGAGATTCCGACTGTACAAGAAAGATCTGACAGGGAGGGGGAAACTGTCAAGAGCAAAGCTGTTTGAATGTACCACGAACCTTCAAGATACCTTTTTTATGTAACCCAATTCGCCACTCCTTACATGACAAGTGGCAACTTTTTAACATACAATATTCTCGCATCTCCAGAAAGTGCACGTTCTTGCTGGGTTACAATTTCAAAGGCACCATTTCCCTTTCAAAAGAGATAATTAAATGCATCTCTATAGAACCTTTCACAACCTCAGGATACGCAAGGATGCTTTGCAGCCAGTGAAGTACTTTAGAAGTGTGGTCATTATTGTAATGCAGGAACTGAAGCAAGCTCCCATAAACAGCAATGTGATAATGACCAGATAATCTGTTGAAACTCAATAAATCAACCCCCTGTCAGAAAAAATATATAAATGTTATGGACATGTGTGGGCACATATGTCCAATAACATTAAAGATATGCAGATTCTTCTCAAAGCTGGCAGATTTAAGGTTCTGCAAACAGCTGCGTGATTGAGGAATAAATACTGTCCTTTGAAATAACACCACTGGATCCTTAACTTCTACCAGGTTTGATCAGAGACAAAAAGGAAGCCTATGACAGGTACAGGCAACCTCAATCAAATAAGTTCCTTGAGGAATATAGAGGGTGCAGGAGAGAAGAAGGAAGTTAGGAGGGCAAAAAGAGGTCATGAAATATCCTTGGCAGGCAAGATTAAGGAGAGTCCCAAGTCATTATAGGAGCAAGAGGGTAACTAGGGAAAAAGTGGGTCCCCTTGGGTTGTTACGTACCAGCAACAATAGAAACACAAGGAGCCATGTATAAGTGTTAGAATTTATTTATTAATAACTACTTGTAATAATAAGAGAAATAAAAATGTTAGATTGTAGTGGCTAGCTACACACTACGAAATGAAGACACAGAGTTGCTGGTTTGAAATCCAAAGTCAAATGAACGACAGGGGCGCGGTACGCCTTTAGTATCTGAAAACTTCCCGCGCCACAGTTCCTGCGCTGATGTCACGCGCAGGTCACCTGACCTTCCCGCGTGCAGGCTTTCCCAGCCCGACGATGGGGAAGAAGGATGGCCCTGCGCCATCTTTGATCGGGGCCTCCGACGACGTTTGCGATCTCGGTAGCCGGTTCGATGCCGGTGCAGTGAGTCGCTACAAGGTATTAAACATTGACCCCAAAAATAAACTTGAAGTGTGTGCATGGCAAATTCCCAAACCCCAAGTCTGGGAATAGTTCTCAAAGTTCAGTTCAGCAAGTCATAAGGTAGGACGATAGGCAAAGGCTTCTGAAAACCACAGTAGATTGTAGAGAGAATGTAGAGAGAATATTTACGAAATCCACATGTTCCACGATGGAACCCATACGACACCTCAGTCACCGATGACCTCCATTGCTTTGTTCTGAAGTGTCTGTCACACCGAGGGCACTCGATTCGTGGCCACCCACAGATACACCTGCTTTCCAGTACAGGTTAACGACAAAGTGGACTCCACAGATTGCTCCAAAATTCCATATGTGGATTGCATAGTGACAGTCACAGCTATTGTTCTTCATCCATAGATACAGAGACCAGCAGTCAGTGCCACTCTCTCTCCCCGTCTCTCCCTGTGCAACAGCCAGTACGCTGCAGTTATAGTTTTTTTTCACTTGCCGAAGTCAGATAACACCACACACACACACACACACACACACACACACACACACACACACACACACACACACACACACACACACACACACACACACACACACACACACACACACACACTACTACACTACTGTCCAGGTGCCTTAAAGATACATTCACCAAGTAGCAACCTGGCTCGTAACAGTGTGGAGCCAGGGGCTGTGGGCGAGGTCCTAAATGAATACTTCTCATCTGTATTCACCAGGAGAAGGACGTGGAGGATAGTGAGTTCAGGGAGGGACACGTTGAACGTCTGAGCCACGTAGGTATTAAGAAGGTGAAGATGTCCGATGTCTTGGAACACATGAGAATCGGATGAGATCTATGAGAAACAAGGGAGGCAATTGCTGGGGCCCTGATGGAGATTTTTGCATCTTTGTTGGGCACAGGTAAGGTCTAAGAAGACTGGGGGATAGCCGATGCTGTTCCTTTATTTAAGGAGGGCAGCAAGAATAGGCCAGGTAACTACAGGCTGGGGAGCCTTGTGTCAGTGATAGGGAATTATTGGAGAGAATTCTAAGGGACAGGTTTTATGTTCATTTGGAAAGGCAGGAGCTGATCAGGGAGAGTCAGCGTGGTTTTGTGCAGGGGAGATCCCATGTCACTAATTTGATTGAGCCTTTTGTGGAGGTAACAAAGGAGATTGACGAAGGCAGGGCAGTAGATGTTGTTTATCTGGACTTCAGTCAGGCATCTGACAAGGTCCCACGTGGTGGGCTGGTCCAGAGGTTAAGGCACATATCCAAGGCGAGCTGCCTAATTGGGTCCACAATTGACTTGGTGATAGGAGGCAAGGGTAATGGTGGAGGACGCATTGCTGATTAGAAGTCTGTGACCAGTGGTGTACTGAAGGGTTTGGTGCTGGGATCCTCGTTGTTTGTGATATATATCGACGACATGGATGTGAATATAGGAAGAATGATTAGTAAGTTTATGAATGACACGAAAATTGGTGGCGGTGTGGATAGTGAGGAAGGTTGTCAAAGGCTACAGCAGCATGTAGACCATTTGGAAGGTTGGGCAGAGCATTGGCAGAGAGAATTTAATCCTGACAAGTGCAAGGTGATGTATTTTGGGAAGTTAAATAAGGTTCGGACATATACAGTAAGTGGTAGGGCACTAAGGAATCTTGATGAACAGAGAGACCTAGGGCTCCAAGTCCACAGTTCCCTGAAAGTGGCAACACAGGTGGACAGAGCAGTGAAGAAGGCATGTGGCATGATTGCCTTCATAGGTCGGGGCATAGAATACAAGAGTCGGGATGTGATGTTGCAATTTTACAAAACGCTGATTGGACTGCAGTTGGAGCATTGTATGCAGTTCTGGTCCCCACACTATAGGTTGTGCTGGAGAGAGTGCAGAGCAGAGTCACCAGGATGGTGCCTGGATTGGAGAGCTTTAGTTCTGGGGAGAGATTGAATAGGCTGAGTTTGTCTTCCCTGGAGCAAAGTAGGCTGAGGCAGTGACCTAGATAATGAGAGGCATAGATCGGATAGATAGTCAAAATCTTTTTCCCATGCAAGGGGTATCAAAAACAAGAGGGCATAGTTTCAAGGTGAGAGGTAAGAGATTTAAAGGCAATCTTAGGTGTAAGTTTTTTACACAGAGATTGGGTGATATCTGGAACTCACTGCCAGAGGAGGTGGTGGAATCAGATGCAATCACTACATTTAAGAGGCATTTAGTCAATAATTAATTAATTACAACAGTTCATTGCGGTAGCACAAGGGAAAGTAATAACAGAATGCAGAATGCAGAATGAAGTGTTACAGTTACAGAGAAAGTGCAGTGCAGGCAGACAATAAGGTGCAAGGCCATAACGAGGTGGATTATGGGGTCAAGAGTCCACTTTATCATACTAGGGGACTATTCAATAGTTTTACAAGATTATTAAAACACTTAAAAAGGCAAGACATAGAAGGATATGACCCAAATGCAGACAAATGGGATCAGCGTAGATGGGCAAAAAGGTCAGCGTGGAAGTGATGGGCCGAAGGGCCTGTTTCTGTGTTGTACAATTCTATGACTCTTATGAAAGCGCCTCAGTTTAACATCATAAAAGGAGGCAACTCGATCAGTGCATCAGACTGGAGCATTGGCCTCGATTTTAGTGCTCAGGCTTTGGAGTGGAGCTTGAACTCAGCACCTTTTGACTCAGAAATAAGAGTGCAACCCACTGAGCCACAGTTGAAGAGCGAACCATATAGAACCAGGGGACATAACCTCATAATAAGGGAGGAGTCAGCCATTTAGGACTGAGGGAAAATGTGTTAATCACAGACGATATAATTTGTAAAGGAATGGAGAGGTGAGGAGGCATTTCTTCATGGAGGGTTGTGAATCTTCAGAATTCTGTTCCCCAGGGGCTTTGGGCGATCAGTCAAGTATATTCAGGGGACGTGGGGTCTGGGTAGGAGAATGGAGATGAGAGTGAGGATTAGCCATGATCTTACAGAATCGCAAAGAAGACTCGAACTGAATACTCTCTTCTTTTTCCTCCAGATGATCGTATGCTGTTAACAAATAGATATTCTTGATTTCTCCTAATAATTAGTCAATTTGGCCCACAACAGCAGGATTAGTGTAACTGTGAGTTGTAAGCTTCAGGTTCTTGTGTTTCACATTCTTTGAATACAAAATGTCATTTGATAACTTCTCCTATTTGCGACACTTCCCTCACAATAAGATCAACCAATAAATATCTCCTATTAACTTTGACGTGATTTGATTGAACTTCCACTAGACCGTAGAAATGTGTGTGTTCACCTGTAGGACTGACATCTGGAGACATCTGGTGGAGCTCTGTGGATCCTACACACTGCAGAATGCCCAGCATCTCATGGGCATTTTGGAGGTTTGCGTTAACATGTCCAGGCTAATGTAAGCAGGGCAATAATATAGTTCAAATGGCCCTGCATACCTCGTCGCCCCACTTGCACTGCTGTCACCATTTTAGAAGGGGCTACCACTGGGATAGCTTGTTGAAAGAACAGGTCACATGTGACGTGGAATTTGGGGTCCACTGACTTACAACCTCGATTGTCATTTCTAAAACGAATTGATTGATGTGCTATCCATTTTTCAACTGCTTCCATAGCTGATGTGAGGAGAAGAGGCCAATGGGAATGTAGTTAATTTAGCAGAGCAAAAAGAGCTCTAACAAAGTAATACTGGGCCTCTCACACCCTGCTATGATCTTGATTCCTCACCAGCCTATTCAACCCACCCACTCTTTCAAAGATCCTACCCTCCCACCACAGCTATCTTACTGCTGGCTGGGGAGACTTGATATTGGGCTGCTGTTTGGCATTCTGTATCTCACTGGTTCAAAGAATAAAAAGCAAGAGCTTCAAACACCACTGTAGTGGGCCAAACCTCAAATAACGATGAGTTGGAGTACAGAAAGGAGATAGAGAGCCTAGTGACATGGTGTCATGACAACAACATTTCCCTTAAATGTCAGCAAAACAAAACAGCTGGTCATTGACTTCTGGAAGGGGGATGTTGCACATGCTCCTGTCTACGTCAACGGTGCTGAGGTCGAGAGGGTTGATGGCTTCAAGTTCCCAGGAGCAAACATCACCAATAGCCTGTCCTAGTCCAATCACGTAGATGCCACGGCCAAGAAAGCTCACCAGCGCCACTACTTCCTCAGGAGGCTAAAGAAATTTGGCATGTCCCCTTTGACACTCACCAATTTTTATCGATGCACCATAGAAAGCATCCTATCTGGGTGCATCATGGCTTCGTACGGCAACTGCTCTGCCCGAGACCACATGAAACTGCAGAGAGTTCTGGACACAGCTCAGCACATCACAGAAACCAGCCTTTCCTCCATGGACTCTGTCTACACTTCTCGCTGCCTCAGTAAAGCAGCCAGCATTGATTACAAACACCCCACCCACCATGGACATTCTCCCTTCTCCCTGCTCCCATTGGGCAGAAGATACAAAAGCCTGAAAGCACGTACCACCGGGCTCAAGGATGGCATCTATCCTGCTGTTATAAGACTATTGAACGGTCCCGTAGTACGATAAGATGGACTCTTGACCTCACAATCTACCTCGTCATGGCCTCGCACCTTATTGTCTGCCTGCACTGCACTTTCTCTGTAACTGTTACACTATATTCTGTATTCTGTTATTGCTTTTCCTTGTACTGTTCAAATGAATTGATCTGTAGGAATGGTACGCAAAACAAGTCTTTTGCCGTACCTCGGTACATGTGACAATAATAAACCAATTTACCTCTTCACTACGGAAATAGGCAGGCTAAACAGCTACATCAGCCCCATGGAATTGCACCTCTTTGGATTAAGGAGATATCTATTATTGATTAATATGTATTTATGTCTGTTCATTTACAGTTCCAACTGAATAAAAAAATATAGAAAATGCTGAAAGTACACAACAGGTCACTCAGCACTTGTCAAAAGACATTTGAGGTTTAGGATGAATGTACTTCATCAGAAAGGAAACCTAAAAAGATACTGAAATGTTTTAATGTGGTTGGAAAAATAGAGAGATGGAAAGTAGTGGATGACCCTCTCACTCTCCCAGGCCACGGAGAAGCAAGCAGATTGTACTGAGGTGGTGGAGAGTTTATATCGGTGAACGTGCGGTAGTGTAGCGGTTAGCGTAACGCTATTACAGTGCCAGCGACCCGGGTTCAATTCCCGCCATTGTCCGTAAGGAGTTTGTACGTCCTCCCCGTGTCTGCGTGGGTTTCCTCCGGGTGCTCCAGCTTCCTCCCACATTCCAAAGACGTACGGGTTAGGAAGTTGTGGGCGTGCTACATTGGCACCGGAAGCGTGGCGACACTTGCAGGCTGCCCCCAGAACACTCTACGCAAAAGATGTATTTCACTGTGTGTTTCGATGTACATGTGACTAATAAAGATATCTTATCTTATGTGCAACCTGAGCCCACAACTGTGTCCCTGAGGGGGAGCATACTATTTGGAGAAGAAAGGCAGGATTGACGGATCTTTGGAAGATTGCAGTGGTGATAGTTCAGGGATGGGAAGCCACTGCTGAAGATGTTCTGGCTCCAATTAGTTTGGGAAGGGAGGGACACGTGAGAGCAAACATACTGAGCTAGATACTGGAACAGAAGATTTGGTGGAGGATTGTCTGGTCAACTCTGTCAAGGGCTACAGAGAGGGAAGATGAGGAAAAATGTATCAATTGCAAAGGATATAGTTCATTGCGAGAAAGAAAGTCTTGCATTTCTGTAGTGTCTTTCACTTTCAGGATGTCTCAAAGTGCTTTACAGTCAGTGAAACGCTTTTGAAGTGAAGTCACTGTCGTGATGTCGAAACGAGCGACCAGTTTGTGCAAAGCACGGTCCCTGGAAGGGCAATGTGATAATAACCAGAAGATCTATTTTAGTGGTGTTGGTTGAGGGATAAACATTAGGCTCAGGACACTGGTGAGAACTCATCTGTTCTTCTCCAGATTAGTACCATGGGATTTTTTACGTGCATATGAGAAAACAGATGAAGGCTCAGTCAAATACTTGCACATACAAAAACAGCACTTCTGGCAGTGCAGCAGTGCCTCACTGGAGGGCCAGCCTAGATTTTTGTGCTCAAGTCTCCCAGAGTGGGACTCATGTGGAAGTGTGAATGCTGCCAGATAAGCATCGTCACTCTTGTGATTCTGTGTTACAACAGATTTGCTTTGTAAGCTTTTATTGGGAGATCAAAACATGGATCTGTGAGTCAGATGTGCATATTCAAAGACCAGAGAGTAAAACAGGGTACGTGCTGGGGCAGCAGTTTGCAAGGACTGAGCAGCTGAGGCTTTTTGCAAAGATAGTTGAGGTGGTTAGTTTTGAAAGGGAGAGAACTCTGAGGACACTTGCGTTGTCAAGTAGCATGGGGACCAGGAGAGAAGGTGGGTTGTCAGCTGATCACTGAGAACAAACTGGAGAACAGAAGGTGGGCCTCATGGGCAAGATGAACTCAGAAAAGTGGGGAGTTAGGAGACAACCAAGGGGCGGAAACCAAATCTGTGGTGGTGGTGGTGGAGGTGGCATGGCGGGATGGGTTGCGGGATGCAGGGGTTCCTTCTGGAGTAGGTGATGATTTTGGCAAAGTCTTATGGTGCCTGAGGTGATCGTGCCAGGTCACGTGAAATGTGGTTGGCCAGTTGTGCACCAGATACACTCAAACCTATAACTTAAGCGAGGAAAGAGAGAGAGGCAACAGGTTGGGAGAGACAAAGGGTTTTACCGTATCATTGAGCAGATTGGCAGCTACAGAAGTATCATGATAAATGCAAGACAAAAAGGCTTGGGCGGATGGCTGGAAATGTAATCATAAGTGACTTGGGGAAAAGCTTTTTTTTTAAAAAGACAGATGCGAATGCAGAAGAGTTGTAAGAATGAAGGGGGGGTGGTGGGATTGAGAGGCTAGTTTGTGATCGTGAAGATGGGGATACAAGTGAAGGAATGGCAGGGTTAAGGGAGGTGATGAGAACAGCGAACAAGATGGGTTGCGACAGAGCTTGAACTTGCTGAGGATGAGGAGACAGAAGCCGAGTATGGATATTTTGAGGCATGAGGTTTTGAGCCAAAACCTGAGAGGAGCTGAGATGCCATAAGGAGACGGAACCAAAGGAACACGGGCAGACACCAAGGTGCAATTTACACTAAGGGCCATTTTGTCAGCATAGCAATTCAAATGCTGCCAGAGGTGCAAAGAATACTCAACTGGGGGAACTATAGTAACGGGCATGAATGTCCCAGTTTTTGTTTAATCTTGCCCGTCTGTCCCAGCCACTTTTTGTGTCGGCCCCTCTGAACCAGATCCCCAGTACCTTTACCTGATGGTGAAGGGGACGGAGGACTAGTTGGGCCAGTTGCCAAAGAGTATGGACTCGCTCTTCCTGCGGTTGACGCTGGTCCTTGAGGCAGCTAAACTGGTTGAAGAAGCTGATCAATCTGCGGACCGACCGTGGATCTGAGAAGAAGACCCCGATGTCGACTGTGTACAGGGAGACTTTGATCTGGGTGCGCCCACTGCCTGGCAATGTCACCCATCTTATGCCCATGCCCTTCCTGATGGATTCGGCAAAGGGTTCCATGAGGCAGACAGACAAGACCGGAGACTCCAGACTTGATAGGGAAGCTATCCATTTCCCACCCATTGATTTGAATTGCACTACGGACGTCTGTGTAGAGCAGTTGGATCCAATTCCTGATTCCCTCCCCAAAGCCCATTTTGGGGAATGTGTCCATCGTGCAATATTCTGTCGAAGGCCTTCTTCTCATCCAAGCTGACCAGGAAGGTGTCCATCCCTCTGTCCCGCACACAGGCGACAGTATCCCTCAGCAGTGCAAGGCTGGCGAAGAATTTCCTGCTGGGTACTGTTGGTCTGGGTGGATCACCTCACCAGAGCAGACTTGACCCAGTTGACAATGACCTCGGACAGGATTTCGTAACCCACATTCAACAGTGAGGCGCGTCTCCGATTCCTGATGTTCTCCTCCCCTTTCTGTTTGTAGATGTCTAGTGTCACTTTCAGACCAGTTCTTCCTTATATGATGGAATCAATATTTACACATTTCTCAACAATGTCACAATAAACTAATAATGTGGGTAACAGTGGCAAATCTCCTTCTCTGAAGGTTATTATCAGAATCAGAATCAGGTCTATTATCACTGAATTCTTGTGAATATCAGTGAAGCAGCTGGGTTTTTACTCACAATCCAGTAACTTTATTTCCAGATCAATTTTAGGTCTCTGGATACCATTCTAGCAAATTAATCAGTACGCTACTGCACCTTGAATCTACTTTTTTTAAAATTTATTCTTTTTCTGGGATTGACGTCGTTGGCAAGCCCAGCATTTATTCCCCATCCCTTATTGCCCTTGAGAAGGTGGTGAGCCACCTATTTTAACTGCTGCCGTCCTTCTAGTGAAGATACTGCCACGGTGCTGCTGGTGAGAGAGTTCCAGGATTAATGGTCATTAAGGGTTTTCAAGAGCACATTGACAAAAAACTTTCTCAGCAGCTGGATCATCAATAACCAAAAGATTCAGATTGGCAAAATAACCAAGGGTAGATAAAACACTTTCTCATGCACCAGCGAGTTGTTTTAATCTGGAATACATTGCTTGAAAGAGTTGCGGATGATTGAACAGTAGCTATTCAAAGGTAATTTAGTCAGTCGTAGGACAATGCAGCACGGATACAGGCCCTTCGGCCCAACCAGTCCATGCCGACCACGGTGCCCACCCAGCTAGTCCCAATTTCCTGGATTCAGCCGATATCCCTCTAAGCCCCGTCCCTCCATGTACCTATCCAAGTGCTTCTTAAATGATACTATTGTACCTGCCTCACCCACTTCCTCTGGCAGCTCGTTCCATATACTCACCACCCTCTGTGTTGAAAAAGTTGCCCCTCAGGTCCCTTTTAAATCTTTCCCCTCTCACCCTAAATCTATGCCCCCTAGTTTTGGACTCCCCTACCCTGGGGAAAAGACTGTTACCGTCCACCTTATCTATGCCTCTCATAATTTTAAACATTTCTGTAAGGTCGCCCCTTGTTCTCTTACGTTCCAAGGAATAAAGACCTAGCCTGGCCAACCTCTCCCTATAACTCAGGCCCTCGAGTCCTGGCAACATCCTCGTAAATCTTACTAATACATAATATTTCTTACTTATAAATAATTACCTGAAAAGGAACAATATGGGGTAATGGACAAATATAAGGACATAGGATATGGAAGCAGGAGTTAGCCATTCAACAAAATAAAGCTAATTGTTTACCACAATACTATCTTCCTGTCATATCAATTTATTCCTCCAATATTCAGAAATCTATCGAACTCTGTTTTGAATGAATTCAATGCCTGAGCCTTCACAGTCCTCTGGGTAGAGAATTCCAAAGATTCACTACCCTCCTAGTAAAGAACTGTCTGCTCATTTCAAGTCCTCAGTGGCCTACCCATATTTTGAGACTGTGACTCCTAGGTCTAGACTCCCAAGCCAGGGGAAGCATTATCTCTGCATCTACCCTGTGAAGCCCTCTAAGTATTTTGCACATATCAATGAGGTTACTTCTCATTCTTTGACCTCCAGAACTGTAGCTGACTTAATCTCTCCTCATCTAAAAGTTGTGCCATCCAGGAACAAGTCTGGTGAATCTGCTGTATTCCTTCTATAGCAAGTATACCTTTCATTAGGTAAAGAGACCAAAATTATGCACACTTCTGTAGGTGTGGAATCACTATAGATCCCATATAATTGTGGTAATCATCTTTACACATAGATCATAGAACAGTATAGCACAGTACAGGCCCTTCAGCCCACAATGTTGTGCTGACCTATATAAACACCAACTCCTTGATCAATCCAACCCTTCCCTCCTACACAGCCCATAACCCTCCATTTTCTTACATCCACGTGCCTATCTAAGAGTCTTTCAAAAGTCCATATTGTATCAGTCTCCACCTCCACCCCTGGCAGTGTGTTCCCAGCATCCACCACTCTCTGTGTAAAAATCCCTACCTCTGACATCTCCCCTAAACTTTCCTCCCCTGACCTTAAACGGATGTCCTCTGGTATTGGCCGTTGCCACCCTGGGGAAAAGGTGCTGGCTGTCCACTCGACCTATGCCCCTCATGAGCTTATACACCTCTATCAAGTCGCCTCTCATACCGCGTCACTCCAAAGAGAAAAGCCCCGGCTCGCTCAACCTTTCCTCAGAAGACAGGTTCTCCAATCCAAGCAGCATCCTGGTAAATCTCCTCTATACCCTCTCTAAAGCTTCCACATCCTTCCTATAATGAGGTGACTAGAACTAAACACAATACTCCAAGTGTGGTCTGACCAGAGTTCTATAGAGCTGCAACATCACCTGGCAGCTGTTGAACTCAATACCCTGACTAATGAAGGCCAACACTCCATACGCTTTCTTAACCACCCTATCAACTTGCGCGGCAACTTTGAGGGATCTATGGACGTGGACCCGAAGATCCCTCTGTTCCTCCACACTGCTAAGAGTCCTGCCATTAACTTTGTATTCTGCCTTCAAGTTCGTTCTTCCAAAGTGCATCACTTCACACTTTTCCAGATCGAACCCCATTTACCTAACTCGCACTCAAATCCTCTTGCAATAAAGGACAACGTGATATTTGCCACCATAATTGCCTGTTGCACCTGCGTGTTAGCTTTCAACGACATCAGGCCCTGGAACTAATTAGACAGCACCCCGTTGTGTCCGCGGGCAGAGCAGCAATGCAGTAGGAGGAATCTGCTGTGCACAAATGATTGACATTTGCAAGGTCCGCCGCAAATTGCTGCGTTAGACGTAGGGGTTGTACGCGGGATTATGAATGCGGGTCTTGCGTGTGACGTGTTTCCGGTAGTGGCTCGTCGGACTTGGTGGTGAGTAACACTTTCGTCGAGGAGAAGCAGGTAAATTCACGGTTCCGACGTCGGAGGTATTGCGTGGTTCCTCCACGGTATCGTGGTCGTCGTCGTCTGGGGGTGAAGGGCGGGAGGTACCGCGACTCGATGAGTCGATGGTTGCGGCCTTCACGGTCGGCTGGCCTAAGCAGCGGGAGTGGGCCGGCTTTGGCCCTCATCGACGAGCTGCCGTACTTCTGTGGTAACTCGTCTGGGGCTTACGATTGCAATTCATGGGTGGTACCGGGTGGGGTGAATAGGGAACTTGTAAAGAAGGCAACTGGTAACCTGCAGCGTTAGATCTATAGAGCAAACCTTGTATTGAAAAGAGTTTTTCTGCAGGATTTAATTAATATATGTGATTTAATTACCATTCCGTCCCGTATCGTGCAGATTTTCCTCTCTTCCTCTCAAATTTGCGTTTAAAATACAGCTCCCAGTAATGGTTAATGGTTATGTGCAGAAAGGATGCTTTTGGGGGGGGGGGGGGAGTGGGTGGTTATGTCGACGGCCATTTAATGTCCTTAAGAAAGTGGATTGCTGCAGTCATGGCCGAAGTGCTACAACGGTGCTATTGAGTTGGGAGTGCCGAGGATTAAGTTTGAAGGAGTGATGATGTATTTCCATGTCAGGATGGCGTGTGATTTGGAGGGGAACATTTGGGTGTGTTCCCGTGCAATTGAAACCCTTGCCATTCTCCATCGTAAAGGTTTCAGATTTGGGAGATGCTGTTGGAGTAAGCTAAGCAAATGACTGCTGTGTAGCTTATAGTTTATGAACATTGGAGTCGGTGGTGGAAATGATGAATACTTAGGGTTATGAATGGGTTGTCAATTTGGGGTCTTGTCCTAGGTAGTGTTCAATTAGAGTGTTATTGGAGCTGCCCTTATCCAGGGAAGTGCAGAGTATTCTATTATGCTCCTGATTGGTCTTGTAGACGGTGAAGAGACCTTGGGGTGTCAGGAGGTAAGTCTCTTGCCTCTGATTTATTCTTGTAGTCACGGTATTTGTGTCTCGTCCAGATGAATTTTTGGTCAATGGTGAATGCCAAGGATAAGTGGATAAACTCTTGTTGAAAATAGTCATTGCCTGGCAGTTCTGTGGCACAAATATTTTTGACCTGCCTTTGTAGCCACAGTATTCGTGAGTGCTAGTCAGTGGTGAACTTTGTGGTGTTGATTGTGGAGTACTTGATATTTGATGCCATTGAATGTCAAAAGTAGCTGGTTAAACACTCTTGTTGAAGATGGTCATTGCCTGCCACTTCCTGGCATGAATGTCACTTGTCACTCATCAGGCCATGCCTGAATGTTATTTAGGTCTTGCTGTGTGCAGATGTGGGCTGCTTCATTTGCTGAGGAGTTGTGAATGGAATTGAACTCTTTTGCAGCTTTGTTTGTAGTCTCTCTTGGCGATAACTGGACAAAACTGAGAGAATTGTACCTAAAATTACTAATGACAGGAAGAGTACTTGTGTTGCTGAGACTTGTGAAGATTGACTGTTGCATAGCTTGTTCTTCTGTAACAGGTTTTTAATTGCTCATGCAGGGCACTGGTTGATGCTTTCTATTTGTACCTGTTTTGTGAGTGTGTCGTACCTCACTAAAGTAACAGCTTCTAGCCCATTAAGTTGTCATTCCTAAGATCCAAAAAGTTGACTAATTCATTTTAAGATTGGGCCTTAATGTTGTGAATTAAGTTGTTAATAAAACAACCAAAAAATGTACATCAATACCTCTAACTTGTCATCGGTCTTCACCGTGGAGGACATCAGCAATGTGCTGGTTAGTCAGGAGTCTCACGAAATGGAATTGAGTTCAGTTAAGATTACTAGGGAGAAGGTGTTAGGAAAACTAAATGGACTAAAGACTGATAAGTCTCCTGGACCGGATGAGGTGCATCCCCCGGTTCTGAAGGAGGTGGCTTTAGAGATAGCGGAGGCATTGGCGATTATTTTCCAGAAATCGATAGATTCCGGTGTAGTTCCGGAGGACTGGAGGGTCGCAAATGTAGTTCTGTTGTATAAGAAAGGTGGGAGGCAGCATAAAGGAAATTACAGACCTATTAGTCTGACGTCAGTGGTGGGAAAGTTATTGGAATCTATCCTCAAAGACGCGGTTACGGAATACCTAGAGGCGCAGGGCAGGATAGGTCCTAGCCAACATGGTTTTGTGAAGGGAAGATCCTGCCTGACCAACCTATTGGAGTTTTTTGAAGAAATCACAGGTAAGGTGGATAAGGGAGAGGCGGTAGATGTTGTGTATTTAGACTTTCAAAAGGCCTTTGATAAGGTGCCTCACAAGAGACTGATTAATAAGATGAGAGGTCATGGAATTACGGGTAGGATAACAGAATGGGTGGAGCATTGGCTGGTTGACAGGAAGCAAAGAGTGGAAATAAAAGGATCTCGTTCTGGTTGGTTACCGGTTACTGGTGGTGTGCCGCAGGGGTCGGTGTTGGGACCGCTCTTTTTTACCTTGTACATTAATGATTTGGATGATGGAATAAATGGTTTCGTGGCTAAGTTTGCGGATGACACCAAGATAGGGGGAGGAGTAGGGAGTATTGAAGAGATAGGAAGGTTGCAGAGGGACCTAGACAGTTTAGGAGAATGGGCAAGGAAATGGCAGATGAGATTCAATGTAGGGAAATGTGCAGTTGTACACTTTGGAAGCAGAAATAAGCGGGCAGATTATTATCTAGGAGGAGAGAAAATCCAAAGCACGGAAGTCCAAAGGGACTTGGGGGTACTCGTGCAGGATACCTTAAAGGTTAACCACCAGGTCGGATCGGCGGTAAAGAAAGCGAATGCTATGTTGGCATTCACTTCGAGAGGTATAGTGTATAAAAGTAAGGAAGTGTTAATGAGGCTCTACGGGGCACTAGTGAGGCCTCATTTGGAATATTGTGCGCCGTTTTGGGCCCCACATCTTAGGAAGGATGTGTTGACGTTGGAGAGGGTTCAGAGGAGATTTACGAGGATCATTCCAGGAATGAAAGGGCTTGCGTATGAGGAGCATTTGTCGGCTCTTGGACTGTACTCGCTGGAGTACAGAAGAATGAGAGGGGACCTCATAGCGACATTTAAAATATTGATAGGAAAGGACAGAGTAAATGTGGCTAGGCTGTTTCCCTTGGTGGGTGAGTCCAGGACCAGAGGGCACAATCTTAGAATTAGAGGGTACAGTTTCAAAACAGAGATGAGGAAAAATTTCTTTAGCCAGAGGGTGGTGAATTTGTGGAACTCCTTGCCACGTACAGCAGTGGAAGCCAGATCAGTGGGGGCGTTCAAGGAGGAGATAGATAGGTATCTAAATAGTCAGGATATCAAGGGATATGGGGATAAGGCCGGTAATTGGGATTAGAATAGTTTTTTTTTCTTCTTCCCCCATTCCCCATTTCCCATTTCTCATTTCTATTTCCCTTTCCTTGGAGCAGACTCGATGGGCCGAATGGCCTGCTTCTGCTCCCTTGTCTTGTGATCTTGTGGTCATGCATTTTATTTTGGATATTCATATGACCAATACTATAAAGCATCTGTATGTGGATGGAACAGTCACTTGGCACCTCCCTTGTTTTAATGAAGAATTATTGCTGGCTGGCAGGTCACAAATTTAAGTTTATCCTTTAAGTTGAAGTTAACTTTAAAACAATTCAAGGCTGTAATGAAGTTACCTTATTGAAGCTGTGTCATTGCTTCTCACTTGGCATATCATCTGTTTTTGTGCCACTATTTCAATGCACTCCCTCTTTTTGAAATTCTTTTTTTCTACCCTCTGTAGAGTTAAGATCTCAAGTCTTGTTCGCCAATCACCCCTGCACTTGCTAACCTAAATTGGCTTCTGGTTAAGCCGTGTGTTGATGTACAAATCCCTCCATGCTCTTGCCTCTATCTCATGCTTATCATTTTGCAGACCACTAATCTTTCTGATCACGGATATTCAGAACATAGAACACTACAGCACAGTACAGACCCCTCGGCCCACAATGTTGCACTGACATTTTATCCTGCTCTAAGATCTATCTAACCCTTCCCTCCCACATAGCCCCCTATTTTTCTGTCATTCGTGTGTCTATCTAAGATTGTCTTAAATGTCCCTAATGTATCTGCCCCCAACATCCTCAAAGAAACAACTTACCCCCGACATTCCCCCTTATACCTTCCTCCAGTCACTTTAAAGTTATGTCCCCTCATGTTAGCCGTTGTCGCCCTGGGAAAAATTGACTGTCCACTCGATCTATGCCTTTTATCATCTTGTACACCTCTAACAAGTCACCTCTCCTCCTCCTCTCCAAAGAGAAAAGCCCTAGCTCACTCATTCCTTAATATCAGCAAATCATTTCACTCTATTTGAAATGTTGGCATTTTGACTGAATCTGTGGAAGTAGAAAAGAGTTCTCCTTTAATAAATGCTGCAGTGTCTTTTTATCCTAGTGAAGTAGGGGTTAAATGTGGCATGTTACCTTTTGATGAAATGGAGCTGCATTTGTGGTAAACGGATCAGTGTGGCTTCCCATCTTTTTTGGAGGTAGAAGAAATGCACGTTGAGAAAGTTTTTATCAACATGAAATACCATAGTGTACCTGGGGTACATTTGCACTTTGGGTTTCAAGTGTTTTATTTTCTGTAATCGATGTAAATTCAGAATGATTACTCAGTGAGAAAAAGTTGAGAAATTCGGAATGTAGGATTGCACACATAAGGCAGAGACCATTTTGATACAATAGCAACCCTTCTTTCCCACCCCTCCCTTTTTTTTAAGAAATTCCTGCAAGTGATGTCGCTGATCATTGGATCAATAAACTTTACTCACTATGCAATGCGGTGCAGTTCTTAAAAACCCAAAGTGGTTTGGACAGAGGACAGCTTTGAAGAATGCCAGTGCATGATGCAGATGGAAATGAAATTGAAACTGTAACACTTAAGCCACAGCAGATTATTACTCTTTAAAGGAGCAGAGTTAGCATTTCAGGTGGCCTTGAGTTGTGATATCCAAACCATTAACCCATTTTTTCTTTGACCTGCAGTAAACCTTTGCTCTTGACATCTTAATGTGTTTTATATTTTTTAAAAAATTACCGGAAGCAAGTGGCTGATTGCATCTGAACTGCAATTGTTCAGTATGTAAAATTGTGAAATTGCAAGTAAAAACCCACATGGGTTTTAGACTGCAAAATGCCTTGTTTGATAAATTGACCGTCCCTTAACTATTATCCAGCTTTTTATTGGCAACATTTTCTGTTTTGTAATGTGTCCTGATTATCAGATATGTGTCTGTAAAGTCCATTCATCCTCCCGTAGAACTGTATCAAGAGCTTAAACAATGGCAAATAATCCAATTTAATGATGTCCCCGCATGAAGGCTCCCTTGGCATTGGAATGGAACTTCTAGGACTAGATGAAATTTAGAAGCAAATTGAGGCTTTGTGTTCTAATTTATACATGGTATAGCAGTTAAGGAGGTTGGTCATCAATTATCAGGGCACTCCTTGAGGACATCGTACTAGAATGAATAACTGCCTGAGGAAAGAGCTGAGAGCCAGCAGAGCTCTTGGGGTGATTAGCCTTGTGCTTTGAAGAATAATTCACCTTGTGAATGATAAGTGGTCTTGAAAATAGTGCTGAAGGTGGCACTGTGGGAGTTGAGATTCTGTTCCTTTAAGAAAAATAGCATGAGAACCATTATGGGATGACATTGGTTCCTAGATACAGTTTAGCCTGATGGATTGGATTGCAGTGGTCTTTTTTGTTCACGTGCATCAGTGTTAACTTTCCCTAAATCTTCTTTGTGAATTGCAAAACCTGAGCTATGAATGTAACCACGGGTCATTAGACTTGTTAGGGAAATACTGCTGGATGCGTTAACCCTTAAAACAATAATTGGGCATTGTTAAATTTGCAACAAATGGTTATTAAGTATGTGGAGTATCATTATCCACAAGGGATTTACTGCTTTTAATAGGCTGCCAAGTGCAATGGGTTTTGTCTCAACAGTTACCACTGAACAGTTAATAAAAATGTGTTGCTGTGGATAGAGAGGAAGACAAACAAGGAAGTTTCTCTGTTGTCTAATTGTTATTTGTAGAATAGGTCCTGCTGCCCTCGCAGCTCCAAGGACCCAGATCTCCAGTGCTGTCTGAGTGGAGTTTGCACAAGCTCTCTGTGCCCGTCTGGGTTTTCCCCCAAGTATTCCAGTTTCCTCCTAATTGGCAGGTTAATTGCATACTGTCAGTTGCCCTTAGTGTATGTGGGTGGCAAGAGAATTGGAGGGAGTTCATGGGTATGAGAGAATAGCTTACTAGGAATAGTTGGGAGAATGGGCTTTGAGAGGTGGCACAGACCTGATATTGCAGTAGTATCTACTAATTTGAATCGGATACTACATTCGGAGCTTTTAACCAGCAAATTTATTGGGCAAAACCTGGCACTTTGGAAGGGAACCACCAACAAGGCCATACATGGGTACACACGTTGCTTCCTTCCGCACCTGTGCGTGGCAGCATGAAAGCCAGGAACACGGTGGAGACCCAGTGTTTCTGAATGAGCCTCCGGGTCTGGGAACACAGTCCGGTTGTGGTGAGCCGAAGGGCCAGGGACATTTCCTATCTAACCCTTCAACCCGTGCAAAGCAACCCCTTTCTCTTGACAGAAAAAGTGAGTGGTTTGTTTTTATCAATTAAATTTAATTAGTTTTCAAATCTGAATCCATTTCAACTGTCTAATGTCTGTTTGTCAGAGATACTTACATGAAGTTCAAAATGCTTTTTGAGAGAACAAGCTGTCAAAAAGCCATTGAGGTAAATTACAGATGGGATTTTGGGGTCTAGTTGCTGTTTGTGGATTGCCGCATTTCAGTAGATGAATGTGACGGTGAGGCCTGGAGCTGGATTAAGTAAGCAGGGCTGCAAAACTTGGTGTCCTTGAGGATCAGGTGAGTGGAGTGGGGCAAGACCAGGCTGTAAGCTGGGTTGAACACAGTTTGTCCTAATGTCTTGTTAATTTCAAGAGCCAGCAAGTAATAGACCTACTCTGTTTACTATCAGAACGACTACTCTTCAGGTGAGGTGGCCTACTATTTGCTTAGTGGCACTGAAACTGTTCATGCAAAATTCTGTATTATATAGTATAATTTGGAGAGTTCGGTTGACTTGCCGAGTCTCTGAATTACTAAAATTAAAATATGAACATGTATGCAGAATGCTGATCTTTAAATATTCATATCTTGAAACAGTCCCTGTGTTTGGAGTCTGTAGATTCGTTATACATTTATGCCCTCTACTTTCCTTTAAAAATCTTGTTAAAGGAATATAATTGTTCCCCTTTGTACTTCACACACAATGTTTAGGCAGCTGACCAATGCTGCACAGATACAGACCTTACTGTATTCGACAGTTTGATGTAACCTAAGTTGAGATCCAGTGGAACACTTGCATAAGTTGGAGTTGGTAAACACATTTTTGGTTGGGTGCTGTTTCTAGTAAGTGATATTGTGAAATGTGCATTAATCCAAATTCCAGATATTGTGTAACTTATAATTATCTTTGCTGTGGAGAGCCAGTTAAAAGATCCAAGCAGGTAACTGGAGAAGCTAGATGTTCTGCAAGTGGTGGCTTGGGAACCATTGGCAAAAAAAAATCTGACCTGAAAACCTTCCTGGAACCTTTTTGAGGACTATCATTTTTGTATTGTAGCCTTCAGGTTGACTTCTGCCTGCAATAATATTGTAACCATTTACTTGGTGCAGGAGGACAAGACATTCTCCAAATAACTCTTCAACTGATGATTTGAGTACTGAATCCTTTCCAGTTTATAAAGGGAGTTTTAATAATTTTGCAGTTTTGAACATAAATACAAGAGCACAGAATATTAAATGTTAACACAGCAATAGTGCACTTTAATCCTTGCAAAACTGTTCTGCACATTTAATATATTAACTAGATTTGGACAAAAACATGAATTTCTGAGCTTGTTTGAAGTTCACTTGATTTCTTTGAATATTCCACTTTCTGGTCTGTATGCCTCTTTATATTTAAAGAAGAACTGCAGGTATCTGTTCATATCAAAGATTTTTTTTTGTGTGTCAAGCTTCAAAGACCTCCATCATATCGATCAGGAAGTACCTTGCACAGAAGTTGGAAGAGATTTTTCTAACCGTGTGGTAATATATTGTAGATTTAAGCCGATGAATGATATTGGGAAGATGTGGTGTGGTCTAATTTGGCTTTTAGCCAAATCTCCATCAGTAAGAGCAAAAGGAAATGGTTGTTGGCCGTCCTAGGGATGGAACTGACTGGACATCTTCCTACCCCAAACTACTGAACCATTTAGTCTACACCTGCTCTCTGACACATTGTTTGAATGACATGCTTGATAGTCTTTCTAATTTGGGATCTGCAATGAGCATATCTGTTTTAACATGTATATATTTTGGGAAGTTTTTACCTGCTATTCTTTGATGCAGATATCAAGTGGTTGACCATGGGAATTATTGCTACGAGTTTGAGAAGCTTGTTCGGAAAGAAAGAGATGCGAATTCTCATGGTTGGTCTGGATGCTGCTGGAAAAACCACCATTCTTTACAAATTTAAGCTTGGAGAAATTGTTACCACAATTCCTACCATAGGTACGTTCAATTAACCTCGTATAATTGAATTAGCAATGCTGTAATCTTTGTTTATTGTGTTGTTTCAACTTCAGTAATGAAGGTCTTTTACAGCACATAGTTTGAGTCGATCATTATTTGGTGATACTAGCACTCTAGTTCGCAAGTGACGCTTTAAAATCTGTCTGCAGCTAAGTATGCTAACTTTACTTGAATAAAAATGGTTTGGGCATATTTAGGTCTTTATCATTGTTGAAGTTTTAGATCGAATAATATCGGAGCATGCTGTGATCTGTCAGCTTTTGAGTCAAATCATCAGTGCAAAAGAACAAGAGGAAATGGTTGAAGGTCTTCTAAGCCTTAAGGTGATCAATAAGCTCTTGGAGACTTTTGGTAGCTGGTATCGTTGCTTTGAATTGCCCCATGTTGACATCATATCTCAAATTCCTATAATCTGCCATAAAACCTATGCTTTTACTACTACCTTTCCAGGTGAAAAGAATAAACTCTAGCTTCCTCCTGAACAACTGCAGTGGTTGTCCTAAAGGCCATTAATGGCTTAAGTTTGGTATAGCAAGTTGCCAGCAAATTTTGCTTTTCAAATACTTTGTATTCCTTGCACACCTTTATGTAATTGGACTAGGGCTGTTTAATACTCAGCTGAGCAGGGTGTTGAAAGCCCGATTAGTCAACCAACTTGCTGGAAGACAACTGCTTGGTACTTGAAGAACATCAGAAGGTTTCCGCTTTAATGCTGCAGCTAGAAATTTAAGATTGCGGCTTGTCTATCTGTCTCCTCTTGATCTTTGACTAAATATTTGTGCTTTTGAGGAAGTCTGCAGTAATGATGCCAAACTTCTGGTTGGATAGACTTGGAGGATTCAGTTAAAAAGGGGAAATGGATTGGATAAACAGGTGATAAGATATCTTTCTTTTCCCAGGTTTTAATGTCGAAACCGTGGAATATAGAAACATAAGCTTCACGGTGTGGGATGTCGGCGGACAGGATAAAATCCGACCACTTTGGCGTCATTACTTTCAGAACACACAAGGTAAAAATTGTTTTTTGTTCTAGTGCTATGTACAATTGGCACTGCTTCCGTTAACGGATGTTCAATTATGCTGTTTATTAATGAGCATTTGGGAGGATGGGGTGAAATGAGGTGAGGGCAATGTGTGATTTGTAGTTCCTAGATTTGGTATACCTTTGAGTCTGTCCACTTAAGTGTTGAGCGAACCCTTAAGTTCTGAGTTTAAAAGCAGCCAAGACTGCCTTTAAAAGTGAGAGTTTATCCACTTTGATTCCTAGTTTCTTTACAGTCATTGAATGTTAGTGGGCAACTAAATCGGTCAACTAATAGTTTCTGACCTCTTCCAGTCCTGACGAAGGGTCTCGGCTCAACGTCGACTGTTTATTTCCCTCCATAGATGCTGCCTGACCTGCTGAGTTCCTCCAGCACTTTTTGTGTATTGCAACTAATGGATTGTTGGTTTTGTATCTCAAAGGGGCTGGAATACAAAGAATGAAAAATGTGCTTTGGTTGTAGAATCTTGGCTAGGCCTTTTCAGAAATTCTGTTTTGCATTGGGCTCTGCACCTTTGGCAGATCATGTTGACCTTGGAAAATGCATGGTGCATACTCAGTGGGGTCGAATCAAGGGTGGGTCGCATAAGCTGATCTGTATTCAAAGTTTAAATTTGAAAGGTGATCTGATCAAGGTTTTAAAACGTAGTATTCAATGTTCCTCGGAGAAACTAGTTCTCTGGGCAGAGTCCAGAATGAACAGTACAGTCATGAATGACCCAATTCTAACTGGTGAAATCGGAGTGCTTTATCCATAGATGGGGCATTGAAAGTCTAGGACTCTTCCTCTTTGCTTTTGCCCCTCCCCACCCACCAATGTTTGTGGGTGTTGGAGTAATTCATTATTCGAGACTCTTCATTGAATGTTGAGGGAAATGGGGCAAAGTCAGGTGGACTTAAATGGAATTGCAATAAAAATTAAATAGAATAGGCTTGAGGGGCTGAATGACCTTCTGTCCAAAATGGCAGTGTTACTTCTACTTGTCCTATAGCCTATATTTTTCCTCTGCAACCTGTACATGTTTCTTGCAAAGTATTTTATTGTTGTTCAGGGAAATTGGTGTTTTAAGAATGAGTGGGAAATATTAACTACAGTCTGAGGTATTGTGCTCACTTTTATTCTTTTAGGGTTGATATTTGTCGTTGACAGTAATGACAGGGAACGTGTGACTGAGGCACGGGAGGAGCTAATGCAGATGCTTGCAGAAGACGAATTACGTGAAGCTGTCTTGCTTGTCCTTGCCAACAAACAGGTAAATGAACCATTGCGAGTGAGGTAGTTCATCAATTTTGCTGGCATGATTTTACTGGAACTGTTCAACGTAGAACATTTTTTGAAGTGGTTAATTGCAGATCTTGCCTGATCGTGTATCCCAGCTGAGGTGAGTTCTGAACAGCACTTTACTGGAGCAAATGAGCGCATGAAAATTCCATCCTGGCCTGACGTTTCATCCCACATGCAGCAACTGAGCCTGACTTTCCCTCTTGGGTACACCATGAGTTCTTTTCCTAATGGGCCCATTTTTAGTTTATCTGTGCAGCCTCGCAAGTACTGCATTCCAAAATATGGCAATTGTAATTTGGCGCAAATTGTCACTGCTAAAATATCTTGCTGTATTTTAATACTTCAGTTTCTTGCACCTTCAATGGGCAAAATGGCAGCATTTGTCTTTGCGCATTGCAAACTGCGAAAAACCAGCAAATCTTTTTCCTCTTGCAATTATGCCTCTCTCGAAATGGTCTAGAATACAAAGTTTCATTGTCGATAATAAAAGTTTATCCAGGGAGTAGAGAATAGTGCATGTACTATGCAATTTGCCAACCATTTTAACAATAAATGCTTGTCTTGGTATCACAGTGCAGGCAATTATTCAGTTTATCATGCCTATGTTGACTCTCTGGTAGAGCTATCCAATTAGTCACATAGCCCTGTTTTTTCCTGTTATTTGTCCACTTCTCCTTAGAAAGTTAACACTACATCATCTTCTACAATCCTCTTCAGGCAGCGCATTCCAGATCATAATTCTGCTGTCTTAAAGTTAACGTTCTCTGCGTCTTGCAACTCATTCTTTTACAAATTATCTTAAATCTGTGTCTTCTAGTTAATAACCCATCTGTTTGGCAATAGGCAATAGGAAAGACACCTGATGTCTTTCTCCGAAGTGCGTGCCCAGAATTGGACGTGCTACTCTAGCTGAGGCTGAACCAGTAATTTACAGAAGTTTGCCGTAACTTCCTTGCATTCATGTTTTATACTGTTTTTGGGTTAAGGAACCAGTACGCGTCTCTAATCTTTCTGAACTTGTCCTGCTACACTTAAGCGCCCCACCCTGATGACTCTGCTCCTGCACCTACTTCCACTTAAAGTTCATATTGGGGTTTCTCTTCTCAATTAGTTACTGCTTTTCTGTTTTTTTTTAAACATGGAGAAAAGAGAAAAGGGCATTTTGGGATCAGGGACAATCTTGCAGCTTCTCCTAAAGCAATATAACCCTGAGGTATAAATGTTGCCTCTTCCTCCTAGGATCTTCCGAATGCAATGAATACAGCTCAAATCACAGACAAACTGGGCCTGCACACCCTGCGCTGTCGACAATGGTATATTCAGGCTACGTGCGCCACCTCTGGTGAGGGTCTCTGCAACGGTCTGGATTGGTTAGCCAATCAGTTGAAAAAGAAGTGATGACTGCTTTCCAAGGATTGTGTATTTGGAAAAATTTAACTGTCCTGATGAGGTGAATTTGGCTACACTGACTTTTTTAATCTTCATCATTTCCTTGGGGTGTGGTGTCTTCTGGTTATTGAATTGGGGATCCGAGCAGTAGTGTCCTTTGACTGTATTGTAGTCTCTCTTCCAAGACTCTCATCAAACAGCTGCAGTTGGCTTAAGTGTAAGAAACTCGAATTGGAACTGGACCTGTGCAGAAAGATTTAAACAAAAAAAAACAATGCATCCAGATTGAATTTATCAACAGTGCATTTATCACATTCCAATAAATGGAGCATTTTGCTTGTATTTTTAAATTGCACTTCTTGAGTACTGGAACTCAGTTCTGTTCATTTCTCCATGCTTTTCATTGTTGCCATCTTTTCTCTGCTGTGCATTGTTCTGGGTATGTTTTAGAATGTTGTTTAATGCATAGCCAGTGATGGAATAGGTACTGTAAAATCAGCTTAATTAAACAATTTACCTGTCCACCTCTGCAAAATAGTGTGGGTCAGTATCTTTGTATGGCTGAAATTATAAAATGTCATCTTAAGACATTAAAATATCAATCGACATCTGTTGCTTGGTGTTTAAACTGTTTCCAAATGCTTTTAAACCATCTTACTGAAGGGTGAGGGAAGGGGGCACTGATTTGCAGAAGGACCAGAGGTACTGCAATACTTTGTATGAAGCCACTGAGTCCTGCGCAATAATGAGTGGCCAGCTACGTTTGAGAGGCATTCCTTGCAATACAGTGGGCGTGATGTATCTCTGTGTTGCTATCATTCAGAATAGCACAAATTTAACTCTTTGCAGAGTAGGTGTGATGGGGAAGGAATCCACGCTGCTGTATCCTTGGGTGTTGGTGCATATCGTCAAGGTAGTATGCAATTGGCAGAATTGTTGGACACGCACAGTTAAAGTTCTACTTGAATCCCTTCTATGTATAAAAAAAATAATTGTAAACATTTCGTAAGGAGCATTGCAGTTTCTAATTCAAAGTTTAGGATCTGCTTGGCACACCAGATCAGTGCTATTCTTTACTCTGGGATCCAGGTTTGTATCCAATTTTGACAACGTGATCACTTCCTCACTGGTTTTGAGTTGTCAAGGACAACTACAGAAAATGTCAGTCTATAGAATCTGCCATTTAACCTGGAGAAGCTGTTTTTAAATATCAGGAAGTATCCAATGAGCTTTTTTTTCCACTTCCCCCTTCAGTTAACTGTGGTTACAACAGGAAAGCATTTTCTTTAAGTTCTGCAGTATATATGCATGTTTCTGGGCTGACAAAAGCAGTGTGTAACTCAAAGCTTTGTGGTGGGGGGCAGGGTCACGAATGAGTTGTTAAACTGAAGTTACTGTGTGAGGGATGGGATAGTAGATTTTCTAGGTGATGGAGAAACATTTTTACATAGTTTGGGGCTGTAGAATAGACTACTAGAATTTCTTCATTGGCCAGAGGCTGCGTAAAGTGTTAGTCAGGTTATAGAATAAGGATCAAGCTTGGACCCTTGTGATTAAATGCCAACACAGACGGGATGTATCCATTTATCAGATATTGAAACTTCCATCATTTGGTAGTACTGAATTGTTTCATCATTAGCAAACTACTCTCAATATCACAGCAATCTTATCCATTATCTGACTTTTAATTTAATCTTGTACTCGGCAAGATTATAAGCAAGGTTGGGTGATATTTTTTTTAAAAATTTGGCTATTCAAGCTGATTTGAATTGAGCTGTGGTCATGTTTTTTTTAGAAAAGGCAAGTCCATTCCATCCTAAGCTTGGCACTGATTACAATCACTGTGGACAATAATAAAACAAGTGGCTGGAAAGAAACTGGAGTCAGGTGGTATCTGGAGAGGATGATTCATGTTTTCTTCAGTTGCTGCTTGACTGGAGTACTTCCAGCACCTATTTCATTGGATTTTCAGCATCTGCAGTATTGCCTTTGGACTATAAACAGTAATTTTATGCCAATTTATTGGCCCGTGTCAAAATCCAATTTGGATTTGAGGGTGGGCAGTGGGGGTTTGAATTTGGAGATAAGGATTTTGCACTCTTTTGGATCCAATTTTCATATCAAGTACTTGGGTTAAATAGTGTTCTACTTCCACCACACTGCATAGTTGTGATGCTGCTGTTGAAAAATGACCTTGGACTGTGGTTCAAAGCATACTCAAGTGTAAAGCATGTTTCAAATGCAGTATTCTCTGGCAAAACAAGAAAACAAAGCATTTTAGTAGCCATTACCTCTTATGGCCTTTCAGTTATGGCTCTGTGTTGCGTTTTGTCACGTTTTTTTAAAAAAAAACCCAATCTGTTGGTCTCTGGTTTCCATTGTGCAACGAGGGAAAAGTAAAACTAATGGTCTGAAAGTTTCCATTGATTCTTGCTGCTGGAATATAAATCCTAGATTTGATTGGATTGGCTGTGTTTAAAAGGCCAGCATCATCTCTCAGCAGGTAACTCTCACTTTTTTGTTACCGTGAATGGATCTCCTTTACATATATCGAAACACTTCACCATGCTGAGCTTTGCTCATTTATGCAATGGAAGGTGAAGCAAGTCCACTGATCTCAAATGTATGAATATTTTTGTTTACTTGAGTACCAGTGCATTGGAGATGTTTCTAGTGTAGAGTTCCCTTGAACAGCTCACTTCGGCACCTAATGGTGGAAGGGCCTGGGCTTCCTGCGGGTAGGTAATTTATCTAAATCTGTTTTAATTCCAGTCTGCTGAAGTGGGGGATTATTGCTTTAGTTTGCTCGGATGGTTTTTGCTGCACTTTCGCACAGTGGGACTGGGGGATAGGATAAAGTTAGCTTTGAGGAGAGGGGCTGGCTAAACCGGAAACCTTTCTGTTGGGCTCTTGCCACCACTAATCCTATTCTTTGCTAATCCAACTCATTGTTGCAGATGAATAACAGGAGTGCCAGGAAAGCTCTTTGCCCCACGGAGGTTCTCCCCTATCAGCTGTCGGGTCCTAACGGTGCTCGTGTCTGTCCCTCCCTGAAACGAGCAGAGAGAGACGGAGCAGAGGTTGGGAGCCACTCTCAGCTTGGCCCTATTCAGGGCAGTTGTCGTCTGTCCGTCTGTCTCTCACTTCCAGCCTGTCCACATTGTTCCCCATGCAACCTCTCGGCATCACATGTCGGAACGGTATTGACCCAGGCAGTAATCACATTAAAACGCGAGAGGATTCAGCCATTCTGTCTTTTCAAATGCACGGCAACTGACAGTGGTATGTAAGCAGGGAGAGTGGGGAAACACTGCATTTTCTAACCGAGGAAGAAGTGCACAAAAGAGCAGAAGACTGGCATAATAGACAGCAGCTGTCCCTGTGAAAAATTGTTCAGATTCCTCTCCGGTAGCTATAGAAGTGCGGCTCATCGCCACGCAGTTCCTCTGACTTCCCCGAGACATCTGAACGCCCATCTTACTGGAAATGTTGCTAAATTGTCCTTGTGGCGCTCTCGTTTCATTTCTCTGAAATGTCTTGGATTTGCAATGAATGAAGCACTTTACCATCAGTGAAACTGAGCTCCAGATGTAGCTCGAATCTTCAGCTATTTTGTCATTCCAGTGGTGGAGATCACATTCCCACACATTTACTTGGAGTTACTAATATTTTGTAAACTTGCACGAGAGCATTGGTCCAATAGCAATTTGATATCCATCTGATGAAATGCATTTGACTAATTCTGCCCAGTCCAGACTGTTTTCTAAATTCTATGGCTTGATTTCAGTCTACACTGAAGTAGACAAGACACATGCTTTCTTTTGCAGTAAGTTTTTTTTTGTCCAATCATTAGAAGTGTATAAAAATAAGATGTTCATAAAACATGCAAACAAGCATAATCCTTCAGCCCATCTGTTCACTCCTTGCTTTACATGTTTGATCACCCTTCCACCACTTTGTGTGCTTGTGATTTTATTGAGACTATTAGTTGCTGCTTTTCCCACAAGTGACCAATGTACAAAAAGGATTCCTAAAGTAGTGAAAACTATTTTTAGAAATGCAACTCTGGTTGCCTTTGCTCTGCACACCAACCCCATCAAACATATATTAAAATTTAGTGACTTTATTTGCAAATAACATGGGATTATTAGAAGTAAGTGAAGTAATGGGAAGTTGCTCACTGGGGTCCGTGTTAATAAGTTCATCTCGAGTGATTTGAGAATTGCTTTTTCAAAAAAAAATGATAATGGTGCTCTTAATCTGTGCTTTCCTACTAGAGCACACTTGCTGATAGGAATGCCATGGTTAAACTAAGTACATTAAACATCTGCAATGTATAGCTGTCTCCTGATTTGTTTTGACCATTCACAGATAAGGTATCTGGATTATTGGATAGGTCCTCATTTTGTCCTAAAGTTCCAGATTCAAGAACCACTCCAGAAATTTGATTGTAGAAATACAAGCTTGTTCCAGTGCTCTCTTCCTAGATGGTGCTGTTTTTTTGGATCTGGTCTCCTGTTATAGTAATGATACGTTATCTGATTGCTTTCTATCCACTGATTATTTTGCTTTCAAAATGCATCTTGAGATGGCTGCCTGTATGGGGACTGATCTAGTATCATGTATGGTTTAGAGGTAGAGTTTGATTTCATCCTTTTTGCAGGTTCTTCATTCAAGACTTGCATCATCATATTTACTTGTCTACGATTCTTTTTTGTAAAACATTTGTTTCAATCTGAAAGGATTCAGTGATACCCTGAATAATGCAAGTCCTTTCACCTGAGATGTTCCAAGTCGATCGTGTTTTTCTAGGAGCATTGATTAATCACATGACTGGTTTGAGTAAGAGGTGGGGTTTGAGCAGTTTATGGCTGCAACCTACTCATCACTTTGCACTTCATAGGTCAGTGAGAATGTGATCTAGCTATCAAGTATAGGAATCTTTGCAGCCAAGATATCTATGCTTTATTCTACTGAATGTGATTTTGATCTTTATTTGGTGTAGCCTCTTCAGGGTTCATCTTTTGCCACTCTCCTTTCAGGAATAGGGGCAATTTCTAACTCGTGGCCTCTCTATTCTGATTTGTTTCTTCACATGCTGGATCTTCCACACACCACTCTGACATCCACATGTATGCTTTCAAATTCTGTCACATCTGCTAACTATAGCAAGTGCATAGCTGGCGTACACCACGTGGACCAATCTGGCTAGGTCGCATTACAGGGGCCGAACAAACTGTCTCCTATTCCAGGATCCTCTGCTGTCCAAGCTGATCTGTCTTCCTCTATCAATAAGCTCACTTCAAAATACTACCTTATTTTTTTTTGTCTCAATATACACCAAGCCCAATTGTCCACCGGCCTATCCTTGGTGAACTAGATTGGCACCTTTCTTGGTCCTATACCATTGAAATCATTCAAATTCCTTCACTCTTCCTCTTCACTGCAGCTTCTCTTCTCCGCCCCCCCGCCCAGCCACCCTGCATCAAAAAAACACTACAAAAACAATTTTGTAATTTATACTTGTATGTAGCAGGATGGAGTGTTTTTCCTGCTTATCTCAAGATTTGAGGAAAGTGTGGAATATATATTAGTATCAGTGAGTAAATCTATATAGATCTGTAGGTTATACTATTGCACTAATAACACCCTGCTCCTTTGGTCTCATCATTCCTACTGTGAGTGCTCTTTAGCTTTTCTCACATCTGCTGCTTCTGATTTGCTATGCAAATGGAGGAAAAGGGAAATAAAAAGAAAGACGTAAAAATGCCTCATTGCAGTTTTGTGAAACTGGCTTAGCTAAAGATGTTTCAAAACCAAAGGCACTGACCACACTCATGCTAGCAAAACCACGGTCATAGCCTTATCAGCAAGGCATCTGCCTGCCGACAAGCAGCCACGAAACGACTACATTGCAGCATAGCACATACTGCACACACTCCATTCCTGTTAATTCGAAATGAATTTTTAGCAATGGTGTCTGTTGGCAGATGAAGGCTTTAAGGCTTTAAAATTTGCAGTTAAAGCAAGCTTGTAAATATCTGAGCTGGAACTTGGGGTTGTTTGTCACATCCTGTGCAATGGGTGAATGAATGGGGGGGGGGGGGGGGGGGGCTGGGGAGAAGGAGGAGGAAAGAGTCCTCAACTTCTATCATTAATCCTACCGGATGACTTACTGTTGACTTTTTTTAACTAAGGGATCCTTGTACTGAGGTTAATGTTAGAGAGCAACTCGAGTGTTAAATGTCACGCAGTCATCAGTGAATACTTTCCCTAGATCTACTTGTTTTCACAATTACTATTAGTAAACTTAGACCTGGGCCTAAGTTTCTTTGGCTTCAGGGACTCTTATCCTGATAAGACGAGATCTATGCTGCTGGTCCTGTCCACGGGGTTGCGGGCTCTCCTCAGCTGCATGCTGTGGTGAGCCTATGCTGCAATTATGATGTCAAATGCCAGTCCTCTGAAAAGGGGCAGCAGCAGATTCCAGATGTTTGGGTCTTCTAGATTTTGTCAAATATATTCAGTTCTATGTTGAGAACAGTGTGTTTGTACAGCATGTTTCCACTTATTGTGAAGGTTGGAAAGAGCACTAGCTTATCCTGCCATCTAGATCAATTGCCCAAGTAGTTCTGCCAATGATTTTCGGAGTTGATACTGCTTTTATCTTTTCTACCTATCGCTTGTTCCCGGTTCCAACTGTCCTGCATCTGCTTGAGCTGGAAATTGAATTGTTTTATGATGACTTCAAGGCAGCAGTGTGAAATGCAAGCAATGATGACAACCCAAGGTCAGTACTCTGAGTTAGGATTTAACCTCCAATGACCCAACACCATTAAACACAGCCCTTGCCAACTGTGAGGATAAAGCAGTAGGTTAAAGAATGTAACTGCAATAATCTTGATTTGCCTGGATTTCATTAGCTACTGTCAGCACTTGCAGGCTCTGGGCATTCTCCAGGCTACAGTTTGCACCCCCTGGCTTTACAGTAAATTTCACTAAAGCTCATTTTTAAGCCAAATATTTTGAGGATCTGCATCTACTAAAGACATGCAACAGGTATGAATCATCTAAGGAAATGTAATGCTGTAAATAGCAACAAAGCAATACTCCATGGAAGTATCCTCATCTTTCCCAGTATAACGGTCCAATAACACTCTCAGCCCTGCACTGGAGTATCAGACTAGATTTTTGTGGTCAACTCTGAGGGATTTGAACCTGCAGCCTTGTCACTTAGAAGTGAGTGCTACCTGCAGAGACACAGCTGTTGCTGCTTATGGTTATAGTAATCCAAACAAATTACAATCCATTGAAGATATGGAAGTAAGATTTGTGATTGTATTCTGCTTCATTTTGCAGACTTGTTTAAACAAATGGAAGCCAATGTATGCATCAGAACAGTTTGCATTATTCAACGGCAGTGAGCCTCTCACTTTTCCTAGAAGCTTCCCTTTAAATCCAGGGGCCCAGAATATAAAAGGAACGGTAGTTATGCTGCAACTCCTGCATCGATAACACCTGTGATCAGTTCTGGACACTGCACCTTGGGGAGGAGATGGAAACACTCAGCAGGTCAGGCAACATCTGTGGAAAGAGAAGCAGAGTTAAGATTTCAGATTGAAGAGAGTTTGTCGGAACTGCCAAAGAAGAAAAATGATATAAAAATTGCCGAGAAGGTGGAGGGAGGGATGGTCAGGACAAAGGGAATATTTGTGATAGGGTGAAGCCAGAATTGCTGTGGGGACAAGTTATAGATTTCCTCTGGGTTAATGGGGACAGTGAGAGGTTGATCATATAAATAATGAAGTGTAAAATGTTGCAAAATGCAGAGCTGCAGGACGTGCCCGGCAGGTCAGGCTGTAATAATGGAGAGGGGAAAACTCAGCCACCCCACAGATGGATGACTGACAGCAGAAATGGCCAGTTCTGATACCCACGAAGAAAGTGAATTACCCGAAGTTGGATAATTCAATATTGAGTCTGGAAGGTTACAACATCTCCAGACAGAAGACTAGATGCTGTTCTACAAAATTACATTAGGCATTGCTATAAGAGCGTAAGAGGCCACGGACAGATTGGAGCGGAACGGGGAATTCAAGTGGCAGGAGACTGCAAGCTCAGGGCTGCCCCTGTGGACTGAACACAGGTGCTCTGCAAAGAGCTCACTCAATCTGCCTGCGGTAGAGGAGACCACATTATGAACATCAAATGCAGTACACTAGATTGGAAGAAGTGCAAGGGAGTTGCTGCCTCACCTGGAAGGACGATTTGGATCCTTGGGTGTTGAGAAGGGAAGAGGTAAAAGGACAGGTGTTACATCTGCTGTCGTATGGGAAAGTACTGTAGGGCGGAGTGGTTGGTGGGGATGAAAAAGCAGACCAAGGAGTTGCAAAGGGAATGGTCCCTTCAGAACTGCTGGAAGGGGAGGGGATGGGAATATGCACGATTGTGGAAATTGAATAGGATGATCCATTGAATGCTGAGGCTGGTGGAGTGGCAAGTAAAGACCAGAGGAACTCCATCCTTGCTCTGTCGAGAGGAGAGGGGATGAAATTAGAGGTGTGGAAAATGGATGAGATGGGGTCAAGGGAGAGGGGAAGCCACGGTGCAAGAATACGTTTCAGATGCACCTGTGTGGAAAGTCTCATCGGAGCAAATCTGACAGATGGAGGAGCTTGAAGAATAATGGAGTCCTTACAGGAGGCAGAGTGGGAAGAAGCAGAGCCAAGATACCAGTGGGAGTCTGTGGGCTGCTTTGCGGGGCACCTGTGTTCAGTCCCCTGAGCTTCCCATCGTCTGTCACTTTTTAATTCTCCATCCCTCTCCCACTCTGAGCTGTCTTTGGCCTCTTACACTGCTATACAAGGCCCAAAAGAAGCCTAAGGAATAGCACCTCATCTGCCTGGGTACATTGCAGTCTTGTGTTGAACTACCTGAATTCTTTGGGTAACTCGCTTCCTCTGCTGGATCAGAACTGGCCATTTCTGCTGTGAGTCATCCATCTGTGAAATTACATTAGGTTTTCTCCATTATTACAATCTGTCCTGCTGGGCACGTCCCACAACCCTGGTATTGGTAACACATTCTTCTTTGTATGTATGATCATGTGAATGAGCTCCCGTTATATTATCACATTGGAAAGTCTGACTTGCGTTCATGTGTTCGTTCCTACAAATGGCAGAACTAGTTTCATCTCTCCATCTACTTTTAATGATTTGTTTTCATATTAGTCTTGTGTATTTTTGATGCCATTTATTACAACACTGTGGAGGTATGGTTACCATATAGAAGTACTTTTGTGTATTTTCCAACTTCTACAAAATCAACTTTGTAGGTGTCTAAAAATGGAACCCGGTCATTACCCAGGGACGACCTGTAAGTTGTTTTCTTGCCCAGTTCTGACAAAGATCCAAGATTTGAAATGTTAACTGTTCCTCTTGGATGCTGTCTGACCTGCAGAACATTTCCAGTATACTCTGTTTTTATTTCAGATTTCCAGCATCTGCAGTTTTTTTTAAACCTTCATTCAGGAGAAGATATTGACCTTGGAGGGAGAGCAGCATAGATCTACCAGGGTAATAATTGTATTCTAAGGGTTAAATCACAAGGAGAAATGACACAGACTAAGCTAAGGTGTAAGATATTTATTAGTCACATGTACATCAAAACACAGTGAAATATGTCATTTTGCATTACTGAGAATGTGCTGGGGGCAGCCCGCAAATGTCGCCACTCTTCCGGCGCCAACATAGCACGCCCACAACTTCCTAACCCGTATGTCTTTGGAATGTGGGAGGAAACCGGAGCACCCGGAGGAAACCCACGCAGACACGGAGAGCGTACAAACTCCTTACGGACAGTGGCCGGAATTGAACCCGGATCGCTGGCTCTGTAATAGCATTACGCTAACTGCTACACTACCGTGCTGCCCTTGAAATTTTGAAGGTTGAGGCGTGATTTGAGGTTTTCAAGATATTAAGGAGAACTGTAGAGAGGGAAACCTATTTCTGCTGGTTGGTGTGCCTGGGACTTGAGGGTACAAACTAAACGTTAGAGCCAGTCCTCTCAGGAGTGAAGTTAGAAAATGCTGCTGCCCACAGTGATAGAAATTGGGAACTATCTTCCACCAATGGCAACTGACCAATTGTAATATTAAATCTGAGAATGACTGATTTCTCAATAACTAAAGCTATTGAGGGATATAGGAAGAAGGTGTTGGGGGGGGGGGGAGGGGTCACAGATCTGCCGTGATGTCATTGAATGATGGAACAGGTTTGAGAGGCTGAATGGCTGCCTTCTGTTTCCTATGTTCTTGTAACAAGCCCTTCATGGGTAAGGGTATCCAATGAAAATTTCATGATTAGGGATAAGTAACAGGTAATTAAAAGGGAAAACTTTAACCTTCCTCACTACAGATGAGTTAAAATTAGAATAACTTTTTGAAATTTGTTCTAATATTTCAATTTAATGCAGAAATTGAATGGAGGGTATTGTGTGAGTATCGGTGACAGTTTCCTGCCATTGGTAAGTTGGTTTGTTATTGTCACGTGGCAAGGTACAGTGAAAAACTTTGCTTTGCGAGCCATCCACAGATCATTTCACCACACCAGTGCATAGAGGTAGTACAAGGGAAAACAATAACAGAATGCAGAATAAAGTGTTACAGTTACAGAGAAAGCGCAGTGCAGGCAGACAATAAGGTGCAATGCCACGACAAAGTAGATTGTGAGGTCAAGAGTCCATCTTATCATACTAGGGGACTGCTCAATAGTCTTATAACGGGGATTAGAAGCTGTCCTTGAGCCTGGTGGTACGTGCTTTCAGGCTTTTGTATCTTCTGCCTGATGGGAGAGGGGAGAAGAGAGAATGTCTGGGGTGGGTGGGAATTTTCATTATGCTGGCTGCTTTACTGAGGCAGCGAGAAGTGTAGACAGAGTCCAAGGAGGGGAGACTGGTTTCTGTGATGTGCTGAGCTGTGTCCACAACTCTCTGCAGTATTCCCTGCAACCCTCTGCACGTGCCATCACACGTGTGTGTTCCTCCAAACTGCCTTTTCAGCAAGGAAATCCTGGAGGTTACTATTGCTGTTATTGAGTTTGCATCCTTGAAGTGGATACATAATGATTTGAATTGGTTTTATTGCAAGTTTACAGGAGTTTTTCTCACCTCACTTTGCTCTACAAAGCAATCTCTGTATCGATGCTGTAGGGATCGTACCACCAGATTCATTATCTTCTTCAATTCAAGTATGTGCCATTTTTTTGTCCCTCTGAATAAATTGGACCCTCTGCCATGACAGATCACCCCTAATAGGAAAGAATACTCTCTTACCAATGAGTACATATAATGAATATCATAAATTAGCCCTAACTCAGGTTGGAAAAAAACATTTGATGAAACTGGGCTAACTGCCCAAATATTCCGATGTTTTTCTGAAGTTCCAGTGACAGCAGCAGGAAAGTGTTGCTGTTGACCAAACATGAGTCATATTTGAAGACACAATATATTTCCGGGAATTCATTGTTTATCTTACTTCAATGCAGTGGAGTTAGTTGTACATCAGTAATGTTTAGTAATCTTTATGTAAATACAAGAGAGGTTTTGAGAGCAATTCTCAGTGCAAAAACTATTTCTGAAAAATACTGGACACTGGATATCATCTAAAAATAAGAATAACGCCAACAGAATTACAAACAGATTTGTCTATTGAACAGCATAATTTCTGTCAGTGTAAATAGAAATTCTCAAGGTAAATCAGTGAAGGAAATATTCCTCACAATGAAATAACTATTGCGCCTGGGATATTTGGAATCACCATTTTAAAAAAAATCAACCATGTCCTGTATTAATAGTTGTGGGCTATCATTTCACAAGTCTGTCCATTCTTTAATCCTTTGCGAGTTTTCTTCAGCAACATTTCAAATTAGTGCTGATTCAAGTGATCCAAATATTTTTTTAAAAAAGTCAATGGAAAGACGGTGGTCCGAGCCTGTGGCCCAGGATAATGTGAAGTTTGTCTCTCCTTCTGATACCTTGTGATTAACATCATTTGTCAAAATACATTGTGATGTTCTGTATAGCTCAAATGCAAAATATTAATAAAGATCTTTGCTAAAGATCAGGGTCTGGAATTGCCACTCTTTTTGCCACGATTTGACTAATATCAGTGAGACTAACTCCAAATTAGATGCGACAAAATCAATCACAGAAATGCTGCTGAGTTCCTGCAGCACTGTGTGTGTGTGTGTGTGTGTGTGTGTTGCTCCAGATTCCAGCACCTGCAGAATCTGTGTCTCAGTTTTGGCCGAAATAGCTTTCAGTGCAAATCAATTTTTGGCAATCTTTGGCTCTAGTATAATAAAAACATGGTGCTAATGATGAATATTTGGCGATCATTCCCTTTTACCAACTGCAAATTATTGTGCTTTAGTTCGAAACTTGGCATTTTGACTGAATCTATGGAAACAGGAGAATTGTTTCCTGTGACAAATGCTGCAGTGTGTTGATGTGATTTCCTGATGAAATGGAGGCTGGATGTCACCAACAGCCACAGTGATTGTAATATGCAATTAAATTGAGAAGTTTGTTATTCAAAGAGAAAATTAACTACTGAATAATGAAGAATGCGCTCATTCATAATTGACTGCAGCACATCTGAGAGAGCATTCAGGGAAGAAGACACCTGCAGTATGTAAGATTCACTTCTTGTTATGTGCAACGATGACTCGTTTTATTTATCCAGTGCCTCAAACATAGCAAAACCTTTCCAGACGTTTCATAGGAATGATTACAAATCAAATTGACCACAAGCCACGAGAGTTTGGGGATTTTTAGATATTAAGGGAATCGGGGGATGCAGGGTTAGTACAGTAAAGAAGGTAAAAAAAAATCAGCCATGATCTTATTGAATAGTGGAGCAGACATGAGGAACCAAATGACCTAATCCTACTTCTGATTATCCTCTCAGGAGGAGGTATTAATTCAGATAACCAAAGGCTTGGTAAAAAAAAGAGGTTTTAAGGAGCCTCTTAAAAAAGAGGGGGGGGGGGGGTGGGAGGAAGAGAGAGAGATGGGAGGTTTAGGGAGAGAATTCCAGAGCTTAGGACCCTGGCAACTGAAGGCACGGCTGCTAATGATCGAGGGCCCAGCGAAGGAGTGCAGAGAACGCAGAAGGTTCTAGAGCTGGAAGCTGTGCTTATTAATTGAATTTTGAATGCATTCTGAGATTTAATTATCTTTAAATATCTCTGTTATAATTTACTCAATGTTTTCTGTGAAGGAACATCAACATCACCTGATAGAGGGTTAGAGGAATTGAATTTTAGGGGATGGAGGTGGGAGGCGTCCATGGAGAAAGGGAACCAATGCACCTTTGTGTGGGGTAGAATGTGTGCAGCAGTATTTGAGAAAGTTGAGGTTTGTGGATTGTGCGAGACCAGCAAGCAGAGGACTGGAGTAATTTGCGGTGAAAGGAGGAATGGGGGTTCGGGAGGCAGATCAGATGGAGGTGGCCAATGTAGCACTGATGGAAGAAAGTGGTCTTAGTGACGGAAGTCTTTTAAAGAAAGAGCCTGTGTTTCTTTTAGTGCCTTTAGCTTCTTTCGTGACTTTGGAGCGGGCAGCAGGTAGTGCCACTGCCTTGCGGATCCAATGACCTGGATTCATTCCTGACCTCCGGTGCTGTCTGTGTGGAGTTCGCAGGTTTTCCCTGTGACCGTGTCCAAGTACTCCGGATTCCTCCCACATCCCAAAGACGTGCAGGATTTCTAACTGGTCACTGTAAGTTGTCCCCTAGTGTGTGGGTGAGTGGCGGAATCCGTGGCGAGTTGATGGGCGTGAGAGAGAATAGGTTAGAGGGGAATAGGATTAATCTTTGAGCCAGCAGAGACTCAATGGGCCAAATGGTCTCATTCTCTATTGTAAGAAAATATGGGATTCTCAGCGTGCTTTGTAGCCAGTGAAATACTTTGGAAGGGTGGCCAATGTGATCGTGCAGCCTTTTGGGATGAGTGAGCATTGACCCCTCTCTACTTTGCATAGAACGTGTTTATTTATCCTGTATCGACGTCCTTCATGTTGAGCGGTAGAAAATTCACAAAATACCCGTCGACCACCTCCTGCCTGGAAACCTGTTTATAGTTTTGGTGGCTTCCCTCCTGATTGGAAGGGAGGGTGGGGGGCAGAGGAGGAGAAAGGTTGTGAATAGATATTAACCCAGTACATCTGTCAGTGGGTGACTCCATAATCTCCTCTCACTGTCCCCATCTCCCCATCACACCACACAGTTGTTATTTAATAAGATATCAGTTTTGGAATATTTCACTGTTGGTATATAAATGATTTATTCTCAATGCAGAGGTGCATAAAACTGCTTAGCAATCCTTTAATTGGCATAGAATGAAAAGATTCGTGCCAATCTTCATTGGTTCTAAAATCACCCTTTGACAGGTTCACGACAACAGTTCTCTACGTGGCCAGTTACTTGTCTGTCCTATTTCAAGGGTCGAATAGGAAGATCTGTTGTCTCGACTAATGAGCTGCCGATGGCTGAATTATGCGTGCAGTGAAGAATCGTTTGGGAAGCAGGTTCTTTGGCCAAGGAATTAGCATGGTTTCAAGATATGCAAAGGAGAGCGAGAGATGTATTAACTGCATTCTGAGATGTTGTGCTCACTTTTATCCTTTTAGGGTTGATATTTGTCGTTGACAGTAATGACGGGGAACGTGTGACTGAGGCACGTGAGGAGCTAATGCGAAAGCTCGCAGAAGACGAATTACGTGAAGCTGTCTTGCTCGTCCTTGCCAACAAGCAGGTAAATGAACCATTGCGAGTGAGGTAGTTTTCATCAGTTTCACTGGGATGATTTGACTGCCACTGTTCAACATAAAACTTTTTTTTGAAGTGGTTAATTGCAGATCTTGCCTGATCATGTATCACAGCCAAGATGAGTTCTGAACAGCATTTAGTGCAGCAAATGAGCGCGTGAACACTCCATCCTGACGTGTTTCATCCCACGTGCAGCAACTACCAGTGCGGAAGTTGACGAGCCAAACTTTCTCCATCTAGCTGGGAACACCATGAGTTTTTGTTTTGAGGCAAAAAGGTGTAAATCGATGTCTCAGGTCGAGACGCTGCATCAGGACCAAGAGGGAGCGGGAGAGATTGCCGGGATACAGCAGTACAAAGGAAGGTGGGATAGAGGTTGGGAGGTGATGGGTGGAACCAGATGGGGAGAAGATGGAATCACCTGGGGGGGGGGGGGTGAACAAAGGGAGAAGAGAACTAGATGAACAAGTGTGTGTGTGTGGGAGGAGAACACTGGGGGTGTGGGTTACCTGAAAATGGAAAATTGTTAACTACCCAAGCAGAATATGAGATGTTGTTCTACCAGTTTGCATCTGACCTCTCCGTGGCAGTGGCGAAAGCCGAGGATGGACACGTCGGCGCGCAAGGAGAGTTAAGACGGCGCGCAACCGGAAGCTCCGTTGAGATGACCATTGCTGACAGAGCGCAGGTACTCCACAAAACGGTCGACTAGTCTACGCTTAGCCTCGCCAGTGTAGAGGAGGCCACGTCGTGAGCACCGAATGCAGTAGAGCGGGTTGGAGGAGGTGCAGGTGAACCTCTGCCTCACCTGGACGGGCTGAATAGGTCCCTGGATGGTGGTGAGGGAGGAGAAGAGACAGGTTTTACACCTCTAGCTGCCGGGAAACGTGCCAGTGGACGGGGCTGGATGAGCAGACGAGGGAGTCCCAGAGAGAGCGGAGCTGCAGAAGTGTTTGGGGGGTGGGGGTGGCTGATCAGCGAGGGGAAGATGTGACTGGTGGTGGGATCGGGTTGGAACTGGTGGAATCGGTGAAAAATGTGTTGGATGCGGAGGCTGGTGGATAACAGGTAGGGACTAAGGCGACTCTATTGCTGTTCTGTCTGGGGAGGGATGTGCGGGAAATGAAGGAAGTATATGTGAGGGCTCCATCAACTAAGGCAGAGGGGAAGCCACGTTTCCTGAAAAAGGAGGACTTTTCAGAAGCTCCAGAGCAGAAGTCCCATCTCGAGAACAGATACAGTGGAGATGGAGAAATTGAGAAAAAAGGATGGTGTCCTTACAGGAGGCAGGGCGGGGGGAGGTACTGTCAGGGTAGCTGTGGTCGGTGGGTTCATAGATGACGTCAGCAGCAGGTCCCTCCTGAGATGGAGGCAGAGAGATGCAGTTATGGAAGCAAAGGCCCAAGTGAATTTGAGGGCAGGGTGGAAGTCGGTGGTGAAGGTAACAAAACTGACAAGTTGTGCACGAGAGGAGGAGGCAGCGCTGATGTAGTGGAGAAAGCCAGGGGTGGGGGGATTGGCCGGAATAGGATTGGAACGAGGTTCCCGTAGCCAATGATGAGACCGGTGCAGCAGGAGCCCACGCAAGTGTCCGTGGCTGATCTGTAAAGGAAAGAGAAGTTGTTCAGGGTGAGGCCAAGCAGATGGGAGTGCTAATGAAGGGGAACCGGTCGTGTCCTCGGCCATCTTGCGCTTCTGGCTGTATGTCGTCTCAACTCTCCTTCCCGCTCCCACACTGACCTGTCTGTCCTCGGCCTCCTCCGTCGTTACAGAGGCCAAACGCAGCATCTCATATTCCCCGCTTGGGAAGCTTACAATCCAGAGGTATGAACATTGAATTTTCCAATTTCAGGTAACCCGCGCCCTCCCTGCTCTCCTCCCGCACACACTCACCCCAAGTTTTCTTCTCCTTTTGTTCATCGCTTCCACCCCCTCCCCTCTCCCTCCATCCGGTTCCACCTGTCCACCATCCCCGCCCCATCTGGTTCCACCTATCACCCACCAGCCTCTATCCCACCCCACTGCGTACCACTAAATGCTAGCGATCTTTCCCGTTCCCTCTCGGTCCTGATGCAGGGTCTCAACCGGAAACGTCAACTTTACACCTTTTGCCTCCGCAGATGCCGCCTGACCCACTCTGTTCTTTGAGCGTTCTATTTTTGTTCTGGACTCCTGCATCTGCCATCTCTGTTGTCTTGAAGGGCTTTTTTTCCCCTAATGGATCCATTTCTATTGGCTGGATCACATGTACTGCATTCCAAAATAAGGCTTTTGGTGTAAGTTATCACTGCTAAAACTGAAGATTTGTTTGAAATATTCTCCTATCGACACAGCTAAGCACAATATAGAATTTAACCAGCCTAAATATAACACATTAGTTTCATTATAAAACCGTTTTATCTAGAAAAGAATTATCATTGTGTTGCACTGTCAAAGGTGTCGACTTTCTGACGTCGTACTGAGGCGCTGTCTACCACAGGTGGGTGACAAAGATCCCATGGAATTACGTCAAAGGTCAGGGGAGTTCTCCCTGCTGTCCTGGAACTGATATTTATCCTTCAACCAGCATCACCGAAATCGATAATCTGTTATGGTGTAGCTGTTAGTGGGATCTTGCTGTGTGCATGGCTGCAGGATTACCTACATTACAATAGGCGCTACACTTCACGTACCACTGACTATGAAGTGCTTTGAAGCATCCCGAGAACATGAAAAATGCTATGAAAGGATAAGTTTCTTTCTTTAATGAAAAGAGAGAATGCTGGGTATACTCGGTTCTGACGAAGGGTCACTGACCTGAACCGTCAGTTCTGTTTCTCTGCCTATAACCTGCTGCCTTATTCTGTTTTTATTTCATATTTCCAGCACCTGCAGCTCTTTTTTCTTTCGTTGTACTTTTAAATGATCATTTCCTAAAAGCAGATGCAATATCAGCCATTTACATATATGAAGGAGGTTGAAAGATTCTGTCGCTTCCTCTGACGACATAGACTGTGGGCGCCGTAACATAGTGGAAATCCTGCTAATCTTTTCAAAGCCGGTTCACTTTCGCCATAATTTCGAAATACGTCTCATCTTGCACGGCGAGATTTCACCCTTCGTCTTTAAATGATCATCTCCCTGAATGTTGCAATATTCCCTCACCTTGCATTATCTGCCACTGCTCCTGTTTTCCCACTTGCCACTTTTCTGCCCAACTGGCCAGATCAACCATTATCCATCGGTTCCTGCCTACGGGCCAGTTTTGGATCCAATTTGTTACCTTCCCTGTATCCCATGGGCTTCGATTGTCTTGACCAGCCTGCCGTGTGGGACCTTGTTCAAAAACCTTGCTGAAATCCATGTAGACTACGTCAAGTGCACTTCCCTTATTGACCGTCCTTGTAACGTCAAAAAAATTCATTCAAATCGGTCAGAACGACCTTCCCTTAATCCATGCTGACGGTCCCGGATTAATCCGTCTCTCTCTGTGAGGGTTTACGTTGTCCCGTAGAATGGATTCCCAAATTTTGCTCACTGCCAAAGTTAAACTAAGTGGCTTGTAATTTCCCTAGGTCATACATGAAAATTCCACGCCATCGATCTGTCATTCTGTTTACTAAGTCTAGATACGGAAGTGATGGGCTGAATGGCCATGTCCTTTCTCGCCTTGCTTTTTTCCCCTTTTACCAGTACACCATCATTTTCCTTTGTCTTTTACATTGAACCTGATTACACTGTGATGGCTGTTTCTTATAGTTCACTTCCTCTCACCTCAGTTATTCATTTCTTAGAACGAAATCCAGCAACGTTCCTTTCAACGACGAGAGAAGATGGCCTTGGATCCATTCACTGTTTTGACCAAATGCATCATCTTTACACCAGCGCATCTTCAGATAGCAACGCTTTCCCGTCGATGCTAACAATTATTTGAACTACCTGCAGATCTCACACTTCTGTCACCATCAATGTTAGGTGGGTTCTAAAGCCTGCAGAATGATCCAGTTTTCCTTAATTCTGTCCATATGGATTCTGTATTTTAAGTGGTAACACCGCGATTGAACTCTTTCGTCACTGGTGCCACACAGTTCCCCCACCCCCACTCCTCCTCCTCCTGAAAATGCCATAAATTGGAATATTAAGTTCCCGATCCTGTCTGATGCCAGGCTTCTCAGCTTCCACCGCAAACGGACTGACATTTCTAATCACCTACTCCGTAATATCTATTACATAAAGCAGAATAGAGATCTTGACATTAGCGCAACACCCTGCAAGATCGTAACATACTTCTAAGTGTCATCGGTTTGAACGTAAAGCAAGACCTCTGACTGCTCACCTTACCATCCCAGACGTGTGTATCTCTACTCTGGGCTCTAGAATGCAACGTCCTATTTGGCATTCTCTGTCACTACCGCAAAATAGCTCTTTTTTTTTCCCCCTCCGATTATAGAGGTTTACATTATCACCATTCTGGTATTGTGACGCGTGTGCTTTTAACACCCAGGTAATGCCTCGATGTAGTATTGTACTGGCGTTATTCAGGACCAGCTCCTTTGAGTTACTGTCCACATTGCCCACATCACATCTGTCCACTGCTGCCTTTCGATTGGACTTTTCCTGCAGCTCAGAATTCTCTGAACTTGTATTTCTTCCAATTCCTGCCTCTTTCTTCACGATGCCTGTGCCCTGAGCTGATTCTACCATAGGGAATCCCATCGGCACCTAATGGTGGAAGGGTCTGGGCTTCCTGCGGGTAGGTAATTTATCCAAATCTGTTTTAATTCCAGTCTGCTGAAGTGGGGGATTATTGCTTTAGTTTGCTCGGATGGTTTTTGCTGCACTTTCGCACAGTGGGACTGGGGGATAGGATAAAGTTAGCTTTGAGGAGAGGGGCTGGCTAAACCGGAAACCTTTCTGTTGGGCTCTTGCCACCACTAATCCTATTCTTTTTTTTAGTGCCAGGAAAGCTCTTTGCCCCACGGAGGTTCTCCCCTATCAGCTGTCGGGTCCTAACGGTGCTCGTGTCTGTCCCTCCCTGAAACGAGCAGAGAGAGACGGAGCAGAGGTTGGGAGCCACTCTCAGCTTGGCCCTATTCAGGGCAGTTGTCGTCTGTCCGTCTGTCTCTCACTTCCAGCCTGTCCACATTGTTCCCCATGCAACCTCTCGGCATCACATGTCGGAACGGTATTGACCCAGGCAGTAATCACATTAAAACGCGAGAGGATTCAGCCATTCTGTCTTTTCAAATGCACGGCAACTGACAGTGGTATGTAAGCAGGGAGAGTGGGGAAACACTGCATTTTCTAACCGAGGAAGAAGTGCACAAAAGAGCAGAAGACTGGCATAATAGACAGCAGCTGTCCCTGTGAAAAATTGTTCAGATTCTTCTCCGGTCGCTATAGAAGTGCGGCTCATCGCCACGCTGTTCCTCTGACTTCCCCGAGACATCTGAATGCCCATCTTACTGGAAATGTTGCTAAATTGTCCTTGTGGCGCTCTCGTCTCATTTCACTGAAATGTCTTGGATTTGCAATGAATGAAGCACTTTACCATCAATGAAACTGAGCTCCAGATGTAGCGCGAATCTTCAGCTATTTTGTCATTCCAGTGGTGGAGATCACATTCCCACACATTTACATGGAGGAGTTACTCAACGCTTTTTTGGTGGCTAGGGGAAGGTACTTGAAATTTCTTTAACTAAGTACCTACCACAGTCTTATTTATAGCAGAAAAGAAAAGGGAAGTATTTGTATAAGTCCTTATCACTTCTCCCAGACGGCCTTCATCGGCTGTGCGTTAACATGGAATGCAGCCAGCATTGTAAATGCAAGTATAGCTGTTATATTTGCCTTTTAAGCAAGATCTTAGAAACCATTGAGGTGAATCAGTTGTGGCTCAGGAAAAAAAAGTTAGCCAAGAGATCATTCCCTCACTGGTCTTTGAATTGTGGCATCTAATTTTAACGTACTTCAGGGATAGGCGCCGGGACCATTCTCCTTCATTATTTACTTCAACGGGAACAAGAAGCGCAATCTCAAAAATCTCTGGGTTTTATTCGGTGGAATAGTTTACACCGAAAAAGACTGCAGCAAAATACAAAAAGACACTAATGAACTGGGTACGAATATGTCAACTGAATGTCGGTAAAGGTCTGTGAGGTGGTGCATCTGGTCGGTGGGTGGTAATGGGGTCGAGGAACAGATGGATCTAAAGATAATGGTCACATTAATCATTGGAGCTTTTTTTTATAGGGAAGTAGAACGGTCATCTTGTCTGCATCCTTGGTTGCACCACACTTGGAGTACTGTGCACAGTTCTGGTTCCTGTATCACAAAAAAGATACCGAAGAGGGTGCTCGCTGTTCTGGGGAGACCAAAATTAAGGTCTATAAATGAAACACAGTACTTGATACATGCAATAGGGAATTCAGAAGAAATGTCTTAGCTGAAGAGTGATTGGAATGTGAACTCACCCCCACGAGGTGTGATTGTGGAAAATGCTATTAATGCATCGCAGGGAAAGCTGGGTACGGACACGAGGGAGAAAAGGTGTGATGATCGGGTGAAGTGAAGTGAGGTAGGCTCGGAGGTCGCTTGTTTGTATGGAGCATAAATATCGACATAAACAGGTAATTTGGCCCAAAAGATGTAAACTCCACGTAAAACACTTTGTGAGCATTGGTGGGGAGATCTGCTGACCCATCTAACATATATTTTCGTGACACTACACTTCCCGTGTTATGTTTTAGAATCACTCGTTATACTTAAGGGTTTCCTTTTCTTGAGATAGAAACTAGTAAAGAGCCAAACAGTTGGGCCACAAAAGTAGACGGGAAAGTCAGTCGCGAAGAGGACATGAGACATCTCCAAAGGAATACAGACAGTTAGCCAAGAGTGGGTAGAGATCTGGCAAATGGGGAAAATAGAAAGTTGCTCATTTGGTAGGAAAAACATCATCTGAATGGCAGGAGAGGGATCTGGGTGTCGTAGAACGTGACTAACGAAAGACCAGAAGCAGGTACAGCAAGTCATCGAGAAAGCTAACAGAACGATAGGGGGAATTGAGTACAAAAGTAGGGAGGCTCTGCTTCAGTTACATATATAAGGCATTGGTGTGACCACATCTAGAGTACTCTGCGGAGTGTTGGTCTCCTTATTTAAGGAAGGATGTTAACGCATTGAAAACAATTCCGAGGTTTACTAGACTAGAACGGGCAGGTCGGGCGGGCGGGCGAGGCTGACGTCTGCTGGAGTGCAGTGTGAGGAGGGACGTGACTGAGCAGTCTTGACGCGGTGGATGCGGAAGGCAGAGGTAGAAAGATCCCCGATGAGCAAGGGTCACTGCAGTTGCATGAGAATGCAGGGTCCAGGGCTCCAGTCGTCATAGTCTCGTTCTTATTAAATGGCACAGCAGGCTTGAGGGACCGAATGGCCTACTACTACTCCTGCTCCTAATTTGTTTGTATGTGTCACACAGACATAAAAACCTCCAGTTATGAAGATTGTAAAATGATAGGCCAAAAATGAACAATAGCTAAGAGAAGCTAACCAAAAGTTACCCGACAATTATTCAACCATTCACGTGAGCTGCCAACTTGAATTCACTCGTAGGCAAAATTCATTTCCTTTGTCATAAGCCTGCGTACTTGGGGAACTTCAGTTATTGGCTTGAGGTCTGCTGGCCGTTTTCCTACATCTGATTTTGTTCCTCCTAGTGACTGCTGCTCGCGTTTTGAGTGGTCTATCTCTTTAGCGAGTGCAACAAATAAAATATTGCATTTTGAAATGTTGTACTTAATTTGGATGAGGTTCTCTAAACGGTTGTAGAAATTTGTTTTTTATTGACGCGGATGTGAAGGGAACTCAAAACAATAAGCGGTACTCCGTTGTTCTCGCATGACGTTACTTCCAGGATAGTAGAAGTTGAACTGGATGGAACTTCGTCTTTTTTCAAAAAGAATTTCCTGTGTTAAGTTTCAGAAAGGACGATTTCATTATTTAAGTTTTTAGAAAAGCTCTGAGTAAAAGTGGAGACACCAGAGACTGCAGACGCTGGGGTCTGGAGCAGCACACAGTCTGCTCGGAGGAACTCAGCGGGTCGGGCAGCATCTGAGTCCTGATGCAGGGTCTCAACCCGAAACGTCGACGATTCCTTTCCTCCCACAGATGCTGCTCGACCTGCTGAGTTCCTCCAGTAGATTGTGTGTCGCTCTGAATAAAAGTTCTACATCTGGCACTTTACAACCTTTAAGTTAAGAAGTATTCAGAAACACGTCAAACAAATGTGCAGTGTAGTAGCAGCGAGTCAGTGGAACTGAATGTTTTAAGTGGAGTACGTTTGCAGTCGCACGTTTAGTGCAAGTGACTGTGGATGATTTTCCATCCCGAGGGTTATCTTTGCATTTCTTGTTCACTGTTATACTGAATGACGGCCGGATGGACGGGAGAGAATGCCCATTTGATAGTCCGGAAAAAGCACCGCCTCCCCACCTGCTGACCCCCAGCAGACACGGTAGAGACGGGTCGTGCGTAGGAAACAAATTTGGTCGCTTAAACCAGCATTCAGTAAGGAAATTCTTTAGCCGTCACGTTTTTCCAAGTCCTTAAATAATTGGAATTTGAAAGGAGTAGAAGAAAATTTTATGCACGGTGCATCCTACATCCCAAAGCACCAGGAAATAATCAAGTAGGCACATTTCTGCTTCGAAAGTAACAGATACTGCACTGCAATAGAATGAAAGATCCAGTTCAGGTAAGACTAAGGAAATAGAGTGTTCACAAGTCTACATTTACAGTAAGAGGCACTTTAAGTGAATTGTCAGAAGGGATATAGCTCCATCCAGTGTTCCACTCCACCGGTATACGTTCTGAAATGACCCCATTTTGTTTTAGGCGTGAATTTCGTCAGGCAGCGAAGGTGGCCGAGGAGGAAGTGTCGCCTTCCAAGTGGGGAAATGTCGCCACCTGACGGCACATTGAAGAACTGAGGAGATGGGCGTCACCCTTGTCGTGAAATTCATTGGTGCCATTAAAAGTGCTTCGAGGTCATTGCACGAGCATGCAGATAACCGTCTCGTCTGCGGACCCGTCACTGCAAGATTCAGTAAGTGCCCCTGGTGGGATCCGGTGCGGCCAGAGATCGAGGCCAACGGCGGTTGCCTGGAGATTGAGGCCGGTGGGTATTGGTGGGAGGTGAGGAGGGATCGGGATGTAAATTCAATAAAAAAAACTTTAATCTGATAATTTTAGGAATTAATTTCTAGAATGTACAATTTTAATTGAAGTTTCAACCAATTCTTTTGACCATCTTGAATTAGTTAATATTCCCAAATCCTCCTGGGATATTTCCTGACATTAATCCTGGATTAGTTTCCAAATGTTATAACCTCCGCTTTGTTTCACACTGCCGCCCTCACTCCGAGCTGCTTCATTTAAGACTGGAGGTAGAATTCTAGTTCGGGGCACTTACAGAGGCTAGTTTAAATATGAGGTTAAAAGCAAAGGACAAAAACAAGTCCCATTAATTTTATTTCTTTTTAAAATATCTAAAATTGATAAACAATACACACAATCCTTTGACTATCTCCATTGAAATTTCTCTCCACATTTCTCGGTAACTTATGTTTGAATCATCTGGGTTTGAAGGGAAGTTTCTCAGGAACCCTCAGAACCTGACCACAGCACGAAGAGGAATCGCTTAATGTGTTTACATGTTGGCTCTGATCCTATGCAATGATCTGGACGTTTACTGATCTTCAACAACATTTCGTAGCCTCTCGTGCTCGGCAGTGGAGTACCTTGCACCCATCTGGTAATGCTTGTCACATGTAAAACTCTAGGACACCAGCCGAATGCGACCAAGTACGTTATAGAAACAGAAAACCTACAGCGCAATTCAGGCCCTTCGGCCCACAAAGCTGCGCCGAACAGGTCCCCACCTTAGCACTTACTCGGCTTACCCACAGCCCTCTTCTTCTCAGCTCCATGTACCTATCTAACAGTCTCTCGAAAGACCCTATCGTATCCGCCTCCACCACCGTTGCCGGCAGCCCATTCCACGCACTCACCACTCTCTGAGTAAAAAAACCTACCCCTGACATCTCCTCTGTACCTACTGCCCAGCACCTTAAACCTGTGTCCTCTTGTGGCAACCATTTCGGCCCTGGGAAAAAAAACCTCTGACTATCCGCACGTTATTGCTGAAACTCTGCTATTGATTCCTCTGACTCGCACTGTACGACAACCTATTCAGTCGAGCTGCCCTCCCACGGCAGCGCCCTCCATCCATCCGCCTACCTGACCTGAATGCGTCTTCAGATGCCCTTCGGAACAAGGAATGGGAACCCCAGAAGTGAAGGGAAAACTGACTAACCCCACACGTCACCCCAATGGGTTGCGAGCCCTGACAACGTGCCGCTGATCTTCAGCGCTTGGGTGTGGTGATATTCAGGTATCGTTGCGCGTTGTCGAGGGTCGTCCTCTCACCAAACTCAGGGACGGTCTAACGCCGAACTCGCAGCTCGGCTCCCACAGACTAAGTAAGTAAATCTGCCATTGCAGTGGAGGCGCTGAGCTGTTTGTTTCAAATGTGTTAAGATAGCTAATGAACGTCAAGTGAACGTGTCGGGCATTTCCCTGCTCGTCGGATCAACGCTAATCTTTAGGCTACATTGACCCAGGATTATATCGAGTCATATGGAGTACGTTTAAGAAATTACTTTTTTGAAATTCTGAACGTCAGACTTTGGGCTAATAAGGAAAATTCACTGGGAAGGGATTTTCATCCCATCAGTTTGAAATGGATCTAAAGGTACGTCTACAGTGTCGTGACCCACCGTGGCATTCACTCCCTGATCTATTTTCGTAATCTAATCCTAGTTAGTGATTTGATTTGAATTCCAGAATTAATTTCAAACGACACAGCACCGACTCGCATCGAAGCTCAGACGGTATCGGCCGTCAAGCTTGCTTCATCCAGACAATAGTGAAACGTTGCACACCGTTCATCCACTTCCTCCCCACGCTAGCAGAGAGTCTCCCGTGAGACGCAAAGAAAGCTGGGACCAATTCAAGGAAAGCTCTGAATCCGCAGAGGCCCCTCGCTCGTCACAATCAAAACTGAGCAGTAACGTAACAATGCAATTATATAGCGCCTCAGATCCCAAGTGCTTGACCTTTAAAAAGGCTACAGATAGCGTTTTATGAACTTCCAAGTTCTATCTCGCTAGGTCCTACTCTTTCCAAATTAACCCTAACTCCCGAATCCTGTGCTCGTATCTAATTCTTATGGCGGCATAAGGGTGTAAATTAGTTTAAAACTACGAACGAAGATGAAATAGAAAACCGCTTTCAGTTTTGACTATCGAGTGGTCGGTACAAAACCTGTCGGCAAAAACTAATCGAGTACTTCAAGAGCATTTGATTTAATGACAAAGCTGTTTGTTCGGGCACTTTACAGGGGAGCTGTATTCAGAGAATCCGCTGTTTCGGGCCAAACAGGTTCGGGGACTAATGGTTTTTAACAAGTAGAAATTGTAGCCACTGCCAGAAGAATCAGCAACCGCTGAATTAAGATTAGCGGCAAACATCTCTTGAAGTGTTGAAAAAGGTGCAACGGCCAATTTCTGCACAGCAAGCTCCCACAAAAAAACCGATAAATGACCGACGAGTCCATCTTTATTAGGGAGAGAAAGAGTCAAAGCTTTGGGTCAAGGATCCTTCGTCCAAACCAGAAAAGTGAGAAAGCAAACATGTTTTAGGTCGTAGAGAGGGGAAGGGGTGAAGATACCAGAGGGAATGTTTGTGATAGAGTGCAGACGAAAGTTGTCCAGGTCATTACTTTAAAAACCGACGGACCTTTGTTTCGGTTTGTCCTTGTGCTGGATCTTCAACTAATTCTTCCTCGTCAAACTGATAAACGAGAAGTCCTCGGGAGCAGATGCCAGCAGCAGGTCTAAAACTTGGCAGCGAGGGGCTCAGTTCCAAGCTCACAACCTCGTCGTACACATGAGGAGAACGTGAACTCATCCACTTCGGAAAGAAGAATGAGAAAACAAATTATTATTTACGCGGAGAAAGACTTCAAAATCTCGTGCGAAGGAATCTGAAGTCCTAACGTGAAACACAAGTTAGCGTGCAGGTACAGTAGTGATTAGGAAGGCTAATGGTGCGTCGGTCTTCATTGCAACGGATATGGACTACGGAACGTGGGTTAGTTTCGATGCAACTTTACGGAGCTCGGTAAAAATACACCAGGCTCCACTTTTAAGTATGGATATACTTGCATCGGAGGCATTGCAGAGAAGGTTCGCCGGATCGATTCCTGGGACGAAGTTCATGCGGGAAGAGCGATTGAACAAGTCGGACTGATACTCAGTGAAGAGAAACAAAGGGCCGCAGATGCTGGAATCTAGATGAAAAACACGGTGATGCTGGAGGGACTCAGCGGGCCAGGCAGCATCCGTGGAGAAAAGCAGGCGGTCAACCTTTCGGGTCAGGACCCTTGTTCGGGACTGAAGATAGGAAAAGGGGAAGCCCAATATACAGTAGAGGAGGGAAAAGCAGAGCAGTGATAGGTGGACAACAGAGGGGAGGCGGGGTGGGCACAGGGTGGTGATAGGTAGATGCAGGTAAGAGACAGTGATGGGCAGGAGAACAGATCCACCGGGGGACGGGTCAAAGGTGAAGAGGGGGAAAAAGGATAGGAAAAAAGCTAGGAAGGAAGAGGCACGGATGGGGGTGGATGCGGGGAGGGGAGGGGAGGGGAGGGGAGGGGAGTGGGAGGGGAGGGAGGGGAGAGGAGGGGAGAGGGAGGGGAGGGAGGGGAGAGGGAGGGGAGTGGGAGGGGAGGGGAGGGGAGTGGGAGGGGAGTGGGAGGGGAGTGGGAGGGGAGTGGGAGTGGGAGGGGAGGGGAGTGGGAGGGGAGGGGAGTGGGAGGGGAGGGGAGGGGAGGGGAGTGGGAGGGGAGGGGAGGGGAGTGGGAGGGGAGGGGAGGGGGAGAATTCAACGTTCATCCCGTTAGGCTGCAACGTTCCAAGAAGGTTCCGAGTTTTTCACTGTGACAATAATTTACCAATTTACAAAGGACACGAGAGGGTCCGGGCAGAGAGCGGGAAAGTGGTGCTGAGGCCAAGATAGGATCAGCTCGGCCATATGGAACGGTGGAGTGAGTCCAGGGGCCGACCGGCCCACTCCTGCTCTTATTTCTTACGTTTCGATCTCTCTCAAGTAACAACTGGGAGCATCGACCTGGACCCCGGATGACGTGCTTAAAAGGGGCAAAGTGTAGAAATAAGAGGGACGGGTGAAGAATTCCTCGTTACGGGCGGCAGCCGTTCGCAGATGAAGACAGACCTCCTTAACATCGACCGACGAGACTGGGCGGCGCTTCCTGGTCGGCAGGATGCGGAGATTGCCGGGATGGTGGACGACCACCACTTCACGCTAAGTCAGTGAGGGAAATCGGTCGCGATTCAGGTTCTTTCGCCGCTCGCTCGATCTGCCGGTCAGGATGAGCAGAACCGGATTCCTTCTCCTGACCCTCGCCTCTCTGAGCCGGATTTCCAGGCAGGATGAAAAGGTGCAAGAACTCAAAGTGGAAGGTCTCGGTGAGCAGATCCCTTTGACGAGCGGCTCTCGGGACCTTTAACTTTCACCAGAACACCGTGACTTGACGACTATAAACATCTGTCTCTTCATTTCCAAATGTGTATTTTTTTATAAACAGCTGAAACCGGAGGGATATCCCGAGCAGTCGCAATCTGGGGACACGCTTCACATCCACTACACTGTAAGAAACGTGAAACTTCTTTTATCGCTTTATTAAGTCTGCGACTCGAAAGTCGGAATGGTTTTGCCATGTTGCACACGTGGAGACCGTAGGGCTCTGGTTGTACGAACACGTCAGCAGATATTTCCCCGCGCAGGGAACGGATTCGGAGGAAGTTTGTTTGCACTTGAAAACCACCCGTAACTCAACCGTACGCGGGGGAGGGAGATTTTGGAGCAGGGAAAGTGCAATGATCATAAAAGGAGAGGAAGTGGCAAGTGGACATGTCAGTGGGTGAAACTCTCAAATGTAGATTTACTTTATATTCTTGCCTTTTTAATTCTGCCTGTGCGTTACTCGAGTTACGTACGTTTGCTTAATGTAAGTAAGAATCCCAGATATAAATAACTTTTTCTCGTAAATTCAATGCAAATTGGGCACGTTTATTTACCGAAGAGCACAGGGAGGTGACTCAACGATGGCAATGAATTGGACAAATTAAGTAAATGGGCAGCCTCCTTTAAATATCGACGAAACCAGCACGAGACAACGCAGAGATAAGTGGAAGGCAGGTAGGAGTGAATGGTGAAAAAAAGAGCTAAGGGTAACCCTCGAGAGGCTCGGCTTCGTACATTACAACAGTGAGTACGCTCCAAACGAACATTTCACTTGCTGCAAAGTGCTTTGGGCGTCTCGGGGTTGTGAAAGACGTTTAAGAAATGCTTTTACCTGGGCAAAACCATCAAATGCAAATCAAGAGAAACTATCACACCAGATAAGGAAAAATTAAACGCAGATAATCACGGATAAGCGGCGGCGTCCCAGCACGCTATTACCCGTCGTTGTGGCGCACCCTGCGAAACGTCGCTAGCCACAGGAGGCATAGGCGATAGCTACGTTCGTATTAGCAACTCGTTGACAGTTTCTTTCTCTTTGCCTGTCGGATATTCAACGTCACTCTTAAATGTCATCTGCCAGTTCCGTTAGTGTCTGATAGAAAATCAATGCAGGAAATGGTACGTTAAATGGTATGGAATATAGACTCTGGAACGGAATGGGGCTTGGATGCTGGAAATGACCGTGAGATGCTAGGGGTTACTGCTCGGAGCATTGCTGAATAACTATGACAAAACCCTACGGGTTGCTATGGCAGTGCATACCGGGGAGTTGACGTGCTTTCGTTTCTGCTCTGTTCCTTAGGGCAAACTGGAAGACGGAACCTCTTTGATCCGTGATCCTCTGGTGGTAGAACTGGGCAAAAAACAGGTTATTCCAGGTAAAACGTGCCATTCTGATGCCGGAATGAAACCGTACTGAAGAGTTGCCTCCCAAAGATCGATTTAAGAGTGAAGCGATCGCTCGCCCCTTTCAGTACTGTAGATCTGACACTCGTGAAAGTAATGTTGACTTCAATCAAGTGTTTATTGAGGTGTGATCGCCATCAGGAGGTTCATTATGATTCAGGTATTTTAATTCAGTTCCAATTCTGAAACCGTCAGTGAAAGTATATTTGCAAACAGTTTGAATCTGATTTTATTTCTGTCGATAGGTTTGGAACAGGGCCTTCTTGACTTGTGTGTCGGGTAAGTCGATCTGATCGCATCGCTGGAACGATTTACAAACGTTTGGCCCACAGTCTAGCTCGTTTCCATTTCCTCCCTCTCAAGCTCAAAAACAATGACTCCCGTCACCACTCCACCGGTCGAAAACAGTGAAGTAACTCCAGGTGAGACAGCCGTATTTCCCTTTCCTAGCCCAAGTGTACCGAAGCTAACTCTACTGGCCTCGCTGATGCCATTCACCGGGCAGTGACCGTTGCATTCGTTAGTCAGAAGTGACTTTACCAACCGAGCGATAGTAATCTGTCGGATACTGGATGATTAGCGGATAATGAGATAGATAGGAAAATAATCACGTTCCTGCAGGAAAAATAACAAGTGTTTTATTTAGAGAAAAAAGAAAGTTGACCATGCCATCTAACCAGGCGTATGGGAAACGAGGCTTTCCACCTTCCATTCCGGGTATGTACCCATTTCCAACAGCGATCTGACCTTCACGCTCTGTCTGACATTTTCTTTGAATCAATGGCACCACCGGAACGCCTGTTCTAAACTTTCTGCGGCAATCCTTCCAGCCATCTGCAATGTAAATAGCACCTCTTAATGTAAATGATCGGCAGTATTTATTTCACGATGTTAGAAATAGTTATAAGGGCACAAAATAATACAATGAAATAGCCGTGTTTTAAGATTTTTAAAAAATTAAAATCTGAGAAGTAAATTGAAAAGATAAAAGATGACGCGCGGATAAAGGAGGAACACGTGATGAGCTAGCGAGGTTTCAGACTTTACGCACACTGCATCTTCCCAAGGGAGTCGAGAAGACGGATGAATTTTGATCTCCATATATCGAGAAGATAAGGAGAGTGACAGTGCATAGGATGAATAATTTGGAGGAGCGAGAGAGGCA